>NC_133656.1:121420743-122063721 GCF_009905375.1 Apium graveolens | reverse complement strand
AACGGAGATGAGTTGACCTGGAACAAGTAAAACTCGAGTTTTGGTCAAGGAGCTGTTTACTTAAAACCATACCTCTATGTTTTATTGCTAGGAAGCTCATTTTGCATTTAGGCTTTTTACGGTGTAATCACTAGCTATTTGATATAACGACACAATCTTACTATCATTGTTTTGCACGAAGCATGCAAAAGAAATTAAAATATCCAATAATAACTTTAGTATAGATTATTTTAAATTAAGGACCAATTACAATTAAAAATTATATTCCATCAAATTAAAATTAATTGACTTTCTTTAAAGATAAATTGTTAGATGTCGAAAAAAATCAAATTTCAAGTGAAATTTTTTATTTTGTCATCACACAATTAAATAAGACGAACCTTTTCATTCACATATCTATAAAAAAATTTAAAATTTATTACTTTAGCACCACTTCATTTTATTTAAAAAATAGTTTTAATATTCAAAATTGCACATTGGGCATTACCCATTTGAAAGACTAATTGAGCCCTTAAACTAAAAAATAAAAACTGAAAAAGAGTATCATATTGTTGTAAATTTTGAATATTAAAATAATAATAAAAGTAAGTATATAAATAGAGGTTTACAAAGAAAGAGACCTGAACCTCCTACTCATATGCTTATCTCCAATCACATTTTTAAATGTTTTATTACTTCATCTTAAACTCCAACCATGCATTTTTCTACCTTTATTTGTAAAGAAAAATACTATGGCACCAAATTTAAAGTTACATATAAAGTTAATAATTTTAAAATGCCACTCTACCACAGTTACTAGTACCATTTACTTGCACCACAGCATGGTGAATACTTGTTTGAGAATGGGGCGAGCGATTGCTATAATCTATTACCAAAAATTAGTTTTTGGTCTTAAAATACTAGTTTCAATAGTTGGTTTTGTATTTTATTTTAAATTTCACTCATTATTCAAGTACCTCATTATTTTTAAGATAAAATTATTTTTTTCTACCTAACATTTGTACTCTTTGATGAGATGGGATGAAGTGAGATGATATGTCAATTGTAAGTTCATGTATTTTTTGTTATGTATTTAACAAAAAAATATAACATTTTGCTAAAATATCAAAAAAATATAGAACTTGGTTGGAGTGATAAATTTTAATTTTGTATTACACCGTGTATATAGAACAATATATACATATCATTTGTAACAGCCCGTCCCACATGAAGAAGATTTGGGGTCTCTGTTCACTGTTTATAAGATAAAGTACTACTGCTATGTGCACCAAAAAATCGTAATATTTTGGAGGCCTTTGGTGGGCTAGTCATTACCTAACTTGGATGCATTTGGAACAACAACTTCCAACTTAATTTGGACTTAGAATCGGGACTTGACCATATATTTTAAAAAATGCTCGAGATTTAACCCGGATTGTCACATATGGTATTAGAGCAGACTCTCAAAAACTTGATGCGTCGAGTTACCGGAGGTAGGAAAACGAAGGCTGGCGATATTATTCCGAAATGGACAGATCTCCGGAGGCATGGACACGAAGCCCGCTTGTATTATCCCACAATGGCTAGAGAGGAACGATCGGACCTATGGGCTGTCTGTTCGGGCCTGACAAGGACGTCAGGAGTTTAGGTGGGGGAGTTTGTATCACCCTAGTCCCACATCGAGGAGATTTATGACTTCTCCCCAGTTTATAAGGCAAAGTACTACCACTATGTGCACCAACAAATCATCATCTTTTGAGGACCTGTAGAGGGATAGTCGTTACCCAAGTTGGCAGCATTTGGAACAGTAGCCTTCGTCTTATTTCAGACTCGGAATTGGGAATCAACCATGGTTTCAAAAAATGCTCGGGATTTGACCTTGGTTGTTATAGTTCAAAAGGTGTCATATTATTACATGTGTTTAGCAAAAAATATTTATTACATGTGCAGAGAAGAATGTGCAAATTCTATTCCAACAAAAACAAGTGTAATTATATAACCAGAATATAGTACATAATATTTAACCTATATATATACACCAAAAGGACGTTATAGGATCAAAAAATATTAATGGAAATAGTAGGGAGAGTAATATAGTAAGACTAGGACATGGTATGCATAATATATATAACTAAGTCATGGAAAAATATAGAAATTAAAAAAATATTATAATATGATATGAACAAGAATAGGATATGAAATTACTTGAAACACTTTTGATTATATAACTGAAAGCAATCTGCTAGCCTTTGTGCACAATTTGAGAAAATATGAGAAAAACTTCGTAAATATGAACTGTTATCACTGGTCACCACAAGGAAAACAGGGTGACACAACGGTTTTTAACCGTTGTATGATACCCCGAAATACCGTTGAGTATTGAGGCGTCTTCTGATACGTGTATCAGACAAGGTACCCAATCTTTGTATGTCTTACTGCAAGACAATAACGTAGATAAAAGAAAATATTGTTAGAAGGTCGGTATATATAACAGTTCTTTTGTAACAGAGTGTTATAAGTCATTGTGCTATTCATAAATTTCTTAGATGCATACCACATGTCTGATATGTTTAACACAACGGTTTCGCTGAGACAAATAGTTGTCCTTCCTTTCTATAGTCATCAGTATCAAAAATATAATATATTGTTTGAAATGATTCCATACAACAGTGTAGTTATAAAATAATGGTGTAAGACAATGTTAGTCAATAGTTCCCGTGAGACGAAGTGTTGTTCTTCCTTAATTCTCACGACAGATTCTGTAAAATGATATGTTGTCTTATATTAATAGAGTCAAGGGTGTGCAAAAGGAGAAAATATTACATGAAATTTATGTTACAATGCTTCAGTAAAACTCATATTGTGTGTATTATATTTAGACAAATCTTTATTCGTTGTTAACATTTGTAGGAATAGCAACATACAACAGTTTTATTTTCATAATCTATTATATTTATTAACATTAAAATGGTACTAATTTTAGTTATATCAGTGCTTGTACTACCCCTACACATGCTGCTCTTGCCACTCTCCACAAAATCAGCCTTGTCACTGATTTTGGCACTTCCACTAGTTCTTGCGAGGCTGTTGGATCTATCACTAACTTTAGAAGCCAACCTGTCTTTGGGAGTTCCTAGCTCTCATGTTTTCTTTTCCATATCCTCTAAACTTTAAGGTGAGCCCCTCATCTCACTCGCAGTGGGGTTTTTGCTTTTAGGTATTTGTGGCAGGTGATGGAGAGAAAGGCTAGAATCTAATTTATCAGCTAACGAGCTGATATGCCCCTTCTTCTGAAACTTCTGTTTAATAATGCTTCATTGATATCATGTTTATATGCAACTTCTTGATCCATGCTAGATATTTTCCCATGTACAGGAAGGCCTGTGTTGCTTAATATACTCTGGTTTTTTATAGAAATCACAACACCATTGGTTTTTCATAGAAATCACAACACCATAAGTGGGCTATTGTAATGCCTAAATAGTGTTATAATAGGCTCTAAAAGCGTTACAATAGGTCTATTGTAACACCCGAAGGCGTTACGTATACGAGCACTACAATAGACACCCTAATGTAACACTTCAGTGACCTATTGTAATAAAGAGGAAAACGTTACAATAGGCACCTACTGTAACACTAACAGGTCCAAATGTAACGCAATACGAGTGATACTTTAGGTTCAATCTAGATTGAAGAAGTGGCCCCACACGTGAGACTCGCATACCCTATTGTAACAGTCGATTTTATCTATTATAACACCATTTTTTGTAATTAAATATCATTAGTATTTGTAATTCAACCATATATATAAACATAAATTGCACTAAAAAATGAAGATGTAATAGTTAATTTTAAAAAAAATTAAATACATGTTTTATGGAAAGAACAATCTCATTAGCAACAAAATATTAAAGTTTCCGTACATAACACTCTTAATTTCTAAACCATACTAATACATAAGAGTATCGTCTTCGAACCATACTAATCAATAGAGTCTCTACACACACACAGAGATACACAAATCTTGGTTCATGTTCAAAAGTCAGTACTAACATCAGCCGCTTTAGAAGAATGACAAAAGGCATATTTATGGTTGCATGCTTCTGTAGAGTCTTCACGGCCTTTCTTTAAAGCATTACATTGTTCAACGAGTTCTGTCATCCGCTTCCTACTACCTTGTAAATCAGATTCAAGTTTTCAATACACATTTCTTAGCTGATAAGCAAGTAAAAATGAGATTTGGTAAAAGAAAGGATAATTATAATTACAGAAAAACAGATTTTGGAAATTTTGGTGAGGAACTGAAACATAAAGTTTACCTGATTTCCCGTGCAACTACAGAGGTTAATAACAGGTGCTATACAATTACAGAACCGAATACAATGCATTTACAGAACTTAAATAATAAATTTGCATTTATATACCAGTGTGGTTAAAAGGCGCAACAAGGTGCACTATGAGCATATACAAGTAGTTAATAACACGTGCTAAACAAGTACTCAGAAAAGAAGCCTCTACTTTTGACAAAGGAAACTAGAAAATGACTTGCAAGGAGACATGATGTAAACTTCAGAAAGCAGATAAATTATCATACCGCATATGCTATAGCATATTCATCAGAAGTGCTTATTCCTCTATCCAACTCATCCAGGAGGACCAAAATTTTGCAAAACAGATATTGTTTCTGTGCATTCAATGAGGAAGGTACCTGGAGGAGATATCAAAATTAAATAGTACTCTATAATTCTGTTCTTCCAAGATTTACCTGTTAATCAAGTATACACATGGGTGCCAATAAGACATTAGAATGATAAACTTCCAAACTTTTATATGATGTCATTTATAACCCACTATAGATAAAAAATTCTTAAAATGATAAATTTTTAAATTTAGTCGTTTGTTCTTCATCTTAGAGAATTTATGGTGTTCTATATTTGCCCAGTTTATAAGACTCTAATAATCCTGTTAACTACTATATCATTAAAAAATTATCTCATAAAAATAGTATACCTGTAACAACCCGCACTTCCGGACTATTAAATTCTAAATCGAAAACTAAAAATAAAATATATTATTACTCGATAATTCTAATAGATCACGAAATTCAAAGCAGCGGTCAAACTCAATAATCAAAATCATAAAAATAGAGACGCAGCTCCACAAATCCGATAATAATTGTCTAACAGATAATTAAATTTATTCTCTAAAAACAAAATCTTTATTCTAATTCAAATAGCACAAAACGAAGCAGCACAGATCTCCACATAGTTCTCATTCCTTAATCTTAATATGCTCCAAATTCCGAACCTGAAATGTTAAAAGGGGTGAGCTACACAGCTCAGCAAGTACAAATTGACTAACTTTTAAACAGAAAAACAATGGGTGTTTTGATAAAACGATTTTTCTTAAAACAATAATAATTTTGTAAAACATTTTCTAAAATAAATCCAACCCAAAGTTTTATATTTTAAAATTCAGAATTTAAAACAGAACAGAGCAGAATTTATAACAGTACAGATTTTATAACAGATCTGAGCAGAATAAAACAGAACGAAACGATAATTCTTATAAATACCACAGTCTTGATCTACGGCCACACTTTGCGAGTAGCCGGCATCTAATTCTTATTCTTATTCTTTATACCACACTTTGCCAGTGGTCGGCATCTAAAGTTCAATAATTACGCGCCCTTAATAGGTATCTAAAGTTGCACACTTGTGCGCCTACTAAGGGTATCTAAGGCTAGTTCCGGAACTATAGCGTAAATTACGAACGGTTCGAAAACGTAGAGACTGGGTTCTAAAATTCACAAATACTTATATCTTATAATTTCGAAATCAAAGTTTTTATATCTTATATGAAATTAAAAACAGAACTGAAATATCTTTTCGGAAATTTAAAAGTAAGTCAAAAGGTACTTACCTCAAAGCCTGACCAGATCTGAATTTACTCTTTTTGACCCTCTAAACGATATTTTCTTGAAAAACACGAAACACGAAAGCTGAAGATAACGAAAAGACCTTTCTGAAAAGTCCAGAATCACTGAATTCTGACTTACGATGAATTTTCTACGAATTTTACAAGACAGCTGATTTTTGCTGAGAAAGTCCTACGAATTTTAATGATAAAAACAAGGAATACGAATATGGTGTATTTATAACGATACAAAACCCTATATCTTAACTAGGAAATAATAATATTTCCTCCTAAAGATTTACAACCTCTCCAAGTAAATTCCATAAATAAAATATTTGATACACACAATTACCTAAACTAAAAAAATTTCGATTTTCTAAATTATTCTTACACTTATTTCCACAAATAACAAATCTTTTCACAAATCAACTACCTTGCACAAAATGTTTTCAGAATATTCTAATTTTAAAATATTTATCTAGACAAATTAATATCTAATTTCTAATAAATAAATTAAAAATAAAATTACGAATTTTACATTCTTCCCTCCTTAAAAGAATTTGGTCCCCAAATTCACATAACATAAATAAATTAAATAAGTCACTAAAGAAAAGAAATCATACCTTAATTGCGATAGTTGTCATTTCCTGTCAGCTGAAACACACGTCCTTTGCCCATCTTGTTATCTGCTTCCTTCCTTGGTGGCGGTGGCGGATTGTGCGGACAATTCGAAATCTTATGTCCTACTTCTCCGCAATGAAAACAAGCACCTGTATTCCAACGACAGACTTTGTCCGGATGATTCTTGCCGCACCTGGTACACGTCTCTCGATCACCTTGACCCCCGATGTTATCGTACACGTGTGGCTTCTTGAGTGGTCCCCCTTGAAAAGATTGCCCACTAGTTTGAGTGAACCGCCTCTTATTCCAACTGCCAGACGCCTTTTCAGATTCTGCCAAGCCCCTTTCGATCACTAACGCCTTGTTGAGGACAGCCTCGTACGTCTGAAGTTCAAACGACGCCACTGAATTCCTGATGTCACTTCGAAGTCCCTCCTCTAATCTTCGTGCTCGACTGCTCTCATCTGCTACTAGGGTCGACGCGTACTTCGCAAGCTTTGCAAATTCTGCTTCGTATTCAATGACGGTTCTTCCACCTTGTTGAAGTCGAATGAAGTCCCTCTCTTTCTGCAGACGAACTGTTCTCGGAAAGTACTTGTCCTCTAAAGCCTTCTTGAACTTTGCCCAAGTGTACGGTTCATGATTTTCTTCAAGATTTGTCGTCTCATTCTTCCTCTTTTCCATAAGCCACCAGTCGTAAGCGCTTCCTTGCAATTGGTACACAGCTAAGGTCACCTTCTGTTCCTCATTGCTCCCCAGAAGTCCGAAAGCTTTTTCCATCTCTTGGATCCACAACTCAACGATAGCCGGGTCTGTAGCTCCATCAAAAGTTGGCGGGTTCAAACGCTTGAATTGAGAGACGATGTTGGGCTTCGGTTGCTGATTCACAAGTACAGCTAGAGTTTCAGCCAGCTGGTCAAAGACGTTTCCTCCTTCATCATTATTGCCCTGATTTTCATTGTTGTTCTGATTTTCTCCATCCATCTTTACTAGAACACACAAAACAAATTCTAAACTTATAGTCAATAATCAAAAAAACACAAAAGTCAAACATATCAAATAATCACACAAATAAATGCCCTAAATCCAAAATAATTTTCTAAGACCTATACGATAGTCTAAAGGATCGCATCCTAGGGAATGTACTAGTCCCATACCTAATACACTCCGAAGGACAGCCTGCTCTTGATACCAACTGTAACGGCCCGCACTTCCGGACTATTAAATTCTAAATCGAAAACTAAAAATAAAATATATTATTACTCGATAATTCTAATAGATCACGAAATTCAAAGCAGCGGTCAAACTCAATAATCAAAATCATAAAAATAGAGACGCAGCTCCACAAATCCGATAATAATTGTCTAACAGATAATTAAATTTATTCTCTAAAAACAAAATCTTTATTCTAATTCAAATAGCACAAAACGAAGCAGCACAGATCTCCACATAGTTCTCATTCCTTAATCTTAATATGCTCCAAATTCCGAACCTGAAATGTTAAAAGGGGTGAGCTACACAGCTCAGCAAGTACAAATTGACTAACTTTTAAACAGAAAAACAATGGGTGTTTTGATAAAACGATTTTTCTTAAAACAATAATAATTTTGTAAAACATTTTCTAAAATAAATCCAACCCAAAGTTTTATATTTTAAAATTCAGAATTTAAAACAGAACAGAGCAGAATTTATAACAGTACAGATTTTATAACAGATCTGAGCAGAATAAAACAGAACGAAACGATAATTCTTATAAATACCACAGTCTTGATCTACGGCCACACTTTGCCAGTAGCCGGCATCTAATTCTTATTCTTATTCTTTATACCACACTTTGCCAGTGGTCGGCATCTAAAGTTCAATAATTACGCGCCCTTAATAGGTATCTAAAGTTGCACACTTGTGCGCCTACTAAGGGTATCTAAGGCTAGTTCCGGAACTATAGCGTAAATTACGAACGGTTCGAAAACGTAGAGACTGGGTTCTAAAATTCACAAATACTTATATCTTATAATTTCGAAATCAAAGTTTTTATATCTTATATGAAATTAAAAACAGAACTGAAATATCTTTTCGGAAATTTAAAAGTAAGTCAAAAGGTACTTACCTCAAAGCCTGACCAGATCTGAATTTACTCTTTTTGACCCTCTAAACGATATTTTCTTGAAAAACACGAAACACGAAAGCTGAAGATAACGAAAAGACCTTTCTGAAAAGTCCAGAATCACTGAATTCTGACTTACGATGAATTTTCTACGAATTTTACAAGACAGCTGATTTTTGCTGAGAAAGTCCTACGAATTTTAATGATAAAAACAAGGAATACGAATATGGTGTATTTATAACTTTACAAAACCCTATATCTTAACTAGGAAATAATAATATTTCCTCCTAAAGATTTACAACCTCTCCAAGTAAATTCCATAAATAAAATATTTGATACACACAATTACCTAAACTAAAAAAATTTCGATTTTCTAAATTATTCTTACACTTATTTCCACAAATAACAAATCTTTTCACAAATCAACTACCTTGCACAAAATGTTTTCAGAATATTCTAATTTTAAAATATTTATCTAGACAAATTAATATCTAATTTCTAATAAATAAATTAAAAATAAAATTACGAATTTTACAATACCGAATGAAATCAATCGCTATAAATAACAATCCCTATCAAGTTATAAGAAAGAGTCGTACCTGATAGAAAGACTGGTTAGCTCTCTAACTCAAAAAAAAGGACGAGTGATATACAAGTTGAAGGTTGGTCCAACCACCTAATTTTTGGTAGTTAACTCCGTACAATTATTTTTAGTCTGTTTCCAAATTTAATACTATTGGAAAGCTAGGATGTGCATAATAGAGAAAGTAAATATATGAATACTCATTTTATTTAAGTGACTGGTCGTTTAATTTAATTGAGGAAGCTGGAAGACCCAGCAGGAAATCCAATAGTTATAAAATATAATTTATAAGCCTGGATTAAATAAAAATTCACAACTAGTGGTCGTCGCATGTACCTGGCATTTTTTCAGTTTTATCTGCTACTGAAGGACCTGCATCAGGTAAAAGCGTTAACACACATGGAAGTCTAATGTCAAAAAGGTCAAATATTATTGAGCATCAACTGATTTCCCAATATATTGCCTATTTTGGCAGCAGCAGCAAAATCCCGAGTATTTTCCAAAATAACCACACCAAAACAACCACACCAACTGCTACTAAAACTCCACTCGGTGGAGGTGTCATAACAATGCTACAATGACCACCAAACGAATCTGAATACTTCAGTACATTTAGAGATTACTCTGAAGAAACTCTTGATATCAAAACTGACTCTGCCCACTTCAATCTGCTTCCCAAACTTTTTGCTATAAATCCGAGAGAGCTGAACTTAGCTTGTTAATATATGGACATTTGCAAGCAGATATTGTGCTTTTCCTGTATGGGAATGATCTATGTACTCTGTGGAAATAAGAACTCCATTAAAAACAAGATTAATGACAATATGCTTGAAGTTAGCATTTACTTTCCTGCTTGGGTTCATCAAATTGGCCAAGATAGTAAGGTCTGCAATGAGGATAAAATTTAAATCAAGATATGTTTCATTCAGGGCTCCTGCCACATCGAACTTTGGACTTTTCATATGGTTGACAAGATAAATTGTGAGAACTATAAGACCTATTAAAATGATTAAAATACAGAAGATTGCATAAATGATGGCAATATACCACACAAATGGCTTAGTTTCTCTAGACGGTGGAATTCTCTGAACTGAGGATTGCGGTTATTGGTGGGCTGCTGGATGATCTGAATGCACTGGCAGTTGGTGTGGTTGTTTTGATAGAGAATGCTATTGATGTTGTTGGAGTGTGGACTCCTGGGGCACTTACAAACTTGTTTGAAAATGCATTCGCGGGACATAGGGCTTCAGAAAATTTGTGATTCTGCCAGGCTTCAGTCGAGGAGGAATAACCATTTCTGTTAACAGATAATTCATTATTTTTGTAATATAGTTTGCAAGTAACGATATCTCAGCTGTCAGCTCTAATCGACACATAATATGTACCCGTGTTTGTCACATTCTCATACTAACTATATCAACTTAAGAACACGAACATATCACATAACATAACTCAACAAGACTAACATTACATATATTCCATGACATGATAATCAAATCTGTCATAAGCAGTGGTGAAAACAGACTTTTGGGGAGGCATTATACGAGTTATAAAGTCATGGGGAGAATCCGCATTTCCCTTTCCCTTATGCTTAACAAAAACTACACATTTGTCAAAAAGAAAACAAAATATACACCAATTAAACAAAATATAAACCAATTATATTAATGTACATATACATGATCTAGATATATGGTCCATTTATCTTGAATAAATAAGGACCAAAAATTTGGACTTTGAGATTGTGTGCAAATTACACGTGGATGTTATGGGCTTCAGAATTTACTAATAGTTTCCAGTAGTTCAAATATTACCTGAAGCATTTAAAATGAGGGAAACCTTGATCAAATAGTTTAAGTGCTGTAATAAAATATATCTAGGCATCCTTTTTTCTTTCACAACTCAAAAACAATCCATAGGGGACATTAAAGAGATACAGTTGCAACTATTATATGCAATATAACAGAAGAAAATATTAAAAATTAAGTAGATAACCGACATAATAGTACACCACTTCCACTTCCATTCTCAAATTGTTTCATTCCTTTAACCAAATAAATCCTCCCATAATTCATTCTGCAAACTGGGTTTCCAGTAACAAAACATATAAAAATATATTTAACATACAAATTTTGGATGGAAGACCATCAGTCAAAATACATAATTAGTACCCTAATTACTCAAACATCCAACTAAAATATAAATTAATTACTAATCGAATCATAGAGAAGAAGATGCTAAGAAGTTCAAAACCCTAAATATTATCTCCAAATCAAAAAAAACTAAAATTGAGAAATCTAACCAGAATGAAGAAAAAGAGTTTGAAATTGTTGTGGATATGTTGTGAACTTGATGATTTCATTAACAAAATACCTTGGTAGATTTTACTTAGTGAAAAATGTAGCACTCGACGGATAAGGATTATAGTCCCGACTGATAACTCAATATAGTCCTGACGGATGATGATTTATTATCCATCGAGTCAGTAGCTTGTGTAACAATAAGTCTGTAGCACATTTCTGCATACACATTATTTAGATTTTGTAAGTAGTACTCAAGTCATGTTGACTTTAACTAGATATGCAGAATAGGTTGATTAATTGTACATAGATGATGTCTTGTAATTCTGCATAAATGAAATAAAGTCAAGTTCCAGATTGCTACCCGACGGATAAACAACAATGCCATTTGACGGATGATCAACAAGACAACCCGACGAATGATCATGAACTCGACGGATGATCATGAACCCGACGGATAAAGAATTCAAACATCTATTGACAGTGACAACACAGTCACTTGCGTCGAGTGTATGGAAATGGAATGTGAAAGCCTATTCAACTGGGTTTTAGAGAACAAAGAAGCATTGCCATTTCCATGCTATTATGAAGATATTTAAAGATGCTGGAAAAGAGTAATGAAGTAGCATAGTATTAGAATTGATAGTTTTTGTTTTATTATCCTGTCTTATTACTTTGTAATCTTGGTGTTATATAAACCAAGAAGTAGAAAATAGAACAACTAACTAAGCAACCAAGAGAGAAACATTTGTAAGATGTATTCTTAGCATTTCTCTACAATCTTAGTTTTTAAAATTTATAAGCAGCTGTGAGCTAATTGCTACACAGTGTTCTCTTGATATATTATATATCTTTGGTGGATACATTCAAATCCACTAGAAAGTTTTTAAAGACTTTCATTTTTAATTACTTGTGTTTTGATTCATTTCAAGTTATTATTCCGCACTCTGCAAAACCATTCGCACTGATATATATATATATATATATATATATATATATATATATTTAGGTTAGAACACTTTTTATTTTTGAAAAAGTTTCAAAAAATCCATTCAACCTCCTTCTGTAATTCTTGTTGCATTGTTAAGGACTAACAATTGGTATCAGAGCAAGCCCTTGAAGAACAAAGAGTTTAAAGATCACAACAAAATAACAAGATGAACAAGAAGGATGTTGAAGTCAAGATTCTCAAGATGGATAAAGATAATTACCATCAATGGAAGGTAAAGATGCATCTTCATTTACTTTCTCAAGATGAGGGCTATGTAGATTGCATAGAGAGAGGCCCTCATATACCAATGAGAGCTGCAACTGGAAATGAGCCATCTGTCCCCAAGTCAGGCTTGAATGGTCTGATCCTGATATTGAACAAGTCAGGAAAGATAAGAAGGACATGAATATCTTGTTGAATGGAGTTGATGGTGACATGGTTGACAGCATCATCAATTGCAAAACTGCCAAGGAAGTTTGGGATACAATACAGATTATCTATGATGACACTAAGCAAGTTAGAGAAAACAAGATGCAACTAATAATTCAGCAATATGAGCATTTTCATAGTGAAGAAAGTGAGTCTCTCACTGACATTTTTAGTAGGTTTCAAAAACTACTAAATTCTCTGAAGTTGCATGGAAGGGTCTATCAGACAAAAGACTCCAATCTGAAGTTCCTTAGATCTCTTGCAAAGGAATGGAAACCGATGACAGTCTCATTGAGAAACTCTCAAGATTATAAGCAGTTTACTTTGGAGAGACTGTATGGCATCCTGAAGACTTATGAGCTTGAAATAGAGCAAGATGAGGGGATGGAGAGAGGAAAGAAGAAATGAGGGTCCATTGCACTAGTTATTGAGTTAGAGAAATAGAAGGAAATGAAGATGGAAGCTGTTGAATTAACTTCAAAGGTCTGTGAAAACAAGGGCAAGGGGCTGGTAGCAGAAAATGAAGATACCTTGAGCCAAGATGACATGGAGGATATTGATAAACATCTAGCATTTCCTTCCAGAAGATTTTCCAAGCTCAAGTTCAAGAAGAACTTTAAAGCAGCCAAGCCAAATAGAAACATGGTGGATAAATCTAAATTCAAATGTTTCAAATATGGCTTGGCAGGGCACTTTGCCAGTGAGTGTAGAAAGTCAAGTTTTAGCAAGAAAAAGTTTGAGCCTGTGGCTTATAAACAGGAATACTTTGAGCTGCTCAAGCAAAAGGAAAGGGCTTCTATTACATAAGAAAATGACTGGGCAGCAGATGGTTTGGCTGAAGATGAAGATGTCAGCTATGTCAATCTAGCCCTAATGGCCAAGTCTGATAAAACATAGACAAGTTCTTCAAATAATCAGGTAATCACTACAAACCTTGCACATTTATCTAAAGCTGAGTGTAATGATGCTATAAATGACATGTCTACAGAATTATATCATTTTCATGTTACACTTAAGTCTCTTACTAAGGAAAATGCAAAAATCAAAGAAAATAATTTGTTTTTAAGTGAGAGGAATAATGTGCTAGAGTCTCAGTTCATTGATTTTGAAAAATTAAGAATTGAGTGTAAGATTGTCAAGGAGAAATTAACAGAGTCCTTGAAGAAAGAAGAGATTTTGAAGATGCAGCTTGAACGAGAACAGAAGGTGATTAAGGCATGAAAAACATCTAGAGATCTCCATGCTCAAATCACCAAAGTTCAAGGTATTGAGTCCTTTTGTGATGCAGCCTGGAAGAAGGATAAGGAGAAGCTGGATTCTAATTTGGTTGAAGGATTGCTAACAGATGTAGACTCGACGGATGATGAGGGTCATCCGTCGGATAACAAAAAGTGTTATCCGTCGAGTCACATAAATCCTCATCCGTCGACTATAAGCAAGCCTCTGAGTAAATCCAAGCTTATGAAGTTAAATGAGAAATATGGATCAATTTCCAAGAATTTTGTTACAGGAGAATCTAGTCAAGTGAAGAAGAAGAAAAAGGCTAATATTGGTTATATGACTGTCAAGCAATTGAGTGACAGACTTGAAAAGATTGAGGTTAAAAAGAAAAATAATAGAAATGGTAAAGTAGGAATTAACAAACACAATAACTACACACCTGATAAATATGCTCCTAGAAAAATCTTTGTCAAGTGTGGTAGTGTAAATCATTTGTCTGTTAATTGCAAATCTGCCATGCCTACTTCCATATATGTGCCACCTCACTTTCCCAACATGAATGCCATGCCTTATATGCCTATGAATGCTATGTCTACAGAGAATATGAATGCACAGTTTGCTAATATGCCATTTGCACTTAATCCTTATTATGCGGCATTTAGTATGCCATAAATGCCATTTAGCATGCCTTACTGGAGTAACATATTTACTAATAGCATGCCATTCCCTGTTATTCAAAATATGCATGATAATTCTGCCATAATGAATGGTTTCAAAGGTTCAACTCAAATGACTAAGGATGAATCTGATATCCCCAAGTCAAATAAGATAAAACCTAAGAAACAGAAAGCTAACAAGGCAGGACCTAAGGAAACTTGGGTACCAAAATCAACCTTATTTGATTTTGATGTGTGCAGGGAAACAAAAAGAATCTATGGTACTTGGATAGTGGTTGTTCAAGACACATGGCTGGTGATTCTACCCTGCTCACAGAGTTCAAGGAGGGAGCTGGCCCTAGTATTACTTTTGGAGATGACAGCAAGGGTTATACTGTGGGATATGGCTTGATTTCAAAAGACAATATCATCATTGAGAAGGTTGCCTTAGTGGATGGTCTCAAGCATAATTTATTGAGTATCAGCCAACTTTGTGATAAAGGCAATTCAGTAACCTTCAATTCAGAAGCATGTGTTGTGACTAACAAAAGGAGCAACAAAGTGGTTCTCACCAGTATGATAAAAGGAAATGTGTACCTAGCTGACTTCAACTCATCAAATGCAGAATCTGTTACTTGTCTTCTCAGCAAAGCAAGTCAGGATGAAAGTTGGTTATGGCACAAGAAGCTATCCGATCTAAACTTCAAGACCATGAATGAGCTAGTAAAGAAAGAACTGGTTAGAAGCATTCCTCAAGTGGAGTTTTCTAAGGATGGATTATGTGATTCCTGCCAAAAAGGAAAGCAGATCAAAGCATCATTCAGGAAGAAGCTTGATTCAACAATTGAAGAACCTTTGCAACTGCTACACATGGATTCCTTTGGACCAGTCAATGTGTTGTCCATCTCAAGGAAAAGATTTTGCCTAGTAATTGTAGATGATTTCTCAAAGTTCTCTTGGACATATTTCCTAAAATCTAAAGATGATGCTAGTGAAATCACATAAGGCAAGTCAATAATCATCCTGATTTTAAAGTTAGAAGAATTAGGAGTGACAATGGAACTAAGTTCAAGAATTCTGTCATGGGAGTATTTTGTGATGAAAATGGGTTTTTGCATGAGTTTTCAGAAGAAAAAACTCCACAACAAAATGGAGCAGTAAAAAGGAAAATCAGATCACTTATTGAAGCTGCAAGGACAATGCTTGAAGAGTCTAAGTTACCAACATATTTTTGGCCTGAAGCTGTAAATACTGGATGCTACACTCAGAATATTTCTCTTGTTAATCAAGCAAAATGCATGACTTCCTATCAATTGTTCAAGAACAAGAAGCCAACTCTAAATTTTCTTCATGTCTTTGGCTGCAAATGCTATATTTTGAGAAATCAGACTGATCAGAATGGAAAGTTTGATGCTAAAGCAGATGAAGAAATTTTTGTTGGATATGCTGTTGGTAAAGCATATAGAGTCTACAATCTAAGAATCAACATTGTTGTGGAATCAATACATGTTGTGTTTGATGATAAAAAGATTGAAGGACTATAGGATGGAGATTACCTTGAGAGCCTCAAATTTGACAATGTGGAGATAGTTAGTGATGACAGTGATGATGAAAGTGATCAAGAAACAGTATCAAAGGATAATGCAGAAAAATCTACTATCAATGAAGCACAAAATTCAATATATGTCGAGTTGCAAAATGCTTCATCCATTGTGAGACAATCTGCTTTATCCGTCAAGAGACAACCAGCTTCATCTATCGGTACTCAAGATTATTCATCCGTCGGGTCATCAAAAGAAGCTGGAAGTCAGAATAAATCACTTACAGAAAGCTCCCCTTTCTCAAATCAAAAATCCATTAACTCAGGGGGAGTTTCTAACAATCAAAACTGAATCACACATCAAGATAACAATGAGGCCTCTTCATCTAGAGCTAATCTACCTCAACAAAGAAAATGGACAAAGGATCACCCTTTTGAGCTCATCATTGGTGATATATCTTCTAGAGTTCAAACAAGGAGAGCGACTCAAGAAGAGTGTCTATACAACAACTTTCTTTCCAAGGAAGAACCAATGAAGGTAGAAGAAGCTTTATTGGATCTTGATTGAATTTTAGCTATGCAGGAGGAGCTAAACCAATTTAAGAGGAATAAGGTATGGAAGCTGGTGACCAAGCCTAAAGGAAATAATCCAATAGACACCAAATGGGTATTCAGAAACAATATGGATGAAAATGGCATATTAGTCAGGAACAAAGCTAAATTGGTTGCTAAGGGCTATTGTCAACAAGAAGGAATAGATTTTGATGAAACATTTGCTCCTGTTGTAAGACTTGAAGCCATCATAATCTTCTTAGCCTACGCAGCCCATGCCAATTTCAAGGTCTATCAAATGGATGTCAAAAGTGCCTTTTTGAATGGAGACTTGGAGGAGGAAGTCTATGTCTATCAGCCTCCTGGTTTTGAAGATCCAAATTTTCCAGAATATGTCTACTATCTTTTGAAAGCACTTTATGGACTGAAGCAAGCACCTAGAGCCTGGTATGACACTTTATCAAAGTTCTTTTTAGAAAATCACTTCAAAAAAGGTACTGTAGATAAAAATTTATTTTTTAGAAATTTAAATGGCTCTAGTATACTTGTTCAAATTTATGTAGATGACATTATTTTTGGCTGTACGGATGAAAAAGTTTGCAAAAAGTTTGCCAAATTGATGCAGAGTAAGTATGAAATGAGTATGATGGGATAACTAACTTACTTTCTTGGTTTGCAAGTTAAGCAAGTTAGTGATGGAATATTGATGGAATATTCATTAGTCAAACTAAATATATTTATTATCTTTTAAAGAAGTTTGATCTAATGGATTGCACATCTGCAAAAACTCCCATGACCACTGCAACTAAGCTTGAATTAAACACTACTGAAAAGTCTGTGGATATATCAAGTTATAGGGGCATGGTTGGCTAACTTCGGTACTTAACAACTAGTAGGCCATATATAATGTTTGCTACATGTTTGTGTGCTAGATTTCAGGCTGATCCCAGAGAATCTCACTTAGTAGCTATTAAGAAAATTTTCAGATATCTCAAGGGAACACCAAAACTTGGCATTTGGTACCCTAGAGATTCTGGTTTTGATCTAACTGGTTATTCAGATACAGATTATGCAGGTTGTAGAATGGATAGAAAAAGTACAACAGGAACCTGTCAATTTCTAGGAAACAAGCTTGTGTCCTGGTTCAGTAAAAAGCAAAATTTAGTTTCTACTTCTATAGATGAAGCTGAATATATTGCTGCTGGCAGTTGCTGTGCACAAATTTTGTGGATGAAAAATCAATTGCTAGACTATGGTTTGCAAGTTGAAAGGATTCCTATTTTCTCTGATAACACAAGTGCAATTGTCATCACTAAAAATCCAGTAAAACATTCAAGGACAAAGCACATAGACATCAAGTACCACTTCATAAGGGAACATGTAATGAATAGTACTGCGAAACTACATTTTGTTCCAAGTGAGAAGCAGCTTGCAGATATTTTTACCAAGCCACTGGATGAATCCACCTTTTCAAGGTTGGTAAGTGAGTTAGGTATGCTCAATTATTCTTAAACCTTTTATCATTCTCAAATCATCTGCTCTAAATTCTCTCTTTCTCAAAAGCAACTATCATCTCAATCTCTGCAATTTCCACTCTCTAACAATGGCACCGGTAGTCAAGATCATGTCACAAACTGGATACATCTATGAGAAGAACAACTTCATGGCTCTGGTAAACAAGGGGATTCAACATTCAAGTGACTGCCACAAAATGATGGATTTCGTGAAGAACTGCAAACTCAAACATGCAATGCTAAAATCACCCACCATCTTCTGTCAGGTTGTTGAAGAGATGTGGACTACTGCTTCCTACAACTCGACAGATAAGACCATCACACTCACCATTAAAGGTAAGGAATTTTGTATTAATAGTGATGTTATCAAAGCATGTTTCAAGATTCCTTATAATACTGTGACTTCACCACATACAGACACTAATATAGTTAATATGCTTAATTCCATGAACTATGCACTCTCTACTTTTAAGTTAAGTGACATTAGGAGATTGGTTCTTAGGAAGGAATGGAGTTTCATGTGTGATGTAGTGACCAAGGTCTTTTCTGGTAAAATCAGTAATTTTGATTTTGTCAATATTTCTATGCTTAACATGCTCTACATGCTAGTTACAGATAATTTCTTTAATTTTACTGATCTTGTTTTGTTTGAGTTAGGGTTTAAATTAGGGGAGTTAAATAAGAGCGGTAAAAATATTTATTATGCTAGATTTTTCATGATGTTAGCTAAACACCTCTCTGAGGAAATTATGCTTGAGAACCCAAACAATAAATTATATTGTTCTGTTCTAGAAAGAAGAATTATTGCAGATTTGAACAGGGCAAATCGTCACAAGGAGAGGCCACTCTTCTATTTCCCTATAATGGAAGCACCTCAGGTAAGTGAGGTAAGTTTATCTGTCCCTACTATTCTAACCTCACAAATTTCTTTGAATTCTAGTGTAGCTATGGCAACTGTATCAATGACCAAATAGTTGCCTACCCAGGCTACCAAACCATCAATAATTTCAAAATCCAAATCAATGAAAACGCCCTATGGTATCTCTTAAAAGATGCCAGTTGTAAAATCCACCAAAACCAAAGAGGGGAGTGTGAGTGGGAAAGGGAGGTGAGCGACAGGGTGAACATAAAAGAAACCCTAAGGATAAGGATGGAGAGTTGAGTGGTCCCCAGCCTAGCAGCACTATAGTTTCCCAATGAACTGCAGTGATTATTAAGGATAAAAGCTCATTTCTAGCTGCATCCTCCCAAAAGGATGTGGCTATTAAACAAAACTCTCAGACAAGAGCACAGGCCAAAAGGGTAAGGGACACTAGCTCACCCCAAACTTATGTCAGAAAGAAGAAATCAAAAACCTTTGGAGATGCACAGGGTTAACATACTGTGCAAACTGGTGCTAAAGACACAGTCACTGCACCTTCACAAATTCAGCTTGATGTGGCTCCAATAAATGTGGAGTCATAACCAAAACCATTAGTTGTAGAAGCACCTCAATCACCAAATTCTCCCATAGACTCTCTGGATGTGGATATGATCAACACATCAATTCATGATTTCCCTTTTTTAACTTTGTTGAGGAAGCCAAAATCTAGTGCAAGTGAGCATCATCTTTTGGATGATTTGTTGGCTCACTTGCCAATTCTTTCAGGAACTGTTGAAACATCTGTGCCCAAAATCTCATCAATCAGCACAGAGTCCACAACAGTTTCAATTCCAAGTTCATTCATTTCTACTCTATTGATGGATATTGCTCATCCATCGAGTAGTGATTTTATCCCGACAGATAAGTTTAACAGCATTTATCCGTCGGATAGTCAAACTGCTAACCCGGCGGATATTCCTCATCCGTCGGGTGTCTCTGCATACCTTCAAATTTCATCTATTATCTCTAGTGCAGAAGACTTAGTGGTTGTACAATCACTCTTACGATTGAGGGAAGAGAGTGTTATGAGTGACAGTATGTGTTACTCCCAGGAAAAAGGAGAGGAAAAGAGTGAAAATATGCAATCCATTTCTTCAGGATTGGCAAAATAGAGTGTGAGGAGTCCCACCTTAGATGGTGAAGGTGAGGGTGTGAGGGTGGGGAGCCAGGGTGAGACCCTGATGTAACAAAAGAGAGAAAAAAAGAGAAATGCAGGTACAGGAGCTATAGCTGAACAGGATGCAGACAGGGAGGGACTATCTTAGCAACTTCAAGCTGTTATAGATTCCACCTCCCTTGATGCTGAGGTATTCACTCACCCTGTTCCAGCTTATCAACTTCTAGCCGAACATGGCAATGACAATGCAGAAAGGATGCTCAATTTGGTGCATACCACTAAGTCAATGCTAAGAGCTAAGGATGCCATCACAGCTTTGCCCTCTACAGCTGGTGATGTTGATTATGAGACTGGTGGTTCAACAGATTTCTTTGGAGATGAAGGTGGAGATAGTGAAGAAGAGGCATTGGACATAGGGGAGAAGTAGGTTCCAGTTCAAGATCAGGTATGTCATCATGGGCATTTTCAAAACATTGTGATGAACACTAATTTAAGACAACCCTGATCCAACTCATAAATTAACTGCTTTTCAAACCACTACAAATGCCAATACCTAGAAGCTCCTTCAAGCACATCTTGCTTCTCTGCAACTAAAACAGATTCTAGGCTTCCAACATGATAGAGATGTCAACACCATCAAGGGTAATATTGATGAAATGAAAAAGGCTATTTCTGACAAGATGGACTCTAAGCTTCCAGAAGGTACAATGCTTGACATTAAGAGACAACTCAGGAAAAATTCTGATCTTGCCACAAAGATAGATGCCTTGGATACAAGAATGTCAGCTTTGGAAGCATCCCTAACAGCCATTCATTTACATCAATCTCAACAGACAGACTTGCTTTAGAAACTGGTTGCTGCACAAACCTCCTCTACTCAACTTGATGATAACAAAAAGGGGGAGAAAGAGGATTCTAGGAGTGAGGGGGAGCAAAAAGTGCTTAACATTGAAGTTAGCAAAGTAATTGTGCCTTCTGTTACTTTCACCAAGCCACCAGCCAAAGATAGCATTGATCTGATAAATGAAGCAGCAGCTGAAAAGTAACAATTGAAGCCAATCAACTGGGAGAAGATTGATGAGGACATTCAGAAGAAGTTTGGGCTAGCAAAGAAGCCAGAAAAGTCAGCCATTCATCACTCTCAAGTCAGGAAAATCTCTGTGAATGAAATGAGCATGAACTATCTGGAAAGGGGATAACCACCCTGCATCAAATCTCCAAAGGCTAAAATAATTCTGAAGCCAAGGGTGAACTATCCAAAAGCATCATTAAAGAACCCTTTGGATACAGTGTATGAGACACCTAAGCCTGATGAGAAGAAGCTTCTGTCAAGATCAATTGCCTTCTATAAGGATCCAACTGATTCAACTTTAAAAAAAAAGAATTGCTAAAGTTTTCAGAATGGTAAAGAAATTTGTGTGGTGGCTGGACATCCTCAATTTACTCAAGCAAAGAGAGAAGAAAAGGCAAGACTAAAGCAAGAAAAGAAGCAACCTGCTCCAGATGCCAAAAAGGCTAAGCAAAAGAAAGAGCAAGCTGCTATATTGGCCAAGCTACAAGCTATAAAACCAACACAACAAATTCCCGCTCAGCCATCTGAAATCACTGAATCTCATGATCCAAAGAAGCAAGTTGAACCACAATAGAAGAAAGCTCCAAGACACAAGGAATTGGCCAAAAGAACCAAAAGGAAATTGGACTTTGTTGATAAGGAATTGGAGTATCAGTTACAACTTAAACATCAAAACCCTCTGTGGTATTTGAAGACATCAAGGTGGTCGATCCCTACAGGAAGATTCATGGTGAACCTATTGTGCCTAAGCATGAACCAATAGACTGGGAGAGCCTACCAATTCCTGACTCCAATCTGCCAATCCTTAGCAAGCCAAAAAAAACAAAGTCAAGAGCAGTCAATAAAGTGAAGTTGTCACCTCTCAAATCCAAATCTCTAACTAAAGCTCAATCCAAAGTCAACAAGGGAGATTACATGTACTTATGTAACATCAAGAAATTCTCTGATCTAAATCTCTATCTAGATGAACTAGAAGAAGTGAGAGGAATTGATGCCTACAGGAGTCTACCTGAAAGATTGGTTTTCAAGTACAAGGGAGGAAAGGAGATTCAATGGCCACTTTACAAAATCTTTCAAGAAAGCCAAGTTGTGTTGATAAAGGTTTACTCATCCTTTAAGAAGAACTTTGGATTCAATGTAATTGCAAGAAGACTGGTTCTAAAGAAGATTGAAGAACAGAGGAGTATTAGAGCGAAAGGTGCACTCCCAAAGACTCTAATCATTCCCTACACAAAGAGAAGAGTGCATCTTAGGCCCTAATGGCTCATGGAGTTCATAGATGACAAAGGAGTGAGAAGATTTTTCAGATTAGAAGATCAGTTGAGCATCTCTAGCAATGAGACTCTTTTGGAAATTCAAGAAAAGCTAAATCTCTCAGAATTTGATGAACTGGAATTCCACAAACAACTCCAAAATCAGATAGAAGAAAACAACAGTAAGCTTGGAAAGAGATCCATATCTTCAAGAAAATAGATTAATCTGCTCATGCTAGAGGAGCACCTTGAAAATGGCTGTGAGCAAATCTTTGTACATTTTGTTAATTAAAGCACTTTACAGTTTATCTACTTACTTTAGGGTATTTTATTATCATTAAGACTCTCTTAATTTATGGCTACAATTCCAGTAGATATAAATTGGGGGAGATTGTTGTGGATATGTTGTGAACTTGATGATTGCATTAACAAAACACCTTGGTAGATTTTACTTAGTGAAAAATGTAGCACTCGACGGATAAGGATTATAGTCCCGATGGATAACTCAATATAGTCCCGACGGATGATGATTTATTATCCATCGAGTGAGTAGCTTGTGTAACAATAAGTCTGTAGCACATTTCTACATACACATTATTTAGATTTTGTAAGTAGTACTCAAGTCATGGTGACTTTAACTAATTATACAGAATAGGTTGATTAATTGTACATAGATGATGTCTTGTAATTCTCCATAAATGAAATGAAGTCAAGTGCCAGGTTGTTACCCGACGGATAAACAACAATGCCATTCGACGGATGATCAACAAGACAACCCGACGGATGATCATGAACTCGATGGATGATCATGAACCCGACGGATAAAGAATTCAAACATCTGTTGACAATGACAACACAGTCACATGTGTTGAGTGTATGCAAATGGAATGTGGAAGCCTATTCAACTGTGTTTTAGAGAACAAAGAAGCATTGCCATTTTCATGCTATTATGAAGATATTCAAAGATGCTGGAAAAGAGTAATGAAGTAGCATAGTATTAGACTTGATAGTTTTTGTTTTATTATCCTGTCTTATTACGTTATAATCTTGGTGTTATATATACCAAGAAGTAGCAAATAGAACAACTAACTAAGCAACCAAGAGAGAAACATTTGTAAGTTGTATTATTAGCATTTCTCTGCAATCTTAGTTGTTAAAATTTGTAAGCAGCTGTGAGCTAATTGTTACACAGAGTTTTCTGATGGATTTGAATGTATCCACCAGAGATATATAATATATCAAGAGCTACTTACAAATTTTTAAAGACTTTTGTTTTTAATTACTTGTGTTTTGATTCATTTCAAGTTATTATTCCGCACTCTGCTAATCAATTCACACTGATATATATATTTAAGTTAGAACACTTTTTATTTTTCAAAAAGTTTCAAGAATTCCATTCAACCCCCCTTCAGTAATTCTTCTTGCATTGTTAAAGAGTAACATAAATTGTTGTTATAGTCAGTACAAGAGAGAGATGAAGAGAGAGAGAGAGAGAGAGAGGAGGTTGAGAGAGAGGAGGCTGGGAGTGAGGGTTTGAGTATGTGTTTTCATTTGGGGGGGAAAATACCGCCCAAATATTTCGCTTAGTAAATTGTGCATATTTTATATTTTTTTTCTAAATTTTAGTTTTTCTTTTTAATTATTTAGACGATTATTTTACACATTGTGATGGTAACCGTTGTTTGTTGAGTAATGGTAAAAAAAAAATTTACTTGCATATATTCAAGTCCCCACAAAACAAATCCAAAACCATCTAACCAAGAAATTTCCAAACCATGAATCATCCGACCAACAAACTAACAATCAAAAAATCATGAGCCAAATCAGAAACTAAAAAATACTACCTCAAATGGACGAGTTCAACTATTAAACTAAAAGTTTGGCAATAAATACATACAAATCAAAGTGTACTCTCTTTGTAGTAATACAAAGCTGTAAAATGCAATCTCCATTTCATGGAGACCGCATTTTGCAGCTCTTGCATTACTATAAAGAGAGTAAACCTGGACACGTATACATTCATCAATAAACAAATTATTTTTTCAAATTTAAAAGTTCATTTATGAATTGAAAAAATACTACAATGCCATGATAGTACAAGTCCAGTGAAGAAATATTTCCAACAAAAGAAATAATGAAAGGCAAACTTGTACTCTTGTTGAGTTAATTTTGAAGATATGTAACTTAAAAGAAATGTAATTATTACCATTCTGGAAGTTGAATCCATTCTTCTTCCTCCCACATATAACTAGGTTCTTCGTCATCCTGTTCCTCGACACTCAGGAATAGTGGCACATGCAACTCATCCTAAAGTTCTATTTCTACACATCCATCATTTTCATCATCACAATGGTCATTATAACTTTTTTCTGATAATTTAAACACTACGGACCAATGTTTTTCCAAAGGATCATCAATGTAACAAACTTATTTAACATGCTTCCCTACAACAAAAGGATCATTTACATAACCCAATTTGTTCAAATTAATCAATGTATATCCTAAGTCATCTACCTTAACTCCTTTGTTCATATCTACCCAATTATAACAAAATAGAGGGATTCTAAACTTGTCATAGTCCCACTCCCATATACTTGATATAACTCCATAGTAGGTGTGTGAAATATTTTCAATATTTTTATCCTTACCCTGCACAAGCATTATATCTGCAACAACGCAAACACCGCTGCACTGAACTTGTCGATTATCATCCCGCTGCTTGGTACTATAAGTTATAGAACTAATTTTATATCCACTGAATGCAGGAAAATCTTGTTGGGGCCCTCTGTAATCCAACTTATCTCCTCAGGTGTGTTATGGCTTTCATTTGACAATTGTGATTGAATTTGTCCCACAATAAATTGATGAAAACTATATTCTATATTGCTAGCAATTTAAATTATTATATTAATTTAGACCTAAAGTAATAATAAAAAAGCATAAATTAGCAAAAAAAAATAAGAAGTTGGATAATATTTTAAATAATTTGCTAAAATTAAAAAAATTGGTAAAAAAACTCCTAAATTTAAGTTGAAACGCTAAATAAACGGAGTAATGTAATTACTGTGAACACAGTAATTAGGCCTACATATGATGCTGTTAACCATAAAAAACATACCTTATTCCGGAACCATGTAGATAATTCATCATTTTGCTTATTTTTTAGCTAGACTTTGCCATTTTCATGTTGCTTGAATTTCGTCATTAGAGATGACATGTGTTCAGTGCCAGTGAAATATTAATTTAATATAAGAATTAAAATGCATACCTATTCAGAAATAACACACAGATAGTTGGGTAATACTAACTAAAAATATGGCTTATCGCATTACTATTTAGCAGAAAACACAAATGTGATAGGTCCAAGTCCTCCTTACTTATCATTGGCTTTATCATTGCTGTACCAGATAAGGGTCTGCACATTGCATCATTCTCATTTCTAGAATTTTGGGGAAGTTCTACGGTAGCTTCTTCAAAATTCACCAAACACACAACCGCCTCCTCGACAACATATGCCTCGGCAATACATCCTTCAGGATGAGCAGGGTTTCGTACATATCTCTTAAACGTCTTCATTTACCTTTCGAAAGGGTAAATCCAACGTAAGAATAGTGGCCCGCAAAGCTTAACCTCTCTAACAAGATGAATGAAGAGATGAATCATCACATCAAAGAATGAGGGTGGAAAGTATTTTTCTAGCTGACATAATGTTTCCACCAACTTAGCTTGCATTTTTTCTAGTTTTTCTACATCGATGACTTTAATGCAAATTGCCTTGAAGAAGAGCCAAAACCTAATAATTGTGCACTTGACTTGCTTTTGCAAGTTCGAGAATTTTTGAACATTTTTTCATATGCCTAAAATCAACGTATCTTGACATCCGTACGGTTGGATCGTCTAAAAACTTGTTCAAAAAAATTATTCAGGCATTCGGGTAAGATTCCCGTTCTTAAGAGTGCGTCTTTTACTAGATTCTCCTTATAAAGTCATGCACGACAAGTTCGAGAATTGTTTAACATTTTTTCATATTACTAAAATCAACATATCTAGATATAGGACACGAGTGTTTTATGGGTAACGTCGAGTGTTTAATATAATTTATTAACACGAGAACGTCAAATTTGTTCGAAATTATTTTGTTCTAAATATAGGACAACGGTTTTTGGACAAAACCTGTTGTTTGTCCAACAAAGTGTGTTTAAACTATAATTTGAAAATACAAGATTTGAACTCAGTTGTTTAAATTTAATTATTTAACTTAAAAATAATTAGAAAAAATACTGATCGTCGGATTAAAGTAGATCTCACTGTAAACCGTTGATTTAAAACCCTAAAACCCTAATCTGTCATCTATTATGAAACCCTAAAACCAACAACTATATTTTGGGTATTATGATACACTAAAACCCACATATATTTGGGATTCGGGATTTAGGGTTTATATCCTTAATTTGATCTCATCCAATTTTAGGTTTCATTATTTGGGGTTTTTAAAATTTCCTTGTTTATTTCTTTTAATTGCATGTCTCTGTTTTTAAAATGTATGTTGTTGACCCAGTTTTAAGTTTTCAATTATCTTGGATTTTGCATGCATTCATTTATGTATCTTGGATTAGTCTGGGTGATTTTCATCTCCAAAGGTATTTAACACATCTTAATTTCTCATCTATATATGGGTATTATAAAATCCACATCTATTTTTTGGGGGTTATATCCTTAATTAGGGATTTGGGATTTGGAATTTAGGGTTTATGTCCTTAATTTGATCTCAATCCCCAAAATACTCATCCAATTTTAGGATTTCATTATTTGGGATTTTTAAAATATGTTTGTTTGTTTCTTTTAGTTACATGTCTATATTTTAAAAATGTTTGTTGTTGACTCAATTTTAAGTTTTCAATTATCTTGAATTTTTCATGTATCATTTATGTATATTGTTTATTTATGATGAATGAATTTATTTTGAGTGATATTATTGATTCTTATTTGTGTGTTTTGTAGATTATGGTTAGTCGGAAGAAGAAGGCAAAGTTGAGAATGAATGAGTTCCACAAGATAGAGTCGAAGAAGACTGAGTCAAAGAAGATGAATTCTAAGAGGACATAGTCGAAGCGGACAAAGTCAAAAAGGACAGAATTTAAGAAGACCACCCGATCTTAACCCAATCCAACTATCATGAATGTGATTGCGGATTTAAAGAAGACTAGGTCCTTAAACAACAAGACTCCCACTTCGTCTTGTTCTTCCCCAAAATCTATGAAGAGGAAGCCTATTTCTCAGAACTTACAAAAAAAATTACCAAGAAAAGGAAATGAGAAATACCTATTACCACGACTGACCATCCTCAAGTACTGAAGCTACTAAAGCGAGGATGTGTGATGATGCACCGAATTCTGAGATGAAAGATTACGGGGATCAAACTTGCAGTGTCTTTTAATTCAAAAGGAGAGCCATATGGTAAAGTAGGGGCATATATGCAATCATATATTGGAGTCTTGGCAAGAACAAAAGCCCCAATCTGGCATGATTCTTGGAAGTCTGTTCCTAAAGACACAAAGGCAAAGATTTAGGACTATGTGCACGTAAAAAAATAAAATAATCTACTTGCTCATGTCTTTCAATGGCTTGCATTTTTTTAATTTCACTAATGTTGCTTTTGTATGTAGATGGCTTACGTTATACCTGAATCAGCCAAGAAGATGGTTTTAATATCTACATCTTCAAAATAGAGGGAGTTCAAATGTCGGCCAAGCAAAGATTATATTCTTCCTTATCTTGATCAACCAGAAATTTTGGCATATCCTCCTGTAGACTATTCTTTCATAGAAACATCCAACTGGGACATATTTATTTCTGATCGCATATCGAAGGTGTTTATGGTATGGTTCTATTTACCTTTACAAAATATTGTTTTGGCTAAATTTGTAATCAATATTTACTTAGTCATGATCTTATAACCATATTGATGCTTTTTATGAAGAAAATTCATGATAAACAAGTTGAAAGAAGGTCGTTGAATTTATATCCACATCGCATGGCTTGAAAATGTTATGCAAACCTTGAAAATGAATGGGTTAGTGCTATTGAAATAACATGTTCATTTATGGTTTCTTGCTGACTTTCCAAATATGTTTATGTTATTACTAAGGTGATTATCTATATGTGAATGCAGTTAGAATCTCATCCAGATGTAGAGGAGGTAGAGCGATCAGATACCTTGATTGAGGCAAGGAAGGACAAATATGGAAATTTTTTAAATGACGTAGTTGCAGAAAAAGCTAAGGAAATTGTAAGTTATTGATTTTTAAATGATATAGTTGTCGAAAATATATTTATTAGCTAGTGTTTTGAACCTTTTTTTTTGCTAAACTGTTAACGAACTTTGAACTCTTTATAATTATATAAGAACAATTTTTTTACATGCATAAACATATTAGATTTTTTATATAGGAATAGCTAAAATTAAAAAAATGATACTCTTAATTTTGTAGGAAAAGCTGAAAGAGGAGGTTAAGGATGAAAAAGTCGTAGTGGAAGGTGTTAATGATGTTTGAACGATGACGCTTGGTAAGCCTGAGCATGGTGGAAGAGTATGTGGTCAACGGTCCTATATGAAACAGTCAGTTTATTTTGATCTTCCAAGGCAAAAGAAAGCCAGCATAATGGATAAAATGATACACGAGGGAGTTAGAAAGTTCATGGCAATGGAGACTCCAAAAATAATTAAAGAGAGAGAGATGCATTCTGGATTGGTAAAATTAAAAAGATCTGACAGAGCTTTCAATGACAAAGTGTGGACATCAAGATAGTGCGATCCGAGCAAGAAAGTTGTCATTCTAAGGGTGGGGTTGAAGGGGATGCAGGTTTAAATGATGTGAGAACACCTAAAACGGAAAGGAAGATATTTTCGATTGAAGAGGAGCCAGTTGTTCATAAAGTGGAAATGATTGAAATTTTTTTTGTTGATTTGGGGGAAGATCTTCGGTATGATAACAAGGTATCTGGGAGGATGATAACAAGATGTCTGGTGAGGATGATAACAAGGTGACTGCTGAGGAAAATCAGAAGGTCGCCGGTGAGGATGATCAAAATGTGGCTGGTGAGGACGTGAAAAATGTTTGAGATGGTTCTTAATTTAATGCTAAATTAAGTATTTTGTATGAAAAGGAAAATAATTTTTGTCTAGATTTCATTGATGTAAACTTGAAATTATCATTTTTTAGGTAGCTAAAAAAATAAGATATATCATTCAAAAAAAATACTTCTTTACATATAACTAAAGTTAATAATATTTTAATAGAATACATTTAGATCTTCTTAATTGGTATTGAAATATTTTTTCTTAATAATGGATTAGGTCAATAAGTAACTTTTTACTTCCTCTTATTTTAAACCTAATGGTACACACACAAAATCTTATAATTTCACATTTATTTTAAGGAAAATTAACAATAAAATAGTATATGCTGAGAACCTAGAGTAAATATATGGTTTCACACTTCTCTATTATGGACTCTAATCAAATAATATACAATAGAACTCTTGTGATGACTTTCAAGAATACATACATGATCAATAACATTGACAATTAGTATCTAGAATAATAAAAATTAAAAAGAGCACCAATACAACTTAAATACAGTCACTTTGTAAGCGTGTAAACTGTGTCTTGCGAAAAATGCTCTCAACATAGGATTCAGGTACTGGTTCTTTTTCACAGGCTGATAGACATATTTTGAATCCACCATATACATCCCACCATGCAGCTCGATCCACCCTAGATCCTCCTTCAATATTTAATGTTTTTTTAGATAATACCTGTAATAAGAAAGAAGATTTAAATGATAAGATTTACTCTCAAAATCGAAAGAAGCATAAATTACAAAAAGTTTTATCCCTACTATACCTGTTTACTTTCCATGTATGGGCAAAGTACTGATAAAGTAGTGGAGTGATTGTCACACATCAAATCCTCCACAAAGTAAGAGTAGCTTCTTGATGATATACACATCACTAGCCCTTTCGATGCAAAGTTGTTGAAAAACAAAGAATCCAGGGAATGTCACTAAGATTACTATGAATGATTGTAAATGAGTTGGGGCAGTATAAAATTAACCTCAAGTTGCTGAAAGAGTTTAATATGGTTCTCTTGAATCTAGACCACCAGAGTAGGTCCTTGTTTACTAGAGGAAACTCAACCTGAATTTGAAGTGGGTGAATAAAATTAGTTCCCAGAGTGGGTAAAAGGGGGAAATTAAGACAACTCTATCCCGTTTTATGACAATTGACCAAGACTTATTATGTTATTACAAAGATTGGAATTATCATATAATTCTTGAAGAGTTTGTTCTTCCTTAGTTTTGCATTTAAACATCACAGTCCATTTACCTTTGATATCCCCAACTTTCTATTTTGTGAGCTATATGCTTTTATTATTTAATGCGATGTTATAACTTTCATTTCTAGAAAATTATTTAGTGTGATGTTCAATAAAATCATTGTATAACTTTTATTGTGTCCGAATTAATTGTTAATGGGTTCTTCGATTCGAAAGACGGATTTGCACCTAAATTGATGACGATCACCCTTGGCCAACCAATGATAAGGGACTATCCCATTGGTGCTTATAATTTCAGTTCCAAATTTACATGTTATTTAAAATAAGGTGAAATTATGTATTAGTGTTTTCTATTAACCTCAAGCATATCATTTTATGTAGTTTCTAGCTTTGTGATACTCATATATATGCCTAGAAAACCATTAAAATTAAGGTCAAGTTGGTATGATATATAATGTTGAAAATAAGTAACTACATGATAATGACTCTCAAAATAATAACAAGGTTATGATATTGTAGTAGAATTTATGTCCGCCATGAAATAGTAATTTCCGATGTTAAGATTTCATAGACGGAAATGGAAATTAATATATATTAAAATTTTATTCGTAATTCACATATTTTCTATTCAACCAAATCTAATTTTAAAAATGACTCAGTCTCAAACACAAATCACATTTAAATTTACATTATTTACATGAGAATCACATTCAATATATTTTTTTTCTTTAATACAACTAACATCAAATTGTAACATATTGAATTTTATTATTCACTATAATTAATTTTATATTGTAAATATTAGATCCATAAACATAACATCATTTTATCATTGGACGTACAATCTAAAATTAAATAAGACTAAGTTTTAGTATTAGTTGGAATTCAATTATTATCAACTAATAATGTCTTATTTTAGAAACATTTTATAATATATATTTATTTATATACGTTATTTGTTCAAACAAGAATATTAAGATAAATATATATTTGAAATATTGAGAAATTGAACCTTGGTATATCATAAACGAGCCGAGTTCGAGTGGAACACGTGGGCTGTAGAATATATAACGTCCCAAGACAAGTTATTTTTTTTGTGCCCAACAATAAATAAGAAATCTATAGGAAATGAGATTTTTATAGTGTTTGGAGATATCTTATTTTTTAAGGCCTTTCATGATAAAAATTAATAATAGGTTCCCCTACAATTTATTTTTTGCATATATTTTTTAATTTTTTTCTTTTATTTCTTCAAGTATATAAAAAAAATTGGCGCTATAAATTCTGAAACCAATTATATTAATGTACATATACATGATCTACATATATGGTCCATTTATCTTCAATAAATATGGACCAAAAATTTGGACTTTGAGATTGTGTGCAAATTGCACGTGGATGCTATGGGCTTAAGAATTTACTAATAGTTTCCGGTAGTTCAAATATTACCTGAAGCATTTAAAATGAGGGAAACCTTGATCAAATAGTTTAAGTGCTGTAATAAAATATATCTAGGCATCTTTTTTTCTTTCACAACTCAAAAACAATCCATAGGGGACATTAAAGAGATACAGTTGCAACTATTATATGCAATATAACAGAAGAAAATATTGAAAATTAAGTAGATAACCGACATAATAGTACACCACTTCCACTTCCATTCTCAAATTGTTTCATTCCTTTAACCAAATAAATCCTCCCATAATCATTCTGCAAACTGGGTTTCGAGTAACAAAACATATAAAAACATATTTAACATACAAATTTTGGATGGAAGACCATCAGTCAAAATACATAATTAGTACCCTAATTACTCAAACATCCAACTAAAATATAAATTAATTACTAATCGAATCATAGAGAAGAAGATGCTAAGAAATTCAAAACCCTAAATATTATCTCCAAATCAAAAAAAAACTAAAATTGAGAAATCTAACCAGAATGAAGAAAAAGAGTTTGAAATTGTTGTGGATATGTTGTGAACTTGATGATTTCATTAACAAAACACCTTGGTAGATTTTACTTAGTGAAAAATGTAGCACTTGACGGATAAGGATTATAGTCCCCACAGATAACTCAATATAGTCCCGACGGATGATGATTTATTATCTATCGAGTCAGTAGCTTGTGTAACAATAAGTCTGTAGCACATTTCTGCATACACATTATTTAGATTTTGTAAGTAGTACTCAAGTCATGTTGATTTTAACTAGATATGCAGAATAGGTTGATTAATTGTACATAGATGATGTCTTGTAATTCTACATAAATGAAATGAAGTCAAGTTCCAGATTGCTACTCGACGGATAAACAACAATCCCATTTGATGGATGATTAACAAGACAACCCGACGGATGATCATGAGCTCGACGGATGATCATGAACCCGACGGATAAAGAATTCAAACATCTATTGACAGTGACAACACAGTCACTTGCGTCGAGTGTATGCAAATGGAATGTGGAAGCCTATTCAACTGAGTTTTAGAGAACAAAGATGCATTGCCATTTCCATGCTATTATGAAGATATTCAAAGATGCTGAAAAAGAGTAATGAAGTAGCATAGTATTAGAATTGATAGTTTTTATTTTATTATCCTGTCTTATTACTTTGTAATCTTGGTGTTATATAAACCAAGAAGTAGCAAATAGAACAACTAACTAAGCAACCAAGAGAGAAACATTTGTAAGCTGTATTCTTAGCATTTTCTCCAATCTTAGTTTTTAAAATTTATAAGCAGCTGTGAGCTAATTGCTACACACTGTTCTCTTGATATATTATATATCTCTGGTGGATACATTCAAATCCACTAGAAAGTTTTTAAAGACTTTCGTTTTTAATTACTTGTATTTTGATTAATTTCAAGTTATTATTCCGCATTCTGCAAAACCATTCACACTGATATATATATTTAGGTTAGAACACTTTTTATTTTTGAAAAAGTTTCAAGAATTCCATTCAACCCCCTTCGGTAATTCTTGTTGCATTGTTAAGGACTAACAATTGGTATCAGAGCAAGCCCTTGAAGAACAAAGAGTTTAAAGATCACAACAAAATAACAAGATGAACAAGAAGGATGTTGGAGTCAAGATTCTTATTCTGGATAAAGATAATTACCATCACTGGAAGGTAAAGATGCATCTTCATTTACTTTCTCAAGATGAGGTTGCATAGAGAGAGGCCCTCATATATCAATGAGAGCTGCAACTGGAAATGAGCCATCTGTCCCCAAGCCAGGCATGAATGGTCTGATCCTGATATTGAACAAGTCAGGAAAGATAAGAAGGACATGAATATATTATTCAATGGAGTTGATGGTGACATGTTTGACAACATCATCAATTGCAAAACTGCCAAGGAAGTTTGGGATACAATACAGATTATCTATGATGGCACTGAGCAAGTTAGAGAAAACAAGATGCAGCTAATAATTCAGCAATATGAGCATTTTATAGTGAAGAAAGTGAGCCTCTCACTGACATTTTTAGTAGGTTTAAAAAACTACTAAATTCTCTGAAGTTGCATGGAAGGGTTTATCAGACAAAAGACTCCAATCTGAAGTTCCTTAGATCTCTTGCAAAGGAATGGAAACCAGTGACAGTCTCATTGAGAAACTCTCAAGATTATAAGCAGTTTACTTTGGAGAGACTATATGGCATCCTGAAGACTTATGATCTTGAAATAGAGCAAGATGAGAGGATGAAGAGAGGAAAGAAGAAAGGAGGGTCCATTGCACTAGTTACTAAGTTAGAGAAAGAGAAGGAGATGAAGATGGAAGCTGTTGAATCAACTTCAAAGGTCTGTAAAAACAAAGGCAAGGGGCTGGTAGCAGAAAATTAAGATACCTTGAGCCAAGATGACATGGAGGATATTGATGAATATCTAGCATTTCCTTCCAGAAGATTTTCCAAGCTCAAGTTCAAGAAGAACTTTAAAGCAGCCAAGCCAAATAGAAACATGGTGGATAAATCTAAATTCAAATATTTCAAATGTGGCTTGGCAGGGCACTTTGCCAGTGAGTGTAAAATGTCAGATTTTAGCAAGAAAAAGTTTGAGCATGTGGATTATAAATAGGAATACTTTGAGCTGCTCAAATAAAAGGAAAGGGCTTTCATTACACAAGAAAATGACTGGGCAGCATATGGTCTAGATGAAGATGAAGATGTCAGCTATGTCAATCTAGCCCTAATGGCCAAGTCTGATAAAACATACACAAGTTCTTCAAGTAATCAGGTAATCACTACAAACCTTGCACATTTATCTAAAGCTGAGTGTAATGATGCTATAAATGACATGTCTACATAATTATATCATTTTCGTGTTACACTTAAGTCTCTTACTAAGGAAAATGCAAAAATCAAAGAAAAGAATTTATTTTTAAGTGAGAGGAATAATGTGCTAGAGTCTCAGTTCATTGATTTTGAAAAATTAAGAATTGAGTGTAAGATTGCCAAGGAGAAATTAACGGAGTCCTTGAAGAAAGAAGAGATTTTGAACAAGCAGCTCGAACGAGAACATGAGGTGATTAAGGCATGAAAAACATATAGAGATCTCCATGCTCAAATCACCAAAGTTTAAGGTATTGAGTCCTTTTGTGATGGAGCCTGGAAGAAGGATAAGGAGAAGCTGGAATCCAATTTGGTTGAAGGATTGCTAATAGATGTAGACTCGACGGATGATGAGGGTCATCCGTCGGATAACAAAAAGGGTTATCCGTCGAGTCACATAAATCCTCATCCGTCGACTGTGAGCAAGCCTGTGAGTAAATCCAAGCTTCTCAAGTTAAATGAGAAATATGGATCAGTTTCCAAGAATTTTGTTCCAGGAGAATCTAGTCAAGTGAAGAAGGAGAAGAAGGCTAATATTGGTCATATGACTGTCAAGCAATTGAGTGACAGACTTGTAAAGATTGAGGTTAAAAAGAAAAATAATAGAAATGGTAAAGTAGGGATTAACAAACACAATAACTACACACCTGATAAATATGCTCCTAGAAAAATCTCTGTCAAGTGTGGTAGTGTAAATTATTTGTCTGTTAATTTCAAATCTGCCATGCCTACTTCCATATATGTGCCACCTCACTTTCCCAACATGAATGTCATGCCTTCTATGCCTATGAATGTTATGTCTACACAGAATATGAATGCACAGTTTGCTAATATGCCATTTGCACCTAATCCTTATTATGTTGTATTTAGTATGCCATAAATGCCATTTAGCATGCCTTACTGGAATAACATGTTTACTAATAGCATGCCATTCCCTGTTATTCAAAATATGCATGATAATTCTGCCGTAATGAATGGTTTCAAAGGTTCAACTCAAATGACTAAGGATGAATCTGATATCCCCAAGTCAAATAAGATAAAACCTAAGAAACAGAAAGCTAAACAGGCAGGACCTAAGGAAACTTGGGCACCAAAATCAACTTAATTTGATTTTGATGTGTGCAGGGAAACAGAAAGAATCTATGGTACTTGGATAGTGGTTGTTCAAGACACATGACTGGTGATTCTACCCTGCTCACAGAGTTCAAGGAGAGAGCTGGCCCTAGTATTACTTTTGGAGATGACAGCAAGGGTTATACTGTGGGATATGGCTTAATTTCAAAAGACAATATCATCATTGAGAAGGTTGCCTTAGTGGATGGTCTCAAGCATAATTTGTTGAGTATCAGCCAGCTTTGTGATAAAGGCAATTCAATAACCTTCAATTCAGAAGCCTGTGTTGTGACTAACAAAAGGAGCAACAAAGTGGTTCTCACCGGTGTGATAAACGGAAATGTGTACCTAGCTGACTTCAACTCATCAAATGCAGAATCTTTTACTTGTCTTCTCAGCAAAGCAAGTCAGGATGAAAGTTGGTTATGGCACAAGAAGTTATCCCATCTAAACTTCAAGACCATGAATGAGCTAGTAAAGAAAGAACTGGTTAGTAGCATTCCTCAAGTGGAGTTTTCTAAGGATGGATTGTGTGATGCCTGCCATAAAGGAAAGCAGATCAAAGCATCATTCAGGAAGAAGCTTGATTCAACAATTGAAGAACCTTTGCAACTGCTACACATGGATTCCTTGGGACCAGTCAATGTGTTGTCCATCTCAAGGAAAAGATTTTGCCTAGTAATTGTAGATGATTTCTCAAAGTTCTCTTGGACATATTTCCTAAAATCTAAAGATGAGGCTAGTGAAATCACATAAGGCAAGTCAATAATCATCCTGATTTCAAAGTTAGAAGAATCGGGAGTGACAATGGAACTGAGTTCAAGAATTCTGTCATGAGAGTATTTTATGATGAAAATGGGATTTTGCATGAGTTTTCAGCAGCAAGAACTCCACAACAAAATGGAGCAGTAAAAAGGAAAAACAGACCACTTATTGAAGCTGCAAGGATAATGCTTGAAGAGTCTAAGTTACCAATATATTTATTGCCTGAAGCTGTAAATACTCGATGCTACACTCAGAATATTTCTCTGGTTAATCAAGCAAAATGCATGACTTCCTATCAATTATTCAAGAACAAGAAGCCAACTCTAAATTTTCTTCATGTCTTTGGCTGCAAATGCTATATCTTGAGAAATCAGACTGATCAGAATGGAAAGTTTGATGCTAAAGGAGATGAAGAAATTTTTGTTGGATATGCTGTTGGTAAAACATATAGAGTTTACAATCTAAGAACCAACATTTTTGTGGAATCAATACATGTTGTGTTTGATGATAAAAAGATTGAAGGACTACAAGATGGAGATTACCATGAGAGCCTCAAATTTGACAATGTGGAGATAGTTAGTGATGACAGTGATGATGAAAGTGATCAAGAAACAGTATCAAAGGATAATGTAGAAAAATCTCCTATCATCAATGAAGCACAAAATTCAATATCTGTTGAGTTGCAAAATGCTTCATCCATTGGGAGATAATCTGCTTTATCTGTCAAGAGACAACCAGCTTCATCCATCGGTACTCAATATTATTCATCCGTCGGGTCATCAAAAGAAGCTGGAAGTCAGAATAAATCACTTACAGAAAGCTCCCCTTTCTCAAATAAAAAATCCATGAACTCAGGGGGAGTTTCTAACAATCAAAACTGAATCACACATCAAGATAACAATGAGGCCTCTTCATCTAGAGCTAACCTACCTCAACAAAGAAAATGGACAATGGATAACCCTTTTGAGCTCATCATTGGTGATGTATCTTCTAGAGTTCAAACAAGGAGAGCAACTCAAGAAGAGTGTCTATATAGCAACTTTCTTTCCAAGGAAGAACCAAAGAAGGTAGAAGAAGCTTTATTGGATCTTGATTGAATTTTAGGTATGCAGGAGGAGCTAAACCAATTTAAGAGGAATAAGGTATGGAAGGTGGTGACCAAGCCTAAAGGAAAGAATCCAATAGACACCAAATGGGTATTCAGAAACAATATGGATGAAAATGGCATAGTAGTCAGGAACAAAGCCAAATTGGTTGCTAAGGGCTATTGTCAACAAGAAGGAATAGATTTTGATGAAACATTTGCTCCTGTTGTAAGACTTGAAGCCATCAGAATCTTCTTAGCCTACGCAGCCCATGCCAATTTCAAGGTCTATCAAATGGATGTCAAAAGTGCCTTTCTGAATGGAGACTTGGAGAAGGAAGTCTATGTCAGTCAGCCTCCTAGTTTTGAAGATCCAAATTTTCCAAAATATGTCTACTATCTTTTGAAAGCACTTTATGGACTGAAGCAAGCACCTAGAGCCTGGTATGACACTTTATCAAAGTTCCTTTTGGAAAATCACTTCACAAGAGGTACTGTAGATAAAAATTTATTTTTTAGAAATTTAAATGGCTCTTGTATACTTGTTCAAATTTATGTAGATGACATTATTTTTGGCTGTACAGATTAAAAACTTTGCAAAAAGTTTGCCAAATTGATGCAGAGTAAGTATGAAATGAGTATGATGGGAGAACTAACTTACTTTCTTGGTTTGCAAGTTAAGCAAGTTAGTGATGGAATATTGATGAAATATTCATTAGTCAAACTAAATACATTTATGATCTTTTAAAGAAGTTTGATCTAATGGATTGCACATCTGCAAAAACTCCCATGGCCACTGCAACTAAGCTTGAATTAAACACTACTGAAAAGTCTGTGGATATATCAAGTTATAGGGGCATGGTTGGTTAACTTCGGTACTTAACAGCTAGTAGGCCAGATATAATGTTTGCTACATGTTTGTGTGCTAGATTTCAGGCTGATCCCAGAGAATCTCACTTAGTAGCTATTAAGAGAATTTTCAGATATCTCAAGGGAACACCAAAACTTGGCATTTGGTACCCTAGAGATTCTGGTTTTGATCTAACTGGTTATTCAGATACAGATTATGCAGGTTGTAGAATGGATAGAAAAAGTACAACAGGAACCTGTCAATTTCTAGGAAACAAGCTTGTGTCCTGGTTCAGTAAAAAGCAAAATTCAGTTTCTACTTCTAAAGCTGAAGCTGAATATATTGCTGTTGGCAGTTGCTGTGCACAAATTTTGTGGATGAAAAATCAATTGCTAAACTATGGTTTGCAAGTTAAAAGGATTCCTATTTTCTCTGATAACACAAGTGCAATTGCCATCACTGAAAATCCAGTAAAACATTCAAGGACAAAGCACATAGACATCAAGTACCACTTCATAAGGGAACATGTAATGAATGGTACTGTGAAACTATATTTTGTTCCAAGTGGGAAGCAGCTTGCAGATATTTTTACCAGGCCACTGGCTGAATCCACCTTTTCAAGGTTGGTAAGTGAGTTAGGTATGCTCAATTATTCTTAAACCTTTTCAGATAATTTACAAGTTATAATGTAGCCGGAAATTTAATTGGTTTTACAGGCTTGGATGAAATTTTGGCTAAGTCAAAATTTACATCTCGACGGATGATCAGTATCCATTGAGTTTGATCATCCGTCGGTATACATTTTATTAATAAAATCAATTAAATTTCTTGAATATTTTATAACTCGACGGATAACTGACTTACTCTCGTCCGTTGAATTTTCTGAATCTTAGCCGTTAATTACCTGAACCTTATCCATCGAGTGTACTTACAGTTTGTAAGCATAACACGACGGATAATTGGTGGAATTTTTTACAGTTTATTTTTAAACGGCTATTTTAGGCAATTTTCATTGGTTACTTTATTTTACTTTATTATTTTTTACAGTTATTTTTAAGATAGTATAAAAGCTTAATTCATTTCTATTACTTTTCTTTTATCATTCTCAAATAATCTGCTCTAAATTCTCTCTTTCTAAAAAGCAACTATCATCTCAATCTCTGCAATTTCCACTCTCTAACAATGGCACCAGTAGTCAAGTTCATGTCACAAACTGGATACATCTATGAGAAGAACAACTTCATGGCTCTGGTAGACAAGGGGATTCATCATTCAAGTGACTACCACAAAATGATGGATTTCGTGAAGAACTGCAAACTCAACTATGCAATGCTAAAATCAACCACCATCTTCTGTGAGGTTGTTGAAGAGATGTCGACTACTGCTTCCTAAAACTCTACAGATAAGACCATCACACTCACCATTAAAGGTAAGGAATTATGTATTAATAGTGATGTTATCAAAGCATGTTTCAGGATTCCTTATAATACTGTGACTTCACCACATACAGACACTGATATAGTTGATATGCTTAATTCCATGAACTATGCACTCTCTACTTTTAAGTTAAGTGACATTAGGAGATTGGGTCTTAGGAAGGAATGGAGTTTCATGTGTGATGTAGTGACCAAGGTCTTTTCTGGTAAAATCAGTAATTGTGATTTTGTCAATATTTCTATGCTTAACATGCTCTACATGCTAGTTACATATAATTTCTTTAATTTTACTGATCTTGTTTTGTTTGAGTTAGGGTTTAAATTAGGGGAGTTAAATAAGAGGGGTAAAAATGTTTATTATGCTATATTTTTCATGATGTTTGCTAACCACCTCTCTGAGGAAATTGTGCTTGAGAACCCAAACAATAAATTATATTGTTGTGTTCAAGAGAGAAGAATTATTACAGATTTGAACAGGGCAAATCATCACAAGGAGAGGCCACTCTTCTATTTCCCTGTAATGGAAGCAACTCAGGTAAGTGAGGTAAGTTTATCTGTCCCTACTATTCCAACCTCACAAATTTCTTTGAATTCTAGTGTAGCTATGGCAACTGTATCAATGACCAAACAGTTGCCTACCCAAGCTACCAAACCATCAATAATTTCAAAATCCAAATCAATGAAAACCCCCTCTGGTATCTCTTAAAAGATGCCAGTTGTAAAATCCACCAAAACCAAAGAGGGGAGTGTGAAGGTGGGAAAGGTAGGTGAGGGACAGGGTGAACATAAAAGAAACCCTAAGGATAAGAATGGAGAGTTGAGTAGTTCCCATCCTAGCAACACTATAGTTTTCCAACGAACTACAGTGATTATTAAGGATAAAAGCTCATTTCTAGCTGCATCCTCCCAAAAGGATGTGGCTATTGAACAAAACTCTCAGCCAAGAGCACAGGCCAAAAGGGTAAGGGACACTAGCTCACCCCAAACTTATGTCAGAAAGAAGAAATCAAAAACTATTGGAGATGCACAGGGTTAACACACTGTGCAAACTGGTGCTAAAGACACAGTCACTGCACCTTCACAAATTCAGCTTGATGTGGCTCCAATAAATGTGGAGTCATAACCAAAATTATTAGTTGTCGAAGCACCTCAATCACTAAATTCTCCCACAGACTCTCTGGATGTGGATATGATCAAAAAATCAATTCATGATTCCCCTTCTTTAAATTTGTTGGGGAAGCCAAAATCTAGTGCAAGTGAGCATCATCTTTTGGATGATTTGTTGGCTCACTTGCCAATTCTTTCAGGAACTGTTGAAACATCTGTGCCCAAAATCTCATCAATCAACACAGAGTTCACAATAGTTTCAATTCCAAGTTCATTCATTTCTACTCTCTTGATGGTTATTGCTCATCCATCGAGTAGTGATTGTATCCCGACGGATAAGCTTAACAGCATTTATCCGTCGGATAGTCAAACTGCTAACCCGACGGATATTCCTCATCTGTCGGGTGTCTCTGCACAACTTCAAATTTCATCTATTATCTCTAGTGCAGAAGACTTAGTGGTTGTACAGTCACTCTTACGATTGAGGGAAGAGAGTGTTATGAGTGAGAGTATGTGTTGCTCCCAGGAAAAAGGAGAAGAAAAGAGAGAAAATATGCAATCCATTTCTTCAGGATTGGCAAAACAGAGTGTGAGGAGTCCCATCTTAGATGGTTAAGGTGAGGGTGTGAGGGTGGGGAGCCAGGGTGAGACCCTGATGCAACAAAAGAGAGAAAAAAAGAGAAATACAGGTACAGGAGCTATAGCTGAACAGGATTCAAACAGGGAGGGACTATCTTAACAACTTCAAGCTGTTATAGATTCCACCTCCCTTGATGCTAAGGCATTCATTCACCCTGTTCCAGCTTATCAACTTCTAGCTGAACAGGGCAATGACAATGCAGAAAGGATGCTCAATTTGGTGCATACCACTAAGTCAATGCTAAGAGCTAAGGATGCCATCACAGCTTTGCCCTCTACAGCTGGTGATGTTGATTATGAGACTCGTGGTTCAGCAGATTTCTTTGGAGATGAAGGTGGAGATAGTGAAGAAGAGGCATTGGACATAGGGGAGAAGTAGGTTCCAGTTCAAGATCAGGTATGCCATCATGGGCATTTTCAAAACAATGTGATGAACACTACTTCAAGACAACCCTGATCCAACTCATAAATTAAACAAATTCTACTCTTCAAATCACTACAAATGCCAACACCAAGAAGCTCCTTCAAGCACATCTTGCTTCTCTGCAACTAAAACAGATTCTAGGCTTCCAACATGCTAGAGATGTCAACACCATCAAGGGTGATATTGATGAAATGAAAAAGGCTATTTCTGACAAGATGGACTCTAAGCTTCCAGAAGGTACAATGCTTGACATCAAGAGACAACTAAGGAAAAATTCTGATCTTGCCAGAAAGATAGATGCCTTGGATACAAGAATGTCAGCTATGGAAGCATCCCTAACAGCCATTCATTTGCATCAATCTCAACAAACAGACTTACTTCAGAAACTGGTTGCTGCACAAACCTCCTCTACTCAACTTGCTGATAACAAAAAGGGGGAGAAAGAGGATTCTAGGAGTGAGGGGGAGCAAAAAGTGCTTAACATTGAAGTGAGCAAAGTAATTGTGCCGTCTGTTACTTTCACCAAGCCACCAGCCAAAGATAGCATTGATCTGATAAATGAAGTAGCAGCCAATTTAAGAGCAGCTGAAAAGGAACAATTGAAGCCAATCAACTGGGAGAAGATTGATGAGGACATTCAGAAGAAGTTTGGGCTAGCAAAGAAGCCAGAAAAGTCAGCCATTCATCACTCTCAAGTCAGCCAAATCTCTGTGAATGAAATGAGCATGAACTATCTGGAAAGGGGACAACCACCCTGCATCAAATCTCCAAAGGCTAGAATAATTTTGAAGGCAAGGGTGAACTATCCAAAAGCATCATTAAAGAACCCTTTGGATACAGTATATGAGCACCTAAGCCTGATGAGAAGAAGCTTCTGTCAAGATCAATTGTCTTTCTATAAGGATCCAACTGATTCAACTTTAAAAAAAAGAATTGCTAAAGTTTTCAGAATGGTAAAGAAATTTGTGTGGTGGATGGACATCCTCAATTTACTCAAGCAAAGAGAGAAGAAAAGGCAAGACTAAAGCAAGAAAAGAAGCAACCTGCTCTAGATGCCAAAAAGGCTAAGCAAAAGAAAGAGCAAGCTGCTATCTTGGCCAAGCTACAAGCTGTAAAACCAATACAACAAATTCCCGCTCAGCCATCTGAAATCACTGAATCTCGTGATCCAAAGAAGCAAGTTGAACCACAATAGAAGAAAGCTCCAAGACACAAGGAATTGGCCAAAAGAACCAAAAGGAAATTGGACTTTGTTGATAAGGAATTGGAGTATCAGTTTTCCAAGGAATCCACTCCAACTATAACTCAAACATCAAAACCCTCTGTGGTATTTGAAGACATCAAGGTGGTGGATCCTTACAGGAACATTCATGGTGAACCTATTGTGCCTAATAGACTGGGAGAGCCTACCAATTCTTGACTTCAATCTGCCAATCCTTAGCAAGCCAAAAAGAACAAAGTCAAGAGCAGTCAAGAAAGTGAAGTTGTCACCTCTCAAATCCAAATCTCTAACTAAAGCTCAATCCAAAGTCAACAAGGAAGATTACATGTACTCATATGATATCAAGGAACTCTCTGATCTAAATCTCTATCTAGATGAACTAGAAGAAGTGAGAGGAATTGATGCCTACAGGAATCTACCTGAAAGATTGGTTTTCAAGTACAAGGGAGGAAAGGAGATTCAATGGCCACTTTACAGGATCTTTCAAGAAAGCCAAGCTGTGTTGATAAAGGTTTACTCATCCTTTAAGAAGAACTTTGGATTCAATGTAATTGGAAGAAGACTGGTTCTAAAGAAGATTGAAGAACTGAGGAGTATTAGAGCTAAAGGTGCACTCCCAAAGACTCTAATCATTCCCTACACAGAGAGAAGAGTGCATCTAAGGCCCTACTGGATGATGGAGTTCATGGATGACAAAGGAGTAAAAAGATTTTTCAGATTAGAAGATCAGTTGAGCATCTCTAGCAATGAGACTCTTTTGGAAATTCAAGAAAAGCTAAATCTCTCATAATCTGATGAACTGGAATTCCACAAACAACTCCAAAATCAGATAGAAGAAAACAACAGTAAGTTGGAAAGAGATCCATATCTTCAAGAAAATAGATTAATCTGCTCAGGCTAGAGGAGCACCTTAAAAATGACTATGAGCAAATCTTTGTATATTTTGTTAATTGAAGCACTTTACAGTTTATCTACTTACTTTAGGGTATTTTATTATCATCAAGACTCTCTTAATTTATGGCTACAATTCCAGTAGACATAAATTGGGGGAGATTATTGGGGATATGTTGTGAACTTGATGATTGCATTAACAACACACCTTGGTAGATTTTACTTAGTAAAAAATGTAGCACTCGACGGATAAGGATTATAGTCCCGACGGATAACTCAATATAGTCCCGACGGATGATGATTTATTATCCACCGAGTGAGTAGCTTGTGTAACAATAAGTCTGTAGCACATTTCTGCATACACATTGTCTAGATTTTGTAAGTAGTACTCAAGTCATGTTGACTTTAACTAGTTATACAGAATAGGTTGATTAATTTTACATATATGATGTCTTGTAATTCTCCATAAATGAAATGAAGTCAAGTGCCAGATTGTTACCCGACGGATAAACAACAATGCCATTTGATGGATGATCAACAAGACAACCCGACGGATGATCATGAACTCGACGGATGATCATGAACCCGGCGGATAAAGAATTCAAACATCTGTTGACAGTGACAACACAGTCCATGCGTCGAGTGTATGCAAATGGAATGTGGAAGCCTATTCAACTGTTTTTTAGAGAACAAAGAAGCATTGTCATTTTCATGCTATTATGAAGATATTCAAAAATGCTGGAAAAGAGTAATGAAGTAGCATAGTATTAGACTTGATAGTTTTTGTTTTATTATCATGTCTTATTACGTTGTAATCTTAGTGTTATATATACCAAGTAGTAGCAAATAGAACAACTAACTAAGCAACCAAGAGAGAAATATTTGTAAGCTGTATTCTTAGCATTTCTATGCAATCTTAGTTGTTAAAATTTGTAAGCAGCTGTGAGCTAATTGCTACACAGATTTTTCTGATGGATTTGAATGTATGCACCAGAGATATATAATATATCAAGAGCTGCTTACAAATTTTTAAAGACTTTTGTTTTTAATTACTTGTGTTTTAATTCATTTCAAGTTATTATTCCACACTCTGCTAATCAATTCACACTGATATATATATATTTAAGTTAGAAAACTTTTTATTTTTCAAAAATTTTCAAGAATTCCATTCAACCCCCTTCAGTAATTCTTCTTGCATTGTTAAGGACTAACAGAAATCGTTGTTGTAGTCAGTACAAGAGATAGATGAAGAGAGAGAGAGAGAGAGAGTACCTTCCGGAAACAAGTGAAGCCGAGAGAGGAGGTTGAGAGAGAGGAGGCTGGGAGTGAGGGTTTGAGTATGTGTTTGCATTTGGGGAGAAAAATACCGCCCAAATATTTTGCTTAGTAAATTGTTCATATTTTATATTTTTTTTCTAAATTTTAGTTTTTCTTTTTAATTATTTAGATGATTATTTTACACATTGTGACGGTAACCGTTGTCTGTTGAGTAATGGTAAAAAAAAATTGACTTGCATATATTCAAGTCCCCACAAAACAAATCCAAAACCATCTAACCAAGAAATTTCTAAACCATTATTCATCCGACCAACAAACTAACAATCAAAAAATCATGAGCCAAATCAGAAACTAAAAAATACTACCTCAAATGGACGAGTTCAACTATTAAACTAAAAGTTTGGCAGTAAATACATACAAATCAAAGTGTACTCTCTTTATAGTAATACCAAGCTGCAAAATGCAATCTCCATTTCATGGAGACCGCATTTTGCAGCTCTTGCATTACTATAAAGAGAGTAAACCTGGACACGTATACATTCATCAACAAACAAATTATTTTTTCAAATTTAGAAGTTCATTTATGAATTGAAAAAATACTACAATGCCATGATAGTACAAGTCCAGTGAAGAAATATTTCCAACAAAAGAAATAATGAAAGGCAAACTTGTACTCTTGTTGGGTTAATTTTGAAGATATGTAACTTAAAAGAAATGTAATTATTACCATTCTGGAAGTTGAATCCATTCTTCTTCCTCCCACATATAACTAGGTTCTTCGTCATCCTGTTCCTCGACACTCAGGAATAGTGGCACAAGCAACTCATTCTAAAGTTCTATTTCTACAGATCCATCATTTTCATCATCACAATGGTCATTATATCTTTTTTCTGATAATTTAAACTCTACGGACCAATGTTTTTCCAAAGGATCATCAATGTAACAAACTTGTTTAACATGCTTCCCTACAACAAAAGGATCATTTACATAACCCAATTTGTTCAAATTAACCAATGTATATCTTAAGTCATCTACCTTAACTCCTTTGTTCATATCTACCCAATTATAATGAAATAGAGGGATTCTAAACTTCTCATAGTCTAACTCCCATATACTTGATATAACTCCATAGTAGGTGTGTGAAATATTTTCAATATTTTTATCCTTACCCTGCACAAGCATTATATCTGCAACATAGCAAACACCGCTGCACTGAACTTGTCGATTATCATCCCGCTGCTTGGTACTATAAGTTATAAAACTAATTTTATATCCACTGAATGCCGGAAAATCTTGTGGGGCCCTCTGTTATCCAACTTATCTCCTCAGGTGTGTTATGGCTGTCATTTGACAATTGTGATTGAATTTGTCCAACAACAAATTGATGAAAACTATATTCTATATTGCTAGCGATTTAAATTATTATATTAATTTAGACCTAAAGTAATAATAAAGAAGCATAAATTAGCAAAAAAAATAAGAAGTTGGATAATATTTTAAATAATTTTCTAAAATTAAAAACAATTGGTAAAAAAACTCCTAAATTTAAGTTGAAACGCTAAATAAACGGAGTAATGTAATTACTGTGAACATAGTAATTAGGCCTACATATGATGCTGTTAACCATAAAAAACATACCTTATTCCGGAACCATGTGGATAATTCATCATTTTGCTTATTTTTTAGCCAGACTTTGCCATTTTCATGTTGCTTGAATCTGTCATTAGAGATGACATGTGTTCAGTGCCAGTGAAATATTAATTTAATATAAGAATTAAAATGCATACATATTCAGAAATAACATACAGATAATTGGGTAATACTAACTAAAAATATGGCTTATCGCATTTCTATTTTGCAGAAAACACAAATGTGCTAGGTCCAAGTCCTCCTTACATGGCTTTATCATTGTTGTACCAGATAAGGGTCTGCACATTGCATCATTCTCATTTCTAGAATTTTGGGGAAGTTCTATGGTAGCTTCTTCAAAATTCACCAAACACACAACCGCCTCCTCGACAACATATGCCTCGGCAATACATCCTTCAGGATGAGCAGGTTTTCGTACATATCTCTTAAACGCCTTCATATACCTTTCAAAAGGGTAAATCCAACGTAAGAATAGTGGCCCGCAAAGCTTAACCTCTCTAACAAGATGAATGAAGAGATGAATCATCAAATCAAAGAATGAGGGTGGAAAGTGTTTTTCTAGCTGACATAATGTTTCCACCAACTGAGCTTGCATTTTTTCCAGTTTTTCTACATCGATGACTTTAATGTAAATTGCCTTGAAGAAGAGACAAAACCTAATAATTGTGCGCCTGACTTGCTTTTGCAAGTTCGAGAATTTTTGAACATTTTTTCATATGTTTAAAATCAACTTATCTTGACATCCGTACGGTTGGTTCGTCGAAAAACTCGTTCAAAAAAATTATTCAGGCATTCGGGTAAGATTCTCGTTCTAAAGAGTGCGTCTTTTACTAGATTCTCCTTATAAAGTCATGCAAGACAAGTTCGAGAATTGTTTAACATTTTTTCATATTCCTAAAATCAACATATCTAGATATAGGACACGATTGTTTTATGGGTAACGTCGAGTATTTAATAAAATTTATTAACATGAGAACGTCAAATTTTTTCGAAATTATTTTTTTCTAAATATAGGACAACGGTTTTTGGACAAAACCTGTTGCTTGTCCGACGAAGTGTGTTTAAACTATAATTTGAAAATATAAGATTTGAACTCAGTTGTTTAAATTTACTTATTTAACTTAAAAATAATTAGAAAAAATACTGATCGTCGGATTAAAGTAGATCTCACTGTAAACCGTTGATTTGAAACCCTAAAACCCTAATCTGTCATCTATTATGAAACCCTAAAACCACGAACTATATTTTGGGTATTATGGAACACTAAAACCCACATATATTTGGGATTTGGGATTTAGCGTTTATATCCTTAATTTGATCTCATCCAATTTTAGGTTTCATTATTTGGGGTTTTTAAAATTTGCTTGTTTATTTCTTTTAATTGCATGTCTCTGTTTTTAAAATGTTTGTTGTTGACCCAGTTTTAAGTTTTCAATTATCTTGGATTTTGCATGCATTCATTTATGTATCTTGGATTAGTCTGGGTGATTTTCATCTCCAAAGGTATTTAACACATCTTACTTTCTCATATATATATGGGTATTATAAAATCCACATCTATTTTTTGGGGTTTATATCCCTAATTAGGGATTTGGGATTTGGAATTTAGGGTTTATGTCCTTAATTTGATCTCAATCCCCAAAATACTCATCTAATTTTAGGATTTCATTATTTGGGGTTTTTCAAATATGTTTGTTTATTTCTTTTAGTTACATGTCTATGTTTTAAAAATGTTTGTTGTTGACTCAATTTTAAGTTTTCAATTATCTTGATTTTTTCATGCATCATTTATTTATATTGTTTATTTATGATGAATGAATTTATTTTGAGTGATATTATTGATTCTTATTTGTGTGTTTTGTAGATTATGGTTAGTCGGAAGAAGAAGGCAAAGTTGAGAATGAATGAGTTCCACAAGATAGAGTAGAAGAAGACTGAGTCGAAGAAGATGAATTCTAAGAGGACATAGTTGAAGCGGACAGAGTCAAAAATGACAAAATTTAAGAAGACCACCCGATCTTAACCCAATCCAACTATCATGAATGTGATTGCGGATTTAAAGAAGACTAGGTCCTTAAACAATAAGACTCCCACTCTGTCTTGTTCTTCCCCAAAATCTATGAAGACGAAGCCCATTTCTCAGAACTTACAAAAAAAAATTACCAAGAAAAGGAAATGAGAAATACCTATTACCACGACTGACCATCCTCAAGTACTGAAGCTACTAAAGCGAGGATGTGTGATGATGCACCGAAATCTGAGATGAAAGATTATGGGGATCAAACTTGCAGTGTCTTTTAATTCAAAAGGAGAGCCATATGGTAAATTACGGGCATAGATGCAATCATATATTGGAGTCTTGGCAAGAACAAAAGCCCCAATCTGGCATGATTCTTGGAAGTCTGTTCCTAAAGACACAAAGGCAAAGATTTAGGACTATGTGCAGGTAAAAAAATAAAATAATCTACTTGCTCATGTCTTTCAATGGCTTGCATTTTTTTAATTTCACTAATGTTGCTTTTGTATGCAGATGGCTTACGTTATACCTGAATCAGCCAAGAAGATGGTTTTAATATCTACATCTTCAAAATAGAGGGAGTTTAAATATCGGCCAAGCAAAGATTATATTCTTCCTTATCTTGATCAACCATAAATTTTGGCATATCCTCGTGTAGACTATTCTTTCATAGAAACATCCCACTGGGACATATTTATTTCTGATCGCATATCGAAGGTGTTTATGGTATGGTTCTATTTACCTTTACAAAATATTTTTTTTGGCTAAATTTGTAATGAATATTTACTTAGTCGTGATCTTATAACCATATTGATGCTTTTTATGAAGAAAATAATGATAAACAAGTTGAAAGAAGGTCGTTGAATTTATATCCACATCGCATGGCTTGAAAATGTTATGCAAACCTTGAAAATGAATGGGTTAGTGCTATTGAAATAACATGTTCATTTATGGTTTCTTGCTGACTTTCTAAATATGTTTATGTTATTACTAAGGTGATTATCTATATGTGAATGCAGTTAGAATCTCATCCAGATGTAGAGGAGGTAGAGCGATCAGATACCTTGATTGAGGCAAGGAAGGACAAACATGGAAAATATTTAAATGACGTAGTTGCTGGAAAAGCTAAGGAAATTGTAAGTTATTGATTTTTAAATGATATAGTTGTTGAAAATATATTTATTAGCTAGTGTTTTGAACCTTTTTTTTGCTAAACTGTTAACCAACTTTGAACTCTTTTTAATTATATAAGAACAATTTTTTTACATACATAAACATATTAGATTTTTTATATAGGAATAGCTAAGATTAAAAAAATGATACTCTTAATTTTGTAGGAAAGGCTAAAAGAGGAGGTTAAGGATGAAAAAGTAGTAGTGAAAGGTGTTAATGATGTTTGAACGCTGACGCTTGGTAAGCCTGAGCATGGAGGAAGAGTATGTGGTCAACGATCCTATATGAAACAATGAGTTTATTTTGATCTGCCAAGGCAAAAGAAAGCCAGCATAATGGATAAAAAGATACACGAGGGAGTTAGAAAGTTCATGGCAATGGAGACTCCAAAAATAATTAAAGAGAGAGAGAGATGCATTCCGGATTGGTAAAATTGAAAAGATCAGAGCAGAGCAGAGCTTTCAATGACAAAGTCTTCTTCCCAGCAAAAAAGTTGTCATTCTAAGGGTGGGGTTGAAGGCGATGCAGGTTTAAATGATGTGAGAACACCTAAAACGGAAAGGAAGATATTTTCATTGAAGAGGAGCGAGTTGTTCATAAAGTGGAAATGATTGAAATTTTTTTTGTTGATTTGGGGGAAGATCTTCCGTATCTTAACAAGGTATCTGGGGAGGATGATAACAAGATGTCTGGTGAGGATGATAACAAGGTGACTGGTGAGGAAAATCAGAAGGTGGCTGGTGAGGATGATCAAAATATGGCTGGTGAGGACGTTAAAAATGCTTGAGATAGTTCTTAATTTAATGCTAAATTAAGTATTTTGTATGAAAAGGAAAATAATTTTTGTCTAGATTTCATTGATGTAAACTTGAAATTATTATTTTTTTCGGTAGTTAAAAAAATAAGATATATCATTCAAAAAAAAATACTTCTTTACATATAACTAAAATTAATAATATTTTAATAGAATACATTTAGATCTTCTTAATTGGTATTGAAATATTTTTTCTTAATAATGGATTAGGTCAAAAAAAAAATACTTCTTTACATATAACTAAAATTAATAATATTTTAATAGAATACATTTAGATCTTCTTAATTGGTATTTAAATATTTTTTCTTATTTTAAACCTAATGGTACACACAAAATCTTATAATTTCACATTCATTTTAAGAAAAATTAACAATAAAATAGTATATGCTGAGAACCTAGAGTAAATATATGGTTTCACACTTCTCTATTACGGACTCTAATCAAATAATATACAATAGAACTATTGTGATGACTTTCAAGAATACATACATGATCAATAACATTGACAATTAGTATCTAGAATAATAAAAATTAAAAAGAGCACCAATACAACATAAATACAGTCACTTTGTAAGCGTGTACACTGTGTCTTGCGAAAAATGCTCTCAACATAGGATTCAGGTACTGGTTCTTTTTCACAGGCTGATAGACATATTTCGAATCCACCATATACATCCCACCTTGCAGCTCGATCCACCCTAGATCCTCCTTCAATATTTAATGTTTTTTTAGATAATACCTGTAATAAGAAAGAAGATTTAAATGATAAGATTTACCGTCAAAATCCAAAGAAGCATAAATTACAAAAAGTTTTATCCCTACTATACCTATTTACTTTCCATGTATGGGCAAAGTACTGATAAAGTAGTGGAGTGATTGTCACACATCAAATCCTCCACAAAGTAAGAGTAGCTTCTTGATGATATACACATCACTAGCCCTTTGGATGCAAAGTTGTTGAAAAACAAAGAATCCAGGGAAATGTCACTAAAATTACTATGAATGATTTGTAAATGAGTTAGGGCAGTATAAAATTAACCTTAAGTTGCTGAAAGAGTTTAATATGGTTCTCTTGAATCTAGACCACCAGAGTAGGTCCTTGTTTACTAGAGGAAACTGAACCTGAATTTGAAGTGGGTAAATAAAATTAGTTACCATAGTGGGTAAAAGGGGGAAATTAAGACAACTCTATCCCGTTTTATGACAATTGACCAAGACTTATTATGTTATTACAAAGATTGGAATTATCATATAATTCTTGAAGAGTTTGTTCTTCCTTAGTTTTGCATTTAAACATCACAGTCCATTTACCTTTGATATCCCCAACTTTCTATTTTGTGAGCGATATGCTTTTATTATTTAATGCGATGTTATAACTTTCATTTCTAGAAAATTATTTAGTGTGATGTTCAATAAAATCATTGTATAACTTTTATTGTGTCCTAATTAACTGTTAATGGGTTCTTCGATTCGAAAGTCGGATTTGCACCTAAATTGATGACGATCACCTTTGGCCAACCAATGATAAGGGAGTCTCCCATTGGTCCTTATAATTTCAGTTCCAAATTTACATGTTATTTAAAATAAGGTGAAATTATGTATTAGTGTTTTCTATTAACCTCAAACATATCATTTTATGTAGTTTCTAGCTTTGTCAGACTCATATATATGCCTAGAAAACCATTAAAATTAAGGTCGAGTTGGTATGATATATAATGTTGGAAACAAGTAACTACATGATAATGACTCTCAAAATAATAACAAGGTTATGATATTGGAGTAGAATTTACGTCCGCCATGAGATAGTGATTTCCGATGTTAAGATTTCATAGACGGAAATGGAAATTAATATATATTAAAATTTTATTTTTAATTCGCATATTTTCTATTCAACCAAATCCAATTTTAAAAATGACTCAGTCTCAAACACAAATCACATTTAAATTCACCTTATTTACATGAGAATCACATTCAATATATTTTTTTCTTTAATACAACTAACATCATATTGTAACATATTGAATTTTATTATTCACTATAATTAATTTTATATTGTAAATATTAGATCCATAAACATAACATCATTTTATCATTGGACGTATAATGTGAAATTAAATAAGACTAAGTTTTAGTATTAGTTGGAATTCAATTATTATCAACTAATAATGTCTTATTTTAGAAACATTTTATAATTTATATTTATTTATATACGTTATTTGTTCAAACAAGAATATTAAGATAAATATATATTTGAAATATTGAGAAATTGAACCTTGCTATATCATAAACGAGCCGAGTTCGAGTGGAACAGGTGGGCTGTAGAATATATAACGTCCCAAGAGAAGTTATTTTTTTTGTGTCCAATAATAAATAAGAAAACTATAGGAAATGAGATTTGTGTAGTGTTTGGAGATATCTTATTTTTTAAGGTCTTTCATGATAAAAATTAAAAATAGGTTCCCCTACAATTTATTTTTTGCATATATTTTTTAATTTTTTTCTTTTATTCCTTCAAGTATATAAAAAAAATTGGCGCTATAAATTCGATTTTCTTGATGCCCCAATTTGTGAACATAAGAGTTTTTCCTCATGACTTGCTCTGAATACTACAAAAATGCTTTTTTATGTCGAACTTTATGTGTTAGTCCCCTATATGTAGCCTAATGGGTCTGGTGTAAGACTCACCGACACACACTGACATTTATTCTCGATTTGGTATGTCTGTTGTCCATTAAATTGATGGTTTAACGATTGCTTAATGCTGTCAGGGTCAAGGAACGAACATTATAGCTTGGGTTTAAAGGAGTCGGGATAGAGAATCAATGCTATAGGTTTTTTTAATGTGTGGCCTCTTAAATATTGACAATGAAGGTTCTTCTTCATTTTCATTTTCTACCTACTTCCCACTTATCCTCATACCAATTATGAACGTATTTTGGTTCGTTGATAAACAATCTTCAAATGATATAAAAGTGGTTTATAAATTATAATTTGTTTAAATATTTTGTTGATTCTACTTAAATACTCCTTTACTTAACAGACATTTACTTAACTACATTTTCCGGAATTCTTGAGTTGGAAACCTTGTACATTTCCAACACAAATTGGACATCCCATCTTCCCTTTTGTTGACCATCCACTAAGCATACCTAATGCAGGAAAATCACTAATTATCCACATAAGTGCCGCTTTCATGATAAATTTTTTCTTCAAATGTTTATCATAAGTTTCAACTCCGCTCTGCCACAAAATAAATAATTCATTTATAAGGGGCCTTTGAACCACATTGAGATATTTTTTGAATTATTCGGACCCGGAATTAATAGTGTCATAAATATGAACGGTCTTTTCCTAAACATAGAAGGAGGTAGATTATAGACGAAAACTACAACCTGCCACAATGTATACACATTATTTCCGGAATTTCCGAATGGATTGAAACCATCACTCGATAATCCAAGTCGAATATTACAAAACTCCTTAGAAAAAGATGGTTATCGCTTATCAAAATTTTTCCATTCTTCTCCATCCGAGGGGTGAGTTAGTTCTCCCTCTTTCACTTCTCTATAATTATGCCAAGTCATATGTTTAGCCGTATGTTCCGACATGTATAACCATTGTAAACTAGTTGTTCCATAATTGGTGATACACGTCATTTACGACGTGGTTGTCATTGAGACTCCGTTATTGATTTTTTCTCCTTATTTAAAGTCCATATCGTGTAGGATTCAAAAAATCAGGAACCATATAAGTGAAACTTTATGGTATTGAAATTTTCCCACATATTATTTTTATAATTCTTACAAGGACAAAATTTCTTGTCATTTGCCAAACCAAACCTTCTTGCCGAAACTAAAAATTCTTCTATACCATTTTTATACTCTTCCGTTAATGTAATGCGATAATATACTTCTTTACATGATATTATTTTGTTCATGTTCTGCAATCAAAACACTATGAAATATAATATTTTGAGAAGTATGTTTTACGAATATCAATAATTCACTAAAAATGTTGAAGATCATTTAAGGTAAATAAGTATAATCTGTATATTCTGCAATTTGAACAAATATTCTGCAAACTAAATATGTTTCGTAGATTGGAATTATCATATAATTCTTGAAGAGTTTGTTCTTCCTTAGTTTTGCATTTAAACATCACAGTCCATTTACCTTTGATATCCCCAACTTTCTATATTGTGAGCAATATGCTTTTATTGTTTAATGTGATGTTATAACTTTCATTTCTAGAAAATTATTTAGTGTGATGTTCAATAAAATCATTGTATAACTTTTATTGTGTCCTAATTAACTGTTAATGGGTTCTTCGATTCGAAAGTCGGATTTGCACCTAAATTGATGACGATCACCTTTGGCCAACCAATGATAAGGGAGTCTCCCATTGGTCCTTATAATTTCAGTTCCAAATTTACATGTTATTTAAAATAAGGTGAAATTATGTATTAGTGTTTTCTATTAACCTCAAACATATCATTTTATGTAGTTTCTAGCTTTGTCATACTCATATATATGCCTAGAAAACCATTAAAATTAAGGTCGAGTTGGTATGATATATAATGTTGGAAACAAGTAACTACATGATAATGACTCTCAAAATAATAACAAGGTTATGATATTGGAGTAGAATTTACGTCCGCCATGAGATAGTGAGCCAGGTGACACTATTGGCATTTGTTTATTTTCTATTATGTCTTGGTTTGATTTCACTTTATATTAAGAGATCCAGTTCTTTGTTTTTCTTATAATGTAGGAAGGAAAAGAATATTAACTTAAAAGTGGTTGTCGATTTATTTTGAAGATTGTTTGTTTTCTCCAGATTGGGAAATTGCCTATCACATGCTGTGATGATATTGCAAGGACAACATAGCTCTTGCGGAAGACGTGAAGAGAAGCTGAAAAGGCCAAGTGAGCTCTGAGTAGCCAACATCAAATCCTTGTAGACTCTATATTTTCTTTAATTTGTAGTAGAAATCTTACACTCATGAAAGCAGTGATATCAATATGCTTTTAGCTTTTGTATAACTATGTTGTTGTGATTTCCGATCACGGATTAACTTTAGAACTTTTTTTTAGATTTGCAAAGTTAATTTCATTTGAATACTTGTTATATTTTGTGTAAGACAACGCTTTTAAGAACCAAGCTTCATTAAAATATCATGTCTTTAATACTAAAACAATGCTTTCGAACACAAAACTTCGGTGCAAAATTAACTCTCACAACACTAGTAAACCATTGTCTATATAATATTAAGATATTGTATCAAAGGTATTCATGCAAAACATTTGGACAAATAAACAGTTATATGTATCTGATCATGCCATACATTAAAATCCAAAACTGTTGTGTGTAGAAATTTATTACAAGAGTTCTACGAGCTCAATTTCATTTTTGTTGTCTATCTGAATACACAACAACGTTTATACAACAATAAGTGTTGTAGGATTGGTTTTAATGTTATACCTTACACAACGATTTTCTGAGTTTGTGAGAACCCTTGAGTAATGTCGCTTGTTACGACGAAAACAAGCAAAAAACGTTGTCTTTTCTGGATGTAATACAACGGGCTTAATCCATAATCATTGTCTGTATAATCTCAGATAATATTTTTTAGCTGTTGTCTGATCCAACTAACAGACGGCGGCTCAATAGTCAACGGAAAAATAGGGTATCAGACAACGGACATAAACCGTTGTTGAAGCTTGTTTTCCTTGTAGTGTAACTACATGACAATGACTCTGAAAATAATAACAAGGTTATGATATTAGAGTAGAATTTACATCCGGCATGAGATAGTGATTTTGGATGTTAAGATTTGATAGACGGAAATGAAAATTAATATATATTAAAATTTTATTTTTAATTCACATATTTTCTATTCAAACAAATCCAATTTTAAAAATAACTCACAGTCTCAAACACAAATAACATTTAAATTCATATTATTTACATGAGAATCATATTCAATATATTTTTTTCTTTTATACAACTAACATCAAATTGTAACATATTGAATATTATTATTCACTATAATTAATTTTATATTGTCAATATTAGATCCATAAACATAAAATGAACATCATTTTATTATTGGACGTATAATGTAAAATTAAATAAGACTAAGTTTTAGTATTAGTTGGAATTCAATTATTATTAACTAATAATGTCTTATTTTAGAAACATTTTATAACTTATGTTTATTTATATACGTTATTTGTTCAAACAAAAATATCAAGATAAATATATATTCGAAATATTGAGAAATTCAACCTTGCTATATCATAAACAAGCCGAGTACAAGTGGAACAGGTTGGCCGTAGAATATTTAGCGTCCCAAGAGAAGTTATTTTTTTTGTGCCCAACAATAAATAAAAGAAGTATAGGAAATGAGATATGTATAGTGTTTAGAGATATCTTTTTTTTAAGATCTTTTATGATAAAAATTAAAAATAGGTTCCCCTACAATTTATTTTTTGCATATACTTTTAATTTTTTTCATTTATTCCTTCAAGTATATATAAAAAATTGGCTCTAAAAATTAGATTTTCTTGATGCCCCCATTTGTCAACTTAAGAGTTTTTTCTCATGACTGGTTCTCAATACTACATAAATGTTTTTCTATGTCTAACTTTATGTGTTGGTCCCGTGTATGTAGTCTAATGCCTATGGTAAGACACTGACATATATTAGGAATTTTTTATGTCCGTTATCTATTTAATTGATGCTTTTAACCGTTGCTTAATGGTGTCAAGGTCTAAGAAGGACATTATAGCTTGGATTTAATGGAGTTGGGATAGAGAACCCATGTTATTGGTTGTATTTAATGTGTGGCCTCCTAAATATTGACACTAAAGGTTCTTCTTCTTCTTGTTCTTCATTTTGAACCTACTTCCCACTTTTCCTCAAACCAATTATGAATATCTTTTGGTCCCTTGATAAACAATCTTCAAATGATATAAAACTGGTTTATAAATTATAATTTGTTTAAATATTTTGTTGATTCTACATACATACTCCTTTACTTAACAAATACATTTTGGTGTTCGAGTAAATAAACAACCGAGATGAGTTGGCCTGGAACTAGTAAAACTCCAGTTTTGGTCAAGGAGCTGTTTACTTAAAACCCTACCTCTATGCTTTATTATTAGCAAGCTTATTTTGCACAGAGGCTTTTTACTGTGTAACTACTAGCTATTTGATACTGTGTAAGTACTAGCTATTTGATATAACGACACAACCTTACTAACATTGTTTTGCACCAAGCATGCAAAAGAAATTAAAATATCCAATAATAACTTTAGTATAAATTATTTTGAATCAAGGACTAATTACAATTAAAAATTATCTTCCATCAAATTAAAATTAATTGACTTTCTTTAAAGATAAATTGTTAGATGTCGAAAAAAAATCAAAATCCAAGTGAATTTTTTTTATTTTGTCATCACACAATTAAATAAGATGGACCTTTTCATTCACATATATATTTAAATTATTAAAATTTATAACTTTAGCACCACTTCATTATATTAGAAAAATAGTTTTAATATTGAAAATTGCACACTGGGTATTACCTGTTTGAAAGATTAATTGAGCTAGTAAATTAAAAAATATAAACTCAAAAAGAGTATCATATTGTTGTGAATTTTGAATATTAAACTAATAATAAAAGTAAGTATATGACCTCAACCTCCTACTCATATGCTTATCTCCAATCACATTTTTAAATATTTTATTACTTCTTCTTAAACTCCAACCATGCATTTCTCTATCTTTATTTATAAAGAAAAATACTATGGCTCCAAATTTAAAGTTACATATAAAGTTAATAATTTTAAAATGCCCCTCTACCACAGTTACTAGTACCATTTACTTGCACGACAGCATGGTGAATACTTGTTTGAGAATGGGTGGAGCAATTGATATAATCTATCATCAAAAATTAGTTTTTAGTCTTAAAATACTAGTTTCAATAGTTGGTTTTGTATTTTATTTTAAATTTCACTCATTATTCAAGTACCTCACTATTTTGAAGATAAAAATATTTTTTTTCTACCTAACATTTGTACTGTTTGATGAGATGGGATGAAGTGAGATGATATGTCAATTGTATGTTCATCTATTTTTTGTTATGTATTTAACAAAAAATATAACATTTTGCTAAAATATCAAAAAAATATAGAACTTGGTTGGAGTGATAAATTTTAATTTTGTTTTACACTATGTATATAGAACAATATATACATATTATTTGTAAGATCAAGAAGATTTGGGGTTTGTGTTCAGTTTATAAGAAAAAGTACTACTACTATGTGCACCAAAAAATCATATTATTTTGGAGGCCACCTAGTCGTTACCTAACTTGGATGCATTTGGAACAGCAACCTTCAACTTAATTTGGACTCAGAATGGGGACTTGACCATACATTTTGAAAAATGCTCGAGATTTAACCCGGATTGTCACATATGGTATTAGAGCAAACTCTCAAAAACTTGATGCGTCAAGTTACCGGAGGTGGGGAAATAAAGGCTGGCGATATTATTACGAAATGGACAGATCTCCGGAGGCGTGGACACGAAGCCCGCTTGTATTATCCCACAATGGCTAGAGAAGAAAGACCGAACCTATGGGCTGTTTGTTCGGGCCTGACAAGGATGTCAGGAGTTTAGGTGGGGCAGTTTGTAACACCCCAGTCCCACATCGAGGAGATATATGACTTCTCTTCAGTTTATAAGGAAAAGTACTACTACTATGTGCACGAATAAATCATCATCATTTGGGGACCTCTGGAGGGATAGTCGTTACCCAAGTTGGCTGTATTTGGGACTGTAGCCTTCGGCTTATTTCAGGCTCAGAAAATAAGTGTAATTCTATAACAAGAATATAGTACATAATATTTAACCTATATATATCTACCAAAAGGAAGTTATAGAACCAAAAAATATTAATTGAAAAAGTAGGGAGAGTAATATAGTAAGACTAAAACATGGTATGGATAATATATATAACTAAGTCATGGAAAAACATAGAAATTGAAAAAATATTAAAACATGATATGAACAAGAATAGGATTTGAAATTACTTGAAACACTTTTGATTATATAACTGAAAGCAATCTGCTAGCCTTTGTGCACAATTTGAGAAAATATGAGAAAAACTTCATAAATATGAATTGTTATCACTGGTATAAAATATGTATATTATCTCATCTCCAATTTTAAGTATCTGTTACTCTCTTCTCCCCTTTATTTACAGGAGAATGGGGAGCCTAAATTCTTGAAACTACATCATTATTTTTCTTGTAGAGGAGTTCTTCTTTCCTAATTAGACTTCTTTACTTGAGTGGGAGGTTCCTTTCTTCATAGGATTTTGATTACGATTTTTCTTTCACTGAAAGTTGCTTTATTGTGAGAATAATGGTGAGTTGGTCTCAGTGGGAATCTTCTTTGGTTTCTTCTTTGTCTTTTTTTGTGTCTTCTACTTTGTTCACGAGTTTTTAAAATTTTAAGTACTTTTTACCATCTTACCCCAATTAATGTGGAGTAAAATAGTATCTATAAAAACTAATTACAACAATGAAATAAAGGAAAAATAAATAATATGAAATGATATAAATTTACCTGAAATTTATAGAAGTATTTTAGACTTTTTTTAACTTCTAATTAATCAGTGGAAAATACAGGGAATAAAATCATGTGACAGTCATCTCCATTGTGGAACAGATAGAGTTCAAGAGGTTAAAATAAGACCTTTTGAACTGGTTTCTTTTATTATAATTCAAGAGGTGTCATATTTTGGAATGGATAGAGAATCTATTGCTTGTTACAATTATTAAAAAATGTGAGTTATAGTCCCAAATTGTAAGTAATTTTGAGTCATACTTGAGTGGATGAATATTGCGTGCATGCAATAGGTGATGTTTGGAACACGTTCTCCTCCGTAAGATTCTAAGACTCACTTGGAACACGTTTTCCTCTATTAGAGCTTTCTGAGGAACTTGGAATCACTAAAAATGGTTACCGAATGAATGAGATATAATTATCTAAAATTTGTTCATTTAAAGTAGAAATGATGTTAAAATGGAAATTCGTTTTGATTGCTTTATACAATACAACACTCTAGTAGTGTCTAAATATGTTAATAAGGTGCTAGTGATGTGACTCAACTTAAACCCTTTTTGTGTCATTTGTAATTTGAATAAGTAAGGTATCGCTCTATGTTGAGGATCAATGGCTCACTTCTCTTTTATTTCACTAATGTTATCAAGAATGGATTTTGTTTTGTTTATCTAATAGCTAAATTAAATAGTAATCAAGTAAAAGTTTGTTTGTACGTAAATAAATAAACATGTTGGAAAGGGTGTAGATCTACCCTAAACTTATGACACAATTCGGAAATTCTTCTAATATGTTCTAAAAACTACCTATAGAAAATCTGCCATGACCACATAAAACAAGTTTTGCTACCCGTATAACCTCATGACCACATAGAAAGGTTAAAATGAATTACACAGTAATACAACTAATCCCATGACCACATAGAATGATCAATTGACTTTGAAGAGATGGAAATCATAAAACATAATTGGATGACCACATCACATAGTTAATTCTTGCATCTCTATGGGGGTTGACATATATAGGCACAATGAAGAACATACTTCAGAAAATCAAAACTATTTAATTGTCATAAAGTTTAGGGCTGCAAAATTTCCATTCAACAATAAGAACATAGCCAACAATAATCATAGTAAAACTTATAAGGTTCATGAGAAGATTAGAATATAATACAATGTGTACAATTAGAAGAATTATCCTTATATTTTTGACGTTGAAATCTTCAAGAATAAAATCCTTCTTCTCGTCTTCTTCTTGGCTTCTTCTCTTAGTGGCTATGTATATCTATCTCTAATAATAATAACTCATTATAAAAAGTAATTTTAAGGTTTCTAGGAATAAATCAAAATTTCCCAAACAGAAAAGGTTTCTATGTTCGAAATTCGCAGTTGACTTTCTGTGTTATTACTGGGCTGATCCAAATGGATTTTGAAGTTTGGAACATTCTCTAATGAAAAAGAATCTCATAATCTTCGCGTGGGCCCAAACAATAAGTCTATAACATGTAGCCCAACAAAATCTGAATTTTCTTTTAATTTAGCCCCAATTTATTCCAATTTAGGATTCCTTGCATGCTACAACTAATATTAAAAACTAATTAATAAAGTTCCAATTAAATGGAAAATATGTAATGACTGGGATTTTTGGAATATTTGAATAAAATATAGTTTTGTGATTTATGTGTGAATAAATATTAAGTTATATAATTTTGTGGTTGATATGAAATTTCTGTGGAATAGGATTAAGGAACTGGAAATGTCTCGTAAAAATAAGTTACAAATAATAGCATTATAAGTCACTAACTTGAACTACTACAAGTTCAATGTGGTTGCAAATATATATTAAATTTTAGATTTTGATAAATGTGTTTTCTTTTTGTGGTATGCACCCTAATCTTTAGGTTGTGTCTTTTGAGACTTATAACCTCATAATTACTTGAGACTTATGACATTATAATCACTTCTAGGACTAAGTGTATTAGTGATTAGTGATTAATGATTAATGATGTGGACTTTAAGATGGAAAATCTAAGTCGATATATATTACTTTATTTTCCTAGTCCACTAATAAGAAATTTCGTGAACCTCAAAAATACGTTAAATTGAACCCAAGATTCGAATGGTTTTCTTCTAGGTTACAAGATTCGGTTGGTTTGGATTTTTTAAAACTTCATCTATTTGATTTGGTTCTTATTTGACATTCAAACTGAAGTAAACCCAATGTCGATCACCCGCAACTTTATAATTTATGTTTATTTATATAAGTTATTTGTTCAAACAAGAATATAAAGATAAATATATATTTCAAATAATGAGAAATTGAACCTTGCTATATCATAAACGAGCCAAGTTCGAGTGGAATATGTTGGCTGTAGAATATATAATGTCCCAAGAGAATTTATTTATTTGGTGCCCAAAAATCAATAAAAGAAGTATAGGAAATGAGATATGTATAGTGTTTAAAGATATCTTATTTTTAAGGTCTTTTATGATAAAAATTAAAAATAGGTTCCCTTACCATTTATTTTTTGCATATATTTTTTAATTTTTTTCTTTTATTCTTTCAAGTATATAAAAAAAATTGACGCTAAAAATTCAATTTTCTTGATGCCCCAATTTGTCAACATAAGTGTTTTTCCTCATGGCTGGCTCTCAGTAATACAAAAATGCTTTTCTATGTCGAACTTTATGTGTTAGTCACCTATATGTAGCCTAATGCGTCGTGTGTAAGACTGACCGACGGACACCGACATTTATTCCGGATTTGTTATGTTTGTTGTCCATTTAATTGATGGTTTAACGGTTGCTTAATGGTGTCACGGTCAAGGAACGAACATTATAGCTTGGGTTTAATGGAGTTGGGATAGAGAACCGATGTTATAGGTTTTTTTTAATGTGTGGCATCCTAAATATTGACACTGAAGGTTCTTCTACATTTTCATTTTCTACCTACTTCCCACTTTTTCTCAAACCAATTATGAATGTATTTTTGTCCCTTGATAAACAATCTTCAAATGATATAAAAGTGGTTTATGAATTATAATTTGTTTAAATATTTTGTTGATTATACTTATATACTCCGTTACTTAACAACATTTTCCGGAATTCTTGAGTTGGAAACCTTGTACATTTCCAACACAAACCAGACATCCCATATTCCCTTTTGTTGACCATTCACTAAGCATACCTAAAGCGGGAAAATCACTAATTGTCAACATAAGTGTCGCTTTCATGATAAATTTTTTCTTCAAATATTGATCATAAGTTTCAACTCCACTTTCCCACAAAATAAATAATTCATTCATAAGAGGCCTTAGAAACACATTGAGATTTTTTTTTGGATTATCGCGACCCGAAATTAGTAGTGTCATAAACATGAACGGTCTTTTCATACACATAGAAGGAGGTAGATTATAGATGACCTTTATAACCGGCCACAATGTATACACATAATTTCCAAAATTTCAGAATAGATTGAAACAATCACTCGATAATCCAAGTCGAACATTACAAAAATCTTTATCAAAATATGGGTATTGCTTATCAAAACTTTTCCATTCTTCTCCATCCGAGGGGTGAGTTAGTTCTACCTCTTTCACTTCTCTATAATTGTGCCAAGTCATATGTTTAGCCGTATCCTCCGACATGTATAACCGTTGTAAACGGGGAAAAAGCGGAAAATGTCATAAGACCTTCTTCGGTATTTTTCTCCCATTTTTCCCCAAGACATCTTTGTAAAGATCCTCTTTACAAATGTCAGAAATAACTTTATTTGTGGTTGTTATTATAAAACATACAATTATTCTCGCACACATCAGTTTTTTCATATCTAAATTTTAAATATTTCACCATTTTCTTCATTGCATAATAAAAAACCTGTAGCTTATGACCTTGTGGCAACGCATCACAAATAATATCAAAAAATAAATAAAAAGATTTTCTCTACAATGAGATACGTCTTTGAAATGTAATAATTTCGTAGTAAAAGATAGTTTTGTCTAATTTTTACTAACACCCCTGGTATCATTGAAACTATAAAAATCTTGCCGGAAACTATCTCGTAACAACCCATATATATCCATTGGTGGTTCCACAATTGGTTATACACATCATTTACGACGTGGTTGTCGTAAAGAATCCGTTATTGATTTTCTCTCCTTATTTAAAGTCCATATCGTATAGGATTCAAAAAATCTGGAACCATAGAAGTGAAATTTTATGGTATTTAAATTTTCCCACCTATTATTTTTACAATTCTTACAAGGACAAAATGTCTTGTCATTTGTCTAACCAAACCTTCTTGCCGAATCTAAAAATTCTTCTAAACCATTTTTATACTCTTCTGTTAATATAATGCAATTATTTTTCATACCGTAAAACATCCAATCACGATTTACATTTGACATCTACAATATCAACAAATTACATTTCAATTTCACTTCATAAATTCAGTATAAATCATACAAAATGTATAAATCAACATATCTCATATATATGCATAAATTAATCAATATTAGTTTCTCAAAGTAGATACAAAATATATATATACACACAAATCACACACAAAGTTGACTTTAACTGTAATGAAATTAAATAACTTACAATGAGATTAAATGATTAGATTGTTGAAAAATCTTCTTTTTTTTCTTCCTCTTCCTTATCTTTGTTGTTTTCTTAAATTTTTATCTTATCTTCCTCTTCCTTATTTTTAACACCACACAATACAAAAGCAAAAAGGTGGTGGGTCCATTTATAATCTGGACATTTTTTCCCACCAAAATTGGTAGGAAAAACCTTTCAGTTGGCGGACCTCATTCCCTACCAATAATGGTAGGAAAAAACCATGAATTATTAAAAAGCTTCCAACGTCAAAAAAATAATATCTATTTTGGATAATACGTGGACTGCTAATATGGAGGGTGGGGTCATATCCATATAATATTTTCATCATTTCCTACCAATATCAGTAGGTTTTAATTTCTTACCAAATCTGGTAGGAAATATCTCTTAAATTATTAATTTTAAAATAAAGTTTAATTGATTTAAAAAGGTGAGAGCTGATGACATGGATGATGGGGCACTACAAGAAATTTGTAATCACACAACACCTATGAAACAACGGTCAAAAAAAAAACCGTTGCCCCAAATTAGTAGACAGCTGTGACTTTGCTTTTCTCGAAAATTTGTTGTTGGACTACATGTAGAACAACGGTTATAGCTGTTTTTTGAAAGACTTATATATGTAGCATCCACTTATCGAGCTAGACAAGAGTTCTTATATTGCACTTTTGTAATACATCTTTAACATAACAGTCCAAAACCATTGTTAATAAGCTAAGTTATTGTAGATCAGACAATGGTTTTCGACTTAATGTTGTGTAATTTATAAAAGTATTTATTATAACCCTTGTCTTATTGAACATCAGACAATGGTTTTTATATACCATTGTTAAAAGGAAAGCTCACATATAATGGTTATTAGTAGTGTTGGGTAAATTAGGTTCAAACAACCGGTCTTGTGTCTTGTTGTCTGACCACCTTATTTAGATGATTATTTTACACATTGTGACGGTAACCATTGTCTGTTGAGTAATGGTAAAAACAAATTGACTTGCATATATGCAAGTCCCCAAAAAACAAATCCAAAACCATCTAACCAAGAAATTTCCAAACCATGAATCATCCAACCAACAAACTAACAATCAAACAATCATGAGCCAAATCAGAAAACAAAAATACTACCTCAAATGGACGAGTTAAACTATTAAATTAAAGGTTTGGCAATAGATAAATACAAATCAAAGTCGAGACGGCATTTTGCAGCTCTTGCATTACTATAAAGAGAGTAAACGTGGACACGTATACATTCATTAACAAACTAAATATTTTTACAAATTTACAAGTTCATTTATGAATTGAAAAATACACAAATTAATCATAATGCCATGATAGTACAAGTCCAGTGAAGAAATATTTCCAACAAAAGAAATAATGAAAGGCAAACTTGTACTCTTGTTGGATTAATTTTGAAGATATGTAACTTAAAAGAAATGTAATTATTACCATTATGGAAGTTGAATCCATTTTTCTTCCTCCCATATATAACTAGCTTCTTCGTCATCCTGTTCCTCGACACTCGGGAAGAGTGGCACATGCAACTCATTCTCCAGTTTTATTTCTACAGATCCATCATTTTCATCATCATCACAATGTTTGTTCATATTTACCCAATTATAACGGAATAGAGGGATTCTAGACTTTTTATAGTCTAACTCTCATATACTTGATATAACTCCATAGTAGGTGTGTGAAATATTTTCAATATTTTTATCCTTACCTTGCACTGAACTTGTCGATTATCATCCCGCTCATTGGTACTATAAGTAATAGAATTAATTTTATATCCACTGAATGTAAGGAAAATCTTGTTGGGGCCCTCTATAATCCAACTTATCTCATCAAGTATGTTATGGCTGTCATTCGACAATTGTGATTGAATCTCTCCAACAACAGATTGATGAAAACTATATTCGATATTGCTAGCGAGTTAAATTATTATACTAATTTAGACCTAAAGTAATAAGAAAGAACCTGATAAATTAGAAAAAAAAATAAAGAAGCTGGATAATATTTTAAATAATTTGCTAAAATTAAAAACATTTGGTAAAAAATTTCTATATTTAAGTTGAAGCGCAAAATAAACAGAGTAATGCAATTACCGTGAACACGTTAATTAGGCCTACATATGATGTTATTACCCATTAAAAGCATACCTTATTCCAGAACCATGTAGGGAATTCATCATTTTGTTTATTTTTTAGATAGTCTTTGTCATTTTCATGTTGCTTGAATCTCGTCATTAGAGATGACTTGTGTTCAGTACCAAAATATATACATATTCAGAAATAACACACAGATAATTGGGTAATACTAACTAAAATACATACATATTCAGAAATAACACATAGATAATTGGGTAATACTAACTAAAAATATGGCCTTATCGCATTACTATTTTGCAAAAAACACAAATATGTTAGGTGCAAGCCCTCCTTACTTGGCTTTATCATTGTTGCACCAGATAAGGGTCTGCACATTGCATCATTCTCATCCCTAGAATTTTGGGGAAGTTCTACGGTAGCTTCTTCAAACTTCACTAAACACTCAACCGCCTCCTCGACAACATATGCCTCGGCAATACATCCTTCAGGATGAGCGCAGTTTTGTACATATCTCTTAAACGACTTCATATACCTTTCCAAAGGGTACATCTAACGTAAGAATAGTGGCCCCGAAAGCTTAACCTCTCTAACAAGATGAATGGAGAGATGAATCATCACATCAAAGAATGAGGGGGAAAAGTGTTTTTCTAGCTGACAAAATGTAATTAAGCTTGTATTTTTTCCAGTTTTTCTACATCGATGACTTTACTGCAAATTGCCTTGAAGAAGAGACAAAACCTAATAATTGTGCAGCTCACTTGCTTTTGCAAGTTCGAGAAATTTTGAATATTTTTTCATATGCCTAAAATCAGCATATCTTGACACTTGTACGGTCGGATCATCGAAAAACTCGTTCAAAAAAATTATTCAGACATTTAGGTAAGATTCTCGTTCTGAAGAGTACGTCTTTTACCAGATTCTCCTTATAAAGTCATGCACGACATGTTCGAGAATTTTTCAACATTTTTTCATATTCCTAAAATCAACATATCTAGATATAGGACACTATTGTTTTGTGGGTAACATCGAGTGTTTGATAAAATTTATTAACACGAGAACGTCAAATTTGTTCCAAATTATCTTTTTCTAGATATAGGACAACATTTTTTGGACAAAAACTGTTGTTTCTCCGAAAAATATGTTTAAACTATAATTTGAAAATACAAGATTTGAACTCAGTTGTTAAAATTTAATTATTTAACATAAAAATAATTAGAAAAAATTTAATTAAAGTAGATCTCACTGTAAACCGTTGATTTGAAACCCTAAAACCCCAATCTCTCATCTTTTATGAAACCCTAAAACCTGCATCTATATTTTGGGTATTATGAAACCCTAAAACCTATATATATATGCAATTTTGGGATTTGGGATTTAGGTTTATGTCCTTAGTTTGGGATTTGGAATTTGGGATTTAGGGTTTATATCCTTACTTTGATCTCATCCAATTTTAGGGTTTCATTATTTGGGGTTTTTAAAATATGCTTGTTTATTTCTTTTAATTGCATGTCTCTGTTTTTAGAATGTTTGTTTTTGACCCAGTTTTAAGTTTTTAATTATCTTGGATTTTCCATGCATTCATTTATGTATATTGTTTATTTATGATGAATGAATTTATTTTGACTGATATTATTGATTCTTATTTGTGTGTTTTGTAGATTATGGTTAGTCCGAAAAAGAAGGCAAAGTCGAGAATGAATGAGTTCCACAAGATAGAGTCGAAGAAGACTGAGTCGAAGAAGACTGAGTCGAAGAAGAAGAATTCTAAGAGGAAAGAGTCAAAGCGGACAGAGTCGAATAGGACAGAATTTAAGAAGACCACCCGATCTTAACCCAATCCAACTACCATGAATGTGATTGCGGCTTTAAAGGAGACTAGGTCCTTAAACAACAAGACTCCCACTCCGTTTTGTTCTTCCCCAAAATCTATAAAGAGGAAGCCCATTTCTCAGAACTTAAAAAAAGAAATTACCAAGAAAAGGAAACGAGAAATACCTATTACCACGACTAACCATCCTCAAGTACTGAAGCTACTAAAGCGAGGACGTGTGATGATGCACCGAATTATAAGACGAAAGATTATGGGGATCAAACTTGCATTGTCTTTTAATTCAAAAGGAGAGCCATACGGTAAAGTAGGGGCAGATATGCAATCATATATTGGAGTCTTGGCAAGAACAAAAGCCCCAATCTGGCATAATTCTTGGAAGTCTATTCCTAAAGACACAAAGGCAAAAATTTAGGACTATGTGCAGGTAAAAAAATAAAATAATCTACTTGCTCATATCTTTCAATGGCTTGCATTTTTTTAATTTTATTAATGTTATTTTTGTATGTAGATGGCTTACGTTATACCTGAATCAGCCAAGAAGATGGTTTAATATCTGCATCTTTAAAATGGAGGGAGTTCAAATGCCGGCTGACCAAGGATTATATTCTTCCTTATCTTGATCAACCAGAAATTTAGGCATATGCTCCTGTAGACTATTCTTTCATAGAAAAATCCCATTGGGACATATTTATTTTTTATCGCACATCGAAGGAGTTTATGGTATGGTTCTATTTACCTTTACAAAATATTTTTTAATCAATATTTACTTAGTCATGATCTTATAACCATATTGATGCTTTTTATGAAGAAAATTCATGATGAACAAGTTGAAAGAAGGTCGTTGAGTTTGTATCCACATCACATGGCTCGAAAATGTTATGCAAACCTTGAAAATGAATGGGTTAGTGCTATTAAAACAACATGTTCATTTTTGGTTTCTTGCTGACTTTTCAAATATGTTTATGTTATTACTAGGGTGATCATCTATATGTGAATGCAGTTAGAATCTCATCTAGATGTAAAGGAGGTTGATCGATCAGATACCTTGATCGAGGCAAGGAAGGACAAAGATGGAAATTTTTTAAATAACGTAGTTGCAGGAAAAGCTAAGGAAATTGTAAGTTATTGATTTTTAAATTATGCAGTTGAAAATATATTTATTAGCTAGTGTTTTGAACCTTTTTTTGTCTAAACTGTTAACGAACTTTGAACTCTTTATTACTATATAAGTACAATTTTTTTACATGCATAAACATATTAAATTTTTTGTATAGGAATAGCTAAGATTAAAAAAATGATACTCTTAATTTTATAGGAAAAGCTGAAGGAGGAGGTTAAGGAAGGAAAAGTCGTAGTGGAAGGTGTTAATGATGTTTGAACGATGGCGCTTGATAAGCCTGAGCATGGGGGAAGAGTACGTGATCAAGGATCCTATATGAAACAGTTAGTTTATTTTGATCTTCCAAGGCAAAAGAAAGCGAGCACAGTGGATAAAAAGATACACGAGGGAGTAAGAAAGTTCATGGAAATGGAGACTCCAAAAATAATTAAAGAGAGAGAGATGCATTCTGGATTGGTGAAATTGAAAAGATCAGAGTAGAGCTTTCAATGACAAAGTCTGGACATCGAGATAGTCCAAAATCTGCTTCCCAGCAAGAAAGTTGTCATTTTAAGGGTGGGGTTGAAGGGGATGCAGGTTTAAATTATCTGAGAACACCTGAAACGGAAAGGATGATATTTTCGATTGAAGAGTAGCGAGTTGTTTATAAAGTGGAAATGATTGAATTTTTTTTTATTAATTTGGGGGAAGATCTTCCGTATGATAACAAGGTGTCTGGGGAGGATGATAACAAGATGTCTGGTGAGGATGATAACAAGGTGACTGGTGAGGCTGATCAGAAGGTGGATGGTGAGGATGATCAAAATGTGGCTGGTGAGGACGTGAAAGATGCTTGAGATAGTTCTTTATGCAAACTGGTAGTTGGATCATTGAACAACATTGTTGCCTTCGCAAAAATTGATAAAGTCCCAGTTTTTGAAGGGCATGAGCAGCCTATCTATGGAGTAAGACTTGGAGAAAAGAATGCAAGAGTGTCAATTACTCAAGTCATTGAAGGTAATGCTAAGATTCCCTTCCCTATTGGCGATGAAATTGTGTCTGTGCAAGAGGCCATGGGAACTTTTATTGCATGGCCAAGAGACCTGATTGTAGGAGGAAATAATAGCACTATTCATGTCTTTTCTGCTCCAAAGGTTGGACTTTTTTTAGAATATTTAGTATATTTAGTATGTATTTATTCAGCATGTTTATTTTTACTATTTTAACATACATATTTTTAGAGAGAACCATGAAAGGTCTTGCCAAGAAATCAAAAAAGTCATAAAAATTAGTTGAAGATGTTGAACCATAGTTGGTTGTTGAGTTGGGTGGAAATTATCTGTCTGCATTGAAACGCTTATGGACATGGGCAAAGAATTCCTTGAGTGATGGTCAAACTTTTGCTTTTGAGTTGAGTAAACAAGCATTTGGCTTGACAAAGAAGTAAACTATGTTCTTATCAGATGTACATACGGTGTGCTCCGGAGGTGAAATGGCAGGGTCTATCATTGGCCTTTATATTGAATAAGTTTTTGTGTTAAAATTTTTTTTATTCATTTTTCCGGAATTAGAGTCAGAATCTTTACTCACTACTGCCTACTAATATATGTAGCTTCTTAAATGAATATGTGAAAAATAATAAGATGTTGAGCATGATAAGCTTCGTAGATCCTAGCACGATTGGTGCCATTGTATGCGGTACTGCAACGTAGAGGTCACGTGCACTAGCTACACGTTTCAAGGCTGCTAACAAAGGATAATATTATCTGATGCCTTACAATGATGTGTTATTATTTATACTATTGCTAGCTAATAAGTCATTCTCTTAATTAATTTTTTGAGATTAAAATAACAATATGTACGACGATTTTTAAGTTAATTTCTCAAGACAATTTAAGTTACAAATTTTAAATACATGAGTATAATTTTAAGTTTGAACTTGATAATATTTCTTGCAAATTGAAAGTTGAATTTTTACGGTAATTTAGGGTTCAATTTTATTAGAAGGTGAATCTCATTATGTCACCTTTGCTAGAACTGTTAACATTTATTATTTGTTCAATTTATTATGTACCTTTGTTCATATTTTTGTAGGAACCACTGAACGTTGACAGTTGTGAAACCCGAAGCAGAGATGGTCTATTACATGGACCCTCTTAGACATCGAATTGCAAACGGGGAATGGGTGGATGTTGTCGACAAGTACAACTTATAAAGTTTGTGTATACGAGTCTTGACTTGTAAATTATCTTGTCAAAACATATTTTGCAGTATTTTGTTAATTTGTTCATATATATATTTTTGTTTATAGTTCCATTAAGCTTTATAAGGAGGATCTGAAGAAGGTTTCAAAGAATAAAGTATTATGGGAGAATATGGCGGTAATAATTCTTTCTCATAATTTTAATTTTTGTCTTCTATGAAATTGTAATTTAATTTGTGTTTGTTATGGGGTACATGAAGGAAATAATTGATGACAAAGAGCTTGACTTTGTTACTATGGTAAAAAATTCACTTTCTTTGGATTTTCTCACCAACTTAGTATTTACGCGTACGTTAGTAGCACATGTGACTTACAAAAATTTTGAATGGTTTTTCAGTGGAAGCATAGGTCGAACCTGGTGTATGCTGATGATGACATGAATAAGATTCATATTGAATTTGCAAAATATTTTATGAAAAACTATGCAAGTTAAGGTTCTGGATTCAAGGCTTTTTCTTTAGAAATTTTTGGTCAAGTACAAGTTTTCATATATGTTGTTGGCGATGTGAAATGTTAAGTAAACATTGGATGTTTGGTAGAAGTACTTATGCTTTGGTTAGATCGTTTAGTTATTCGGTTTTGCTTGAAATTGTAGTCAACTATTAAGTTCTATAGATGTAGTTCTTATTTGGTTGGATTGGATTGTGTTGGTAGATCGATAGTTTGTGAATTGATGGATTGAATGATATTGATTTAGTTTTATGTAGATTTGTGGTTGGATAAATTTTAGTTTTAAGTTTCCGCAGGTGTTGTACATGAAATGTGAATTTGTATTTAAAAATTTTACACTTCAACAGATAATGGAGATTCAAAGCAAAAACAACCATTGTATCTTACATATTTAAACAACAATCACCTTAAGTAGTGCATTATCAACAGTTTCCTTTTGCTAGATAATCACATAGGTAAAAATTGCAAACCATTGTGTCAATAATATCTAGTAAAAATAATGTGTTGTCTTAAAATATAAAAAAAAATGTGACTAAAATTGTTGAAGCAATTGTTTAAAAGCATGTACATAACGGTTAGTTTGAACAAAATACTTGCTTTAAGACCATCCACATAAAGGTGATATATAAAACCCATTGTCTCAAAGAATCTAGAACAAGGGCTTTTATTCAAAACTTTTGTTGTTATGTTTTCACACAATAGTGAAATTAAAATTAACATTGTTTGTAATAAACACAAAATTTTATGAAAAAATTAATTACTCTTAGTCGACAACGCTTTTCTTTTCAGTTCTATTTTATGTCCTGCACTGAAATAAGTCTTGCACAACTGTTGTACTATCTTGTTCTAACAAAGGTTCAAAACCCGTTGTCTCACTTTATATTAGACGAGTGCTGGGTATTCAACGGAAAATTTTGACGTCAAACAACGGTGAACAACCGTTGTCTCAAAGAAAATTTCTTGTAGTGGGGTAATTTTGGTATCATTTTTCGATCAGTTCCTACCAATGTTCCTACCAATATTGGTAGGTTTTGGTACTTGCGTGCACAAGATCTTGGCTCCATCACTAGCCATTCCTACAAGATTTCGACATGGTAGGAAATAATTGAACAATTCCCCTGTATATAGCGTAAAAACCCAATAAACACCAAATACTTAGTAAAATTGCTTAAAATTAACACCTGTATGATAACCATACATAATACACACTAAATTGATGATACACATACACAATATATACATACATATGATCAAATACATATAATAATATAAAATCAAATAAAAATGAATAGGAAATGATATAATAAAAGCGATAATGAGAGGTAGAAAATAAAGAAGGGACTTACAGATCGAAGTACTAAAAACGAGGATGAGATGATGATGATGATGAAGAGGGTTTTGGTGTAAAAACAACGAGGCTTTTGGTGTATAAATGAAGGGAGTAATGGCTCCTATGTGAAATGGTTTTGGTAGGTGTGTTGATCACTGATCTAGTAGGTTTTGAGAGCAATAGAAATAAAGGTCAAGAGGGGAATCGAACCCCTCCCTGAAGAAGAAACAAGTGACTAACCACCAAGACAACAGAGTGTTTGAAACAGATTTGCAACAATATTATATATTAAATCAAATAATATTTCAAATTAAGTATTAAATGAATTTCTTATAAAATTATTTTAATTATTAATTTGAGTTTGTCCCCTTTTCCTACCAGATTTGGGAACATTTACTACCAAACCTGGTAAGATATACCCATTAAAAAAACAAATCACTTTTTTTGGTCATTTCCTACCAATATTGGTACGCATTGAACATTTTATTTTATAGATTAGTTATAAAAACATAAGAGATTAATTTTAAAAAATTCAATATTTTACATACATATCTAAACTGAATATGTCTAATAATCCGTAGGCTTGGGTCATTGATTTTTTTTTAAATGTATAACCATAAACAAGCCATAAATTTTGAGTATAAAACCTACCTTAAACTTTGAATATTTTCGCTATTTCATTTTCTAAATGATTTTAATGATTATATATATTTTCTTTTCCAAATTTTTTCCTTGTTTCCGTTCGCTATAAAATGACTTTCCACTTTTAAAGTTATGTTTTATGAAAAGATTTCGATATTTATTAATTTTTTTCGTATTAATTATAATTTATCTAAATGTAAGAGAAACACGAGAATGTAACTATAAGCAACTAAGTTTTTGAATTTCACTACTAAAATCAATACATCTTTAGGTCTTTAGAGTTTGTTCAAAAAAATGTGACAAACGATCAACAAAAAACACGAAAATGCATATTTTCTTTGTTTTTGGTCATTTCCTACCAATATTGGAAGGCATTGAATATATTTTTTTATAGATTAGTTATAAAAAATATGAGATTAATTTTAAAAAATCCAATATTTTACATAAATATCTAAAATCAATATATATAATAATCCGTAGGGTTGGATCACAGGGAAAAAAATGTTAATGTATAACCCTAAACAAGCCATGTATTTTTCTCCCATTTATCCCCAAGACATATTTTTTAGATCCTCTGTACAAATGTCACAACCAACTTTTTTTTGTCGTTATTATAAAACATACAATTATTCTCGCACACATCAATTTTTTCATATCCCAATTTCAAAATTTTCACCATTTATTTCATTGCATAATAAAAAAATGAAAGCTTATGACCTTGTGGCAACGCATCACCAATAATATCAAAAAATTAATTAAAAGATTTCTCACTACAACGAGATACGTTTTTGAAATGCAATAATCTCGTAGTAAAAGAGAGTTTTTTTTGTAATTATTGTTACTGGGATAAATATGAGCTCCCGACTCATTGGCATCGGTGTAGAATTGATAAGCATCAAAATTTTGAGATTCTTCGGCATCATTCGAACTACTACCAACCCTCGTATCATTGAAACTATAAAAATCTTGCCCGGCACTATTTCGTAACAACCCATACATATCCACTGGTGGTTCCACATTTGGTGATGCACGTTGTTTACGACGTGGTTATCGTCGAGACTCCGTTATAGCTTTTTTCTCATTATGTAATGTCCATATCGTATAGGATTCAAAAATCTGGAACCATACAAGTGAAACTTTAAGGTATTTAAATTTTCCCACCTAATATTTTTATAATTCTTACAAGGAAAAAATACATTGTCATTTCTCAAACCAAACCTTCTTGCCGAATCTAAAAATTCTTCTACACCATTTTTATACTCTTCCATTAATGTAATGCGATCACTTTTCATATGTCGAAACATCAAATCACGATTTACATTTGACATCTACAATATCAACAAACTACATTTCAAGTTCACTTCACCTTCAATTCTCTATAAATCATACAAAATGTATAAATCAACATATCTCATATATATGCATAAATTCATCAATATTATTTGCTCAAAGTATATACAAAACATATACACACACAAATCACACACAAAGTTCACTTTAACTATAATAAAATTAAATAACTTACAATGAGATTAAATGATGAGATTGATGAAAGATCTTCTTCTTTTTTTCATTATCTTTGTTTTTTCTTAAATGTTTATATTATGTTCCTCTTCCTTATTTTTAACACCACACAATACAAAAGCAAAAAGGTGGTGGGTTCATTTTTAAATCTGGACATTTTTCCTACCAAAAAATTAGTACGAAAAACCTTTAAGCTGGCGGACTTCACTTACTACCAATATTGGTAGGAAAAAACCCTGAATTATTAAAAAGCTTCAAACATCAAAAAATAAATATTTATTTTGGATAATACTTGGACATGGATGGGGTCGGGTCATGTCCCTATAGAAATTTGATCATTTCCTACCAATAACATAGGTTTTCATTTCTTACCAAATCTTGTAGGAAATATCTCTAAAATGATTAATTTAAAAATAAAGTTTAATTGATTTAAAAAGGTGAGAGCTGATGACATGGATGGTGGAGTCATTTTGGTATCATTTTTCGATCAAAATCTACCAATATTGATAGAAACTGATGTTCCTACCAATATTGGTAGGTTTTGGTGCTTGCGTGCACAAGATTTGGGCCCCACCAGGAGCCATTCCTACCATATTTTGACCTGGTAGGAAATAATGAAGCAATTCTTTCCTTCGTAGGAAAAACCCCTTCAAAACTGAACCCAATGAGGAAAAACTTGTCATTAAAATTATGTAAACTCTAGAAATCCATAAAATTTAATTTAATGCTAAATTAAGTGTTTTGTATGAACATGAAAATAATTTTTGTGTAGATTTCATCGATGTAAACTTCAAATTATCCTTTTTTCAGTAGCTAAAAAAAAGAAGATATATCATTCAAAAAAAATACTTTTTTACATATAACTAAAATTAATAATATTTTAATATAATACATTTAGATCTTCTTAATTGGTATTAAAATATTTTTTTCTTAATAATGGAATAGGTCAATAACTAACTTTTTACTCCCTCTTATTTTAAACCTAATGGTACACACATAAAATCTAATAATTTCACATTGATTTTAAGGAAAATTAACAATAAATTAGTATATGCCGGGAACCTAGAGTAAATATATGGTTTCATAATTCTCTATTATGGACTCCAATAAAATAATATACAATAGAACTATTGTGATGACTTTCAAGAATAGATACATGATCAAAAACATTGACAACTTAGTGTCTAGAATAATAAAAATTAAAAAGACCACCAATACATCTTAAATACATTAACTTTGTAAGGGTGTACACTATGTCGTGCCAAAAATGCTCTCAACATAGGATTCACGTACTGGTTCGTGTTCACAGGCTGATGACATATTTATTAGTTTTAATTTTAAACTTAGATGTTTTTTTGCTTAAACTTTAGTTGATTTAGTCGTATGTTTCTTTCTGGATAGTTTTTAGGACTAGTTAAATAAACTTAGTGCTCGATTATTTGTTGGAGTTTAGTTGATAACAGGTTCCTATTTTGTAGCCAACTCTGTTTTGGCAAGTCTTTATATCTGCTATTGTTGTATTGAATGAAAACATGTCGTTGGGCAATTGTTCTCTATGTGTTTTTCTCTGAGTTATTTGTTAAACAACTATATATATATATATATATACATTTGATTAACGATTAGCAGACTAAAGAATTTGGTATTAGAGCATTAGGCGTACTGTGTGTTACCTGTGGAAAGTACCGACTATGGATGTGAACAAGATAAAAGGTGGATCGATGGGACTCAGCTATCCCGTGTTGACAAAGACTAATTACACGACGTAGGCTCTTAAGATGAAGGTTATCATGCAAGCTCACTCAGTTTGGCGGGAGGAAATAGAGCCGAGTGATCCAAAGGTGTCGTGTGATGATAGGGTGGACAAAATTGTGTTGGGAATGATCTACCAAGCGATACCGGAAGAGATTTTGTTGACTCTTGTAGATAAGAAGAAGACTCAGGATGCGTGGCAAGCCATCAAACCACTTTGTCGAGGAGATGATTCAAAATGCGAAGATACAGACTCTTAAGACAAAGTTTGAATCAATGGTGATGAAAGATGACGAGCAGATCGATGATTTCTGCATGAAGGTTACAGGATTGCTGACTAATATTAGAGTATTGGGGGCGTGTTTGAGTGAATCATATGTGGTCAAGAAAATATTACGAGCAGTCCCAACAAAATTTATGCAGATAGTATCAACTATGGAGCAATTCAGTGATATGGAGGCATTGCCTGTGGAAGAGAATGTGGGTGCTCTTAAGGCACACGAAGAAATATTAAGGGGTCAATCTGACAGTACAAATGGTCAATTAATGATGACACGTGAGGAGTGGTCCAAGCGTGAACGAGACGAGGGAAAGCTATTGTTAACCAGAGAAGTGTGGTTGACACGAATAGAAAAAGCTGAAGGTGATTCATCAACAAATTGGAAGGGATTTGTCAATCGAGACAAAAGAAAAAATCGATGCTTCAACTATCAACTTTACGAACACTATGTAGCAGATTGTAGACGACCCAAAAAAGTGAGAGAGTTTGTGACGCCCTCCAAACCCGGGGTCTAGATTTGGGGGTCACTATCCAATAAAACATAATAAAATAATCACAGCGGAATAAGATAATAAATATGACCCCTTGCATGCAACTGGATCGATCACATGTTATAGTATGGAACATATACTAATACAAACCAACTGTTATTATAAACTATAAGTCTAATTAGTTTTATAGATTATTCAAGCTTTATTACAAACCTCCAAACTAGCTATGCGTCCCAAACTTCCTACCCGGAGAACACACCAAACTATCTAAAAACACACAACTTCTGGTCAGACCTGGAACTTAAGCTTGCCCTGGCCTAACTGAAAGAATCAGGTTATGAAACAAGTATGAGTGAAAGAAATGCTCAACAAGCAGTATATAGCTTATGATTTGGAACAACAATAACAACAACAATATATTAGATGAATAAACCCAAACCACAATACCTGAAAAATATCAAAACTGATATATATTTGTTAATAAACAACATTTGCAATATATTTTGTTTTGGGATTGAAATCCTCGAACGACGGTGTGTTGCCGCTAGTGATCAGCCGCAGAGCAACATCGGTATGCCGAAGTATATCAAACTAAACAAGGTGTTATATCCCGTATAACACATAGCTCACGCTGGACCGCCGCCACGACCTCTTACGCAACCATCCAACCCATAATAAAACAATTTTCCGTCAAAGAAGTCGAATCAACTGACATCATTAACCACATAACTCCCCATTTCTCATGGTCCGGAGTTATCTCAACAAACAATGGGGAAATAACCAGAACAATTACTTATTCGCTAATCTCAATTCAAAGCATCACTGTATAGAGTAATTTATAGTGAAATATAAAAATATTAGAGAAATTGAAAGAATAAAATTTGGAGTCAATATCAATTGAATGATAAGTGAAGATACAAATATTTGCATAATATGATTCGAAATAAACGTCACTTGAACGATAAGTGAAGTTAAGGTACTTGCCTGGTGTGCTCAATAACTTTTCACTAGAACCCTGGCTTATAACTGTTGGCTATCAACTCCGTCTAGTACTTGACTGCACTCCTTGCTACTCGATTCTATAAACAAAAGGACTATCTTAATTGACAGAACCAAACTCAATCGACGTAACTATATGTCTTGACATCTAACCGATCGTTTTATAACTAATCATGACATTTAAAACTGTAAACAGATAGCATGCATATCACGTAGCAAGTAATCATTATATTCGTATAACACGTAATCACATACTTCATGCAACACATAAGTCAGATCATTAAAAGATATGTGTTAGTGCGTTCAGAATAAAAATCAGGTCAATAATAATATTTACCGATCAGATTCCGACTCAAACTGATACACAAATCAAATTTCATTTCCATACAAAAGATATTTGGACTCAAAAGTATTTTAATTGGAAGCGCAATATTTTTATGAGTCTGTACGCGTTCGTTTCGTATTAAACGGACAAACAGTTTATTTATTGTGAATAAAATAAAAAATAAATAGAAATAAATCAATTAATAATAATATTAATTTACTTTAAAATACCAAAATATAATTTTTAAAAGTCTAAAACTAAATTTTAGGAATTATTTGAATTAATTATAAATAATTTATATTTATTTAACTATTTATAAATAAAATTAATTGATTAAATGAGTTAATCAATTAATTAAACTCGTAAATAATTAACTAAAATAAATTATAAATAATTAAATCAAATTATATTTTTGAAAATAATAAAAGAAAATAATTTTAGAAATTTAAAATAATTAAGAAAAAAAATTTTGGTATTTAAAATAATAAGTAAATGATTTTTGAAAATAAATAAATAAGATTTTAGAAATAAAATAGAATTTTAAATTATTTTTAAATGAAAATCTGTAGAAACAGATTCTTGAATTTTGCAATTGGGGAAAACGGATTAAACTTGGGTGATATTTTTTAAAAAAACGGGTCGTCAAGAACCAATCCGGGTCGCTCAAGAACGACCCACCGGCGTTCAACCAACTCCAGAAACCGGCCGCCATGGGAAGAATCCGGCCAGCTCCGATCTTAGCCAAACCTGAACCAAACGAGTTGGTTTTTAATTCTAATACGTTCTAAATTTTACAAGGAACCCAGAAATGTGATTATCGTCGGGCCATCATCCACCCGTCAACAACTCCGGCCAAAAACGACTCCCTCTCCGGCGAGCTCAATTTATTCCGGCCAACACCTCCAACTCCTCGATTTCTCACCCAAAACAAACGATCAATACATAAAATTAAAGCTGAGAACATGCCTAAACTACTGCTGTTAATCTTATAATCAAACAATCAAGAACAAATTCGAAACAATTCAAAATTCAACTATATAAAACTAAACATTCAATTTTTACTAAATCGAACCTAATTACTACAATTATAAACACAAATCAGTCCTTTATATCATAACAGAGATGCACATAACATTAAAAAGTTCAAACTATCATCAATAACTAAATTCGAAATTCGTCGATTCCGACGAACAAAGTTCGAACAAAAACCTGACCTTAGTACACGATTCTGGTATTGATTTGCTTGTCTTAACTACAACTTTAATCTGGTATCAATATCAATGTATACAAGTATGTAATCCGATCATAAATAGCTTCCCTTGAAATATACTTTCGAGACTATATCAAATAAGGAATACAATTATATTTATCTGGTTTGGTTTCTAATTTTTTTTATTATAAATCATACAGATTAAAATTGAGGATATTTATGATCAGTAACTTATCCCGATAAATCATAGATCGATACTCAATCTCGTATTTTAAAATAAAAGCCCGAAATTAACAATTTACGGGGAATAACTTTAAAAACAATTAAATATAAAATTTAAATCAAAATTCCCTAAAAATTTCGAATATTTCAAACATACAGAAATACTGGGTATTTAAAAACGATTGATTTTATAAAAATAAAAACATCGACTTTGTGGGGTTTGTCGTCCCGGTGGGGTCCTGGTCCGATGATTTTTGAAAAACAGGAGCGATCACTAAATTACCAGAAAAAACCCGATAACACATAAAATGCATTAAAACACGCGTAAAATGAAATAAAATGAGTACCTTAATAAAGACACTAATAAATACGCGTCCCGATTACAGATAAAGTCATATAATTACAGTTTAAACGTATATTAATCAATCGAAGAATTTCCTGGTCCACACAGAAATACACATAATAATTGTAACATCAATTATCATGGCAATAATCACTTTAAATTTATAAAACACATAATATTTATTTATTTAACGTATAATATTCATATAAATTTCCCGGGTATTACATGATTCCCCCTTAACAGGATTTTGTCCTCAGAATCAACCTAGGAAAATAAGTGAGGATACTTGGATCGCATTTCGCTATCCAACTCCCAAGTCGACTCTTAAACCTTGGGATTCCTCCACAAAACTCATACTAATGACACTGACTTATTCCTAAGCACTCTTTCTTTCCTATCTAAAATCTGCACTGGTTGCTCTACAAAAGATAAATCTGGCTGAATCTCGATTGGCTCATATTCTATCACATGGTTGGAATCAGGCAAATAACGCTTCAACATCCACATATGGAACACATTGTGAATATGCTGCATGTGAGGTGGTAACGCTAACTCGTAAGCAGCCTTTCCCACACGCCTCAAAATCTCAAAAGGGCCAACATAGCGCAGACTCAGCTTTCCTTTCTTTCCAAATCTTGATAAACCCTTCCAAGGTGAAACCTTCAATAACACTGCTTCACCAACTTTAAATTCCATATCCTTTCTGGAAGGATCAATATATTTGCGTTGAGTATCTTGAGCTGCCACTAATCGATTCCGAATGAGTTCTATTTTCTCCTTTGTCTGCTGGATCAATTCTGGACTCAAAATCTTTCTCTCACCGACTTCTTCCCAATGTATTGAAGATCTGCATCTTCTCCCGTACAAAGCTTAATAAGGCGGAATTTCAATACTTGCATGATAACTATTGTTGTAGGAGAACTCAACCAATGGTAAATGTTTGTCCCAACTTCCTTCAAAATCTAGTGCACATACACTTAACATGTCTTCAATAGTCTGAATCGTTCTTTCACATTGACCATCTATCTACGGATGTTACGTTGTACTCATGTTTAGCTTCGTTCCGAGATAATCTTGAAAACTTCTCCAAAATCATGAATTAAATCGAGGATCTCTATCTGAAACTATGGATACTGGACTCTATGTCGTGTCACAATTTCCTTCAGATATAACAAAACTAATTTATCCATTGAGAATCTGTCGTTGATAGGAAGAAAATGCGCTGACTTTATTAATCTGTCGATAATAACCCAAATAGCATTATGATTTGCCCTGGTCCTTCGTAATCCAACTACAAAATCCATCTCGATATGTTCCCACTTCCATTCATTCCTTGTCCCGGGATGAATTGAATATCTAGAGTTGTGAGTGTCTCGAAGAATTTCATCTTTCAGCTCGGTTACATTGGGTATCCATATTCTAGAAGAAAATCTTAATATTCCTTTATCATCCTTTTGACTCCCTATCTCTTCTCTTGTCAAACTGTCTTGCTCATGGCTCACGATTTCTTCCTAACATCTTCTTTTCTTCTCTAATATTCTGGTTGAAAAGACATTGTACACAACACCTCTATAGATATACTTGGGGTACTGACCTCTATTTCAAGCTTCTCAAATTCCCTGATTAATTCCTCGGATGAAGTTATCATGTTTAACCTTTCTTTTCGGCTCATAGCGTCGGCCACCACATTTGCTTTTCCTGGATGATAGTTGATAGTACAGTCATAGTCCTTGATTAGTTCTAGCCATCTTCTCTGCCTCATGTTCAATTCCTTATGGGTGAAGATATACGTCAAACTCTTGTGGTCCGTGTAGATCTCACACTTTTCCCCATAAAGATAATGCCTCCAAATCTTCAATGCAAACACTATAGCTGCCAATTCAAGATCATGAGTTGGAAAGTTCTCTTCATGTGGTTTCAGTTTCCTTGAAGCGTAAGCTATCACCTTGTCGTGCTGCATCAAAACACATCATAATCCTTTGTCCGACGCGTCACTATAGATCATAAAATTTCCTTGATCATCTGGTATGACTAGTACTGGAGAAGATACTAATCTATTCTTTAATTCTTGGAAACTTTCCTCACACTTCTCATCCTATTCAAATTTCTGGTTCTTCCTGGTGAGTTTTGTTAATGGTGTAGCTATCTTCGCAAAATCTTGCACGAACCTTGTGTAGTAACCTGCAAATCCCATGAAACTTTGTACTTCTGTTGGTGTCTTTGGTCTCTCCCAGTTGATTATGGCTTCAATCTTTGCTGGATCCACTTCCACTCCTTTAGTGCTAATTATGTGCCCAAGAAATCGTACTTCTTTTGACCAAAATTTACACTTTGAAAACTTTGCATACAATTTTTCCTGCGCAGTATCTCAAGAACTATCCCAAAATGCTCTACATGCTCTTCTTCTGTCTTGGAATATATCAAAATGTCGTCTATAAACACGATTACGAATTTATCCAAATACTTTTTGAATACTCGATTCAACAGATCCATGAAAGCTGCTGGTGCGTTGGTTAATCCAAATGCCATCACTAGAAACTCATAATGCCCATATCTGGTTCTGAATGCGGTCTTCAGAATATCTTCTGGCTTGATCTTCAGTTGATGATATCTGGATCTTAAATCAATCTTAGAAAACCATACAGCGCATCCCAGTTGGTCAAACAAATCATCGATCCTTGGCAACGTGTACTTATTCTTAATGGTCAGCTTATTCAATTCTCGATAGTCAATACATAGTCGCATGCTCCCATCTTCCTTCATGACAAATTGTACTGGTGTGCCCCACGAAGATACACTGGGTCTTATAACTCCTTTCTCCAAAAGATCTTGCAGCTGAGTTGCCAATTCCTTCATCTCCACTGATGTCATCCGGTACGGAGCTTTAGAAATTGGTTCTGTTCCGGGTGCTAGATCAATTGTAAACTCAAATTCTCTATCGGGAGGTAATCCTGGTAGATCGTTTGGAAAGACATCTGGAAACTCATTGACGACTGAAATTGCTTCTAGTGCTGGAACTTCTTTGCTGGTATCTATCACACGGGCCAAATACGCCTCACAATTCTGCCGCAATAACTTCTTCACTTGAGCTATCGTTAAGAACTTATTGTCTTGCTTATTTCCTCGAAATACCACCTTTTTCTTACTACCCAATGTTTGGAGTCTTACTTTCCTATTCTTAAAATCAATCTGAGCGTTATTTTCTAACAACCAATCCATTCCTAAGATAACATCAAATTCTCCCAACTTAAAAGGTATCAAGTTGGCATAGAAATGATGTCCTCCTATCTCAATATGACACCTCGGGCACACTCGGTCGATGAAAACTTGATTCTTATTAGCTAACTCTATCATTAATGTTCGTTCTAACAATTTAACTTCGCAATGCAGCTTATCGACAAAACTTTGAGAAATAAATGACCTTATAGCTCCAGAATCAAATAAAACTTTAGTATCTACGGAGTTGACCGGAAGCGTACCTGCAACCATGTCTGAACTTTGAACACCATCCTTCATAGTCATATTGAATGTCCTGGCCTTTGGATGGTCCTTTTCTGGTGGTCCTTCAATCCTTGCCACATTAGCTGCTAGTTCAGTTGTCTGGCAATCCCTGGCAATATGTCCAATCTTTCCACATTTAAAACACATTGTTCCTGATTTCTGAGCTGTAGTCTGACTTCGACACTCATTAGCATAGTATCCCTTCTGATTGCACTTGTAACACAACACATTAGCCTTACAAATCCCAAAGTGCCTTCTACCATAAAACTTGCAATCTGGTACTGGTGGACGATTGGGGCTCTGCTGATTTGAATTCTGGAAACGGTTTCCATTCCCTGGTTGTGGTTTCTTGAATCCCTCACTCTTGTTATCCTGAATCTCTGGCCTTTTATTGAAACGGCCCTGGAAGTTACCTTGTTGTTGGCCTCCTCCTGAGGTTTCTATTTTGCTTTTCTTCCCATCCTTCCCTTTCTGAGTCATGTCACTCTTACTTTCAATCACCATTACTTTTTGAACCACTGCCACATATCAAGTAAATTCAAACATGGCCACACTATTCTGAATCCATGTTCAAAACTTCTTGCTTTCTTTTCATCTGTATCAACCTGGTCTGGCACAAACCTTGCTAACTCAGTAAACTTAGCTTCATACTCAGCGACAGTAAGATCTCCCTGAGTCAGGTTCAAGAACTTAATCTCCATTTGATTCTTCATATACCTCGAGAAATACTTCTCCAGAAACGGCTCGGTAAACCTTTCCCATGTTATAAACTCACCTCCTTCCAATGCTCGCGTGGATTCCCACCAATAGTTCGCCTCACCCTTCAGAAATTAGCTTGCAAACTTGGTTTTATGTTCAGTTCCTGCTCCAACTAATTCAAAAGCCTTTTCCATTTCTTTGAGCCATGCATTGGCTTCCACAGGATCAGCACTTCCCTTGAACTCAGGTGGCTTCACTGTTTGAAACTACTTAAAAGTCACTGCAGGTGGTGCTGCAGCTTGCTGCTATTGTTGGTGTTGCTGCTGCGTAAGATGTAACATATGTTGTTGCATCAGTCCCAATATCTGGACAATTGATGGATCTGTCCGACCCTCGGTATGATCTTCTCCTGAATTATTCCTTCTCTTTGGTGCCATTATTCTTGTAAGAAAACAAGCAACTTATATAATAATTTGTCAAGCATTGTGTCGAATATGTAGCAATTCCTTAGCATATCAAAATTCTCAAACATTAACTCTTCTCAAAATATCATAAACTTGCTACCATATTAACACAAGCGACATGATTATCACATAATCTTGCTTGTTATCTTGAGAATAACAACACAAAGAAAATTTATGCAGAATTATCCAAACCTTTTAAACCCTTACTCAAAATCTCAAATAAACCAACAAACAGGGAATAGGGTTGCAACACAACCTCCCAACCTCTTTTCCAACACTTCTTACCATTCTCAAAACCAACAAAGTAGCAAAGTAATGACACAAAAGCCAAGAGCTAAACACAAAAAAGGAAACCTAAACAACTTAACTATAACCTAGCCCAATAACCTAAATTTAACCCTATAAGAGCTAAACTACACGCGCATATCTTATGTGATCTTCTTATGACTCACCTATGACAATTCTAAGCCTATTTCAGTGACCATAACCTGTGGCTCTGATACCAACCTGTGACGCCCTCCAAACCCGGGGTCTAGATTTGGGGGTCACTAGCCAATAAATCATAATAAAATAATCACAGCGGAATAATATAATAAATATGACCCCTTGCATGCAACTAGATCCATCACATGTTATAGTATGGAACATGCACTAATACAAACCAACTGTTATTACAAACTATAAGTCTAATTAGTTTTACAGATTATTCAAGCTTTATTACAAACCTCCAAACTAGCTATGCGTCCCAAACTGCCTACCTGGAGAACACACCAAACTGTCTACAAGCACACAACCTCTGGCCAGACTTGGAACTTAAGCTTGCCCTCACCTAACTGAAAGGATCAGGATATGAAACAAGTATGAGGGAAAGAAATGCTCAGCAAGTCGTATATAGCTTATGATTTGGAACAACAGCAATAACAATATATTTGATGAAAAAAACCAAACCATAATAACTGAACAATACCAAAACTGATATATATTTATTAATAAACAACATTTGCAATATATTTTGTTTTGGGATTGGAATCCTCGAATGACGGTGTGTTGCCGCCGGTGATCAGCCGCGAAGCAACACCGGTATGCCGAACCATATCCAACTAAACAAAAGGTACCCAAGGCACATATCATCCTAGCAAGGTGGTATATCCCGTATAACACATAGCTCATGATGGACCGCCGCCATGGCCTCTTACGCAACCATCCAACCCATAAAAAACAATTTTCTATCAAAGGAGTCGAATCAACTGACATCCTTAACCACATAACTCCCCATTTCTCATGGTCCGGATTTATCTCAACAACCAATGGTGAAATAACCAGAACACTTAGTTATTCACTAATCTCAATTCAAAGCATCACTGTATAGAGTAATTTGTAGCGAAATGTAAAAACATTTAACTATTCTGAACTTAAAATAGTAGAGAAATTGAAAGAATAAAATTCGGATTCAATATCAATTGAATGATAAGTGAAGATACAAATATTTGCATAATATAATTCGAAATTAATGTCACTTGAACGATAAGTGAAGTTAAGGTACTTGTTTGGTGTGCTCAATAACTTTTCACTAGAACCCTGGCTTATAACTGCTGGCTATGAACTCTGTCTAGTACTTGACTCCACTCCTTGCTACTCGATTCTATAAACAAAAGGACTATCTTAATTGACAGAACCAAACTCAATCGACGTAACTATACATCTTAACATCTACCCGATCATTTTATAACTAACCATGCCATTTTAAAACTGTAAACATATAGCATGCATATCACGTAGCAAGTAATCATGACATTCATATAACACGTAATCACATACTTCATGCAACACATAAGTCAGATCATTAAAAGATATGTCTTAGTGCGTTCAGAATGAAAATCAAGTCAATAATAATATTTACCGATCAGATACCAACTCAAACTGATACAAAAATCAAATGTCATTGCCATAGAAAAGAAATTTGGACTCAAAAGTATTTTTATTGGAAGCACAATATTTTTCTGAGTCTATACGCGTTCGTTTCGTATTAAACGGACGAACAGTTTATTTATTGAGAATAAAATAAGAATAAATAGAAATAAATCAATTAATAATAATTTTTAGGAATTATTTGAATTAATTATAAATAATTTATATCTCTTTAACTATTTATAGATAAAATTAATTGATTAAATAAATTAATCAATTAATTAAACTCATAAATAATTAAATAAATTAAATTATAAATAATTAAATCAAATTATATTTTTGAAAATAATAAAAGAAAATAATTTTAGAAATTTAAAATAACTAAGAAAATAATTTTTGGTATTAAAAATAATAAGTAAATGATTTTTAAAATTAAATAAATAAGATTTTAGAAATAAAATAGAATTTTGAATTATTTTTAAATGAAAATCTGTAGAAATAGATTCTTGAATTTTGCAATTGGGGAAAATGGATTAAACTTAGGTCATATTTTAAAAAAAAATGGGTCATCAAGAAAGAATCCGGGTCGCTCAAGAACGACCCGCCGGCGTTAAACCAACTCCAGAAACCGGCCGCCGTAGGAAGAATCCGGCCAGCTCCGATCTTAGCCAAACCTGAACCAAACGAGTTGGTTTTTAATTCTAATACGTTCTAAATTTTACAAGGAACCCATAAATGTGATTATCGTCGGGCCATCATCCACCCGTCAACAACTCCGGCCAAAAACGACTCTCTCTCCGGCGAGCTCAATATAATCCGGCCAACACCTCCAACTACACGATTCCTCACCCAAAACAAATGATCAATACATAAAATTAAAGCTCAGAAAATGCCTAAACTACTGCTGTTAATGTCATAATTAAACAATAAAGAACAAATTTGAAACAATTCAAAATTCAACTATATAAAACTAAACATTCGATTTTTACTAAATCGAACCTAATTACTACAATTATATACACAAATCAGTCCTTTATATCATAACATAGATGCACATAACATCAAAAAGTTCAAACTATCATCAATAACTGAATTCGAAATTTGTCGATTCCGACGAACAAAGTTCGAACAAAAACCCGACCTTAGTACACGATTCTGGCGCTGATTTGCTTGTCTTAACCAGAACTTTAATCCGGTATCAATATCAATGTAAACAAGTATGTAATCCGATCAGAAATGGCTTCCCTTGAAATATACTTTCGAGACTATATCAGATAAGGAAGACAACTTTATTTATCTGGTTTGGTTTTTGATTTTTTTATTATAAATCATACAGATAAACATTGAGGATATTTATGATCAGTAACTTATCCCGATAAATCATGAATCGATACTCAATCTCGCATTTTAAAATTAAAGCGCGAAATTAACAATTTACGGGGAATAACTTTAAAAATAATTAAATATAAAATTTGAATCAAAATTCCCTAAAAATTTCGAATATTTCAAAAATGCAGAAATACTGGGTATTTGAAATACGATTGATTTTATAAAAATAAAAACATCGATTTTGTGTGGTTTGTCGTCCCGGTGGAGTCCCGGTCCGATGATTTTTGAAAAACAGGAACGATCCCTATATTACCAGAAAAAACCCGATAACACATAAAATACATTGAAACACGCATAAATTGAAATAAAACGAGTACCTTAATAAAGACGTTAATAAATACGCGTCCCGATTACAGATAAAGTCATATAATTGCAGTTTAAACGTATATTAATCAATCGAAGAATTTCCTGGTCCACACAGAAATACACATAACAATTGTAACATCAATTATCGTTGCAATAATCACTTTAAATTTATAAAACACATAATATTTATTTATTTAACATATAATATTCATATAAATTTCCCGGATATTACAGAGTTTAAACAAGAAGCTAATATGGCATAAGTTAAGGATGAGGAACCAGCACTCTTATTGGCTAATCATGTTGAGAAAAGGCAAAAATGATGCTCCTAAATGAAATGGCAGTAGCTCCCAAGTTGGCCAAGAATTAAAGTGCAAGGAACACTAGCCCGACCTTGTGGTATCTCGATAATAGGGCAAGGAATCACATGACGGGAGACAAGTCGAAGTTTAGAGAGCTAAATGAGGACATAACTGGACAAGTTCGATTTGGTGATGGATCAACGGTAAAAATCAAAGGAAAGGGCATGGTGATTCTCAAGTGCAAAAATGGAGAAGAGAAGGCTCTAACCGAGGTATACTATATTCCCACTCTTTGTAGCAATATTACAAGCATTGGTCAATTATCTGAGGAGGGTAATCGAGTGATTATTCAGGGGAGTTTTCTGTGGATATATGACAATCAAGATAAGTTGCTTGTGAAAGTTTAGAGGTCTTAGAATAGTTGTTGCTAATTGTTTTCTATCAAGAACTAGTGCTAAGACCATGCTAAGGCACGTCCGTATGGGACATGTAAACTTTCAATCACCGATATTGATGTACAAAGGACATATGGTGTATAGCTTACCGAGAATTACACAACCAGATGGTATTTGTAATGGGTGTCTTATATCGAAGCAAACGAGGAAACCTTTTCCCACAAAAGCTCATTATAGTTCGAGTAAAGTGCTGCAACTTGTTCATGGGGATCTTTGTGGCCCTATAAAACCTGCCACTACTGCTGGAAATAAGTATTTTTTCTTGTTCGTGGACGACTACAATAGAGCTATGTGGGTGTATATTCTAAAAAATAAGGAGGAGGCACTTGGGGCATTCAAAAAGCTACTTGAAACAGACAAATATGCCGAAAGAATTTTGGGGAGAAGCAGTAAGGCATGCTGTATATGTATTGAATCGACTTCCAATAAGAGCATTGTCCGGAGTAACGCCATATGAAGTATGGAGTGGAGTAAAACCAAATATAATTCATATACGTGTATCTGGATGTGTTGCACACATGAAAATTCCGAGTGTACACACCAAAAAGATGGATAATAGGAGCAAAACAGTTATAAATCTTGGGAAAGAGCCTGGAATGAAGGCATATAAGCTTATGATCCAATTGCAAAATGAGTTCATGTGAGTCGTGATGTAATTTTTGATGAAGCAGAATTGTTGTCATGGGAAGAGCTGAGTAAAAATTAGAATCAAGAGTCATACACATTCTCTGTTGTGGGTTCGAATGAAAGGAATCCTGGTGAACTGAACACGGAGCAAACAGATAGAGAAGAAGTAAATAAAGAAGCAACATATAGTGATGGCACTGAGAACTCGTTACCGGGTTCACAATCTCCATCAAACTATCAGGATTCACCGAGCTCGCAATCTCCAGTAAATTATCAGAATTCAGATAATTATGATGACAGCAACCCAACGAGAAAATACAGGTCCCTAACAGAAGTTTATGCTAAGCATGTGAAGTAGAACTAGAAGACGAGTTATACTTAATGGGAGTCGAGGAACCAAATACTTATAACCAAGCAGTAGGTGAAAAGGAGTGGAACTTGGCAATGCAGTAAGAGATGAAGTCGATCGAACAAAATGGTACGTGGGTATTGATAGACTTGCCAAAGAATCAGAAGGTGATTGGGCTGAAGTGGATTTACAAATTAAAGAAAGACGCGGAAGGAAATATAGTGAATCACAAATCTCGTTTGGTGGCCAAAGGGTATACACAAGAACAAGGTGTTGATTTTAAAGAAAATTTTGCGCCCGTGACTCGACTATAGACGGTTCGATTGTTATTGGCATTATCAGCCCAAAACTCTTGGGAGGTACATCATTTAGATGTAAAAACAACATTCTTGAATGGAGAGATCAAAGAAGATGTATATGGGGCTCAACCAGAGGGGTACATTGAAAGGGGTAAAGAACATATGGTGTACAAGCTTTTAAAGGCGTTGTATGGTCTTAGCCAAGCTCCACATGCATAGTACTCGAAACTTAATCAATTTCTTGAAGAGATGGGGTTTCCTAGGTGTCCCTATGAATATGCGGTATACTATAAAAAGGTAGGTAATGGTATGCTGATCAGAAGTGTAGATGCTGATATGTTGGTCACAGGTATAAACTTGGGAGTTATCAAGAAATTCAAGGCTCAAATGAGTAACAAGTTCGAAATGAGTGACCTTGGGAAATTGAATTACTATCTGGGAATCGAAGTGGATCAAGGGAAGGACTATATTGAGTTAAAGCAGTCTGGGAATGCCAAAAAAGATACTTGAAAGAGCTGGTATGTCTAAGTGTAATTCAGGAAAATATCCCATGAATCCTAAGGATCAGATTAACAAGGGTGAGCATGGTGTACCAGTTAATAACACTCTGTATAAATCGATGGCGGGAGGCTCAAGATACCTGGTTCATACCAGGCCTGATATTGCCTATGTTGTGGGTGTGATTAGTAAATACATGGAACGTCCAACCGAGATGCATCAGAATTCTGCAAAGAAAATTTTATGATACATCAAAGGGACGATAAACTTTGGCATTGTGTATACGAAGGATGGCAACAATAATGAGTTATCTCGATTTTCAGACAATGATTTGGCGGGTCATTTGGATGAACGAAAGAGAACATGTGGGATAGTGTTCTACTTGAATGAAAGCATCATTACATAGGTTAGTCAGAAACAACGATGTGTTGCATTATCATCGTGTGAGACGGAGTTCATGACCGCAACTGCAGCAGCCTGTCAAAGTATTTGGTTAAAGAATGTTCCTGGTAGTGATATATATTGACAACAAGTCCGCAATTGACTTGGCCAAAAATTTAGTATTCCATGGTCGTAGTAAAGACATTAACATTCGCTATCACTTTACACGCAAATGTGTTGAGAAAGGAGAGATAATCATCAAGCATGTCCGAGGAGAGCTTCAGCGTGCGGATATTCTTACAAAGGCCATGACTACGGTAAAATTCGAGCCTATGAGGCAGCTAATGGGGGTTAAGTTACTCAGGGAATAAGTTTAAGATTAAGGGGGAGATTGTTAGTTTTAATCTTAAACTTAGATGTTTTTTTGCTTAATGTTTATTTGATTGTTTTCTAGGGAATAAGTCTGTCCAACATTAGTTGATTTAGTCGTATGTTTCTTTGTGGAGAGTTTGTAGGACTAGTTGAATAAACTTAGTGCTGGAGTATTTGTAGGAGTTTAGTTGATAACAGGTTCCTATTTTGTAGGTAACTCTGTTTTCGCAAGTCTTTATATCTCGTATTGGTGTATTGAATGAAAACATGTCTTTGGGCCTGAGTTGTTTGTTAAACAACTATATTCATATATATATATATATTCATATATATATATATATTTGATTGAAGATTAGAAGACCGAAGAATATTTCGAATCCACCAAATACATCCCACCATGCACCCCGATCCACCCTAGATCCTCCTTCAATATTCAATGTATTTTTAGATAATACCTAATAAGAAAGAAGACTTAATTGATAAGATTTACTTCAAAATCTAAAGAAGCATAAATTACAAAAAGTTTTATCCCTACCATACCTGTATACTTTCCATGTATGGGCAAACTACTGATAAAGTAGTGGAGTAATTGTCACACATCAAATCCTCCACAATGTAAGAGTAGCTTCTTCATCATTTACACATCACTAGCCCTTTTGATGCAAAGTTGTTGAAAAACAAAGAATTCAGGGAAATGTCACTAAGATTACTATGAATGATTGTAAATGAGTTAGGCAGTATAAAATTAAATTCAAGGTGCTGAAAGAGTTTAATAGGGTTCTATTGAATCTAGACCACCAGAGTAAGTCCTAGTTTACTCGAGGAAACTCAATCTGAATTTGAAGTGGGTGAATAAAATTAGTTCCCAGAGTGGGTAGAAGGGGGAATTCCACGTGATTGAGGTCAATCCCAGGAACTAAGATATTGGCGCAGAGTGTTCGTGTGCCGAGAGCATCTCCTATGCTGTGCACGGAGAGATATAACAAAATAATCTCGATGATACAATCGGGGAGAATTGAAAAGTTATCTTGTGCATCAGCTCGAGCCGCCTGAACAAGGTTTAATCTTCTCATTTTGACTAGGAACTTTCAAATTCAAATCTCAATAAAATTCTATTCAAATATTGTGGTGATTTTTATGTGAAAACAAAGTTAGCCCACTTGCTTTTATAGAGGTAATGTCCGCCTGAAAATTAATTGAAAATCTTTAAGGAAAGGAAAAATTTTAAATTAACGTAGAATCATATCTCTTCATTTTAATACTAAAGCAAGTATTTTATTTAAAAAGGAACCAAACTTTTGTGTGAATTTTATTAATATAGAATTGGAAATTTATCATTTCCGGCGGTTGCTACAAAAAAAATATTATTTAGTATTATATTTCTATACATATAAGGTAAAACAAATTGATCTGTATTTAAATATTTTCAGAGTATTTTATAAGATTAATTATTTAAATTTTTACTCTGTCTAATTTTAAATCTTAAGAGAAGCAGTAGATTGCACAATAAAAATCATATAATCTAGTATTCATTTTAAGAAAAATTATTAACATTATTATATGGGAAAAAAGTTCTATGCATACCACATTTTTATCAAAACTACATATATTCTGCAATCAAAACATTATGAAATATATTATTTTGTGAAGTATGTTTTACAAATATCAATAATTCACTAAAAACGTTGAATATTTTGTAATGTTCTACATGCATGTAAGATATCCAAAATTTTGAATAAAACAATCATCATTGTAGAACATAATGCACAAAATAATAAATTTTACATGATGTTAGCCTGCCTAACTTTTTAACCCCTTTCTTACCTTTCTTAATAAAAAACGCAACAAATAATTCATTGTTCATTTTTAATTTACAAATGGAATTTATGGTTTATGTTTAATTTGTGATTTTTCAAATTCCAGTATTCCTTGTTTTATGAGTATTATTTCTAGACAGTGACATAAGTGAAAATTTTTACAAAATCTATTTTGTATTCTTGCACATATTCTTTTGTGATAATCTTGCTTTATATCTAATAAATTCACCTTTTGTGTATTTCTTAATTTAAACACTCACTTTAGGTTAATGGCCTTATGTATATATTAATCTACACGTCTTAATTTTTTTAATGGCCTTCCATCTCTGGCATGTCTCCATTCTTTGTCCTTCACCGCATGACTAAATTTGATGTCCATAAACATTTGCTCATGACTAAATTTGATGTCCATAAACATTTGCTCATCTACCAATTCTATTTTCTCTATTTTATAAATACAGTACTTCACTTAGCAGTTCACTACTGCCTCCAGAATTGTCATATTTAAAGGTTGTTGGAGTTTACTGAAGGCGTTGTAGCTCATGAAAATTCACTATCTATACATGCACTCTCATTACTCCAAGTATCATATATTTCCCCTATTTCAATCACCCGTGCCTCTGCTGTAGTAATATCATATACTGTAAATATGTCAGGTGAATATGTTCACTCTTCTTCTTACTGCCTCAATGGACAAACTTTCTTTTCTTCAAACATAACATCTTTTCAAGGTCGTATAGACGATACGTCTTTCAAGTTCACTTCCAAGATTAATCAGTGCTTAACTTAGAGCTTCGATTTTTTTGTATGGCCACCAGGAACATTCATGCATGCCACACAATCAAAGACTCGAACATGATCAATGTCGGGTCTTTTATCAGACCAGAGACTTATAAGGAGTTTTTTCAATCAAAGTACAAGTGGGTAGTCTGTTTAGTATGTTTACCGAGTGGCAAATGACTTATCCCCACAAAAAAGAGGGTAACTGCATCTTCTTCAAGGAACTGTTTCAGTCACTATTCCCTCTGCTATGGTAATATCATATATGATAAATATGTCAAGTTAAGATGTTCTCTCTTCTTCTTACTGCCATAATGGATAAACTTTTTTTTCTTCAAACAGATCTCTACTTACATGTACCGTATTGTTCTCTGGGTGTATAAACGATACTCCTTTGTACCAAGTTCAGTTCCAAGATTAATCAGTGCTTAACTTCGATCTTTAAGTTTTTTTTTATGAACACTAGGAACATTCATGCATGCCACACAATCGATGACTCGAATATGTTCAATAGCGGGCCTTTTATCAGACTAGAGCCTCATAAGGAGTTTTTTCAATCAAAGCACAAGTGGGTAGTCTGGTATGGAACTGCCAAGTAGAGCTGTTCGCGAACCGAGCCGTTCGCGAACAAGCTCGAGCTCGGCTCGTTAAGGGCTCGGTTCGGCTCGGTTCGTTAAGGGCTCGAGCTCGAGCTCGAACACAAAAATGTGTTCGTTAAGAAAACGAGCTCGAGCCGAGCTTTTGGCATGTTCGGCTCGAGCTCGGCTCGAGCTCGGCTCGGCTCGATTCGGCTCGAGCTCGGCTCGGCTCGATTCGGCTCGAGCTCGGCTCGGTTCGGCTCGAAAAAAAATTAAAAAAAAAATTATTTTTTATATATTTAATTATTATGAATTTTATTCAGATTTTTTATAAATATTTTTAAATTATTGAACTATACGAATGTCAAAATATATATTTTAGTAATTTGAAAAAATTCAGATATTAAAAATTAATTTTTTAATTTGATATTTTAATAATTAACAAGTGATTTGACTATTACTTGTAACTAGTATTTATTTCCTGGTCGGTGTTTCGATTTTTTGAAATTATTTATAAATGATCCAACCGTACGGATGTCAAGATCTATATATTTAAGTGATATAATAAAAAATTTAGAAAAAATAAATATATTTGGTTTGCTATTTTAACGGTAAACTAGTAGTTTGACTAGTACTTCTCCCATATTAATGTTTCGATTTTTTAAAAAATATTTATGAATGATCCAGCCGTACGGATGTTAATATCTATATTATTTAGTAATATGACAAAATTTTTAGAAAAAATAAATGTATTTGATTTGTTATTTTCACAGTCAACAGTTGTTTTGACCTTTACTTGTAACTATTGTTTAGTCTCATATTAATGTTTCAATTTTTAAAAAATATTTATGAATGATCCACCGTACGGATGTTAATATCTATATATTTTAGTGACATGATAAAAAATTTAGAAAAAAATAAATTTATTTTGTTTATTATTTTGACAATCGACCAATTGTTTGAATAGTTGTTAGAACTAGTGTTTAGTCTCATATTAATGTTTCAATTTTTTTAAAAATATTTATGAATGATCCAACCGTACGGATGTTAAGATCTATATATTTTAGTGACATGACAAAAGTTTTAGAAAAAAATAAATGCATTTGGTTTGTTATTTTAACAGTCAACCGGTGTTTTGACCTTTACTTGTAACTAGTGTTTAGTCTCGTATTAATGTTTTGATTTTTTTAAAAATATTTATAGATGATCCAACCGTACAGATTTAATATCTATATATTTTAGTGACATGATAAAAATTTTAGAAAAAAATAAATTTATTTTGTTTGTTATTTTGACAATCAACCACTTGTTTGAACAATACTTGTAACTAGTATTTAGTCTCGTATTCATATTTTGATTTTTTTAAAAATATTTATAGATGATCCAACCGTACGGATGTTAAGATCTATATATTTTAGTGACATGACAAAAGTATTAGAAAAAAATAAATGTATTTGATTTGTTATTTTAACAGTCAACCGGTGTTTTGACTTGTACTTGTAATTAGTGTTTAGTATCGTATTAATGTTTCAATTTTTAAAAAAATATTTATGAATGATCTAATCGTACGGATGTTAAGATCAATATTTTTTAGTGATATGACAAAATTTTTAGAAAAAAATAAAAGTATTTGGTTTGTTATTTTAACAGTCAACCGGTGTTTTGACCAGAATTTTTTAATTAAGCTCGGCTCGGCTCGGCTCGGCTCGGCTCGGCTCGACTCGGCTCGTTTTGATGGAGAAAGCTCGTGTTCGGCTCGGTTCGACTCGACTCGATTTTGTTCGATAAAAGCTCGTGTTCGGCTCGTTCGTTAACGAGCTCGAGCTCGAACACATGTTTTTGTTCGTTAAGAAAGCTCGGCTCGGCTCGGCTCGTCAGAAAAAAAATTAAAGCTCGGCTCGGTTCGATCAAAACTCGACTCGGCTCGGTTCGTGAACAACTCTACTGCCAAGGGCTTATCCCCGCAAAAAAAGGGTAACTACATCTCTGTTATGGAACTGCTTCAGTCACTCTTGCCTCTGCTATAATAATATAATATATTGGGCGTGTTTGGGAAATCTATTAAGTGGCTTAATAACTTATAAGCCCGCAACAACTTATCGATGAGTGTTTGTCTACCCAACTTATAAGTTGAATTTACAACTTATAAGCTGATAAGTTCAATGTTAGCGATGACGTACTTTTTCTCAACTTATTTTGATTTTTTATTTTGTTTATTAACTTTAGTTTTTAAAAATATTTTTTAAAATGTTAACCTAACTTAAAATTCAAGAATTAAGATAATTATATTTAAAAATTATTTATTTTAGTTTATTTAAATAAATAAAATTATGACTTATAAGTTAAATTAGCCAAACACTTGTATAAATTATAAGCATTTATCAACTTATCACTTATCAGTCACTTATTCGATTTAAGTCATAAGTTACTTATTTTAAGATTTCCCAAAGGGGCACATTATAAATATGTCAGGTTAAGATGTTCTCTCTTCTTTGGGATGTTTCTTGTGATATTGGTCCAAAACTGTCACCATATACCAAACAAGCAAATGCTTTGCTTTATAGTATTTCTGAGAAGGAAACAATTTCCTAGTTTGATTCGACATTAAGCACCATGTACATATCTAATTGGGTTTAAACAATTTTTGGCAAACCATACGTCATAATTTATAAACGCCACCGAGATTGCTTGGAAATTAACGTATCCAATGTATAAATGCCACAATCAAGATATTTCACCTTTATAAGTAGTTTTCCTCCCTGGACATAAACCCACAGAAAATTCCATTCATCACAACTCTATCCGGTTTTATGACAATTGACCAAGACTTAATATGTTATTACAAAGGTTGAAAATATCATATAATTCTTGAAGAGTTCGTTCTTCCTTAGTTTTGCATATAAACATCACAGTCCATTTACCTTTGATATCTCCAACTTTCTATTTTGTGAGGGATATGATTTTATTATTTAATGTGATGTCATAACTTTCATTTCTTGAAAATTATTTAGTGTGATGTTGAATAAAATCACTGTATATTTCTTATTGTGTCTGAATTTACTGCTAATGGGTTCTTCGATTCCAAAGTCGGATTTACACCTAAATTGGTGACCATCACCCTTGGCCAACCAATGATAATGGGGTCTCCTATTCGTCCTTATAATTTCAGTTCCAAATTTACATGTTATTTAAAATAAGGTAAAATTATGTATTAGTGTTTTCTATTAACCTCATGTAGTTTCTAGCTTTGTCATGCTCATTGATGAAAACGATTAAAATTAAGGTGGAGTTAGTATGATATATATAATGTTGGAAACAAGCAACTACATGAAATTGACTCTGAAAATAATAACAAGGTTATGATATTGGAGTAGAATTAAAGTTGGCCATGAGATAGTGATTTCAGATGTAAAGATTTCATAGACTGAAATGGAAATTAATATATATTAAATTTTAATTTTTAATTAGCATATTTTCTATTCAACCAAATAAAATTTTAAAAATAACTCACAGTCTCAAACACAAATCACATTTAAATTCACATTATTTACATGAGAATCACATTCAATATCTTTTTTCTTTAATACAACTAACATCAAATTATAAAATATTGAATTTTATTATTCACTATAATTAATTTTATATTGTCAATATTAGATCCATAAACATAACATCATTTTATCATTGGGCGTACAATGTAAAATTAAATAAGACTAAGTTTAAGTATTATTTGGAATTCAATTATTATTAACTAATAATGTCTTATTTTAGAAATCTTTTATAATTTATGTTTATTTATATACATTATTTTTTCAAACAAGAATATCAAGATAAATATATATTTGAAATATTGAGAAATTGAACCTTACTATATCATAAACGAGCCGAGTAAAATATATAACGTGCCAAGAGAAGTTTTTTCTTGTGCCCAATAATAAATAAAAAATTAATAGGAAATGAGATATGTATAATATTTAGAGATATCTTATTTTTAAGGTCTTCTATGATAAAAATTAAAATTAGGTTCCCCTACAATTTATTTTTTGCATATATTTTTAATTTTTTTTTATTCCTTCAAGAATATAAAAAAAATTGGCTTTAAAAATTGGATTTTCTTGATGCCCCCATTTGTCAACATAAGTGTTTTTCCTGATGGCTGGTTCTCAGTACTACATAAATGCTTTTCTATGTCAACATTTATGTGTTGATCCCCTATATGTAGCCTAATGGGTTGCATGTAATACTAACCGACTGACATGACATTTATTGCGGATTTGTTATGTCTGTTGCCCATTTAATTCATGGTTTTAATGGTTTCTTAATGGTGTCATGGTCGAGGAACGAACATTATAGCTTGGAGTTATTGGAGTCCGGATAGAGAATCGATGATATTGGTTGTTTTAATGTGTCACCTGCTAAATATTGATACCGAAGGTTCTTCTTCTTCATTTTCAACCTACTTCCCACTTTTTCTCATACCAATTATGAATATTTTTGGTCCATTGATAAACAATCTTCAAATAATATAAAAGTGGTTTATAAATTATAATTTGTTTAAATATTTTATTGATTCTACTTAAACAATCGTTTACTTAACACACATTTACTTAACAAATACATTTTTGTGTTCCAGCTAAGGTTCGGTAAATAAACAATCCAAAAGAAATTAAAATATCCAATAATAACTTTAGAATAAATTATTTTGAATTAAGGACTAATTACAATTAAAAATTATCTTCCGTCAAATTAAAATTAATTGACTTTCTTTAAATATAAATTGTTAGATGTCGAAAAAAATCAAATTGCAGCTGAAAATTTTTATTTTGTCATCACACAATTAAATAAGACGGACCTTTTCATTCACAATATCTATTAAAATTATTAAAATTTATTAACCTCTCTAACAACTTGAATGGAGATATGAATCATCACACATCAAAGAATGAGGGGGGAAAGTGTTTTTCGAGCTGACATAATGTTTCTACCAACTGAGCTTGCATTTTTTCCTGTTTTTCTACATCGATGACTTTACTGCAAATTGCCTTGAAGAAGAGAAAAAACTAAAAAAATGTACATTTACTTGCTTTTGGAAGTTCGAGAAATTTTGAATATTTTTTCATATGCCTAAAATCAACTTATCTTGACACTTGTACGGTTGGATCGTCGAAAAATTCGTTCAAAACAATTATTCTGGCATTCAGGTAAGATTCTCGTTCTAAAGAGTACGTCTTTTACTAGATTCTCCTTATAAAGTCATGCACGGCAAGTTCAAGAATTTTTGAACATTTTTTCAAATGCCTAAAATCAACATATCTTGACATCCGTACGGTTGGATTGTTGAAAAACTCTTTCAAAAAAAATAATTCAGGCATTCAGGTAAGATTCTCGTTCTAAAGAGTACGTCTTTTACTAGATTCTCCTTATAAAGTCATGCACGACAAGTTTGAGATTTTTTGAACATTTTTTCATAATCCTAAAATCAACATATCTAGATATAGGACACGAGTGTTTTGTGGGTAACGTTGAGTGTTTGATAAAATTTATTAACACGGGAATGTCAAATTTATTCGAAATTATTTTTTTCTAGATATATGATAGCGGTTTTTGGACAAAAATTGTTGTTTTTCCGAAAAATGTGTTTAAACTATAATTTGAAAATACAAGATTTGAACTCAGTTGTTAAAATTTAATCATTTATGTTAAAAATAATTAGAAAAAATACTGATCGCCAGATTCAAGTAGATCTCACTGTAAACCGTTGATTTGAAACCCTAAAACCCTAATCTCTCATCTATTATGAAACCCTAAAATCTGCATCTATATTTTGGATATTATGAAACCCTGAAACTCACATATATTTGGGATTTTGGGATTTGGAATTTAGGTTTATGTCCTTAATTTAGGATTTGGAATTTGGGATTTATGGTTTATATCCTTAATTTGTTCTCAACCAATTTTAGGGTTTCATTATTTGGGGTTTTTAAAATATGCTTATTTATTTCTTTTAATTGCATGTCTCTGTTTTTAAAATGTTTATTGTTGACCAAGTTTTAAGTTTTCAATTATCTTGGATTTTGCATGCATTCATTTATGTATCTTGGATTAGTCTAGGTGATTTTCATTTCCAAAGGTATTTAACACATCCTAATCTCTCATCTATATTTGGGGATTATAAAATCCACATCTATTTTTTGGGTTTTATATCCTTAATTAGGGATTTGGGATTTGGAATTTACGTATTTATGTCCTTAATTTGATCTCAATCCCCAAAATACTCATCCAATTTTAGGATTTCATTATTTGGGGTTTTTAAAATATGTTTGTTTATTTCTTTTAGTTACATGTCTATGTTTTTAAAATGTTTGTTGTTGACTCAGTTTTAAGTTTTTAATTATCTTGGTTTTTGCATGCATTCATTTATGTATATTGTTTATTTATGATGAATCAATTTATTTTGAGTGATATTATTGATTCTTATTTATGTGTTTTGTAGATTATGGTTAGTCCGAAGAAGAAGGCAAAGTTGAGAATGAATGAGTTCCACAAGATAGAGTCGAAGAAGACTCAGTTGAAGAAGATGAATTCTAAGAGGACAGATTTGAAGCGGACAAAGTCGAAAATGACATAATTTAAGAAGACCACTCGATCTTAACCCAATCCAACTACCATGAATGTGATTGTGGCTTTAAAGAAGACTAGGTCCTTAAACAACAAGACTCCCACTCCGTCTTGTTCTTTCCCAAAATCTATGAAGAGGAAGCCCATTTCTCAGAACTTAGAAAAAGAAATTACCAAGAAAAGGAAACGAGAAATACCTATTACCACGACTGACCAACCTCAAGGACTGAAGCTACTAAAGCGAGGCTGTGTGATGATGTACCGAATTCTGAGATGAAAGATTATGGTGATCAAACTTGCAGTGTCTTTTAATTCAAAAGGAGAACCATATGGTAAAGTAGGGGCAGAGATGCAATCATATATTGGAGTCTTGGCAAGAACAAAAGCCCCAATCTGGCATGATTCTTGGATGTCTATTCCTGAAGACACAAAGGCAAAGATTTAGGACTATGTGTAGGTAAAAAATAAAATAATCTAGTTGCTAATGTCTTTCAATGGCTTGCATTTTTTTAATTTTACTAATATTGTTTTTGTATGTAGATGGCTTACGTTATACCTGAATCAGCCAAGAAGATGGTTTTAATATCTGCATCTTCAAAATGGAGGGAGTTCAAATGTCAGCTGACCAAGGATTATATTCTTCCTTATCTTGATCAACCAGAAATTTTGGCATATCCTCTCGTAGACTATTCTTTCATAGAAAAATCTCATTGGGACATATATGTTTCTGATCGCACATCGAAGGAGTTTATGGTATGGTTCTATTTACCTTTACAAAATATTTTTTTGCCTAAATTTGTAATTAATATTTACTTAGTCATGATCTTATAACCATATTGCTGCTTTTTATGAAGAAAATTCATTATGAACAAGTTGAAAGAAGGTCTTTGAGTTTATATCCACATCGCATGGCTCAAAAATGTTATGCAAACCTTGAAAATGAATGGGTTAGTGCTATTGAAACAACATGGTCATTTTTGGTTTCTTGCTGACTTTCCAAATATATTTATGTTATTACTAAGGTGATTATCTATATGTGAATGCAGTTAGAATCTCATGCAGATGTAGAGGAGGTAGATCGATCAGATACCTTGATTGAGGCAAGGAAGGACAAAGATGGAAATTTTTTAAATGATGTAGTTGTAGAAAAAGCTAAGGAAATTGTAAGTTATTGATTTTTAAATGATACAGTTGTTGAAAATATATTTATTAGCTGGTGCTTTGAACCTTTTTTTTTGCTAAACTGTTAACGAACTTTGAACTCTTTTGTTAGGTCACACACACTGTAGAGGGGGTGAATACAGTGTATAGTACACTCAAATCGAACTTTAAGAACCTAAGTAACAGAAAACAAACTTTATTGAAACAATAAACTCTGTTACAGTATGGAACTGTTACCTCTAAGTGATGAACAAATATCACGAGAGCTGCTAGGGTTACAATGAATAATCATCTCTAATAATGATAACACTTATAGTGTAAACCCTATGTCTGTGTTTATATACTACACAGTTACAAGATAATCGCTAATTGATATGGAATATAATTCTGCTTCCTAAAATATATCAATCATATATCTTTTCTTCCAAGTATTCTATTCTTTACGGAATTCCTTCTTCATGCATATCTCTTCTTATGTTTATCTTGATCTTCTTTCCTTTAATCAGCTATTGTCCTTATCTGATTGTCCTTCAGCACTTAAGTTCTGATATCTATCTTCTGATGATTATCTCCTGATAACATACGTACTGATATCCTTAAGTCCTGACTTCCAGTATAAGTACTGATCAACAGTTAAGTACTGATTTATCCTGTTCAAGTAAGATCTGAAAGCTAAACATAAAACATATTAGCCATGACATTATCAAATATATCTAACAATCTCCCCAACTTGTAAATTAACATAATATACAAGTTTAACAGATATTTGATGATGTCAAAAACATTAAGTACAAATGCATGAGAATTAGACTAGATAACTACAACTTACAGTCCTTAAAGCTTTTACCAATTTCAACTTCTGATAACAACTTCAGTCTGTATAAATATCAGAATTTAAGCAGTTGTAGATCTTCGACTTGGCTTCATCATTTTCTGATCTCTCTGATGTCAGGAGTTGTTATGAGATAGTTCTTCAACAAACATTTCTCAGCATATCTTAGTTCATCAATCATTCTCCTTTTGACATCTTTAAGCTCTGCAGTATCTTCACCAGTTTGAAAGATTACAGCTCTGAGATCATTGATCTTTGCTTTTCTCAACTCCTGATCTAGTCTTATGACATAAGCTTTGTCAGACTCCAGATTGAATTCAAGTCCCTTAATACCAAGATATGTTCTGATCTGTGCAGTATTAGGCTTCATATCAACAATATCACCATTGTGATCTCTGTACTTTGGAACATATATGCTGTCAGACTTAACAGAATAAAGCCTTTTCTGTCTCTGAATCTGTTCTTTTAAGTAGTTTGCAGCAGTCTCTGTTATTCTGTCATCCACTTGAAGTAAGAAAAGTACATGCTCCAATTCTTCAAAATACTTCAATGGAATGGCATTTTGTCTTATATGATAAACCCTACCATCTGTCATGAAATACAACATCATGTATTCTTTCAAGTAGGTATGGTAAACCATCTGTACAGATTCCAGTTGATTCAATCTCTCAGGAGTTGCTCCAATACCTGGTTCACTCAAGGAAGTTGGATCATTGGTAGTGTTGTGTACTCTTCTTTCATCAGCACTTCCCAATCCAGTTTTATCTCTAGCTTCCTTTCCAGTAACTACTCTTGCTTTAAAACCACTTGCAGTAGTCTTCAAAGATTGAGTCTGTTTTGCTTTAGTGAATCCTGGTAGGAGTGTCTTTGATCTATTTTCTGATATCAAGTTAACTTGAGCTCTGTCGGAGGTTACTTGCTACTTCTGAACATCAGAACTTACAATTTCTTGACTCTAAACAACTTGAGCCATGTCAGAGGTTGTTTTAAGAACTTTTCTTGAAGTCAGAGCAAGATCATCCTTTTCATCAGTAATTTCTTCTTCCTCAGGAGGTACATAAACCTTGATAGGTTCACCAACCTTTTCTTTACCCTTGGATCTTGGATCTATCTGTGGTTGTGATCTAGCCAACGTTGCTTCAGTATGTGTCCTTTCTTTGATCACAATACCTTTAAGTTTTGGAAGTGAATTTTTACCAGAAGCTTTAGATTTAGATGTGACTTTCTCTGATTTAAGTCTAGCTTCTTCTTCCTTTAAACTTTCCAAGTCCATTCCTGGATTTTCTTGAAGAAATAACTATCTTGACATTTCCTCATCAAGATCTAGAAGTTCATCAGAAGTTATCCTTTTACCAGTAGCAGAACTTATTCTTTTCCCAGTATCAGAACTTGTCCTGTGACTAGCTTGTCTTGATGTAAACCTTCTACCTTGACTATGACCGCTACCCATTCCAGAGTATCCTTGATCATCATTTCCATCATCCTTTCCTTGCAGTGTCTTGTTAGTGTTGCATTTGGACTTAATTACCTTCTCCCCCTTTTTGGCATCAGCAGGTAGTAAAAGAGAGATAAGTAATTCCACTGAGGATTGGATTTCAGTAAGTTGCGATTGCTGAGAAGCTTGATTTGTCAGAATGTCATCAATCTGAGCTTGTTGTTTCTCTTGAGTTTTCTTAATATAAGCAATCCTGTCAATGGTAGGTTGAAATAACTTTTTCTTATCAATTTTCCAAACTTGTTCTTGTTTGATAAAGTTCTCCTGAATCTTGTGTAGCTCTGCATGAGTAGTTGAATGAAGACCTTGTAGATGTTTAATTCTCAATGCAATGACTCTAAGCTGGGTTTTTAAATCATCAGAATTTAACATTTCATCAGCTTTAGTCAAGTTCTCAGCAAGATGTATTACAGTTGGAACACATGAAACTGAGTTCCATTCCTTAGTCCACTCCTGACCTGCGGAGTTTCACTCCAAGGTACTGGTGCAACCCCGGTAACAAACTTCTTTACCAGTTCAGACTTAGGAAGAGTCTGTTGAGGAGTATGTCCTGAATGACCTGCTTCATCAGCATCTACAGTTGGAGCAACATCACCAGTATCTCCAGCATTTGCAGTATCAGAACTTAAAGAATCAGTATCTTCTGATAAGACAACAGTGTGAGTAGCAATGGAGGCTTCAGCATCCTCTAATTGCTGATCTGATACTAAGTTCTGATCAACAGCCATATCCTGATGCTCACCTAAAGTCTGATCATCAGCATCTTGATGCAGAGAAGGTGTTGTTGATAACTCTGGAGTTTGAACAGCATCAGTAACAGGTGTTGTGGAAGGATTATTTGCTGTTGGAGCTTCTAAGAGAAATACTTCAGACACAACCAAGTGTTGAACATCAATATCAGCACTTGTGCCTGGATCAACAAGAGACACAGATGGTGAGTTAGCCTTGTCAGATACAGCTTCCTGAGATGGAGTTGATGGAGAAGAAGTGACTGGAGCAAATTCCTTGTCTTGTGAGATCAGAGATTCCTGATCCCCTTCCTTAGCTGCTTCCTCTTAATCATCTGAAACTAGCCTTTGTGCCCTCTGTTTCTTATACTTCCTTGTTGATTTGGATTCCTTGGGAGTTTCAGGAACTGTCATTCGTCTAAGCCTCTTGAGAAGCCTAGAACCCCCAATTTCAGAATCCTTCTGAGAAATCTCTTTCTCAGCTTCAGAAACAACAGGTTCTCTAGAAGAAACCTGTTCCTCAGAATCAGATTCATCTCTCAATACAATCCTCCTTCTCTTTTGAGATGTTTGAGGAACATTCTTTGTCCTCTTTGGCTTGGAAGATGAAGGCTTCACAGTAGGTGCTGAAGATGAAGGTTGAGCAGTCTGTGAAATGGAGAGAAAGGATTTGAGATATGTTCTGAGGGTAGGTTGAGTAGAATGAGAGGTAGGTACTGAGGTTGATGGATTTTGGGTGTTTGGAGTTGGTTGGACATCAGAGTAAACAGATCTATAAGTATCAGGATCAGCATTTACCAGGATCTATTTTACAGACTTAGGAATCTGTAATGGTCTAACCACTTTTTTCTTAGTATCAGCATTTACCAGGTCATTAAAGTATCATTTTGCAACCTTAAAAGGTGGGGTTTGAGTGCTGACTAAATGAGGTTCATCAGTACAGTAAGTGTAAATAAGTTGACAGAATCTAGCAAAATAAACAACATCTCGATCCTCTGTCATCCTATCCCCCATAAAATCAATTATTCCAGTGGCAAAATCAACATGAGTTTGATGAATAATAGCATACCCTATATGCTGACTCAGAATTGGGATAGCATCAAAATTTGAACATTTGTTCCCAAAAGCTTTGGTGATGCAATCAAAGAAGAAACTCCATTCTCTTCTGATATTAGCCCATTTCAACTGTCCATGTTTCGTCAGACTCTTTTCATATCCCAATTCAGCCATTAACTCCCGAAGGGCTGAGTCCTATGGAAATGAGAAAGTACAATCTTCTAGAAGATGTAAAGCCTTGCGTACTGTACCAGGAGTGACTACAAATGATGAATCACCCACTTGGAAGATAATACTGGGAGTTCCACGTTGACCACCATCATCAAAAAGTCCAGTCCTCCAAAACCTCAAAACTTGTTGGCTTGAAAAGAATTCAGGCTGTGTTAATGCATACCCAACCTCACTATGTGCAAGAAGATCTTGCACAAAGTGCAATTCAGATGGAGCTTCAGTGTGATCAAGAACTGCAGCATAGTTGTTGGGGATAAACTTAGCTCCATCAATGATTAAATCCTTTGGTGGCATGTGAAAAAAAAATGAGATTCAAGTATGCCTGTTAGGTGTTTGAGATAATGTCTGTATGAAAAACCAACGTGAGAAAGAAAGAGAAAGAGAGTAAAAGTAAGGAGAGAGATAAAATAGAAAGAAAATAAAAGATTAAAGAAATCTTCTCTCTGTTGTACTTATACTCTGAACAAAAATGTTACCATTGGACACCTGTCAGACATGCAGTAATAACGGACAGTTACTGGGCTCGAGAAAACAGGAATCATTACTTACCCAGTTGCCTAGTTTCAAGGAAAAACCATTCCATTTATCAATAGAAATAGTTTTGATTCAAAATTTAAACCGTTACCACTGATTGAATTATTTTTCACTACATCATTGATATTCTGAAAATACATCACATAAAAATGACCAAGATAAATTAGATAAGTAAGTGCTGAAAATGAATCAGAACTTAATATAAAACAAAATTTATATGGTCATCAGAATATCAATCAGGATTTATCAACACAAGATAAAATAACTCAGAGACAAAATCTTGAAGTAAAAACAACTTTCATTAATATATCAAGACAATACATTTATGAAATGGAAATTATATCAATACTTATACAAGATTTTCCCTAAGCTTCTAAACCTAACATCAACAGCCTTAGTCCTAGCTAAAAAGCCTGACAAAGCTGATGATGAAGAAAAACAGGAAGAAGACGAGATTAAGTCATCTTCTTCTTCCTACTCTCGACAAACAGAATGGCGAGTCTGATGATTCGCTCTTGCTGGCGGAGAGCTTCCAGCCTTTCCTCCTCCAATCGCTCCAGATGGCGATGGTAGTCCATATAGAAGAACAGAAGGTGTGTCAGTACCTCCTGTGGGACAGAGTCCCATATCTCCTCAGGAATGGCTGTGACATGCCATTCCTGCTACCACTCGGCACAACTTAGCTCCATATTGAAGTTTTGGTAGTTCAAAAACATGTTGTATCTGACCATTATGTTTTTGAAAGAAGAAGAATGAAGATAAGTGTGTGAGAAGAATTTGATGGAAAGACTGATGTGAAGTGGCTACTTATATAGGCAAGAGAATGCCAGGAGATGAAAAGAAATTGAATGCTGACAGATAGAATTAATTCTACCTTGTCTCCCTAGACTTTGAAAAAGAATAACATTCATTGGAAAGAGGAATCATGGTTTAAAACGCACAAGAAACAAGAAACAGTGGACTGTTCAAGTATGAATACCATTAATCCTAAGCATAGTGACTATTAATCTTCCACTTCAACATATTCTAGTTCGAACTGAGACTGTTATCAAATTTTATTCACAGATAAGCCAAGTAAAGGATTAGACTGAGAAATCAGAACTTAGACCTATACCAGTACTTAACAGTCATCAGAACATAATTTCTTAACTCGAAAAAAAAAAAGAAATGCCCATCTTAGTAAATCCTCATACAAGTTCTGAGTTGTAGACTTCAGAACTTAATCATCAGAACGTGTAACAAGAACTTGTCGTCAGAATTTGTGCAATAATGACACAATGACTGTTTATCTAAAATAACATAGACCACCACAGAAATTTTCATCATTCAGATGGAGTGATTAGTGTGTACATTAAGCTAAATAACAGACAAAGAGTAAAGTCTAATTCACTTCAGTACATCTTAGAAATAAGGCATAACTAAAATTTTGCTAAAGAGCTGTCATTGTCCTGAAACCTACTGATGAATGAGTTCATGCTTGAGTCCACCTCAACTGTTTTATGATAATTTTATGCATCTTTTGAAATTCTATTTTACAGTGGCTTCTCAGTGTAAGTGAGTCACGACTGTTTATCAGAATTTATGCTATTATCAGAGTATTTCTCCAGTAATCATAGAGTGTGAAAAGTCACCAAGAAAATATTTTGCTTTTCTAATGCATATCTACTTAATACCAGCAATGCACTTGGGTCGTCCCTTCCACATTTTTACTCTAGATCTCAAAGGAGTACCTGATTTTATTCTTTGATCTTTTTGCTTTTTCTTTTGATAAGTGAGGTTTATCAGCACTTAGTACATTCAGCAGTTTTACTAGTATCAGAACTTAACACATGAGTAGCATTATTCTAATTTGTGACTTAGTAATAAGATATACAAAGTAAACTTAACTAAGCTCAATTATCAGAATTTGCTAGTGTCATAGAGTTTCCACTGAAATAATTACTTTTTACATGGAATCATTTGTTTATTGAAGACTACTAGGTCAGTATCTAGCATAGTTATCCTCATAGGATTGAATAGGTACTTGAACAGACATATCACTTATCAGAGTTTAGAAACATATATCAGATAACACTAAGTACTTAAAGACATTTATCAATTAAGCACAGAATACACAATGAGATTAATTCTATAAATACTGAGCATAAAGTCTGATAACACATAACAAGACTAAGCAGATTTAGAGAAAGAACCTGAAACCATTCCAAGTTCATTTACCAATCTCATAAAAGTAGCTTCACACAGTGGTTTTGTGAAGATATCTGCTAGTTGTTGATCTGTGGGAACAAAATGCAATTCCACTGTACCTTCATCCACATGTTCCCTGATGAAGTGGTACCTGATGCTGATGTGCTTTGACATTGAGTGTTGAACTGGATTACCTGTCATAGCAATAGCACTTTGATTATCACAGTAAATAGGGATTTTGAAATATGTTAACCCATAATCCAGTAACTGATTCTTCATCCAAAGAATCTGTGCACAACATCTTCCTGCAGCAATATACTCTGCCTCTGCAGTTGATGTGGAAATTGACTTTTGTTTCTTGCTGTACCAAGAAACCAATCTGCCTCCAAGAAATTGGCAGCTTCCACTTGTGCTTTTCCTGTCAATTTTGCAACCTGCAAAATCTGCATCTGAGTAACCTATTAGTTTAAAATCTGATTCTCTAGGATACCATAATCCCAGAGCAGCTGTTCCTTTAAGATACTTAAAGATTCTTTTTACAGCTGTTAAGTGAGGTTCTCTTGGATCTGCTTGAAATCTTGCACAAAGACAGGTAGCATACATGATATCAGGTCTACTAGCAGTTAGATAGAGTAGAGAGACAATCATACCTCTGTAGTCAGTAATATCTACTGATTTACCGGTATCCTTATCCAGTTTTGTCGCAGTGGCCATTGGAGTGGATGCACTTGAACAATCTTGCATTCCAAATTTCTTCAGCAAGTTTCTGGTGTACTTGGTTTGACAAATAAAAGTGCCTTCCTCATTCTGCTTGACTTGAAGGCCCAGAAAATAGCTAAGTTCCCCCATCATACTCATCTGATATATTGACTGCATTAGCTTGGCAAACGTTTTGCAAAGTTTGTCATTTGTAGATCCAAAAATGATATAATCAACATAAATCTGGACCAGAAGTAAGTCCTTTCCATGGTTGAGGTAGAACAGTGTTTTGTCTACTGTCCCTCTGTTGAATCCACTTTCCAGAAGAAACTGAGCTAAAGTCTCATACCATGCTCTAGGAGCTTGCTTAAGTCCATAAAGTGCTTTATCAAGCCTGTAGACATAATCTGGATGTTTGGTATCTACAAAACCTGGAGGTTGTTCAACATATACCTCCTCCTCCAATTCTCCATTGAGAAAAGTACTTTTCACATCCATTTGAAAGACAGTAAACTTTTTGTGAGCAGCATAAGCCAAGAATATCCTTATGGCTTCTAACCTAGCAACTGGTGCAAATGTTTCATCATAATCAATTCCCTCCTGTTGAGAATATCCTTTTGTAACCAGCCTTGCCTTATTCCTTGTAATTATGCCATCACTGTCAGTTTTGTTTCTGAATACCCACTTTGTACCAACAACAGATCTATTCTTTGGTCTTGGCACTAGGGTCCAGACTTTGTTTCTTTCAAATTCATTCAACTCTTCCTGCATTGCTTGCACCCAATCAGCATCTTGAAAAGCTTCTTCCACTTTCTTTGGCTCAGTCTGAGAGAGAAAAGAATTGTAAAGACATTCATTTGAAGTACCTGTTCTAGTTCTGACACCTGCATCAGGATTTCCAATTATCAAATCAGGTGTATGTGATTTTGTCCACTTCCTTGCAGATGGAAGGTTTTCTCTAGAACTGGATGCTCCCCCATGATCCATGCTATTTTCATTTTCATTTTCTGATTCTCCCCCTGAAACTATGCTCTCTGAGTTGGATTCTTCAGTATTTAGATTTTCAGCACTATCAGAACTTGGCTTATCAGAACTTGACGAATCAGAACTTGAAGAGCCAGATGCATGTTCTGATGTTTCTTGAGATGTGGTAGGATCTTGAGTATGCTCCCCCTGCATAGGTGCATCTTCCTTTGACGTAGTCTCCACAGTTTCAATAACATCAGAGTTTAATCCATCAGAGTTTATAGTATCAGGACTTAGACTGTCAGGATTTTCTGTATCAGAATTTGAGTCTTCATTTTCAAATCTCAGCTGATCATGGTCAATGAAATCTTCAAGACCAGTAATCTTTTTATCATCAAAAGAGACATTGATAGATTCCATGACCACTTTTGTTCTCAAATTATAGACTCTGAAGGCTTTTGTGGAAAGTGGATATCCAACAAAGATTCCTTCATCAGCTTTTAGATCAAACTTTGATAGCTGTTCAGGATGAGTCTTGAGAACAAAACACTTGCATCCAAATACATGAAAATATTTCAGATTTGGCTTCTTTTTCTTCACCATCTCATATGGTGTTTTTCCATGCTTGTTAATGAGTGTTGCATTTTGAGTAAAACAAGCAGTCTGCACAGCTTCAGCCCAGAAATAGGTTGGAAGCTTTGCTTCTTCAAGCATTGTACGTGCAGCTTCAATGAGAGTTCTATTCTTCCTTTCAACAACTCCATTTTGTTGTGGAGTTCCAGGAGCAGAAAATTCCTGCTTTATTCCATGGTTTTTGCAGAACTCTTCCATTATCAAATTCTTGAACTCAGTGCCATTATCACTCCTTAAAACTTTCACAGAATCTTTGACCATTTTATCCAGATGTTTGATATGATCAATTAAGGTTGATGCAGTTTCACTTTTTGTATGCAAGAAATACACCCATGTGTATCTGGTGACCTCATCCACTATGACCAATGCATACTTCTTCTTTGCAATAGACATAACATTTACTGGACCAAATAGATCAACATGTATTAGATGATAAGGCTCAAGAATTAATGATTCAGTCTTGCTCTTGAATGAAGATTTTCTTTGTTTAGCTTTCTGACATGAATCACAAAGACCATCAGGAGCAAATATTGTGTTTGACAATCCTCTCACAAGATCTTTCTTGACCAGTTCATTTATATTGTTGAAATTTAAATGAGAGAGTTTCTTATGCCAATTCCAGCTTTCTTCAATTGATGCTCTACTTATCAGACAGATTGCAGAACCATCAGTACTTGTTGAAAGCTTAGCTTCATAAATGTTACCATGCCTGTATCCTTTCAGAACAACTTTGCCTTTAGATTTACTCACAATTTCACAGTGTTCTTCAAAGAAATCAACATGATAACCTCTGTCACAGATTTGACTTATACTCAGTAGGTTGTGTTTAAGTCCTGAGACTAGAGCTACTTGTTTAATTATGACACTTCCAAGATTGATATTGCCATATCCCAATGTTTTTCCAATGTTGCCATCTCCATAAGAAACACTTGTGCCAGCTTTCTCCACAAAGACTGATAGCAGGGCCTTATTTCCAGTTATATGTCCTGAACATCCACTGTCCAGAACTAGAATATTTTTCCTGTTTCCCTGCAATCACAAAGACCACTAATTATTAATTTTAAGGACCCAGACTTGCTTGGATCCTTTGGCCTTATTAAGTTTGTTAACATTTGCAGCGGATTTAGCATCAGAGTTTATGTTAACATTTTTCTTATCAGAACTTACACTATCAGACTTTGAATCAGAATTTACACTAGAAGGAACAATGGAAATTTCTTCAAAGAAGGTTTTATTTGATAATAATCATAGTACAAACTATGATATTCCTTACAAGTATAAATGGAATGCCATAAACTACCACAATGAAAACAAGGATTTTGTGGTTTGTATCTAACAGACTGACTCTTAACTCCTGATTTTGAAGGTAAGGAGTTAATATTCTTATTCTTCCTGCAAAAAGAAGCCAGATGGTTAGAACTTCCACAGTTATGACATGTTTTCCTAGGAGCATCAGGAACAGGTTTATAATCATTGCTTTTATTCACACCTTCCTTTCCATTCCTATTTTTCCTAGGTGATTTTACCTTGTTTGCATTCTTGACATCTTTCAGCTTATGCTTAAGCTGCTTCTTTGTCATTAAGCCTATGTTCACTTCAGCTGTCTTTTCCTGTTTTAGTTTGTCAGAAGTTGATTCCTTTCTAACTTCTAATTTTTCATTTTCAGACTTTACAGTTACAAACTTAACAGGTTTTAACTTTGGCTTTTGCTTATCAACAGACTCAATTTCTTCAGTTCCTTTATCTTTCTTATCTTCTCCATAACCTAAGCCCTATTTCCAGTTTCCACTACTTATCAAATTTTGAGTTGTTTTGCCAGAGTTAGTCCAAGTCCTGATAATCTCTCTTTCCTTTTCTAACTCAGTTTTTAGAGATTCATTTAATTTTAGCACTTCATTCCTAACATAAAAAGCATCATCTCTATCCTTCTGAGTTTGATGGAACATGACTAACTCTTTTTCTAAGAAATCATTTCTTTTCTTAAATGCAAGATTTTCAGAAGTTAATCTTTCACATGTTAAAGTTTGATCTCTATAACTAACAAACATGGTTTTAAGATATCTTCTCAACTCATTAATATCATCAGTATGAAAAGCATAAGTAGTCTGAGGTACCTTTGTTTCAGCAGCTTCAGAACTGCTCTCAGCACTTTCTTTATCAGCATTTGCCATCAATGCATAGTTTTCCTCACTTTCAGAGTCTGAGGTGTCTGTCCAGCTTTTCTGCTTTGTGACAAGAGCCTTGTCTTTGTCACCCTTTACCTTCTTGCAGTCAGGAGATATGTGGCCTTTCTCACCACAGTTATAGCATTTAACATTGGTGTAATCTCCTCTGTCAGACTTTCCTCCTCTGCCTTCAGATCTTCTGAAATTCTTCTTATCAGAACTTATGCCTTTCCTGGAAAACTTCTTTCCCTTCCTGAACTTCCTGTATACAATCTTTGTGATTCCTTTCACCATAAGAGCACACAGCTTAATCATCTCCTCATCAGCATCAGTCTCAGGCAAGCTTTCAGAATCTGAGTCATCATCACTCTCAGAACTTGATGACTCAGTATCAGACTTTATGAAAAGAGCTTTACCCTTTTCTTTCTTTGAGGAAGCTGCTTTGGGGAATTCTTCTTCAGCCTTAAGAGCAACTGTCCTTGACTTTCCTCCTTTCCTCTTGCTTCTTTGTTCCATCTCCAGCTCATGAGTCTTGAGCATTCCATAGATTTCGTCAAGAGTTGTTTCATCAAGATTGTAGTTGTCTCTTATTGTCGTTGCCTTCAAATCCCAGCATTCAGAAAGAGCTAATAGGAACTTAAGGTTTGAATCTTCAAGATAATACTCTTTATCAACCAATGACAAATCATTCAAAAGTTTGACAAATCTATCATATAAATCATTCAATAACTCATTAGTCTTTGAGTTAAAGTGTTCATACTCTTGAGTGAGTATTGTCTTCCTGTTCTTCTTAATTGTGTCAGTTCCCTGACACCTTGTTTCCAGAGCATCCCATATCTCCTTAGCAGTCTTGCAGTTGATTACCCTGTTTGACATTACATTATCAATGGCGCTATGCAGTAAGTGTCGTACCATAGCATCCTTAGCAATTGATGCTATGTCTTCAGCAGTATAATCACTCTTCTCTTTTGGTACGGTCTTTGCTGCTTCACCTGCAACTACAACAACGAGCTTGGTTGGTTTGTGAGGGCCTTCCTTGATTCTATCAAGGTATTCTGGATCTGTTGCTTCCAGGAACATGGTCATCCTTACCTTCCATATGAGATATTCAGATGGTCTCAGTATGGGAACTCTGATGGTCTCATACCGACTCTGAATTTGTGTCTTTGGTGATTCCTCAGTTTTGGTAGGCTTAGTTGGAGTTTCTGTGTCCGACATGATTGTGTTTGGATCTTTAACTGTATGTATGTTAACAGATAGGCTCTGATACCAATTGCTAGGTCACACACACACTGTAGAGGGGGTGAATATAGTGTATAGTACACTCAAATCGAACTTTAAGAACTTAAGTAACAGAAAACAAACTTTATTGAAACAATAAACTCTGTTACAGTATGGAACTGTTACCTCTCAGTGATGAACAAATATCACGAGAGCTGCTAGGGTTACAATGAATAATCTTCTCTAATAATGATAACACTTATAGTGTAAACCCTATGTCTGTGTTTATATACTACACAGTTACAAGATAATCGCTAATTGATATGGAATATAATTCTGCTTCCTAAAATATATCAATCAGATATCTTTTCTTCCAAGTATTCCATTCTTTACGGAATTCCTTCTTCATGCAAATCTCTTCTTATGTTTATCTTGATCTTCTTTCCTTTAATCAGCTACTGTCCTTATCTGATTGTCCTTCAGCACTTAAGTTCTGATATCTATCTTCTGATGATTATCTCCTGATAACATACGTACTGATATCCTTAAGTCCTGACTTCCAGTATAAGTACTGATCAATAGTTAAGTACTGATTTATCCTGTTCAAGTAAGATCTGAAAGCTAAACATAAAACATATTAGCCATGACATTATCAAATATATCTAACATCTTTATTATTATATAAATGCAATTTTTTTACATGCATAAACATATTAGATTTTTTGTATAGGAATAGCTAAGATTAAAAAAAATGATACTCTTAATTTTGTAGGAAAAGCTGAAGGAGGACGTTAAGGAAGGAAAAGTCGTAGTGGAAGGTGTTAATGATGTTTGAACGATGGCGCTTGGTAAGCCTTAGCATGGAGGAAGAGTACGTGGTCAAGGATCCTATATGAAACAGTCAGTTTATTTTGATCTTCCAAGGCAAAACAAAGCGAGCACAGTAGATAAAAAGATACTCGAGGGAGTTAGAAAGTTCATGGCAATGGAGACTCCAAAAATAATTAAAGAGAGAGATGTATTCTAGATTGGTGAAATTTAAAGGATCAGAGTAGAGCTTTCAATGACAAAGTGTGGACATCAAGATAGTCCGAAATCTGCTTCCCAACAAGCAAGTTGTCATTCTAAGGGTGGGGTTGAAGGGAATGCATGTTTAAATGATCTGAGAACACCTGAAACAGAATGGAAGATATTTTCGATTGAAGAGTAGCGAGTTGTTCATAAAGTAGAAATGATTGAATTTTTTTGGTTGATTTGGGGGAAGATCTTTCGTATGATAACAAGGTGTCTAGAGAGGATGATAAAAAGATGTCTGGTGAGGATGATAACAAGGTGACTAGTGAGGATGATCAGAAGGTGGATGGTAAGGATGATCAGAATGTGGCTGATGAGGACATGAAAGATGCTTGAGATAGTTCTTTATGCAAACTGGTAGTTGGATCATTGAACAACATTATTGACTTCGTAAAAATTGATAAAGTCCCAGTTGTTGAAGGGCATGAGCAGCCTACCCATGAAGTAAGACTTGGAGAAAAGAATGCAAGAGTGTCAATTACTCAAGTCATTGAAGGTAATGCTGAGATTCCCTTCCCTATTGGCGATGAAATTGTGTCTGTGCAAGAGGCCATGGGAACTTTTATTGCATGGCCAAGAGACCTGATTTTAGGAGGAAATGATAGCACTATTCATGTCTTTTCTGCTCCAAAGGTCGGGCTTTTTTTAGAATATTTAGTATATTTAGTATATATTTATTCAGCATGTTTATTTTTACTATTTTAACATACAATTTTGTTAGAGAACCATGAAAGATCTTGCCAAGATATCAAAGAAGTCATAAAAATTAGTTGAAGATGTTGAACCATAGTTGGTTGTTAAGTTGGGTGGAAATTATCTGTCTATATTCAAGCGCTTATCGACATGGGCAAAGAACTCCTTGAGTGATGGTTAAACTTTTTCTTTTGAGTTGAGTAAACAAGCCTTTGGCTTGTCAAAGAAGCAAACTATGTTCTTATCAGATGTACATGCGGTGTGTTCTGGAGGTAAAATGGCAGGGTCTGTCATTGGCCTTTATATTCAGTAAGTTTTTGTGTTAAAAAATCTTTATTCATTTTTCCGGAATTAAAGTCAGAATCTTTACTCACTACTTCCTACTAATATATGTAGCTTCTTAAATGAATATATGAAAAATAATAAGATGTTGAGCATGATAAGCTTCGTAGATCCTAGAACGATTGGTGCCATTGGATGTGGCACTGCAGCGCAGAGGTCACGTGCACTAGCTACACGTTTCAAGGGTGCTAACAAAGGAAAATATTTTCTGATGCCTTACAATGATGTGTGAGTATTTATACTATTGCTATCTAATAAGTAATTCTCTTAAATAATTTTTTGAGATTAAAATGACAATATATACGACCATTTTTAAGTTAATTTCTCAAGACAATTTAAGTTACATATTTTAAATACATGAGTATAATTTTAAGTTTGAACTTGATAATATTTCTTGCAAATTGTAAGTTGAATTTTTACGGTAATTTAGGGCTCAATTTTATTAGAAGGTGAATCTCATTATGTCAGCTTTGCTAGAACTGTTAACATTTATTATTTGTTCAATTCATTATGTAACTTTGTTCATAATTTTGTAGGAACCACTGGACGTTGACAGTTGTGAAACCCGAAGCAGAGATGGTCTATTACATGGACCCTCTTAAATGTCGAATTGCAAAAGGGGAATGGGTGGATGTTGTCGACAAGTAAGTACAACTTATAAAGTTTGTGTATACGAGTCTTGACTTGTAAATTATCTTGTCAAAACATATTTTGCACTATTTTGTTAATTTGTTTATATATATATTTTTATTTATAGTTCCATTAAGCTGTATAAGGAGGATCTGAAGAAAGTTTCAAAGAATAAAGTATTATGGGAGAATATGGCCGTAATAATTCTTTCTCATAATTTTAATTTTTTTCTTGTATAAAATTGTAATTTAATTTGTGTTTGTTATGGGGTACATGAAGGAAATAATTCATCACAAAGAGCTTGACTTTGTTACTAAGGTAAAAAATTCACTTTCTTCGGATTTTCTCACCAACTTAATATTTACGCGTACATTAGTAGCACATGTGACACTACGCCATAAGTGCACATACTCAGCGGTTTTTATCCAGTATTGTACGAAAAGCGTTGCATTATCTACAAAATTTTCAGTTTATTGCAACACAGTGGTGATAGCGTTACATTACATTGAAGCTACCGTTGCTAATAATTGTTAGTGTTGCGTAGCATGCAACAGTAGAGGTCATAGCGTTGCATTAGATATTTTTTTTATTTAATAAATCCTGACGTGGAAAATAAATCTGAGGTGGCATGTTGGGGACCCACGGGTACTGACGTGGCATGTTGACGTATCATGCCATGTCAGCATTTTGGGCCCCACATGTGGGACCCCCTGGTGACGTGGTATGCTGACGTGGCACCAGTGGGTCCCACATATGGGGCCCAAAATGCTGGCGTGGCAAAAAATGGGTCCACTTGTTGACGTAGGAGCTGACATGGCACTTCAGGCGTTGTATTTACTTTCTAGTGTTGCAGTAGGTTATTTAGTGTTGCGTTAGTTATTGTACTATTCTTAAAATTTATTTGTTATATTCATGGTCTAATTTTTTTTAAATAATTTTTAATTAATCCAACCGTACGAATGTTGTCTCCTACTAGTTTTATAGATGTGCAATTTTTTTTTAAAAAAAAAATTTATATTACGTGTTTTTTTAATAATCAAACCCTGGTGCACACAGGTTCACATTACGTAGTCTTGTGCTAGGTGGTGATTCTATTTTAAAAAATTTTTGTTCAACGATCCAACCCTACAGATGATGATACTTACTAATTTTAGAGATGTCTAAATGTTTTTTAAAAAATTTAGATTTTATATCTTGTGTTTTTATAATAGTCAAATTACGGTCAACACAGGTTCCTATAACCAAGTCTTGTCATGAGTGATGATTCTATTTTTTTTAAAATTTTTGTTCAATGATCCAACCATACAGATGATGATACTTACTAATTTTAGATATGTTTATATTTTTTTTAAAAAAAATTAGATTTTATATCACGTGTTTTTTAATAGTCAAATTACGGTCAACACTGGTTCCTGTTACCTAGTATTGTCCTGAGTGATTATTCTATTTTTTTAAAATCCGTGTTCAACGATCCAACTGTACGGATAATGATACCTACTAATTTTAAAAATGTGTAAATTTTTTTAAAAAAATTTAGATTTTATAACGCGTATTTTTATAATAGTCAAATTACGGTGAACACGGGTTCCTATAATCAAGACTTGTTCCGAGCGGTGATTCTATTTTTTAAAATTTTTGTTCAACGATCCAACCGTACAAATGATATTACCTACTAATTTTAGAGATGTGTAATTTTTTTTAAAAAAATTACATTTTATATCGTGTGTTTTATAATAGTCAAATTACAGTAAACACGGGTTCCTTGTAGATTCTTTTCCCGAATTATTTCTTTTTTTAAAAAAAATTCTTGTTCGACAATTAAATTATATAAATAATTGTTCCGATTAATTTTATCATTTTCGTGTTATTTTGACATATATTTTACACTAGTTATATAATTTTATTATAATATTTAAAATTGTAAATATTTAATAAAATACTGAAAAATAATTAAATGATGTTGAGACACACATCTGCATACTTTCCCATGCCAAAAAATTGGGCGGCTATTTTCTCCCCTTAACAAAATTCACTCTCTTTCCTTCCCACTCTCACAATTTACTTTCCTTCTATGGTATAACTCTTTCTCACTATCTCCTTCTCACTCTTTCTCTCTAAACTCTTTGGGTGGCCAAATATCTGAGCTTCATTTTCTAAATCTGAGCTTCGAAGGCTGATATTCACTCTCTCCTTCTCTCCTTCATTTTCAATTGGTGGATTTTGCAATGTTTTTTCTAAATCTGAGCTTCGGTTTCTAAATCTGGGCAACATTTTCTAAATCTGAGCTTCGTTTTCAACTAGCACATACTTTGGGGATTTCACATGAATTTTGCAGGTAATTTTGCAGATATTTTGAACTTTTTCTTGATTTAAGGTTTATTTTTAGGGCTTTTGAATTGGGGTTTTAGTATTTCGATTTAGGGTTTATTTTTAGGGCTTTTGATTTGGGGCTTTAGTATTTTAAATTGGGGCTTTAGTATTTTGATTTTGGGTTTATTTTTTAGGGCTTTTGATTTGGGGTTTATAATTTCCTTTGTTTCAAACTTATAATTTGGGGTTTCTTTTTTCTGTGTTTTAGGCTTGTGTAATAATGTAAGTATAACTGTAATTTAGTTTGATTTGATTTTGAATGTTACTGATGTTGTATTGTGTGTTTGATAGGGGGATTTATATCACTGGAAGTAGCTTGATTGGTGCGGGGATTAAAGCGCGAGGTATTATTTCGAAAAATCTAATCAGGTTATACTCGGATCCTAACTTTGCGTATTTGTGTGTGTTGTTGTTTTGATATGATTTTGCGGATCTATTTTAGTAATCAACTTAATCTGTTTTGGACTGTGCATTGCTGGTGATGTATGTACTATTTTCATTTGATTTCATGTTTTATTTAGGAACAATTTTAGCCTTATGCTTCTTCTAGTATTAATTTACACTCACTTCTCTCTTTTTACAAAAGTATAAATAAAGAAAGATGTCATGATCATATGTTATTCAGTTTTACAACAGTAGTGATGATTTTAGATCGTAATGTTAACACTTTGAAGTTCATGTTCTTCTATTGTACTTTAATCTATGAAGTTTATGTTCTTCTGATGTATTTTTATTTTTAATTTTAATGGATACAATAGCTTTCTTTTCACTTTTAGTTCCCCTGATAAGCTCTATTTATATTTCTATGGACTTGTGTTCATCATTAGTTTTAAATTTAATGTCACTAGCATTGAAGTTTAAAATCAGAAAGTTGAAGCAACGGGAAAAATTACTAGTGAGCTTAGAAATTCTTAGATAACCGGAATGGTATTATACTTATTTCATTACATCGAGTTACTGTATAATTCTTATCTTATTGTACCGAATTGACTTGCAAGTAATCTAAAATTACTGAAGTAAATGCAGTGATAATAATAGAATTATATACTCGCCATTAGGATAATAATGCTCATCAACCTAAAATTCCTTTCTGTACCAGTAGACTCCTTTGGTCTCACCTTCATCTTTCTCGACATAAATGCAATCCTTCATTTCTCTCCCATCATACTGATAATAGTTTCCCAGTAACGGCTTCATTGCCTCTTTTGCACCTCCATTTACTTTCATCACTCTCTTGTTACTTGTACCTCCATATGTCTTTTTCAACTATTTCTTAACTACTGCATGACACATTTTACTTCTTATACACCTTGTATTTTTCGCAGGCTCTCTGTTAGTCAAGTATAAAACCTTAAGTTCATTGCACATCTACTCTATTTTTTCTAGGTGAAGGTAGGTTCAAACTAAGTTTAGACATTTGTAATGAACTCTGAGAGTACTGTTTGGATAAGACTACCAAGATATAGCACAGAATACGGACAAGGGGTGACAGATTTTTTAGATAATGCCTTCCCAGTTTGTGTGAGGGGCAACGAAATGAAGTGCCCTTGCAAAAATTATATTGATCGTAAATGACATACAAGAGAAGTCATCAATGACCATCTTGTTTGTAGTGGTCCTTCCCTAGCTCATGTCAAATGGATTTATGAAACTTCATAAATGAAGCGAAAGGTTAGTACTAACTTCATGGATTACGAAACAGGTATGGATTTTGGGAATAACTTAGAAGAGATGTTCAAGGGTATGGGTAAAAAGTGGCAAAATTGTGAAGGAAGACCAAATATAGAGGCACAAAAGTTTTATAGAAGGGTTGAGGAAGGAAAATAACCATTGTTCTCGGGATGTACTAACTTTTCTCGATTAGGTTTCATGATCAGTCTCTATCATTTAAAGTGTGTTCATGAAATTAGTGAGTCCGCATTTAGGGAGTTGCTTAAGCTAATGAAAGAAGCGTTTTCTGAAGCCCACCTGCCTTTGTCCTTCAATGCTGCAAAGAATGTCATTAAGGATTTAGGTCTTTATTATGAGAAAATATACGCATGCCCAAATAGTTGCATGTTATATTGGGCAGAAAATAAAGATAAAGATGAATGTCATACTTGTGGAGTTTCAAGGTGGGTTGTACTAGAGAATACACGCTGTGGTATTAATAACGAGCTCGAGAAGTTGATTCACAAAGTGCCGGCAAATGTAATGAGGTATTTTCCACTAAAGCCAAGGTTGCAAAGAATGTTCATGTGCAAAGAGTTTCCAAGATTATGACATGGCATGCAGTGGGACATAAAAAGGATGGGAAACTAAGACACCCGGCTGATGGCGAGGGTTGGAAAATGATGGATGCTCAATATCCTGATTTTTCCTCGGAACATCGAAATATGAACTTAGGTGTAGCAGCAGACGGATTATGCCCGTATCGTACAATGAATTTAACTCACAGCACATGGCCAGTTTTGTTGGTAAATTATAACCTTCCATCTTGGTTGTGCATGAATCAAGAAAATTTGATACTCTCAACACTAATATCGGGTCCAGATTCTCCAGGCAATGATATCGATGTGTATATGCAACCTTTGATTACAGAGTTAAAAGAATTATGGGATGTCGGCGTTGAAACTTACGATGGCTTGACTTACCAGAATTTTAAGTTGCGTGCACGCGTGATATGGACCATTAGTGATTTTCCCGGATATGCAATGTTGTCCGGCTGGAGTACGAAGGGAAAACTAGGCTGTCCTGTTTGCCATTACGAGACCTCTTCATGTTATTTAAAACACAGCAGAAAGATGTGCGACATGAACCATAGGACATTTCTTGAGCCTATACATAAGTGAAGGCTGGATAAAAAAAACATTAATGGTGATATTGATATGGGACGGATTCCACCAGTTCTATGAGGAACTGATATTGAAAAGTTGTTACAGGGGTACGAAAACCATTTCGGGAAGGGCATGAAAAAGGTTAAAAATGAATCTCCTTTCAAAAAGAAATCAAATTTTTTTATTTATCATATTGGAGACATAATCCACTTCGACACAACCTTGATCCCATGCACATTGAAAAAAACGTATGTGACAAAATATTAGGTACTTTACTTAATTTTAGTGGCAAGTCAAAGGATCATTTAGAATCGCGTTTTAATTTAAGAATATAAGAAAGCCCCTTCATCCTATTTTATCTGCTGATGGAAAGTCATATGAAATTAGACCTGCAATATTCGACATGACAAAAAAGGAGAAAGAAATATTTTGCTCCGTATTGAAGAATGCAAAACTGTCATACGGTTGTGCTTCGAATATTAGTCGGTATGTAAGGATAAGTGAGAAAAAGGTGGTTGGGTACAAGAGCCACGATGCTCATTTCATGCTTCATTATTTGTTACAATTTGCCGTGAGAAGAACATTAAAGTCGAAGGTTGCATTACCGTTGATCAAACTGGGCACATTTCTCAGAGGTCTATGGAGCAAAGTGATTGATTTAAATGACCTCAAGGAGCTGCAAAAAGATATTGTCGACATACTTTGTCGATTTGAGATGATTTTTGTACAATCATTATTTGATATAATGGTCCACCTTCTTGTTCACTTGTGCCTGGAAGTAGAATATATAGGACCAGTGCAACTTAGGTCCATGTTTCCTATTGAGCGGTTCCTTGGAAAGTTAAAATCTTATGTTCGAAATTGAAGTAAACCGAAAGGTTCAATTGTAGAAGGTTATTTGGAAAAAAGAATTTATAACATTCTGTTCAAGATTTTTGACTGGTGAAGGAGAAACAGAAGATACCATGTCTCATTCTGCAAGAAATGCAAGTTTGGAGTATCATATTGGAACAAAAAAGTATCAAGATGGAAAAGTCTTTAAATTGAAACATGCAGATTGGAAGGCTTCTGATCAATATGTTCTATTCAACTCAGGCAATAATGAAATAGAGAGTCTAATTAGGTAAGCTTTCAAGTCCTTTTCTCATTTAATTCAGTTTTATGTCATCACTGTTTACCTTTCTTAGACTGTGTAAACTTCATTTTTCTAGGGAGCATCGAGTTTCATTGGATGGTGAGGCAACTTCAAAAAGATTCAAAAGGGAAAGAACGCACACTTCAGATTTTTGGATATGGTTAAAAGAACAGGTTCTGAGTAAGGACTCGATTTCTAGAGATTTAGAGGTTCTCGCATTGGGTCCTAATAGAGCAGCGAGACGGTTTACCGGCTACGTAGTAAACGGATATAGATTCCATACCAAGTCCAGAGATTCACGGCGTATCACACAAAATAGTGGTGTTTCTGTAACTGCAGAGACCACTAGTTTTTCTAGTTCGAAAGATGAAAATCTAGTAGTTGGGAATTTAACTACTATGGATCAGTCGAGGAAATTTTTGAACTAGATTATTGGGGGGTTTTTAATGTGGTCCTTTTTAATTGATGTTGGTACCAAGAGGAGAGGGATGAATATGGTCTTACTAAAGTAAATTTTAATAAGTTAAGCCACAAAAAAGATCCTTATCTTCTTTCATCGCAAGTGCAACAAGTCTTTTATGTTCAAGATCCAATTCAAAAAATGGTTCATTATGTTATTAAGAAGTTGCCAAGGGACGTGTGTGATGCTGAGAATGAGAATGCAACTGAAGAAGAGATCAGAACCACTACTTTAGATGATATCGATATTGATCCTGAAATAGAATTTGAAGTTGGCAACGGGAGTTGCTACAGAGATGATGTCCCCCAAATACAAATTCCATTTTTGTCTCCCTAGATCACAGAACTTGTTTCTTATAGATAATTACTTTGCTCGATTTTAGTCATGTTTTATTTTCCAGATTAAAATGCATTGTCCACTATCTATTTATAATTTGATTAAATGTCGTGAAACTGTTTGATGTTTCAGATTTAATGGTTAATTGTTATATCACATTTGAATCATCCTAAAATTGTTCTTACACATTCTGTGCATTTATGATATTTACGTTCAATTTTAACTGTTAGTTTCAGGAGATTATATGTTTTTTTATAGATTTGGTCTATATTTGTATTTTTTATTGTTAGCCTGTTCAATTTATTGTGTTTTTATTTCTTGACATATGGCACATTGTTGTTATTATTACCTGATTAGAAATATTAATCAGTGAAACACAACGACTAATTCTAAACTCTTTTAATTGTATAAAAATATTTGCACTTCTTATTTTAATTTATGATACATATTTAACTAAAATATCAGCACTTCTTTTATAAAAATATCAACACTTATTGTATAAAAATATCAGCACTTCTTGTATAAAAATATCAGCACTTCTTGTTGTTATGCAGTATACATATTTTTATTCTGAACTCTTTTGATTGTATAAAACTATCAGCAGTTCCTGTTTTAATTTCTAATGCAAATTTAACTAAAATATTAGCACTTCTTGTATAAAAATATCAGCACTTCTTGTATAAAAATATCATCACTTCTTGTTTTAATTTCTGATAAATATTTATAAATTTGACTCACTTTAATGATTTATTCTTAACAACATGGACGACACGATAGTTAATGTGAGGTTGCACTATGAAGGGAAGTTTAAGAAGACATCATATGTTGGTGGAAAACATTTTATTGTGACGGGCTTAGACGTTGAATCATTTTCTTATTCTGTGCTTAAATAATTGGTCAAGGATAACCTCCATTTTACTGAAATTGGAGGAATCTATGCAAACAGAGGAAGAAAAGGTGGTTGGCAGCTGTTGTCAAATGATAAGCAAGTCATGGCTCTTGTGGAAGATTGTGCTCCTTGTTTTTTAGTGAACTTCTACATCGACAACATTGTAGACAAACAAATTGAGCCGGCTCCTCAAATGCAACCTCATGTGATCACTCGGCCTAGGGAAAACTTCATCGAAGGTATTTATATATGTAATGTTTAAATCACATATAATGGTATGTACACTGAATTCTAAAGTACATTATTGATAATTGTTACAGTTTCCCCTGAGAAACCGCTGAAGCGTAAGTTTGTTACCACACATCAACTCCAGCAATAAGGATATTTTAACGAAAGAAAGTGGACAAGATATACCTGTCAGTGAAAATGAGAAAGTAACTGCGAGAAGGAAGTTATCCATAGAACCATGTGGAGGGGATGTTGAAGATACTGGAAATAATGATGTTGTTGAAAAGGTATTTAAATGATAACTTTTGAAAAAAAAAATTAAATGTATATATATGCTTTCCTGATTTATTTTGTACACTTGTAGTTACCACCACCACCGCCGCTCTCCGAGTATTTAAAATTCAAAAAGGTGGATGCAGAGAGGATAGTGAAGATACTCGTATTGATATTGATGACAAGGTATTATTTACACTTCTTTTTTTGTAATAACTGTTAAATACAAATTTTAGCCATTTTTTCACCCAAACACAGCTTTTTTAATGTGCATACAATTTGTATAAATTTAGAGAAAGAAGTTAATCATGCATTTTCTAATTTAAATGTATATCGTTTCTGATTAAGTCCAAACGACCTCATCTATTAATCATGCATTTTCTAATCTAAATGTATATTGTTTCTGATTAAGTCCAAACAACCTCATTTGTTCATCATGCATATTCTAATTTAAATGTATATTGTTTCTGATTAAGTCCAAATGAAATTTAAATATTAATTCGGCTAGATGCTCCACTACACCATAAATGGCCTACAGCAACACCAAGAAAATGTTACAACTGGCCCAAAAAAGTGTTACCACAGCCTGAAAAAGCCCTAAGGTAACATAAAAATTAAGTTACTTTTTTCGAGTTACCTTTGGCCCCTAAGGTATCATCCCCTTTACCCTGCTGCAACGTTGAATTTTATGTTACAATAGGCTTCAAAGGTAACATCAAAGTATGTCTATAGTATCATACTATGTATGTTACCTTTGTACTTAGAATTTGTAAAAAAAATGGACCCTACATGTCGACCCCACCTGTGGGCCCCACACGCGGGCCACAAAAGCATTGTAACATTTTTTTTCCTACTGTAAGAGTTTTATAATGATTGGTATTATATTATACCAATTTGTTTGTAACATTGAAGTACCTAATATAACAAATTTCTAAAAAAAATTGACAAAATTTGTTTGTAAATTGAACATGCCATAAACCTGTTTTTTATACAAGTCAACAAAATAACCAAAAATAATACAACCTTGTACCTCTAACTAGGTATAAATAACAAGACAAGCTAACTGGCTAATACAAATGCACCCTTATCACTACAATTAAAAGCACCGACTTTTAACTAATCATCAAAATCTCAGTAACTAGCTTTGAACCCCTAACATCATGTTGCGTCTCATCTACTTCTCTAATTTTGACTCCAAGTTACCTCTGCCTTCCTGTGAGTCAATGATGTAAAGTTCAGTTTACATCTATCCAGCAAATCCAAATATATATGAACATATAGAAACAATCAAGACACACAATATATGTGTTCTCATATTATTATGAACTATGGCAAGGCCCCGAAAAGGGCGTTAAAATTTTTTCCCGGGAGAGATCATTTAATTAGACCCAAAACTCTGGTGACCTAAAGCCTCCTTGTTCGCGTATCTTGTCCACATTTTTCATAATTCCCAACACGGCTAGAAATGCATTTGGTCCGGATGCACAGCCCCGGTCTGCTATGCATAGAAAATTTATTTAAATGAAGGATGCTGCGTAACAGAAATGTAAAATAACTTTGGACCCTGAAAATTGACAAGATCATTCGTGTTGATACCCAATTGTGTGTGTTCAGTTCATATGAAAGAGGCTACAAGTGTACTTACAGGGTGAAGCCATGAAAAGTATTATCATCAGTAGAGGTAAGAAAGCCAGACCCATGTGGAGACCTACACAAACTCATCAATATCATAAACAAATTTCAATAATAAGTAAAAATAAAAACAAATGGGCACTAAACAAATATCAAGAAAATCAAGAAAAAAGGGTGTAAAAATAAAGCATTAATATTTTGAGAATCTTTATACAGTGTAGTGTACCCAGAATTTACACACATACACTGAATTGAAGAATAATCACAGGACATTTAATCAAATATCAAATCAATCAAAAAAATGACCACAAGAACGTAAATGAATTTAAGAATCAGGATAAACTCCAAAGATCATTAAATAAAACATTCTCCTAGCGGATATGAGCTATATATCTTCTGTCATATAGAAATCTGATGAATCTATTTCAATGATTTTCCAGGTCTGTTGCTGTAGGAAATGACCTGTTCTTAAAAGCCTATAATGGTTCTAACCTAAAGACATTGTTACCTTCTATGGAAAACATTCAAAAGGCTTTGAATGAAGCTGGCCATAACAATATAAAAGTAACCACCCCACAAAATGTTGATGTATATGAATCAGGTTCAGGTGTTCCATCTGATGGTCATTTTCGCAGCGACATCAAAAACATTATAGGTAAAATTGCGAAATTTCTCAGTGACAACGACTCTATGTTCCTTGTTAACATCTACCCTTTTCTGAGTCTTTACCAGAACCCAGATTTTCCTGTCCAATTTGCTTTCTTCGATGGAGGGGCCAAACCTGTTCAAGATAAAAACATTAGCTACAACAACATGTTTGATGCAAATCTTGACACTCTTTATTGGTCTTTGAAAAAAGCCTGATGCTAATGCCAAGATGGCTAAAAAATTCTACGACGGATTTTTCAGAAAAAATGGCAACTACCAAAGGAACTCCTCTCTATCCTGGCTACATTGAGTGCTACCTTTTCAGTCTAATGGATGAAAATCTAAAAAGTGTAGCCCCGGGCCCATTTGAGCGCCATTGGGGGATTTTTAGATACGACGGACAACCAAAGTACTCACTAGACTTTACAGGAAATGAGAACGATAAAATGCCAGTTGCAGCAAAGAATGTGCAGTATCTTGAGCAGCAATGGTGTGTGTTGGACACCGACAAAGTCAAGAATCATAAGGATGCAGAATCCAATGTACAATATGCATGTACAATGGGTGATTATACCAGCTTGAAGGATGGAGGATCATGCAGCAATTTGGATGAAGCGCATAAGGCATCGTATACATTTAACAATTATTTTCAGATTCAAAATAAAGATGTGGAAGCTTGTGACTTCAAGGGCACATCAAAGATAGTGAAGCATAATGCATCTACCAGTGGTTGTCTTTTCCAATTAGCTTTACAAAGTGATGGAATCAGAGTCCCCATAGCATATAGATACATATTTAAAGATAAATTGTGCCAGCTACAAATACTTTTAACTTGTATAAAAGAAAATGTGTATCACAACTTTGTGTTTGTGTGTGTCAAATAGAGACAGGGAACTATGCAAGTCTATTATTCATATAGTAAAGTGATGTGTAGTTTGCCCAAATTTATACCAACAATAAAGATCTTCTTTCAAGGTAAACAAGGTGAGCAGAAATAATATCATCAAAAGCAGCAACAGATAAATAATCAATCCCTGAGTTCCAGAACAGAAGAATTGTGTTAGTACACAAGTAACACCACTCTTTTTCAACATAAGTATGCGTTGTTAGCAGAAGACGTATATTTTGTACTGTGCACTATACGAGATAAGACTGTAAGCCACATAATTGTTTAGCTCAGATAAGAACTTAATGCGAAAAAGAGAAAAACTTCAGATACGAACTAAATATATGAATTGAAATATCTTTAAATAACCAAGTACTGGATAATTTTATTAAACCGCAAACGTTTACCAAAGTGATGAAATGATTTGATGGCATCTCTACTTACCAACAAGTTTTATGTCAGTGTTATCCACCAGCCACTGTGCCCCATCCTTCATGAAGTCCACAAAGCTTAAGTCCAACTCCTCCTTCCACATTAGTCCCCTAAACTAACGCAGAGATCATAAATAAAATTGCACCTGATAATTTGTACATAATTGTACCGAATACAAATGACCAAATAAACCATATCTAATGGCTAGTCCAATCTCAATTAAATTCTCATAAATGATGCTATTAAGAAAAGTTAATTCTTAAGATTCAAGCATGTCAGTGCCAGGATAAAGAGGATATTTAAGAAAAATGTATAGGTAAATAATAATACTACACATATCGAGTACATATATCTATCCACAAACATCCCTCTACTCCCCAAAAGCACATTTCCGAAAGTAGGCTGTTCTATCCTTGTGTCGATTGATATATGTGAAGGCATCTAATCTAAAATCAAATTAACTAAACTTACATCATTCCGTCTTTCATCAGAATCAGCAAGCAAAAGAGAATTAACCAGGTCTGAATGCACCAGAATTTGAGCAACACGTCCAATTTGTGGCTGCCTTCCAACAACAGGAAAAAAATATTTCTAATTAGGATTTCAAAAATGCCCAATTTCATTTTTTTAATTAGATCGTATTAATTAAACAGAAATATACATTATTAGAGGGGGAGAGAGAGGGGGGAGAGGGAGAGGGGGAGGGAGGGGGAGAGAGAGAGATGGTGGAGACAGAGAGAGAGAGAGGAGATTACGGGCTTATCGGAGATGATGCGTTTGTCGACGGGGAGACCCATACCGAGGCCGACACCATTTGCTGCCATAATACGAGAAGCGACGTGGTTTAATCTACCAACCATTTCAGATTATGGATTCAATTGATGTCAATTGATGTAAACCCTCAATTTATTTGAATCTCCAATCCGTAAGATGATTAGATTCAATTCAACTAAAAGCTGAGGTAGATGATTAGATTCGGTTCAACTGAAAGTTGAGAGGAAGAATATAAAACCCTTGTCTGAGAGCTGTTTAGAGGGAGAGAGACCGAGAGGTATTTAGATTGGAAAAATTTGACTTATCAAAATTTTACCCGGGCTGTTCAAACGCTTCTCCAAATGTTTTGAGTCTACTCTCCCCGCCTGGTCGAGAGCCCAATGATAACCAACAATGCTAATTTCATTTTATTTTTATTTTTTAATAAATTTTTAAGTATAAATATTGTTCAGATTTTTTATAAATAAAAAAATATCAGTAACTAATTAGTATAGTTTACAAAATTTAACAAAAAAATTATTTTATCAATCTTAGCAAATATTAATATTATTTCTTAATTATATTGTCAAAATTGATTAATTTTGAAGTCAAATAATTATATATATTTTATTTTTTGTTAAATGTTATTTTTTTACCCATTAACGCCCTATTATAACATAAGTTTCCACATGTTACCGTATGCAACACTTTAAAGTTATAGTAACATGTTACAAAGGCTATGGTAACATCAAAAATATTACGTTGCGGTAGGCTAAAATGAGCAAAGCTAAGGTAACATAATTTTGTAACACACATGATTAAACCATTACGATAGGCCATCTATGGTGTAGTGCTCAATCAATCATTTTTCAGATGATCGCGAATGATGTGTTTTATTTTTTAATATTCAGTAACTTTCACTAATAATCATATACTATCTAATTTTTCATTGTTACCATCCAAATAAAGTAGTTGATTAATCATGCATTTTTCTGATTTATTTATCTACACTTGCAGTTACCACCACCATCACCGCTCCCCATGTTTCTCAAAAGAAACATGGAAAAAGTGAAAAAGGATCGATGTAGAGGGATGCTGATAAAATGGTATATTATTACCATTGTTTCTGATCGATTAGTCACCTTTTCTGATTTTCACCTATTTAAATTTATAATCTATTTAATTGTATATTAATGTCTTGTAGTTGCCACCACCTCCACCACTATGCGAGAATGAAAAGTTGAAACTGGATAAAATGATGGCAAATATTGAAGTTTATAAATCACTCGGGTTACCTCATATAGTTTCTACTTTTAAAGATGCAGTGAAGACGAGTGGTAAATCAAAAGGTAAAAAAGGGAAAAAGACAGCTATTGAGGAAGACGACTCACAATAGGTTCCGGCAAATGAAGGGGACGTTGAAAGCGATGATACATCTGAGGTATACGTTATTTGATTAATTTTTTTTGGGTATTGTTGGCCTAATTCACTTTAATACCAAGTATGGTTAATTAATTCTAAACACAAATGACAGGACATTGAATCATTTAAGTAAAAGAAAATTGATGTTGGGCCAAGGACTCGTTCACGAGCCAATGTAGCCCCTGGAAAATTTGGCACTGCAACTGAGAGGGCAACTACAAGGGCTTATTGTCCACAACCTGTTAAACCAATATTTATGTAGAAAATCTGGTACGATTATTTCTTACTTCGTATTATGAAACCGTCAAATGAATAATGATGAAGCTCCGATGAATGAGAATGTTGTTGAATTCGAAATAGAACAGAATGCGGATGAGGAAGTCCAAGAAGGTGACATGTATTCGTCTTTTTGGCTAATTGTCATTTTATGTTTAGTAATACAGTTTCACTAATCGTACCTTATTTTTTTGTACCTACAAAACGTAGAGGACAGACAAAAATGACTAGGGATCATGGAAGGAACCCTAATGAGAAAGTGGTCATCTCTTTGAATGCAAAGGGTCAAGCAATTTCGGATATAGAAGGAGATGTAGCAGAGCTAAGTAATTTCTTTGGGACATTGGCAAGGGATAATGTGTCGCTGACTTATGTCAATTGGCACGTTGTTCCCGATCAATTGAAACAGAAATTGTGGGAGTATACTCTAGTGATTTCTATGCTCTATAACATAGATTAAATCACTTTCAAAATTTCTACATTATATTAATAAATTATAGTCATTCTTTTTATGCTTAATATATTACAAGGCAAGTATGTTATTCCCGATGAAGGAAGGAAATGGGCTTATACTACCCTTAGTAATGCTTGGAAACCATACAAGTCTCGTGTAAAAAAAGCATATTACACTAAATACAACACCGATGAGGACAGACTGGATAATAGACCAAACCGGGTCCTATTGGAGGATTTTAAAATGCTGTTAAAGTACTTGGGGGATGAGGCGGTACAAGTAGTAAATAGAAAAACCTTAATTACTTAAATAGTTGCTTAATAGAAACTGGCATGATATGTGTACTTGTTTTTATTTTATGAAAACTGGTCTGATCTGCGTATTTTGTTGAAATTTTACAGAAATTGGCTAGGGAAAATGCTGAGCATCATAAGTCATTGGTTGAGACGCAGACATTGGTGTTTGTAATTGTTTTTCATTTTGCAAGTTTATTTTTAACACAATGATTTACATTATGGTGTTTGTTATCGTAAATAGGTAATATATTTTATCGTGTCCTTTTAGGTATGCTTGTGTTATGTAAGAATTTTTTTATATTATTTATAACATGATGGGTGTTTTATTTAAGTGTGATGGTTTTATTCAAGTGTGGTTGTTAAATAGATATTTTTTAGTTTAGGGAAACAAAGATTAGTCTAAAGTTAAGTTTTTTATCTATATGATAGTAGGAGTACTAAATAGTTAATATAAACATATTTCAAGGTTAAATTTCTCCTGCATCTATACTTAAAAATCTTGTTCCTTTCTATTTTTACTGATATTAGGTTTTTCGCATGCTGTCCTCTGAAGGATATTTACTCATGCATGCATCTCTTTTAACTTAGTTCTAAAATAATGGACAAGCATTCAGAATTTGACATAACAAGTTATTGCTGCAAAGACCTATATTAATATGAGCTGAACTCGCTTCCTTTGTGTGGAACCCTTATTTCATGATGCATAACAAATCATAACCATGGTGAAAGTAAACTTGCTCAAGTGTATGAAAATTTGAAGATATTATAAGAATAATAGCTTGGAAAAAGATGAGTCACTTAACTCAGAGGCGGCAATCCTGACATAGATTATATGCATTTTCTGAGTAGTCTCTTGTATCAATCTGACCACCAAACCATAAAAGGCATCCACTTTTGTTTGTAGCATTTATATTTGAATAAGTTGTGCAATTACATTTCTTCAGGCATTCTATTTCATATTTTGCTCTAAGTGCCTGTGTATCTTAGGTTTTGAATCTTTTTTTGCAGTATGGTTACAGCTTTATGTCATTTTCGATAAACGATTATGTCTTGATTGTACAGTCGTAATTTTATGTCTTTTTCTGGTCTAAATTATGTAATGCTGAATATTACTCCCTCTGTATTGATCGAGATCGATCATTCTTTAAAAACCATGATTTTGCGCTGATCAGCTTAGTATTTTTGATTATTTAAATACCCCTATTTTTTAGGCATTTAAAGGACTAATTTTGTACATTTTTGACATAAAAAGGCTGATCCGAATCTTGAGTATCCAAGCGATGTACAAATATATTTAATCAATCGTAAGCGAGAAGAAGGGCTGGAATACAAGTCAAATACCGAACAAATGAAGGAGAAACTTGTAAGTATATTTTATTGTATGAAGGCAGTCTATATTACTGGTATATTTAGCTACTGCACTAACCATTTTTTACAGGAAAAAATTTAGAAGTTAATGGAAGAGGGAAATGAGGCTGAAGCAAATGCAGTTGCTTCTAACGGAAAGGCCCATGCACCTAACTGGCTACATGGAAGGACCGGTACTAAGTCGGTCTCGACGTCAACTAAGGCCTCAACTGCACATCAAGTGCAAGAGTTAACTGAAAAGATAAGCGTCCTTGAGAGGTTGGATGGTGAAAAAATTGGGAGAAGCAAATCCAGGTATGACATTCAATCTCAAAGACGTATGTGCCACAGTTTCCAGTGATCAAGAGGAAAATGGTACTCCAGTCGCTCAAGGCACTCAAGGCGCAACTTCTTGGTGACTTTGTTCTTTGGTATTTTTGTTCATTTCAAGAAAGATTTGATGTACTTTTGGTGTTTTAAATTTATAATTGGGTGTATGTAGTTTGATACTTTCATATATTTAGAACTTGTTGGATGCTCGATAGCGATGTTTATGTTGGATGCCCGATAGGGCTGTTTTTATTGGATGTCTGAGAAGGCTGTATTGTTGGATGCCATTTAGAGCAGGTATCATGTAAAAACAGACTTGTTATGTCCAAATTTTATGTTTGCAAGTGTTGCATTTTCCAGAATATGATGTTGCATATTGCATTATATTGTGTTGCATTTGATTATAATACTATTGCAACTTAAAAAATGTTGTTACATAATGTGGTATATACTGTTGCAATTGAATGAAAATAGTGTTGCATATGCATCAAAATGGTGTTGCATAAACAAGGGTCCCGCTACTGACGTTACATTCTGGGCCCCATATGCTGACATGGAATTATGGTCCCCCAAAGGTGACGTGGCAGGATGGGACCCAACTGACGTGGCATGCTGACATGGCATGCTGATGTGGCTCTGGGACCCCCTGTTGCTGACGTGGCATCTGATATGTCAGTTACCACGTAGGACCAAGTGTACTATCCTGTCAGGTCTAATGTAACATTTGATGTTGTTGCCAATAGGTGATTTACTATTGCAAAATCAACCTGATGTAATACTTTCAAGTGTTGCACAAAATGTTGCATTAGGTGTCTACAGCCACTTCCACATTGGCAACCCCCCTTGGTATTGCATATTACCTTATGCAACACCATTTGGGCCTTATGCAACTGTATAGTAGGGGTTTCCTATGTGCACTTATGGCGTAGTGTGAATTTTGGATGGTTTTTCAGTGAATGCGTAGGTCGAGCCTGGTGTATGCTGATGATGACATGAACAAGATTCATATTGAATTTGCAAAATATTTTATGAAAAACTATGCAAGTTAAGGTTCTGGATTCAGGTCTTTTTCTTTAGAAATATTTGATCAAGCGCAAGTTTTCATATATGTTGTTGGCTATGTGATATGTTAAGTAAACATTGGATGTTTGGTAGAAGTACTTATGCTTTGGTTAGATCGTTTAGTTATTCTGTTTTGCTTGACATTGTAGTCAAGTATTAAGTTCTATGGATGTAGTTCTTATTTGGTTGGATTGGATTGTGTTGGTAGATCGATAATTTGCGGATTGATGAATTGAATGATATGGATTTAGTTTTATGTGGATTTGTGGTTGGATAAATTTTAGTTTTAAGTTTCCGCATGAGTTGTGGATGAAATATGAATTTGTATTAAAAAATTTTACACTTCAACAGATAATGGTGATTCAAAAGCAAAAACAACCATTGTACCATATATATTTAAACAACAATCACCTTAAGTAGTGCATTATCAACAGTTTCCTTATGCTAGATAATCAAATAGGTAAAAATTGTAAACCATTGGGTCAATAATATTCAAGTAACTGGTAAAAATTATAAGGTGTTATCTCAAAATATAAAAAACAATGTGACTAAAATTGTTTAAGCAATTGTTTAAAAGCATGCACATAATGGTTGATTTGAACAAAATTGTTGCTTTAAGACCATCCACATAAAGGTGATATATAAAAGCCATTGTCTCAAAGAATCCAGAATAAGGGCTTTTATTCAAAACTTTTGTTGTTATGTTTTTAGAAAATAGTGAAATTAAAATTACCATTATCTATAATAGACACAAAATTTTACGAAAAAATTAATTACTCTTAGTCCACAACGCTTTTTTTTTCAGTTCTGTTGTTTGTCCTGCAGTGAAACAAGCCTTACACAACTGTTTTACTATCTTGTTTTAATAAAGGTTGAAAACCCGTTGTGTCACTTTATATCAGCCGAGTGCTGGGTATTCAACGGAAAATTTGGACGTCAAACAACGGTGAACAACCGTTGTCTCAAAGCAAATTTCTTGTAGTGGGGTAATTTTGGTATCATTTTTCGATCAGTTCCTACCAATGTTCCTACCAATATTGGTAGATTTTGGTACTTGCGTGCACAAGATCTGGGCCCCATCAGGAGCCATTCCTACCAGATTTCGACCTGGTAGGAAATAATTGAGCAATTCCCCCAGATATAGCCTAAAAACCCGATAAACACCAAATACTTAGTAAAATTGATTAAAATTAACACCCATATGACAACCATATAGAATACACACTAAATTGATGATACGCATACACAATATATGCATACATATGATCAAATACATATAATAATATAAAATTAAACAAAAATGAATAGGAAATGATATAATAAAAGCAATGATGAGAGGTAGAAAATAAAGAAGGGACTTGCAGATCGAAGTACTAAAAACGAGGATCGAAGGGTTTTGGTGTAAAAACAAAGAGGGTTTCTGGTGTAAAAACGAAGGGAGTAATGGCTGCTGGGTGAAATGGTTTTGGTAGGTGTGTTGATCACTGATCTAGTAGGTTTTGAGCGCAATAGAAATAAAAGGTAACAAGAGGGGAATCGAACCCCTCCTTGAAGAAGAAACAAGGGACTAGCCATCAAGACAACAGAGTGTTTGAAACAGATTTGCAACATAATATTATATTAAATCAAATAATTTTTCAAATTAAGTATTAAATGAATTTCTTATAAAATTATTCTAATTATTAATTTGAGTTTGTCCACTTTTCCTACCAAATTTGGGAACATTTACTGCCAAACCTGGTAAGATATACCTATTTAAAAAACAAATAACTTTTTTTGGTCATTTCCTACCAATATTGGTACGCATTGAACATTTTATTTTATAGATTAGTTATAAAAACATATGAGATTAATTTAAAAAAATCCAATATTTTACATACATATGTAAACTCAATATGTCTATTCATCTGTACGCTTCGGTCATTGATTTTTTTAAATGTATAACCCTAAACAAGCCATAAATTTTGAGTATAAAACCTAACTCAAACTTCGAATATTTTCGCTATTTCATTTTCTAAATGATTTTAATCATTATAAATATTTTCTTTTCCAAATTTTTTCCTAGTTTCCGTTCGCTATAAAATGACTTTCCACTTTTAAAGTTATATTTTATCAAAAGATTTTGATATTTATTAATTTTTTTCGAAATATTTATAATTTATCTGAATGTAAGAGAAACACGAGAATGTAACTATAAGCAACTAAGTTTTTGAATTTCACTACTAAAATCAATACAACTTTAGGTCTTTAGAGTTTGTTCAAAAAAAATGTGACAAACGATCAATAAAAAACACGAAAATGCACGTTTTCTTTGTTTTTGGTCATTTCCTACCAATACTCGTAGGCATTGAATAATTTTTATTTAGATTAGTTATAAAAAAAATTGAGATTAATTTTAAAAAATCCAATATTTTACATACATATCTAAAATTAATATATCTAATCATCCGTATGGTTGGATCACAAGGAAAAAAAATTATATGTATAACCCTAAACAAGCAATATATTCTGAGTATAAAACGTAAGTCAAACTTCGAACATTTTCGCTGCTTCATTTTCTAAATGATTTTATTAATTATAAATATTTTCTTTTCTAATTTTTTTCCTAGTTTCCTTTCGCTATAAAATGACTTTCCACTTTTAAAGTTAAATTTTATCAAAAGATTTCGATATTTATTGTTTTTTCGTAATAATTATAATTTATCTGAATGTAAGAGAAACACGAGAATGTAACTATAAGCAACTAAGTTTTTGAATTTCATTACTAAAATCAATACAGCTTTAGGTCTTTAGAGTTTGTTCAAAAAAAATGTGACAAACGATCAATAAAAAACACGAAAATGCACGTTTTCTTTGTTTTTGGTCATTTCCTACCAATACTCGCAGGCATTGAATAATTTTTATTTAGATTAGTTATAAAAAAATATGAGATTAATTTTAAAAAATCCAATATTTTACATACATATCTAAAACCAATATATCTAATCATCCGTACGGTTGGATCACAAGGAAAAAAATGTATATGTATAACCCTAAACAAGCCATATATTTTGAGTATAAAACCTAAGTCAAACTTTGAACATTTTCGCTGCTTCATTTTCTAATGTATTTTATTGATTATAAATATTTTCTTTTCTAATTTTTTCCTAGTTTCCTTTCGCTATAAAATGACTTTCCACTTTTAAAGTTATATTTAATCAAAAGATTTCGATATATATTGTTTTTTCGTAATAATTATAATTTATCTAAATGTAAGAGAAACACGAGAATGTAACTATAATCAACTAAGTTTTTGAATTTCACTAATAAAGTCAATACATATTTAGGTCTTTAGAGTTTGTTCAACAAAAATGTTACAAACGATCAATAAAAAATACGAAAATGCACGTTTTTTTGGGTCATTTCCTACCAATACTGGTAGGCATTAGACATTTTATTTTATAGATTAGTTATAAAAACATATGTGATTAATTTTAAAAAAAATCCAATATTTTAAAAATATATCTAAAATTAATATGTCTAATAATTCGTATGGTTGGATCACTGGGTAAAAAAATTTAAATGTATAACACTAAACAAGCCATAAATTCTGAATATAAAACCTAACTCAAACTTCAAACACTTTCGCCGCTTCATTTTCTAAACGATTTTATTGATTATATTTCCACTTTTCAAGTTATATTTTCTCAAAATATTTTGATATTTATTATGAACCGTGTTTATGGAAGACCGAAAGTAAAATAAAGAGAAATGAATCATTTCTTCCTCAACATATCTCTCCGCAATTGAACCTTCCACCCGTGCTCTATTTCCAACCTTATCTATCATATGCTTCAACAATTGCTCAAAAGGGTACATTTAACGATAGTAAATCGGTCCCCCGAGTCTACATTCTTCAATCAAGTATACAAGCAAGTTTTCCAAAATGTCAAACAAAGCCAGTGGAAAGACGGTTTCGAGCACAAATATTGTCCTCACCACACGTTTTTCTAAGATATCCAAATCTTCGGGTAGTAAAAAACCCAGCAAATATCAAAAAAATATTTGAGAGGGCGGTGAAAGCTTCCACAATATAAGATGGCAAAAGTTCAAGAAAAGCAATAGAAATTAACTTTTGCATGAAAATATGACAATCATGCGATTAAAAAACGGTAATTCTTAAAATATCCCATTTGATACAACGGTATTTATTCGAGACGCATCCATCGGGAAGTTTAAGTTTAGAGATCCAATTACAAAAAAGTCAAAGTTGAGTTCTAGTAATATAATATGGTGCTTTAGGAATTTTCCGATTTTCATCAATCCACAAATCATGTCATACCCCTAAATGTTTGCAATCCGCCCTTGATTTATTTTTATCTTTCGTCTTGACTCGATCATTTACAATTATGTAAAATAAATTCTAAAACACATTATTCTCAGTAAGCATGACATCAATACATTGTCGTAGGTAATGAGATGCCCAATACGGTAGTTCCCAAAATACTGAAACGTGGGTCCAATAATGATCTACCCCATAGCCCCTAGGCTTGAATTTGCGAAAAGTATTTCTGGGTGGAGCGAAATCTATTTGTAATAAATAATCAAGTAAAGTCTCACCTTTAGTATGACCATCAAATACCTCAAGCTCCGTTGTAGCATATTTTTTATTCTTCTTCCGCAAATGATCATTTTTATCCAAATTTTTTTGATATGTTCCATAAAATAACATTTAATATATGTAAAATTAAATCACATCAAAATTCACAGTATTTACATGAGAATCACATTCAATATTTTTTTTCCTTTAATACAACTAACATCGAATTGTAACATATTGAATTTTATTATTAACTATAATTAATTTTATATTGTAAATATTAGATCCATAAACCTAAAATCAATTTATCATTGGTCATACAATGTAAAATTAAATAAGACTAAGTTTTAGTATTAGTTGGAATTCAATTATTATTATCTAATAATTTCTTATTTTAGAAATTTTTTATAATTTACGTTTATTTATATAAGTTATTTGTTGAAACAAGAATATCAAGATAAATATATTAGAAATATTGAGAAATTGAATTTTGCTATATCATAAACGAGCCGAGTTCGAGTGGAACAGGTTGGTTGTAGAATATATAATGTCTTAATAGAAGTTATTTTTTTGTGCCCACCAATAAATAAAAGAAGTATAGAAAATGAGATATGTATTGTGTTTAAAGATATCTTATTTTTTAAGGTCTTTTATGATAAAAATTTAAAATAGGTTCCCTAAAATTTATTGTTTATATATATTTTTAATTTTTTTTATTCTTGGCTTTAAAAATTCGATTTTCTTGATTCCCTCATTTGTCAACCTAAGAGTTTTCCTAATGGCTGGCTCTTAGTACTACAGAAATGTGTTTCTGTTTCGAACTTTATGTGTTCGTCCCCTATATGTAGCCTAATGCGTCGAGTGTAAGACTAACCGACGCACACTAACATTTATTCCGAATTTGTTATGTTCGTTGTCCATTTAATTGATGTTTTTAACGGTAGTTTAATGATGTCAGGGTCAATGAACGAACATTATAGCTTGGGTTTAATGGAGTCGGGATAGAGAACCGATGTTATAGGTTGTATTTAATATGTGGCCTCCTAAATATTGACATTGAAGGTTCTTCTTCTTTCCTACTTCCCACTTTTCCTCATACCAATTATGAATGTATTTTGGTCCCTTGATAAACAATCTTCAAATGATATAAAAGTGGTTTAAAAATTATAATTTGTTTAAATATTTTGTTAATTCTACTTAAATAGTCATTTACTTAACAGACATCTACTTAACAACATTTTCCAAAACTCTTGAGTTGGGAATCTTGTACATTTCCAACACAAACCGGACATCCCATCTTCCCTTTTGTTGACTATCCACTAAGCATACCTAAAGAGGGAAATTCACTAATTGTCCACATAAATGCCGCTTTCATGATAAAAAATTTCTTCAAATGTTGATCATAAGTTTCAACTCCGCTTTATCGCAAAATAAATAATTCATTCATAAGGGGCCTTAGAAACATATTGATATTTTTTTTGGATTATCCGGACCGGGAATTAGTGGTGTCATAAACATGAACGGTCTTTTCATACACATAGAAGTAGGTAGATTATAGACGACCACTACAACCGGCCACAATATATATATATTAAATTGCGAAATTTCTGAATGGATTGAAACCATCACTCGATAATCCAAGTCGACCATTACGAAACTCCTTAGCAAAATATGGGTATCGCTTATCAAAACTTTTCCATTCATCTCCATCTGAGGGGTGAGTTAGTTCTCCCTCTATCACTTCTCTATAATTATGCCAAGTCATATGTTTAGCCGTATGCTCTGACATGTATAACTGTTGTAAACGAGGAATAAGCGAAAAATGTCTTAAGACCTTCTTCGGTATTTTTCTCCCATTTATCCCCAAGACATCTTTGTTAGATCCTCTTCACAAATGTCACAACCAACTTTTTTTCGTTGTTATTATAAAACATACAATTATTCTCGCACACATCAATTTTTTCATATCCCAATTTCAAAATTTTCACCATTTTTTTCATTGCATAATAAGAAACCGAAAGCTTATGACCTTGTGGCAACGCATCACAAATAATATCAAAAAATAAATTAAAAGATTTCTCACTACAACGAGATATATTTTTGAAATGCAATAATCTCGTAGTAAAAGAGAGGTTTTTTTGTAATTATTGTTACTGGGATAAATATGAGCTCCCGACTCATTGCCATCGGTGTAGAATTGAGAAGCATCAAAATTTTGATGCTTTTTTTAGAATATTTAGTATATTTAGTATGTATTTATTCAGCATGTTTATTTTTACTATTTTAACATACAATTTTGTTAGAGAACCATGAAAGATCTTGCCAAGATATCAAAGAAGTCATAAAAATTAGTTGAAGATGTTGAACCATAGTTGGTTGTTGAGTTGGGTGGAAATTATCTGTCTATATTCAAGCGTTTATCGACATGGGCAAAGAATTCCTTGAGTGATGGTTATACTTTTTCTTTTGAGTTGAGTAAACAAGCCTTTGGCTTGTCAAAGAAGCAAACTATGTTCTTATCAGATGTACATGCGGTGTGTTCTGGAGGTAATATGGCAGAGTTTGTCATTGGCCTTTATATTCAGTAAGTTTTTGTGTTAAAAAATCTTTATTCATTTTTCCGAAATTAAAGTCAGAATCTTTACTCACTATTGCCTACTAATATATGTATCTTCTTAAATGAATATATGAAAAATAATAAGATGTTGAGCATGATAAGCTTCGTAGATCCTAGCACGATTGGTGCCATTGGATCTGGTACTGTAGCGCAGAGGTCACGTGCACTAGCTACACGTTTCAAGGGTGCTAACAAAGGAAAATATTTTCTGATGCCTTACAATGATGTGTGAGTATTTATACTATTGTTATCTAATAAGTAATTCTCTTAAATATATACGACCATTTTTAAGTTAATTTCTGAAGACAATTTAAGTTACATATTTTAAATACATGCGTATAATTTTAAGTTAGAACTTGATAATATTTCTTGCAAATTGTAAGTTGAATTTTTACAGTAATTTAGGGATCAATTTTATTAGAAGGTGAATCTCATTATGTCAGCTTTGCTACAACTGTTAACATTTATTATTTGTTCAATTCATTATGTAACTTTGTTCATATTTTTGTAGGAACCACTGGACGTTGACAGTTGTGAAACCCGAAGCAGAGATGGTCTATTACATGGACCCTCTTAAATGTCGAATTGCAGAAGGGGAATGGGTGGATGTTGTCGACAAGTAAGTAGAACTTATAATGTTTGTGTATACGAGTCTTGACTTGTAAATTATCTTGTCAAAACATATTTTGCACTATTTTGTTAATTTGTTTATATATATATTTTTGTTTATAGTTCCATTAAGCTGTATAAGGAGGATCTGAAGAAAGTTTCAAAGAATAAAGTATTATGGGAGAATATGGCGGTAATAATTCTTTCTCATAATTTTAATTTTTTTCTTGTATAAAATTGTAATTTAATTTGTGTTTGTTATGGGGTACATGAAGGAAATAATTCATCACAAAGAACTTGACTTAGTTACTAAGGTAAAAAATTAACTTTCTTCGGATTTTCTCACCAACTTATAAATTTTCAGTTTATTGCAACACAGTGGTGAAAGTGTTACATTACATTAAAGCTACCGTTGCTAATAATTGTTCGTGTTATGTAGCATGCAACAGTAGAGGTCATAGCATTGCATTAGATATTTTTTTTATTTAATAAATGCTGACGTGGAAAATAAATCTGAGGTGGCATGTTGGGGACCCACGGGTGCTGACGTGACATGTTGACGTGTCATGCCACGTCAGCATGACACGTGGTATGCTGACGTGGTATGCTGACATGGCACCAGTGGGTCCCACATATGGGGCCCAAAATGTTGGCGTGGAATAAAATGGGTCCAGTTGCTGACGTAGCAGCTGACGTGGCACTTCAGGCGTTGCATTTACTTTCTAGTGTTGCAGTAGTTATTTAGTGTTGCGTTAGTTATTGTACTATTCTTAAAATTTATTTGTTATATTCATGTTCTAATTTTTTTAAAATAATTTTTAATTAATCCAACGGTACGAATGTTGTCTCCTACTAGTTTTAGAGATGTGGAATTTTTAAAAAAAAAAAAATTATATCACATGTTTTTTTAATAATCAAACCCTGGTGCACACGGGTTCACATTAGGTAGTCTTGTTACGGGTGGTGATTCTATTTTAAAAAATTTTTGTTCAACGATCCAACCGTACAGATGATGATACCTACTAATTTTAGAGATATCTAAATGTTTTTTAAAAAATTTAGATTTTATATCATGTGTTTTTATAATAGTCAAATTACGGTCAACACGGGTTCCTATAACCAAGTCTTGTCATGAGTGATGATTCTATTTTTTTTAAAAAAAAATTCAATGATCCAACAATACAGATGATGATACTTACTAATTTTAGAGATGTTTATATTTTTTTTTAAAAATTAGATTTTATATCACGTGCTTTTTTAATAGTCAAATTACGGTCAACACTGGTTCCTGTTACCTAGTATTGTCCTGAGTGATTATTCTATTTTTTTAAAATTCGTGTTCAACGATCCAACTGTACGGATCATGATACCTACTAATTTTAAAAATGTGTAAATTTTTTTAAAAAATTTTAGATTTTATAACGTGTATTTTTATAATAGCCAAATTACGGTGAACACGGGTTCCTATAATCAAGTCTTGTCCCGAGCGGTGATTCTATTTTTTAAAATTTTTGTTCAACGATCCAACTGTACAAATGATATTACCTACAAATTTTAGAGATGTGTAATTTTTTTAAAAAAAATTAGATTTTATATCGTGTGTTTTTATAATAGTCAAATTACAGTAAACACGGGTTCCTTGTAGATTCTTGTCCCGAACGATTTCTTTTTTTTTTAAAAATATTCTTGTTCGATAATTAAATTATATAAATAATTGTTCCGATTAATTTTATCATTGTCGTGTTATTTTAACATATATTTTACACTAGTTATACAATTTTATTATAATATTTAAAATTGTAAATATTTAATAAAATACTGAAAAATAATTAAATGATGTTGAGACACAGATCTGCACACTTTCCCATGCCAAAAAATTAGGCGGCTATTTTCTCCCCTTAACAAATTTCACTCTCTTTCCTTCTCACTCTCACAATTTACTTTCCTTCTATCCTCTCACTCTTTCTCACTATCTCCTTCTCACTATTTATCTATAAACTCTTTGGGTGGCCAAATATCCGAGCTTCATTTTCTAAATCTGAGCTTCGAAGGCTGATATTCACTCTCTCCTTCTCTCCTTCATTTTCAATTGGTGGATTTTGCAACATTTTTTCTAAATCTGAGCTTCGGTTTCTAAATCTAGGCAACATTTTCTAAATCTGAGCTTCGTTTTCAACTAGCAGATACTTTGGGGACTTCACATTGGTGAATTTTGCAGGTAATTTTGCAGATATTTTGAACTTTTTCTTGATTTAAGGTTTATTTTTAGGGCTTTTGAATTGGGGTTTTAGTATTTCGATTTAGGGTTTATTTTTAGGGCTTTTGATTTGGGGCTTTAGTATTTTAAATTGGGGCTTTAGTATTTTGATTTTGGGTTTATTTTTTAGGGCTTTTGATTTGGGGTTTATAATTTCCTTTGTTTCAAACTTATAATTTAGGGTTTCTTTTTTCTGTGTTTTAGGCTTGTGTAATAATGTAAGTATAACTGTAATTTAGTTTGATTTGATTTTGAATGTTACTGATGTTGTATTGTGTGTTTGATAGGGGGATTTATATCACTGGAAGTAGCTTGATTGGTGCGGGGATTAAAGCGCGAGGTATTATTTCGAAAAATCTAATCAGGTTATACTTGGATCCTAACTTTGCATATTTGTGTGTGTTGTTTTTTGATATGATTTTGCGGATCTATTTTAGTAATCAACTTAATTTGTTTTGGACTGTACATTGTTGGTGATGTATGTACTATTTTCATTTGATTTCATGTTTTATTTAGGAACAATTTTAGCCTTATGCTTCTTCTGGTATTAATTTACACTCACTTCTCTCTTTTTACAAAAGTATAAATAAAGAAAGATGTCATGATCATATGTTATTCAGTTTTACAACAGTAGTGATGATTTTAGATCGTAATGTTAACACTTTGAAGTTTATGTTCTTCTGTTGTACTTTAATCTATGAAGTTTATGTTCTTCTGATGTATTTTTATTTTTAATGTTAATGGATACAATAGCTTTCTTTTCACTTTTAGTTCCCCTGATAAGCTCTATTTATATTTCTATGGACTTGTGTTCATCATTAATTTTAAATTTAATGTCACTAGCATTGAAGATTAGAATCAGAAAGTTGAAGCAACAGGAAAAATTACTAGTGAGCTTAGAAATTCTTGGATAACCGGAATGGTATTATATTTATTTCATTACATCGAGTTACTGTATAACTCTTATCTTATTATACCGAATTGACTTGCAAGTAATCTAAAATTACTGAAGTAAATGTAGTGATAATAATAGAATTATATACTCGCCATTAGGATAATAATGCTCATCAACCTAAAAATTTTTTTTGTACCAGTAGACTCCTTTGCTCTCACCTTCATATTTCTCGACATAAATGCAATCCTTCATTTCTCTCCCATCATAATGATAATAGTTTCCCAGTAACGGCTTCATTGCCTCTTTTGCACCTCCATTTACTTTCATCACTCTCTTGTTACTTGTACATCCATATGTCTTTTTCAACTATTTCTTAACTACTGCATGACACATATTACTTCTTATACACCTTGTGGTTTTCGCAGGCTCTCTGTTAGTCAAGTATAAAAACTTAAGTTCATTGTCACATCTACTCTATTTTTTCTAGGTGAAGGTAGATACAAACTAAGTTTAGACATTTGTAATGGACTCTGAGAGTACCGTTTGGATAAGACTACCAAGATATAGCGCAGAATACGGACAAGGGGTGACAGATTTTTTAGATAATGCCTTCCCAGTTTGTGTGAGGGGCAATGAAATGAAGTGCCCTTGCAAAAATTGTATTGATCGTAAATGGCATACAAGAGAAGTCATCAATGACCATCTTGTTTGTAGTGGTCCTTCCCTAGCTCATGTCAAATGGATTTATGAAACTTCATAAATGAAGCCAAAGGTTAGTACTGACTTCATGGATTACGAAACAGGGATGGATTTTGGGAATAACTTAGAAGAGATGTTCAAGGGTATGGGTAAAAAGTGGGAAAATTGTGAAGGAAGACCAAATGTAGAGGCACAAAATTTTATAGAAGGGTTGAGGAAGGAAAACAACCATTGTTCCCGGGATGTACTAACTTTTCTCGATTAGGTTTCATGATCAGACTCTATCATTTAAAGTGTGTTCATGGAATTAGTGAGTCCGCATTTGGGGAGTTGCTTAAGCTAATTAAAGAAGTGTTTCCTGAAGCCCACCTGCCTTTGTCCTTCAATGCTGCAAAGAATGCCATTAAGGATTTAGGTCTTTATTATGAGAAAATATACGCATGCCCAAATAGCTGCATGTTATATTGAGCAGAAAATAAAGATAAAGATGAATGTCATACTTGTGGAGTTTCAAGGTGGGTTGTACAAGATAATACACATTGTGCTATTAATAACGAGCTCGAGAAGTTGATTCACAAAGTGCCGGCAAATGTAATGAGGTATTTTCCACTAAAGCCAAGGTTGCAAAGAATGTTCATGTATAAAGAGTTTCCAAAATTATGACATGGCATGCAGTGGGACGTAAAAAGGATGGGAAACTAAGACACCCGGCTGATGGCGAGGCTTGGAAAATGATGGATGCTCAATATCCTAATTTTTCCTCGGAACATCGAAATATGAACTTAGGTGTAGCAGTAGACGGATTATGCCCGTATCGTACAATGAATTTAACTCATAGCACATGGCCAGTTATGTTGGTAAATTATAACCTTCCATCTTGGTTGTGCATGAAGCAAGAAAATTTGATACTCTCAACACTAATATCGGGTCCAGATTCTCCAGGCATTGATACGACGTGTATATGCAACCTTTGATTACAGAGTTAAAAGAATTATGGGATGTCGGCATTGAAACTTATGATGGCTTGACTGACCAGAATTTTAAGTTGCGTGCACGCGTGATATGGACCAGTAGTGATTTTCTCGGATATGCAATGTTGTTCAGCTGGAGTACGAAGGGAAAACTAGGTTGTCCTGTTTGCCATTATGAGACCCCTTCATGTTATTTAAAACACAGCAGAAAGATGTGCTACATGAACCATAGGACGTTTCTTGAGCCTATACATAAGTGGAGGCTGGATAAAAAAAAATTTAATGGAGATATTGAAATGGGACGGATTCCAGCAGTTCTATCAGAAACTAATATTGAAGAGTTGTTACAGGGGTACGAAAACCATTTCGGGAAGGGCATGAAAAAGTTTAAAAATGAATCTCCTTTCAAAAAAAAATCAATTTTTTTTATTTATTATATTGGAGACATAATCCACTTCGACACAACATTGATCTCATGCACATTGAAAAAAACGTATGTGACAAAATATTAGGTACTTTACTTAATTTTAGTGGCAAGTCAAAGGATCATTTCGAAGCGTGTTTTGATTTACAATAAAAGAATATAAGAAAGCCCCTTCATCCTGTTTTATCTGCTTATGGAAAGTTATATGAAATTAGACCTGCAATATTCGACATGACAAAAAAGGAGAAAGAAATCTTTTGCTCTGTATTGAAGAATGCAAAACTGTCATACGGTTGTGCTTCGAATATTAGTCGGTATGTAAGGATAAGTGAAAAAAAGGTGGTTGGGTACAAGAGCCACGATGCTCATTTCATGCTTCATTATTTGTTACAATTTGTCGTGAGAAGAACATTAAAGTCGAAGGTTGCATTACCTTTGATCAAACTGGGCACATTTCTCAGAGGTCTATGGAGCAAAGTGATTGATTTAAATGACCTCAAGAAGCTACAAAAAGATACTGTCGACATACTTTGTCGATTTAAGATGATTTTTGTACAATCATTATTTGATATATATTATTTGATATACATAGGACCAGTACAACTTAGGTCCATGTTTCCTATTGAGCGGTTCCTTGGAAAGTTAAAATCTTATGTTCGAAATCGAAGTAAACCGAAAGGTTCAATTGTAGAAGGTTATTTGGAAAAAAGAATGTATCACATTATGTTCAAGATTTTTGACTGGTGAAGGAGAAACAAAAGATACCATGTCTCATTCTGCAAGAAATGCAAGTTTGGAGTATCATATTGGAACAAAAAAGTATCAAGATGGAAAAGTCTTTAAATTGAAACATGCAGATTGGAAGGCTTCTCATCAATATGTTCTATTCAACTACGGCAATAATGAAATAGAGAGTCTAATTAGGTAAGCTTTCAAGTCCTTTTCTCATTTAATTCAGTTTTATGTCATCACTGTTTACCTTTCTTAGACTGTGTAAACTTCATTTTTCTAGGGAGCATCGAGTTTCATTGGATGGTGAGGCAACTTCGAAAAGATTCAAAAGGGAAAGAACGCACACTTCAGATTTTTGGATATGGTTAAAAGAACAGGTTCTGAGTAAGGACTCGATTTCTAGAGATTTAGAGGTTCTCGCATTGGGTCCTAATAGAGCAGCGAGACGGTTTACCGGCTACGTAGTAAACGGATATAGATTCCATACCAAGTCCAGAGATTCACGGTGTATCACACAAAATAGTGGTGTTTCTGTAACTGCAGAGACCACTAGTTTTGCTAGTTCGAAAGATGAAAATCTAGTAGTTGGGAATTTAACTACTATGGATCAGTCGAGGAAATTTTTGAACTAGATTATTGGGGGGTTTTTAATGTGGTCTTTTTTAATTGATGTTGGTGCCAAGAGGAGAAGGATGAATATGGTCTTACTAAAGTAAATTTTAATAAGTTAAGCCACAAAAAAGATCCTTATGTTCTGTCATCGCAAGTGCAACAAGTCTTTTATGTTCAAGATCTAATTCAAAAAATGGTTCATTATGTTATTAAGAAGTTACCAAGGGACGTGTGTGATGCTGAGAATGAGAATGCAACTGAAGAAGAGATCAGAACCACTACTTTAGATGATATCCATATTGATCCTGAAATAGAATTTGAAGTTCGCAACGGGAGTTGCTACAGAGATGATGTCCCCCAAATACAAATTCCATTTTTGTCTCCCTTGATCACAGAACTTGTTTCTTATAGATAATTACTTTGCTCGATTTTAGTCATGTTTTATTTTCCAGATTAAAATGCATTGTCTACTATCTATTTATAATTTGATTAAATGTCCTGAAACTGTTTGATGTTTCAGATTTAATGGTTAATTGTTATATCACATTTGAATCATCCTAAAATTGTTCTTACACATTCTGTGCATTTATGATATTTACGTTCAATTTTAACTGTTAGTTTCAGGAGATTATATCTTTTTTTATAGATTTGGTCTATATTTGTATTTTTTATTGTTAGCCTGTTCAATTTATTGTGTTTTTATTTCTTGACATATGGCACATTGTTGTTATTAATACCTGATTAGAAATATTAATCAGTGAAACACAACGACTAATTCTAAACTCTTTTAATTGTATAAAAATATCAGCACTTCTTATTTTAATTTATGATACATATTTAACTAAAATATCAGCACTTCTTTCATAAAAATATCAACACTTATTGTATAAAAATATCAGCACTTCTTGTATAAAAATATGAGCACTTTTTGTTGCTGTGCAGTATACATATTTTTATTCTAAACTCTTTTGATTGTATAAAACTATCAGCAGTTCTTGTTTTAATTTCTAATACATATTTAACTAAAATATTAGCACTTCTTGTATAAAAATATCAGCACTTCTTGTAAAAAAATATCATCACTTCTTGTTTTAAATTATGATAAATATTTATAAACATGACTGACTTTAATGGTTTATTCTTAACAGGATGGACGACACGATAGTTAATGTGAGGTTGCACTATGAAGGTTAGTTTAAGAAGACATCATATGTTGGTGGAAAACATTTTATTGTGACGCGCTTAGACGTTGAATCCTTTTCTTATTCTGTGCTTATAGAATTGGTCAAATATAACCTCCATTTTATAGAAATTGGAGGAATCTACGCAAACAGAGGAAGAAAAGGTGGTTGGCAGCTGTTGTCAAATAATAAGCAAGTCATGGCTCTTGTGGAAGATTGTGGTCCTTGTTTTTTAGTGAACTTCTACATCGAAAACATTGTAGACAAACAAATTGAGCCGGCTCCTCAAATGCAACCTCATGTGATCACTCGGCCTAGGGAAAACTTCATCCAAGGTATTTATATATGTAATGTTTAAATCACATATAATGGTATGTACACTGAATTCTAATGTACGTTATTGATAATTGTTACAGCTTCCCCTGAGAAACCGCTGAAGCATAAGTTTGTTACCACACATCAACTCCAGCAGCAAAAAAAGAAAATGGATAAAAAGTTGCCCGAGGTGGGTGGTTGGCAGGATATTTTAACAAAAGAAAGTGGACAAGATATACCTGTCAGTGAAAATGAGAAAGTAACTGCGAGAAGGAAGTTATCCATAGAACCATGTGCAGGGGATGTTGAAGATACTGGAAATAATGATGTTGTTGAAAAGGTATTTAAATGATAACTTTTGAAAAAAAAATTAAATGTATATATATGCTTTCCTGATTTATTTTGTACACTTGTAGTTACCACCGCCGCCGCCGCTCTCCGAGTATTTAAAATTCAAAAAGGTGGATGCAGAGAGGATAGTGAAGATACTCGTATTGATATTGATGACAAGGTATTATTTACACCTCTTTTTTTGTAATAAATGTTAAATACAAATTTTAGCCATTTTTTCACCCAAACACAGCTTTTTTAATGTGCATACAATTTGTATAAATTTAGAGAAAGAAGTTAATCATGCATTTTCTAATTTAAATGTATATCGTTTCTGATTAAGTCCAAACGACCTCATCTATTAATCATGCATTTTCTAATTTAAATGTATATTGTTTCTGATTAAGTCCAAACAACCTCATTTGTTCATAACACATATTCTAATTTAAATGTATATTGTTTCTGATTAAGTCCAAATGAAATTTAAATATTAATTCGGCTAGATGCTCAATCAATCATTTTTCAGATGATCGCGAATGATGTGTTTTATTTTTTATTATTTAGTAACTTTCACTAATAATCATATACTATCTAATTTTTCATTGTTACCATCCAAATAAAGTAGTTGATTAATCATGCATTTTTCTGATTTATTTATCTACACTTGCAGTTACCACCACCATCACCGCTCCTCATGTTTCTCAAAAGAAACATGGAAAAAGTGAAAAAGGCTCGATGTAGAGGGGATGCTGATAAAATGGTATGTTATTACCATTGTTTTTGATCGATTAGTCACCTTTTCTGATTTTCACCTATTTAAATTTATAATCTATTTAATTGTATATTAATGTCTTGTAGTTGCCACGACCTCCACCACTATGCGAGTATGAAAAGTTAAAACTGGATAAAATGATGGCAAATAATGAAGTTTATAAATCACTCGGGTTACCTCAGATACTTTCTACTTTTAAAGATGCAGTGAAGTCGAGTAGTAAATCAAAAGGTAAAAAAGGGAAAGAGACAGCTATTGAGGAAGACGACTCACAATAGGTTCCGGAAAATGAAGGGGATGTTGAAAGCGATGATTCATCTGAGGTATACGTTATTTGATTAATTTTTTTTGGGTATTGTTGGCTAAATTCACTTTAATACCAAGTATGGTTAATTAATTCTAAACACAAATAACAGGACATTGAATCATTTAAGTAAAAGAAAATTGATGTTGGGCCAAAGACTCATTCACGAGCCAATGTAGCCCCTGGAAAATCTGGCACTGCAACTGAGAGGGCAGCTACAAGGGCTTATTGTCCACAACCTGTTAAACCAATATTTAAGTAGAAAATCTGGTACGATTGTTGCTTACTTCACATTACGAAACCGTCAAATGAATAATGATGAAGCTCCGATGAATGAGAATGTTGTTGAATTCGAAATAGAACAGAATGCAGATGGGGAAGTCCAAGAAGGTAACATGTATTCGTCTTTTTGGTTAATTGTCATTTTATGTTTAGTAATACAGTTTCACTAATCGTACCTTATTTTTTTGTACCTAGAAAACGTAGAGGACAGACAAAAATGACTAGGGTTCATGGAAGGAACCCTAATGAGAAAGTGGTCATCTCTTTGAATGCAAAGGGTCAAGCAATTTGGGATATAGAAGGAGATGTAGCAGAGCTAAGTAATTTCTTTGGGACATTGGCAAGGGATAATGTGTCGCTGACTTATGTCAATTGGCACGTTGTTCCTGATCAATTGAAACAGAAATTGTGGGAGTATACTCTAGTGATTTCTATGCTCTATAACGTAGATTAAATAACTTTCCAAATTTCTATATTATATTAATAAATTATAGTCATTCTTTTTATGCTTAATATATTACAGGGCAAGTATGTTATTCCCGATGAAGGAAGTAAATGGGCTTATACTACCTTTAGTAATGCTTGGAAACTATACAAGTCTCGTGTAAAAAAAAGCACATTATACTAAATACAACACCGATGAGGACAGACTGGATAATAGACCAAACCGGGTCCCATTGGAGGATTTTAAAATGCTGATAAAGTACTTGGGGGATGAGGTGGTACAAGTAGTAAATAGAAAAACCTTAATTACTTAAATAGTTGCTTAATAGAAACTGGCATAATATGTGTACTTGTTTTTATTTAATAAAAACTGGTCTGATCTGCGTATTTTGTTGAAATTTTACAGAAATTGGCTAGGGAAAATGCTGAGCATCATAAGTCATTGGTTGAGACGCAGATGTTGGGTCGTAAACCTGTTGCCCTAGTTGTTGAAAAATTGGTAATTGTTTTTCATTTTGCAAGTTTATTTTTAACACAATGATTTACATTATGGTTGTTTGTTATCGTAAATAGGTAATATATTTTATCGTGTCCTTTTAGGTATGCTTGTGTTATGTAAGAATTTCTATATATTATTTATAACATGATGGGTGTTTTATTTAAGTGTGATGGTTTTATTCAAGTGTGGTTGTTAAATAGATTTTTTTTTTGTTTAGGGAAACAAAGATTAGTCTAAAGTTAAGTTTTTTTATCTATATGACAGTAGGAGTACTAAATAGTTAATACAAACATATCTCCAGGTTAAATTTCTTCTGCATCTATACTTAAAAATCTTGTTTCCTTTCTATTTTTACTGATATTAGGTTTTCCGCATGCTGTCCTCTAAAGGATATTTACTCATGCATGCATCTCTTTTAACTTAGTTCTAAAATAATGGACAAGCATTCAGAATTTGACATAAGAAGTTATTGCTGCAAAGACATATATTAATATGAGCTCAACTCGCTTCCTTTGTGTGGAACCCTTATTTCATGATGCATAACAAATCATAACCATGGTGAAAGTAAACTAGCTCAAGTGTATGAAAATTTGAAGATATTATAAGAATAATAGCTTGGAAAAAGATGAGTCACTTAACTGAGAGGCGGCAATCTTGACATAGATTATATGCATTTTATGAGTAGCCTCTTGTATCAATCTGACCACCAAACCATAAAAGGCATCCACTTTTGTTTGTAGCATTTGTATTTGAATAAGCTGTGCAATTACATTTCTTCAGGAATTCTATTTCATATTTTGCTCTAAGTGCCTGTGTATCTTAGGTTTTGAATCTATTTTTGCAGTATGGTTACAGCTTTATGTCTTTTTCGATAAACGATTATGTCTTGATTGTACAGTCGTAATTTTATGTCTTTTTCTGGTCTAAATTATGTAATGTTGAATATTACTCCCTCTGTATTAATCGAGATCGATCATTCTTTAAAAACCATGATTTTGCGCTGATCAGCTTAGTATTTTTGATTATTTAAATACCCCTATTTTTAGGCATTTAAAGGACTAATTTTGTACATTTTTGACATAAAAAGGCTGATCTGAATCTTGAGCATCCAAGCGATGTACAAATATATTCAATCAATCGTAAGCGAGAAGAAGGGCGGGAATACAAGTCAAATACCGAACAAATGAAGGAGAAACTTGTAAGTATATTTTATTCTATGAAGGCAGTTTATATTAATGGCATATTTAGCTACTGCACTAACCATTTTTTACAGGAAAAAATTTAGAAGTTAATGGAAGAGGGAAATGAGGCTGAAGCAAATGCAGTTGCTTCTAACGGAAAGGCCCATGCACCTAACTGGCTACTTGGAAGGACCTGTACTAAGTCGGTCTCAATGTCAACTAAGGCCTCAACTGCACATCAAGTGCAAGACTTAACTGAAAAGATAAGCGTCCTTGAGAGCTAATTGGAGGCCAAGTTCAACAGGAAATTGCTGGAGAACATGGCTTGGTTGGTGAAAAAATTGGGAGAAGTAAATCCTGGTATGACATTCAATCTCGAAGACGTATGTGCCATGGTTTCCAGTGATCAAGAGGAAAATGGTACTCCAGTCGCTCAAGGCACTCAAGGTGCAACTTCTTGGTGACTTTGTTCTTTGGTATTTTTGTTCATTTCAAGAAAGATTTGATGTACTTTTGGTGTTTTAAATTTATAATTGGGTGTATGTAGTTTGATACTTTCGAATATTTAGAACTTGTTGGATGCTCGATAGCGATGTTTATGTTGGATGCCCGATAGGGCTGTTTTTGTTGGATGTCTGATAAGGCTGTATTGTTGGATGCCATTTATAGCAGGTATCATGTAAAAACAGACTTGTTATGTCCAAATTTTATGTTTGCAAGTGTTGCATTTTCCAGAATATGATGTTGCATATTGCATTATATTGTGTTGCATTTGATTATAATACTATTGCAACTTAAAAAATGTTGTTACATAATATAGTATATACTGTTGCAATTGAATGAAAATAGTGTTGCATAAGCATCAAAATGGTGTTGCATAAACAAGGGTCCTGCTACTGACGTTACATTCTGGGCCCCACATGCTGACGTGGCATTATGGTCCCCCAAAGGTGACGTGGCAGGATGGGACCCAACTGACGTGGCATGCTGACTTGGCATGCTGATGAGGCTCTGGGACCCCCTGTTGCTGACGTGGCATCTGATATGTCAGTTACCACGTAGGACCAAGTGTACTATCCTGTCACGTCTAATGCAACATTTGATGTTGTTGCCAATAGGTGATTTACTGTTACAAAATCAACCTGATGCAATACTTTCAAGTGTTGCACAAAATGTTGCATTAGGTGTCTACGACCACTTCCACATTGGTAACCCCCCTTGGTGTTTCATATTACCTTATGCAACACCATTTGGGCCTTATGCAACTGTATAGTAGGGGTTGCCTATGTGCACTTATGGCGTAGTGTGAATTTTGGATGGTTTTTCAGTGAATGCGTAGGTTGAACCTGGTGTATGCTGATGATGACATGAACAAGATTCATATTGAATTTGCAAAATATTTTATGAAAAACTATTCAAGTTAAGGTTCTGGATTCAGGTCTTTTTCTTTAGAAATATTTGATCAAGTGCACGTTTTCATATATGTTGTTGGCTATGCGAGATGTTAAGTAAACATTGGATGTTTGGTATAAGTACTTATGCTTTGGTTAGATCGTTTAGTTATTCGGTTTTGCTTGACATTGTAGTCAAGTATTAAGTTCTATGGATGTAGTTCTTATTTGGTTGGATTGGATTGTGTTGGTAGATCGATAATTTACGGATTGATGGATTGAATGATATGGATTTAGTTTTATGTGGATTTGTGGTTGGATAAATTTTAGTTTTAAGTTTCCGCATGAGTTGTGCATGAAATATGAATTTGTATTCAAAAATTTTATACTTCAACAGATAATGGTGATTCAAAAGCAAAAATATCCATTGTACCATATATATTTAAACAACAATCACCTTAAGTAGTGCATTATCAATAGTTTCCTTATGCTACATAATCAAATAGGTAAAAATTGTAAACCATTGGGTCAATAATATTCAAGTAACTGGTAAAAACTATAAGGTGTTATATCAAAATATAAAAAACAATGTGACTAAAATTGTTTAAGCAATTGTTTAAAAGCATGTACATAATGGTTGATTTGAACAAAATTGTTGCTTGAAGACCATCCACATAAAGGTGCTATATAAAAGCCATTGTCTCAAAGAATCTAGAACAAGGGCTTTTATTCAAAACTTTTGTTGTTATGTTTTTAGACAATAGTGAAATTAAAATTACCATTATCTATAATAGACACAAAATTTTACGAAAAATTAATTACTCTTAGTCCACAACGCTTTTCTTTTCAGTTCTGTTGTTTGTCCTGCAGTGAAACAAGTTTTGCACAACTGTTTTGCTATCTTGTTTTAACAAAGGTTGAAAACCCGTTTTCTCACTTTATATCAGCCGAGTGCTGGGTATTCAACGGAAAATTTGGACGTCAAACAACGGTGAACAACCGTTGTCTCAAAGAAAATTTCTTGTAGTGGGGTAATTTTGGTATCATTTTTCGATTAGTTCTTACCAATGTTCCTACCAATATTGGTAGATTTTGGTGCTTGCGTGCACAAGATCTGGGCCCCATCAGGAGTCATTCCTACCAGATTTCGACCTGGTAGGAAATAATTGAGCAATTCCGCCAGATATAGCCTAAAAACCCGATAAACACTAAATACTTAGTAAAATTGCTTAAAATTAACACCCATATAACAACCATACAGAATACACACTAAATTGATGATACACATACACAATATATGCATACATATTATCAAATACATATAATAATATAAAATTAAACAAAAATGAATAGGAAATGATATAATAAAAGCGATGATGAGAGGTAGAAAATAAAGAAGGGACATACAGATCGAAGTACTAAAAACGAGGATGAGATGTTGATGATGAAAAGGGTTTTGGTGTAAAAGCAAAGAGGGTTTCTGGTGTAAAAACGAAGGGAGTAATGGCTGCTGGGTGAAATGGTTTTGGTAGGTGTGTTGATCACTGATCTAGTAGGTTTTGAGCGCAATAGAAATAAAAGGTAACAAGAGGGGAATCGAACCCCTCCTTGAAGAAGAAACAAGGGACTAGCCATCAAGACAACAGAGTGTTTGAAACAGATTTGCAACAATAATATTATATTAAATCAAATAATTTTTCAAATTAAGTATTAAATGAATTTCTTATAAAATTATTCTAATTATTAATTTGAGTTTGTCCACTTTTCCTACCAAATTTGGGAACATTTACTACCAAACCTCGTAAGATATACCCATTAAAAAAACAAATCAATTTTTTTTGGTCATTTCCTACCAATATTGGTACGCATTGAACATTTTATTTTATAGATTAGTTATAAAAACATATGAGATTAATTTTAAAAAATCCAATATTTTACATACATATGTAAACTCAATATGTCTATTCATCTGTACGCTTGGGTCATTGATTTTTTTAAATGTATAACCCTAAACAAGCCATAAATTTTGAGTATAAAACCTAACTCAAACTTCGAATATTTTCGCTATTTCATTTTCTAAATGATTTTATTCATTATAAATATTTTCTTTTCCAAATTTTTTCCTAGTTTCCGTTCGCTATAAAATGACTTTCCACTTTTAAAGTTATATTTTATCAAAAGATTTCGATATTTATTAATTTTTTTCGTAATAATTATTATTTATCTGAATGTAAGAGAAACACGAGAATGTAACTATAAGCAACTAAGTTTTTGAATTTCACTACTAAAATCAATACAACTTTAGGTCTTTAGAGTTTGTTCAAAAAAAATGTGACAAACGATCAATAAAAAACACGAAAATGCACGTTTTCTTTGTTTTTGGTCATTTCCTACCAATACTCGTAGGCATTGAATAATTTTATTTTTAGATTAGTTATAAAAAAATATTAGATTAATTTTAAAAAATCCAATATTTTACATACATATCTAAAATCAATATATCTAATCATCCGTATGGTTGGATCACAAGGAAAAAAAATATATGTATAACCCTAAACAAGCAATATATTCTGAGTATAAAACCTAAGTCAAACTTCGAACATTTTCGCTGCTTCATTTCCTAAATGATTTTATTGATTATAAATATTTTTTTTTCTAATTTTTTTCCTAGTTTCCTTTCGCTATAAAATGACTTTCCACTTTTAAAGTTAAATTTTATCAAAAGATTTCGATATTTATTGTTTTTTTCGTAATAATTATAATTTATCTGAATGTAAGAGAAACACGAGAATGTAACTATAAGCAACTAAGTTTTTGAATTTCACTACTAAAATCAATACAGCTTTAGGTCTTTTGAGTTTGTTCAAAAAAAATGTGACAAACGATTAATAAAAAATACGAAAATGCACATTTTCTTTGTTTTTGGTCATTTCCTACCAATACTCGTAGGCATTGAATAATTTTATTTTTAGATTAGTTATAAAAAAATATGAGATTAATTTTAAAAAATCCAATATTTTACATACATATCTAAAACCAATATATCTAATCATCCGTACGGTTGGATCACAAGGAAAAAATATTATATGCATAACCCTAAACAAGCCATATATTCTGAGTATAAAACCTAAGTCAAACTTCGAACATTTTCGCTGCTTCATTTTCTAAAGGATTTTATTGATTATAAATATTTTCTTTTCTAATTTTTTCCTAGTTTCCTTTCGCTATAAAATGACTTTCCACTTTTAAAGTTATATTTTATCAAAAAATTTCGATATTTATTGTTTTTTCGTAATAATTATAATTTATCTAAATATAAGAGAAACGCGAGAATGTACTAAAATCAATACATATTTAGGTCTTTAGAGTTTGTTCAACAAAAATGTTACAAACGATCAACAAAAAATACGAAAATGCACATTTTTTTGGGTCATTTCCTACCAATACTCGTAGGCATTGAACATTTTATTTTATAGATTAGTTATAAAAACATATGTGATTAAATGTTAAAAAAAAATTCCAATATTTTACATATATATCTAAAATTAATATGTCTAATAATTCGTATGATTGGATCACTGGGTAAAAATTTTTAAATGTATAACACTAAACAAGCCATAAATTCTGAATATAAAACCTAACTCAAACTTCGAACACTTTCGCCGCTTCATTTTCTAAACGATTTTATTGATTATATTTCCACTCTTCAAGTTATATTTTCTCAAAATATTTCGATATTTATTATGAACCGTGTTTATGGAAGACCGAAAGTAAAATAAAGAAAAATTAATCATTTCTTTCTCAACATATCTCTCCGCAATTGAACCTTCCACCCGTGCTCTATTTCCAACCTTATCTATCATATGCTTCAACAATTGCTCAAAAGGGTACATTTAACGATAGTAAATCGGTCCTCCGAGTCTACATTCTTCAATTAAGTATACAAGCAAGTGTTCCAAAATGTCAAACAAAGCCAATGGAAAGACAGTTTCGAGCACAAATATTGTCCTCACCACACATTTTTTAAGATATCCAAATCTTCAGGTAGTAAAAAAACCAGCAAATATCAAAAAAATATTTGAGAGGGCGGTGAAAGCTTCCAAATTATAAGATGGCAAAAGGTTAAGAAAAGCAATAGGAATTAAATTTTGCATGAAAATATGAAAATCATGCGATTAAAAAATGGTAATTCTTAAAATATCCCATTTGATACAATGGTATTTATTCTAGACGCATCCATCGGGAAGTTTAAGTTTAGTGATCCAATTACACGAAACTCAAAGTTGAGTTCTAGTATTATAATATGGTGCTTTAGGAATTTTCCCATTTTCATCAATCCACAAATCATGTCATACCCCTAAATGTTTGCAATCCGCCCTTGATTTATTTTTATCTTTCGTCTTGACTCGATCATTTACAATTGTGTAAAATAAATTCTAAAACACATTATTCTCAGTAAGCATCACATCAATACATTGTCGTAGGTAATGAGATGCCCAATACGGTAGTTCCCAAAATACTGAAACGTGGGTCCAATAATGATCTACCCCATAGCCCCTAGGCTTGAATTTGCGAAAAGTATTTCCGGGTGGAGCGAAATCTATTTGTAATAAATAATCAAGTAAAGTCTCACCTTTAGTATGATCATCAAATACCTCAAGCTCCGTTGTAGCATATTTTTTATTCTTATTCCGCAAATGATCATTTTTATCCAAATTTTTTTGATATGTTCCATAAAATAACATTTAATATATGTAAAATTAAATCACATCAAAATTCACAGTATTTACATGAAAATCACATTCAATATTTTTTTTCCTTTAATACAACTAACATCGAATTGTAACATATTGAATTTTATTATTCACTATAATTAATTTTATATTGTAAATATTAGATCCATAAACATAAAATCATTTTATCATTGGTCATACAATGTAAAATTAAATAAGACTAAGTTTTAGTATTAGTTGGAATTCAATTATTATTATCTAATAATTTCTTATTTAAGAAACTTTATATAATTTATATTTATTTATATAAGTTATTTGTTCAAACAAGAATATCAAGATAAATATATATTTGAAATATTGAGAAATTGAATTTTGCTATATCATAAACGAGCCGAGTTCGAGTGGAACAGGTTGGCTGTAGAATATATAACGTCTTAATAGAAGTTATTTTTTTGTGCCCAACAATAAATAAAAGAAGTATAGAAAATGAGATATGTATTGTGTTTAAAGATATCTTATTTTTTAAGGTCTTTTATTGATATTTTTTTTGGATTATCCGGACCGGGAATTAGTAGTGTCATAAACATGAACGGTCTTTTCATACACATAGAAGTAGGTAGATTATAGACGACCATTACAACCGGCCACAATGTATATATATTAATTGCGGAATTTCTGAATGGATTGAAACCATCACTCGATAATCCAAGTCGACCATTACGAAACTCCTTAGCAAAATATGGGTATCGTTTATCAAAACTTTTCCATTCATCTCCATCTGAGGGGTGAGTTAGTTCTCCCTCTATCACTTCTCTATAATTATGTCAAGTCATATGTTTAGCCGTATGCTCTGACATGTATAACCGTTGTAAACGAGGAATAAGCGAAAAATGTCTTAAGACCTTCTTCGGTATTTTTCTCCCATTTATCCCCAAGACATCTTTGTTAGATCCTCTTCACAAATGTCACAACCAACTTTTTTTCGTTGTTATTATAAAACATACAATTATTCTCGCACACATCAATTTTTTCATATCCCAATTTCAAAATTTTCACCATTTTTTCATTGCATAATAAGAAACCGAAAGCTTATGACCTTGTGGCAACGCATCACAAATAATATCAAAAAATAAATTAAAAGATTTCTCATTACAACGAGATACGTTTTTGAAATGCAATAATCTCGTAGTAAAAGAGAGTTTTTTTTGTAATTATTGTTACTGGGATAAATATGAGCTCCCGACTCATTGCCATCGATGTAGAATTGAGAAGCATAAAAATTTAGAGATTCTTCGGCATCATTCGAACAACTACTACCCCTCGTATCATTGAAACTATAAAAATCTTGCCCGACACTATTTCGTAACAAACCATTCATATCCGCTGGTGGTTTCACAATTGGTGATGTATTTAATTTTACGACGTGGTTATCGTCGAGTCTCCGTTATTGATTTTTTCTTATTATGTAATGTCCATATCGTATAGGATTCAAAAATCTTGAACCATACAAGTGAAACTTTAAGGTATTTAAATTTTCCCACCTAATATTTTTACAATTCTTACAAGGAAAAAATGCCTTCTCATTTGTCAAACCAAACCTTCTTGCTGAATCTAAAAATTCTTCTACATCACTTTTACACTCTTCAATTAATGGAATGCGATCATTTTTCATATAGCGAAACATCCAATCACGATTTACATTTGACATCTACAATATCAACAAACTACATTTCAATTTCGCTTCACCATAAATTCTCTATAAATCATACAAAATGTATAAATCAACATATGTCATATATATGCATAAATTCATCAATATTATTTGCTCAAAGTAGATACAAAACATATACACACACACAAATCATAAACAAAGTTCACTTTAACTACAATGAAATTAAATAACTTACAATGAGATTAAATGATGAGATTGATGAAAGATCTTCTTCTTTTTCTTCTTCATTATCTTTGTTTTTTCTTAAATTTTTATATTATCTTCCTCTTCCTTATTTTTAACACCACACAATACAAAAGCAAAAAGGTGGTGGGTTCATTTTTAAATCTGGACATTTTTCCTACCAAAATTAGTACGAAAAACCTTTGAGCTAGAAAACCTCATTTACTACCAATATTGGTAGGAAAAAACCCTGAATTATTAAAAATCTTCCAACGTCAAAAAATAAATATTTATATTGGATAAAATTTGGACATGGATGGGGTGGGGTCATATCCCTATCGAAATTTGATAATTTCCTACCAATATCGGTAGGTTTTAATTTCTTACCAAATCTTGTAGGAAATATCTCTAAAATGATTAATTTAAAAATAAAGTTTAATTGATTTAAAAAGGTGAGAGCTGATGACATGGATGGTGGGGTCTTTTTGGTATCATTTTTCGATCAAAATCTACCAATATTGGTAGAAACTGATGCTCGTACCAATATTGGTAGGTTTTCGTGCTTGCGTGCACAAGATTTGGGCCCCACCAGGAGCCATTCCTACCAGATTTGGACCTGGTAGGAAATAATGGAGCAATTCTTTCCTTGGTAGGAAAAACCCCTTGAAAACTGAACCGAGTGAGTAAAACTTGTCACTAAAATTATGTAAACTCCCCAGAAATCTATAAAATTCAATTTAAAGCTAAATTAAGTATTTTGTATGAACAAGAAAATAATTTTTGTCTAGATTTCATCGATGTAAACTTCAAATTATCCTTTTTTCGGTAGCTAAAAAAAGAAGATATATCATTCAATAAAAATACTTCTTAATATTTTAATATTTTACTAAAATTAATAATATTTTAATATAATACATTTAGATCTTCTTAATTGGTATTGAAATATTTTTTTCTTAATAATGAATTAGGTCAATAAGTAACTTTTTACTCCCTCTTATTTTAAACTTAATGGCACACACACAAAATTTAATAATTTCACATTCATTTTAAGGAAAATTAACAATAAAATAGTATATGATGAGAACCTAGAGTAAATATATGGTTTCATAATTCTCTATTATGGACTTCGATAAAATAATATATATTAGAACTATTGAGATGACTTTCAAGAATACATACATGATCAAAAACATTGACAACTTAGTGTCTAGAATAATATAAATTAAAAAGACCACCAATACAGCTTAAATACAGTAACTTTGTAAGGGTGTACACTATATTGTGCCAAAAATGCTCTCAACATAGGATTCATGTTTATTTGATTGGTTTGTAGGGAATAAGTTTGTCCAACATTAGTTGATTTAGTCGTATGTTTGTTTGTGAAGAGTTTGTAGGACTAGTTGAATAAACTTAGTGTTGGAGTATTTGTTGGAGTTTAGTTGGTAACAGGTTCCTATTTTGTAGCAAACTCTGTTTTGGCAAGTCTTTATATCTGGTATTGCTGCATTGAATGAAAACATGTCGTTGGGCAATTGTTCTCCGTGTGTTTTTCTCTGAGTTATTTGTTAAACAGCTATATTAATATATATATATATATATATATATATATATATTTGATTAACGTTTAGCAGACTCAAGAATTTGGAGTATCAGGCGTACTGTGAGTTACCTGTGGAAAGTAGCGACTATGGATGTGAACAAGATGAAATTAAGGTGGATCGATGAGACTCTGTTATCCCGTGTTGACAAAGACTAATTACACCATATGGGCACTTAAGATGAAGGTCATCATGCAAGCTTACTCAGTTTGACGTGAGGCAATAGAGCCGAGTGATCCAAAGGTGTCATGTGATGATAGGGTGAACAAAATTGCATTGGCAATAATCTACCATGCGATACCGCAAGAGATTTTGTTGACTCTTGCAGATAAGAAGAAGACTCAGGATGCGTGGCAGGCCATCAAAACACTTTGTCAAGGAGTTGATAAAGTTTAAAATGCAAAAATGGAGAATCACGCACTAAGGGAGGTATATTTTATTCCTAACCTTCACAATAATATCATTAGTTTGGGCCAAATGTCCGAAGAGGGAAACAAAGTAACACTACATGGAGAATTTTTATGGGTACATGATATTAACGGTACGTAGTCTGCTAATGAAAGTGAAACGGACCTCGAATAGACTATACAAGATTATAATTGATAATTATGTGAATAAGTGTTTACTAATAAGTGCAGAGGAGTGCGCATGGTTGTGGCATACGAGATTGGGATACATGAATTTTCAGGCCCTCTCTCTCTTATCTCAAAGCGAAATGGTCGTTGGATTACCAAAGATACCAAAGCCAAAGTCTGTTTGTGGCGGTTGCCTGATGTCAAAGCAAGCACGTAAATCGTTCCCGTATAAGTTAAACTTTGTGGCGAAGAAATGTCTAGAGCTAATTCACGGGGACATCTGTTGTCCCATAACTCCAATAACAATGGGGAAATCACTATTTTTACTTCTGGTGGATGACTACTCGCGTGTAATGTGGGTTTATCTGCTCAAAAGCAAGGACGAGGCTCTGAAGGCTTTTCATAAATTCAAAGTATTGGTTGAGAATGGGAGAGACATGAAAATTAAGGTGCTGAGGAAGGATTGGGGAGGCGAATTCTGCTCAACCTCCTTCGAAGAATTCTGTGATAGTGTTGGTATTGAGAGACACTACACGACTCCTTATTCGACTCAACAAAATAGAGTCGTTGAAAGGCGGAATATGACTATAGTAGCGATGGTACAAAGCTTGTTAAATAGAGAAGTTTGCCACTGGTTTTCTGGGGAGAGGCCGTGCGACATGCCATCTATATCTTGAATCGTGTACCTACTCGCGCACTCACATGTGTGACGCCTTATGAGGCATGGTCGGGGAAAAAGCCACAGGTAGACCATATAAAGGTATTTGGATGCAAAGCATACATGAAAATTCCAAATGTGTATGTATGGAAGCTAGATGACAGGACCAAGCCGGTTGTCTACCTTGGCAAAGAACCAGGGACTAAGGCAAATCGAGTCTATGACCTAATTCTGAAGAAAGTGCATCTAAGTAGAGACCTTGTATTCGAGGAACCAGAAAGGTTGGAACTGGGATGTTACTGAGGAGAAAGAACAGGACAACACAGGTTCTTTCATCCAAATAAATGATAAATATATAGAAAATAGGATGGAGGAGCACGAGTTTGAAACAACTGCAGAGACAAGTCTTGAAACATCTGAGAATAGTGGAATTTCTGCAACCGGAGAAATATCGCAGTCCGAAGAATACAGTGGGTATAGTTCGGAAACTTCAGAGCTTAGAAATTTTAGATTGTTGAGTGATATCTACAACGGGACTGAAGAAATAGAAATTGCAGATGAGATGTTGATGCTCAGTGGCGATGAGCCCCTTTCATACAGTCATGCTGAAAATGAGAGAGAGTGGAGAGATGCAATGAAACATGAAATCGATGCGATAGAGAAGAATGAGACCTGGAAGCTCACTGATTTGCCTAAAGGTCAGAAAGCAATTGGGCTTAAGTGGGTCTATAAGTTGAAGAAGGATACAAATGGGGAAACAATAAAATACAAAGCTCGCCTTGTGGCGAAAGGGTATGTACCGAAATAGGGAGTGGATTTTAACGAAGTGTTCGCTCTGGTTACCAGGCTAGAAACAGTGAGGTTGACGATTGCTTTGGGAGCCAAAAATGGATGGGAAGTACACCACCTCGATGTAAAATCAACCTTTCTTAACGGTGACTTACAAGAAGTGTACGTACTACAACCAGAAGGGTTTGTGAAAGAGGGAGAGGAATGTAAGGTGTATAGGCTGTTGAAGGTGCTTTATGGACTCCGTCAGGCACCACGAGCTTGGAACGCTCGACTGAACGAATACCTTACGAAACTCGGGTTTGTTAAATGCCCATATAAGCATGTCGTGTATTATCGTCATGCAGGGAATGAATCACTGCTAGTTGGTGGGTATGTGGACGACCTGTTAATAACAGGTACTAGTGTCACCAATATCCAAAAGTTTAAAAAATAAATGGCTGCAGAATTTGACATGAGTGATTTAGAAAAACTGTCATACTATCTTGGGATCGAAGTTGAACAGGGTAAAGGTTATATAGAGCTGTAGCAATCTGCGTACGCGAAGAAGATTTTAGAAAAAGCAGGGTTAAGTGAATGTAAACCAGTAAAGTATCCCATGAAATCGAAGCTTCAGTTGTGTAAAGACGAGCATGGAAAGTCTGTGAATTCAACTGATTTCAAGAGTCTTGTTGGAGGACTGAGATACCTTGTTCACACACGCCCTGATATAGCATATGCTAGCTGTTGGAGTAGTGAGCATATATATGGAAAGACCTGCCACAATGCACCTGAATGCAGTCAAGAGAATACTTCGGTATGTACGCGGACAGTCGAGTTTGGTCTTGTTTATTTAAAGGGACAAGGATATTATTTATTGTCTGGTTTCCCTGATTCTGATCTGGCTGGTAACTTGGATGATAGGAAGAGTACAACAGGTGTGGCATTTTATTTAAATGATAGTTTGGTAACATGGATTTCCCAGAAGCAACGTTGGGTGGCCCTTTCCAGTTGTGAAGCTGAATTCATGGCGGTGACAGCGGCATCTTGTCAAGCAATCTGGCTAAGGAACGTGCTAAATCAGATAACTGATGGTGGAACAGATCCTGTTGTTTTGTATGTCAATAATAAATCCGCCATCGACTTGGCTAAGAATCCCGTCTTTCACGGACATAGTAAGCATATCCATATAAGATTCCACTTTATTCGTGAATGTGTGGAAGGAGGGGATATAATTATCAAATATGTAGGAACTGAGCAACAGAAGGCAGATGTGCTAACGAAGGCGATGTGTGCAGTCAAGTTCGAGCAAATGAGGAAGCTCCTGGGTGTGAAGAATCTGCAGAAAAACAATTTAGCTTAAGGGAGAGTTTGTTGGTTTTATTTTTAATCCAAACTTGTGTTTCTATCTTAAAATAAATTACATGTAGTGTTTTATTTTTATGTGTGACTTGGTCATATGCTGGAACTAGTTTTTAGGGAGTAAACGTTGCAGTAGAGGTTGTGGAGACAAATAAGGGAAGTTGCTGATTTTGAGGAACTAACCCAGCTAGGACTTTCAGATATATATGTATTTTGTATGCATCTGTTATCAGCTAATGTAATCGGCTCGGTTTTCTTTTCTACATTTTATAAAAACACCTTTCATTGATTAAGTAGTCTTAACAACCCTAGTGACACTACAGAGGTGATATTCTCTAGACGGTTGGTCATGAAAGACCCTAGAAAATTCAGGTACTCTTGACTTCATGTCTATATCAATATCAGAAAAAGGATGTTTTGCCTTGAGCTTTTTGACGAATAAATTGAAAGTAGGGCATAAGAAAGAATCAAAATATGGTAGGGTGGACCATAAGTTTTTCCACCTCTTAGAAAGTGTTCGTGTGCGGACAGCATCGATCTGCTATGCTGTGCACGGAGAGATATAACAAAATAATCTGGATGATACAATCGGGGAGAATTGAAAAGTTATCTTGTGCATCAGCTGGAGCCGCCTGAACAAGGTTTAATCCTCTCATTTTGACTAGGAACTTTCAAATTCAAATCTCAATAAAATTCTATTCAAATATTGTGGTGTTTTTTATGTGAAAACAAAGTTAGCCCACTTGCTTTTATAGAGGTAATGTCAAATTAATTGAAAATCTTTAAGGAAAGGAAAAAAATTAAATTAACATAGAATCATATCTCTCAGTTTAATACTAAAGCAAGTATTTTATTTGAAAAGGAAAGAAACTTTTGTGTGAATTTTATTAATATGGAATTGGAAATTTATCATTTCCGCAGTTGCTACAAAAAATATATTATTTAGTATTTTATTTCTTCACATATATGGTAAAACATATTGATCTGTATTTAAATATTTTTCAGAGTAATAAATAAGATTAATTATTTAAATTTTTACTCTGTCTAATTTTAAACCTTAAGAGAAGTGATAGATTGCACACTAAAAATCATATAATCTAGTATTCATTTTAAGAAAATTATTAACATTATTATATCAGAAAAAAGTTCTATGCATACCGAAATATATTATTTTGTGAAATATGTTTTACGAATAACAATAATTCACTAAAAATGTTGAAGATCATTTATGTTTAATAAGTATAACGAGTATGTTCTGCAATTTGATCAAATGTTCTCCAAACTACATATGTTTCGTAGAATAAAATATTTTGTAATGTTCCACATCCATTACATGTACGATATCCAAAATTTTGAATAAAATAATGATCATTATAGAACATAATGCACAAAATAATAAATTTTACATGATGTTATCCAACAACTTCTTAACCCACTTCTTACCATTGTTAATAAAAAAATTCAACAAATAATTCCTTGTTCATTTTTAATTTATGAATGGAATTTATATTTTATGTTTAATTTGTGATTTTTCAAATTCCAGTATTCCTTTTTTAATCAGTATTATTTCTAGACGAGTGACATAAGCGAAAATTTTTCCAAAATCTATTTTGTTTTCTTGCACATATTATTTTGCCATAATTCTTGCTTTATATTTAATAAATTCACCTTTTGTGTATTTCTTAATTTAAACACCCACTATAGGTTAATGGCCTTATGTCTATATTAATCTACACGTCTTAATTTTTTTAAGGCCTTCATCTGTGGCATGTCTCCATTCTTTGTCCTTGACCGCATAACTGAATTTGTTGGTTCATGGATGTCCATCAACATTAGCTCATCTACCAATTCTATTTTCTCTATTTCATATATACAGTACTTCACTTAGCAGTGTTCAGAATTGTCATATTTAAAGGTTGTTGGAGTTTACTGTGAAGGCATTGGAGCTCATGAAAATTCACTATCTATACATGCACTCTCATTACTCGAAGTATCATATATTTCCCCTATTTCAGACCCGTGCCTCTTCTTTAAGGAACTGCTTTAGTCACTCTTGCCTCTCTCTGCTATAGTGTTCTCTCTTCTTCTTCCTGCCATAATGGATAAACAGAACATCTCTACTTACATGTACCATAAATATATCTGGTGAATATGTTCACTCTTCTTCTTACTGCCTCAATGGCCAAACTTTCTTTTCTTCAAAGATAACATCTTTTCAAGGTCGTATAGACTATACGTCTTTTAAATTCACTTCCAAGATTAATCAGTGCTTAACTTCGAGCTTCAAATTTTTTTGTATGGACACCAGGAACATTCATGCATGCCACACAATCAAAGACTCGAATATGTTCAATATCCGGCCTTTTATCAGACCAGAGCCTTATAAGGAGTTTTTTCAATCATAGTACAAGTGGGTAGTCTGTTTAGTATGTTTACGGAGTGGCAAATGACTTATCCCCACAAAAAAGAGGGTAACTGCATCTTCTTTAAGGAACTGCTTTAGTCACTCTTGCCTCTCTCTGCTATAGTAATATCATATATTATAAATATGTCAAGTTAAGATGTTCTCTCTTCTTCTTCCTGCCATAATGGATAAACAGAACATCTCTACTTACATGTACCGTATTGTTCCCAGGGTGTATAAACGATACTCCTTTGTACCAAGTTCAGTTCCAAGATTAATCACTACTTAACTTAGATCTTTATGTTTTTTTTTGTATGAACACTAGGAACATTCATGCATGCCACACAATCGATGACTCGAATATGTTCAATAGCGGGCCTTTTATCAGACTAGAGCCTCATAAGGAGTTTTTTTAATCAAAGCACAAGTGGGTAGTCTGTTTAGTATGTTTACAGAGTTGCGAACCTGCTTATCCCCGCAAAAAAAAGGGTAACTGCATCTCCGTTATGGAACTGTTTCAGTCACTCTTGCCTCTGCTATAATAATATCATATATTCTAAATACAGTAAAACCTCTATAAATTAATATAGTTGGGACCGGAGAATTCTATTAATTTAGAAAGGTATTAATTAATCGATAAATTAATAATTATTAATTTATAGAGAATTTTCGGTAGCAAACAAAATTAACTTTTGATTAAATTTTTATTCACATAAATTTAAATAAAATGAATTGTACAATTTATATTTTATAATTAATTCAATTAATTCAATGTATATGAATTTAGAAAGTCCATGTAGTGTATAAGTTAAATTCATTGTATTTTACATAGAAAATATTCAATGTATATTAGGAAAATTCAAAGTACATGAATTAATTTAATTCATTGTATTTTACATAGAAAGTATTCAATGTATGTGTAGTCATAAAATATATTATATATACTGTATATACTAGATTGGGGGAAAAATTATACAAACAAAACAATGGCTTCTCATCTAAAAGTGTCACAAAATCAACAATGACGGATGAAGCAAGAAAAGCATTATGTGAATATAAAAGAGAAAATTCATCATGCACTCAAAAAGATCTCCAGTTGTGGTTCGAGAATAAGTTTCATCTAAAAGTTAGTCAAGGTACAATATCAAATACACTGAAAAGGTGAGCAGATTATCTTGCAGCTAATTACTTGGAGAAAAGAAAAGATATTAAGCGACATAAACCAGCAAAATATCCAGATATGGAGAAGGTTCTCTATGAATGGTTTCTCCAGTACCAAGATCGTGTTAATATGACAGGAGAGCTAATTTTAGAGAAGGCAAAAGAGACCATGAAAATTTTATACCCTCAACAAGATCAGGAGCACACTTTTTCTCAAGGTTGGCTTGAGAAATTCAAGTTAAGACATGGTATTAAGTCATTTCGTCGCTTTGGAGAAAGTGGTTCTGTTGATGTACAGGACATGGAGAAGAAACTGGAGTCCATAAGGGAAAAAATAAACCAGTTCCCTATGAAAGATGTTTTTAACATGGACGAAACTGGTTTGTTTTACAGGTTACAAGCTGATCACTCTCTTGCTACGAAACAACTTGAAGGAAGAAAATAAGACAAAGAAAGGCTCACGGTTGTTATATGTTGCAATGAAGATGGCTCTGAAAAATTCCCTTTATGGATTATTGGAAAGTATGCAAAGCCACGGTGCTTCAAGAATGTTAACATGGGCAGCTTGAATTGTCATTATCGTGCAAACAAAAGAGCTTGGATGACTAGTGTACTTTTTGATGAATACATTTGTTGGTTTGATAGCCAAATGCAAGGCAGAAGAATTTTGTTTGTGGTAGATAACTGTCCAGCACATCCAAAAAATATTGAAGGACTACAAAATGTTGAGTTGTACTTCTTGCCACCTAACATGACATCAAAAATCCAACCTTGTGATGCAGGAATTATAAGAGCTTTCAAGATGCACTATCGCAGGAGATTTTATCGTGGGTTATTAGAAGGTTATGAGTTGGGACAATCTGATCCAGGAAAGATTAATGTTTTGGATGCTATCAATTATGCAGTCGCGACATGGACGACAAATGTAAAACAAGAGTCAATAGCAAGGTGCTTTCAACATTGCAAAATTCGTTCCATAGATGAAGTTTCGAGCAATTTAAATGAACATACAACTCCGGAAGAATACATTCATGAACTTGAGGTGATGATTAAGGATCTAGGTTATCGTAATAAAATGGATGTTAATAACTTCTTAGATTATCCGGGTGAAAATAAATCATGTTCCGAGGTCCAGAGTATAGAAGAGATTGCAAACACCATCCTTGAAAATAGTGTTGAAGATGATCTTGAAGACGATACAGCACCGTTGGAGCTGGTTACACGTAAAGCAGCACTCAAGGCATCAAAAATGCTTAATAACTTTTTGATGCAACATGAAAGCACCACACCCGAGCTTTTGGATGCAATAAGGAAGATTAGGGATGAGCTTCATGTTGATTTAAATTATATGAAAAAGCAAACTACAATTGAATCATATTTTACAAAGATGTAATAGCTATATTTTTATGAATATAAGGGAATTATTAATTTATAGTTTTATTGGGACCATATTTTTATACAGGGTTTTCAAAAAAATTATTATCTTATTATCTTATCGAAATTGATCATTTTTTGAACTGGCCCAAGTCGGGACCGGACAAAATTATTAATTTAGAGAGATTATTAATTAACCGAGTATTAATTTACAGAGGTTTTACTGTATGTCAGGTTAAGATTTTCTCTTTTCTTCGCGATGTTTCTTGTGATATTGGTCCAAAACTGTCACCATATACCAAACCAGCAAATGCTTCGCTTTATAGTTTTTCTGAGAAGGAAACAATTTCCTAGTTTTATTCGACATTAAGCAGCATGTACATATCTAATTAGGTTTAAACAATTTTTGGCAAACCATACGTCATAATTTATAAACGCCACCGAGATTGCTTGAAAATTAATGTGTCCAATGTATAAATGCCACAATCAAGATATTTCATCGATTTCAAGTGGAAGGCAAGTAGGCAAGCTACTTTTACTAAGAATTTTGTGCGACCTATTTTTGATGATTTCACCCTTATAAGTAGTTTTCCTCCCCGGACATAAACCCACAGAAAACTTCCATTCATCACAACTCTATCCCGTTTTATGACAATTGACGAAGACTTAATATGTTATTACAAAGGTTGGAAATATCATATAATTCTTGAAGAGTTGGTTCTTCCTTAGTTTTGCATTTAAACATTACAGTCCATTTACCTTTGATATCCCCAACTTTCTATTTTGTGAACGATATGATTTTATTATTTAATACGATATTATAACTTTCATTTCTAGAAAATTATTTAGTGTGATGTTGAATAAAATCACTGTATAACTTTTATTGTGTCCGAATTTACTGCTAATGGGTTCTTCGATCCCAAAGTCGGATTTGCACCTAAATTGGTGACCATCACCCTTGGCCAACCAATGATAAGGGAGTCTCCTATTGGTCCTTAATTTCAGTTCCAAATTTACATGTTACTTAAAATAAGGTAAAATTATGTATTAGTGTTTTGTATTAACCTCACGCATAACATTTTATGTAGTTTCTAGCTTTGTCATGCTCATATATATGCCTAGAGAAATAGCGACGAAACCCAACAAGACAATGATGAAAACGATTAAAATTAAGGTCGAGTTGGTATGATATAAATAATGTTGGAAACAAGTAACTACATGAAAATGACTCTGAAAATAATAACAAGGTTATGATATTGGAGTAGAATTTACGTCGGCCATGAGATAGTGATTTCCGATGTTAAGATTTCATAGACTGAAATGGAAATTAATATATCTTGAAATTTTATTTTTAATTCGCATATTTTCTATTCAACCAAATCCAATTTTAAAAATAAGTCACAGTCTCAAACACAAATCACATTTAAATTCACATTATTTACATGAGAATCACATTCAATATCTTTTTTCTTTAATACAATTAACATCAAATTATAAAATATTGAATTTTATTATTCACTATAATTAATTTTATATTGTCAATATTAGATCCATATACATAATATAATTTTATCATTGGACGTACAATGTAAAATTAAATAAGACTAAGTTTTAGTATTAGTTGGAATTCAATTATTATTAACTAATAATGTCTTATTTTAGAAATATTTTATAATTTATGTTTATTTATATACATTATTTGTTCAAACAAGAATATCAAGATAAATATATATATTTGAAATATTGAGAAATTGAACCTTGCTATATCATAAACGAGCCAAGTTGGAGTGGAACACATTGGCCGTATAATATATAAGATGCCAGGAGAAGTTTTTTTTGTGCCCAACAATAAATAAAAAATGTATAGGAAATGAGATATGTATAGTATTTAGAGATATCTTATTTTCAAGGTCTTTTATGATAAAAATTAAAAATAAGTTCCCCTACAATTTATTTTTTACATATATTTTTAATATTTTTCTTTTATTCTTCAAGTATATAAAAAAATGGGCTCTAAAAATTCGATTTTCTTGATGCCCCCATTTGTCAACATAAGTTTTTTTCCTGGTGGCTGGTTCTCACTACTACAGAAATGCTTTTCTATGTCAAATTTTACGTGTTGGTCCCCTATATTAGCCTAATGCGTCCGCTGTAAGACTAACCGACTAGCACTGACATTTATTCCGGATTTGTTATGTCCGTTGTCCATTTAATTGATGATATTAATGGTTTCTTAATGGTGTTAGGGTCGAGGAACGAACATTATAGTTTGGAGTTATTCGAGTGGGGATAGAGAACCGATGTTATTGGTTGTTTTAATGTGTGACTTGCTAAATATTGATATGGAAGGTTCTTCTTCTTCATTTTCAACCTACTTCCCACTTTTCCTCATACCAATTATGAATGTCTTTTGGTCCCTTGATAAACAATCTTCAAATAATATAAATGTGGTTTATAAATTATAATTTGTTTTAATATTGTGTTGATTGTACTTAAATACTCGGTTACTTAACAGACATTTACTTAAGAAATACATTTTCGTATTCCGGCTAAGGTTGGATAAATAAACAACTGAGATGAGTTGATCTCAAACAAGTACAACTCAAGTTTTGGTCAGGGAGCTGTTTACTTAAAACCCTATCTCTATTCTTTATTACTAGGAAGCTTATTTTGCACCGAGGCTTTTTACGGTGTAACTACTAGCTATTTGATATCACGACACATCCTTACTAGCATTGTTTTGCACCAAGCATGCAAAAGAAATTAAAATATCCAATAATAACTTTAGTATAAATTATTTTGAATTAAGGACTAATTACAATTAAAAATTATCTTCCGTCAAATTAAAATTAATTGACTTTCTTTAAATATAAATTGTTAGATGTCGAAAAAAATCAAATTCCAAGTGAAAAATTTTATTTTGTCATCACACAATTAAATAAGATGGACCTTTTCATTCACATATCTATTAAAATTATTAAAATTTATTACTGCACCACTTCATTTTATTTGAAAAATAGTTTTAATATTCAAAATTGCACATCGGGCATTACCCTTTTTAAAGACTAATTGAGCCCGTAAATTAAAAATAAAAACTTAAAAAGAGTATCATATTGTTGTGAAATTTGAATATTAAATTAATAATAAAAGTAAGTATATGAATAGAGGTTTACAAAGAAAGAGACCTGTACCTCTTACTCATATGCTTATCTCCAATCACATCTTTAAATATTATATTACTTCATTTTAAACTCCAACCATGCATTTCTCTATCTTTATTTATAAAGAAAAATACTATGGCTCCAAATTTAAAGTTACATATAAAGTTAATATTTTTATATTGCCAATCTAGCATAGTTACTAGTACCATTTACTTGCACGACAGCATGCCGAATACTTGTGTGAGAATGGGCCGAGCAATTGCTATAATCTATCACCAAAAATTAGTTTTTGGTCTTAAAATACTAGTTTCAATAGTTGGTTTTGTATTTTATTTCAAATTTCACTCATTATTCAAGTACCTAACTATTTTGAAGATAAAATTATTTTTTCTACCTAACATTTGTACTTTTTGATGAGATGGGATGAAGTGAGATGATATGTTAATTGTAACTTCATCTATTTTTTGTTATGTAGTTAGCAAAAAAAATAACATTTTGCTAAAATATAAAAAAAATATATAGAATTTGGTTGGAGTGATAAATTTTAATTTTGTATTACACGATATACATAGAACAAATTATACATATCATTTGTAACAACTCAGTCACATATCGAGAATATTTGGGGCTTTTATTCATTTTATAAGATAAAGTACTACTACTATGTGCACCAAAAAATCATAATATTTTGGAGGCCTGTGGTGGGCTAGTCGTTACCTAACTTGAATGCATTTGGAACAGTAGCCTTCAACTTAATTTAGACTCAGAATCGGGACTTGACCATATTTTTGAAAAATGCTCGAGATCTAACTCAGATTGTCACATATGGAATTATAGCAGACTCTCGAAAACTTGATGCGTCAAGTTACCAGAGGTGGGGAAACGAAGGCTGGCAGTATTCTTCTGAAATGGACAGATCTCCGGAGGCGGGGACACGAAGCCCCCTTGTATTATCCCACAATGGCTAGAGAGGAATGATCAGACCTATGAGCTGTCTGTTCAGGCCTGACAAGGACATCAGGAGTTCAGGTGGGGGAGTTTGTAACACCCCGGACCCACTTCGAGGAGATTTATGACTTCTCTTCAGTTTATAAGGCAAAGTACTACTATTATGTGCACCAACAAATTATCATCTTTTGGGGACCTGTGCTGGGATAGTCGTTACCCATGTTGGCTGCATTTGGGTCATTAGCCTTCGGCTTATTTCATATTCGGAATCGGGACTCGATCTAGTTTTCAAAAAATGCTCGGGATTTGACCTGGGTTGTTACAGTTCATAATGTGTCATATTATTACATGTGTTTAGCAAAAAATGTTTATTACATGTGCAGAGAAGAATGTGCAATTTCTATTCCGACGAAAACAAGTGTAATTCTATAACCAGAATATATTACATAATATTTAACCTATATATATACACACCAAAAGGACGTTATAGGACCAAAAAATATTAATAGAAACATTAAAAATAGTAATATAGTAAGACTAAGACATGGTATGCATAATATATATAACTAAGTCATGGAAAAACATAGAAATTAAAAAAACATTAAAACATTATATGAACAAGAATAGGATTTGAAATTACTTGAAACACTTTTGATTATATAACTGAAAGCAATCTACTAGCCTTTGTGCACAATTTGAGAAAAACTGAGAAAAATTTAAATTTTATACAATTCTTTCTTTTTTCTTTTAGGTACTTTTTACCATTTTACCCCTAATAATTTGGAGTAAAAAGTATCTATACATACTGATTACAACAACGAAATAAAAGAAAAATAAATAACATGAAATGATGTAAATTTACATGAAATTTATAGAGGTATATTAGACTTTTTTAACTTCTAATTAATCAGTGGAAATTATAGGGAAAAATATCCCGTGATAGTCATCTCCATTGTGGAACAACTTCCAGGTTAATACAAACATATTTCCAGGTTAAATAGTAGGAGTACTAAATAGTTAATACAAACATATTAGGTTAAAAATCTTGTTTCCTTTCTATTTTTACTGATATTAGGTTTTTTGCATTCTCGTGCATCTATACTTAAAAATCTTGTTTCCTTTCTATTTTTACTGATATTAGGTTTTCCGCATGCTGTCCTCTGAAGGATATTTACTCATGCATGCATCTCTTTTAACTTAGTTCTAAAATAATGGACAAGCATTCAGAATTTGACATAACAAGTTATTGCTGCAAAGACATATATTAATATGAGCTGAACTCGCTTCCTTTGTGTGGAACCCTTATTTCATGATGCATAACAAATCATAACCATGGTGAAAGTAAACTTGCTCAAGTGTATGAAAATTTGAAGATATTATAAGAATAATAGCTTGGAAAAAGATGAGTCACTTAACTGAGAGGCGGCAATCTTGACATAGATTATATGCATTTTCTGAGTAGCCTCTTGTATCAATCTGACCACCAAACCATAAAAGGCATCCACTTTTGTTTGTAGCATTTGTATTTGAATAAGCTGTGCAATTACATTTCTTCAGGCATTCTATTTCATATTTTGCTCTAAGTGTCTGTGTATCTTAGGTTTTGAATCTGTTTTTGCAGTATGGTTACAGCTTTATGTCTTTTTCGATAAATGATTATGTCTTGATTGTACAGTCGTAATTTTATGTCTTTTTCTGGTCTAAATTATGTAATGCTGAATATTACTCCCTCTGTATTGATCGAGATCGATCATTCTTTAAAAACCATGATTTTGCGCTGATCAGCTTAGTATTTTTGATTATTTAAATACCCCTATTTTTCAGGCATTTAAAGGAATAATTTTGTACATTTTTGACATAAAAAGGCTGATCTGAATCTTGAGCATCCAAGCGATGTACAAATATATTCAATCAATCGTAAGCGAGAAGAAGGGCGGGAATACAAGTCAAATACCGAACAAATAAAGGAGAAACTTGTAAGTATATTTTATTGTATGAAGGCAGTTTATATTAATGGCATATTTAGCTACTGCACTAACCATTTTTTGCAGGAAAAAATTTAGAAGTTAATGGAAGAGGGAAATGAGGCTGAAGCAAATGCAGTTGCTTCTAACGGAAAGGCCCATGCACCTAACTGGCTACTTGGAAGGACCTGTACTAAGTCGGTCTCGATGTCAACTAAGGCCTCAACTGCACATCAAGTGCAAGACTTAACTGAAAAGATAAGCGTCCTTGAGAGCTAATTGGAGGCCAAGTTCAACAGGAAATTGCAGGAGAACATGGCTTGGATGGTGAAAAAATTGGGAGAAGTAAATCCTGGTATGACATTCAATCTCGAAGACGTATGTGCCATGGTTTCCAGTGATCAAGAGGAAAATGGTACTCCAGTCGCTCAAGGCACTCAAGGTGCAACTTCTTGGTGACTTTGTTCTTTGGTATTTTTGTTCATTTCAAGAAAGATTTGATGTACTTTTGGTGTTTTAAATTTATAATTGGGTGTATGTAGTTTGATACTTTCATATATTTAGAACTTGTTGGATGCTCGATAGCGATGTTTATGTTGGATGCCCGATAGGGCTGTTTTTGTTGGATGTCTGATAAGGCTGTATTATTGGATGCCATTTATAGCAGGTATCATGTAAAAACAGACTTGTTATGTCCAAATTTTATGTTTGCAAGTGTTGCATTTTCCAGAATATGATGTTGCATATTGCATTATATTGTGTTGCATTTGATTATAATACTATTGCAACTTATAAAATGTTGTTACATAATGTGGTATATACTGTTGCAATTGAATGAAAATAGTGTTGCATATGCATCAAAATGGTGTTGCATAAACAAGGGTCCCGCTACTGACGTTACATTCTGGGCCCCACATGCTGACGTGGCATTATGGTCCCCCAAAGGTGACGTGGCAGGATGGGACCCAACTGACGTGGCATGCTGACTTGGCATGCTGATGTGGCTCTGGGACCCCCTGTTGCTGACTTGGCATCTGATATGTCAGTTCCCACGTAGGACCAAGTGTACTATCCTGTCACGTCTAATGCAACATTTGATGTTGTTGCCAATAGGTGATTTACTGTTACAAAATCAACCTGATGCAATACTTTCAAGTGTTGCACAAAATGTTGCATTAGGTGTCTACGGCCACTTCCACATTGGCAACCCCCCTTGGTGTTGCATATTACCTTATGCAACACCATTTGGGCCTTATGCAACTGTATAGTAGGGGTTGCCTATGTGCACTTATGGCGTAGTGTGAATTTTGGATGGTTTTTCAGTGAATGCGTAGGTCGAACCTGGTGTATGCTGATGATGACATGAACAAGATTCATATTGAATTTGCAAAATATTTTATGAAAAACTATTCAAGTTAAGGTTCTGGATTCAGGTCTTTTTCTTTAGAAATATTTGATCAAGTGCAAGTTTTCATATATGTTGTTGGCTATGCGAGATGTTAAGTAAACATTGGATGTTTGGTAGAAGTACTTATGCTTTGGTTAGATTATTTAGTTATTCGGTTTTGCTTGACATTGTAGTCAAGTATTAAGTTCTATGGATGTAGTTCTTATTTGGTTGGATTGGATTGTGTTGGTAGATCGATAATTTGCGGATTGATGGATTGAATGATATGGATTTAGTTTTATGTGGATTTGTGGTTGGATAAATTTTAGTTTTAAGTTTCCGCATGAGTTGTGCATGAAATATGAATTTGTATTCAAAAATTTTATACTTCAACAGATAATGGTGATTCAAAAGCAAAAACAACCATTGTACCATATATATTTAAACAACAATCACCTTAAGTAGTGCATTATCAATAGTTTCCTTATGCTACATAATCAAATAGGTAAAAATTGTAAACCATTGGGTCAATAATATTCAAGTAACTGGTAAAAATTATAAGGTGTTATCTCAAAATATAAAAAAACAATGTGACTAAAATTGTTTAAGCAATTGTTTAAAAGCATGTACATAATGGTTGATTTGAACAAAATTGTTGCTTTAAGACCATCCACATAAAGGTGCTATATAAAAGCCATTGTCTCAAAGAATCTAGAACAAGGGCTTTTATTCAAAACTTTTGTTGTTATGTTTTTAGACAATAGTGAAATTAAAATTACCATTATCTATAATAGACAAAAAATTTTACGAAAAAATTAATTACTCTTAGTCCACAACGCTTTTCTTTTCAGTTCTGTTGTTTGTCCTGCAGTGAAACAAGTTTTGCACAACTGTTTGGTATCTTGTTTTAACAAAGGTTGAAAACCCGTTGTCTCACTTTATATCAGCCGAGTGCTGGGTATTCAACGGAAAATTTGGACGTCAAACAACGGTGAACAACCGTTGTCTCAAAGAAAATATCTTGTAGTGGGGTAATTTTGGTATCATTTTTCGATTAGTTCCTACCAATGTTCCTACCAATATTGGTAGATTTTGGTGCTTGCGTGCACAAGATCTGGGCCCCATCAGGAGTCATTCCTACCAGATTTCGACCTGGTAGGAAATAATTGAGCAATTCCGCCAGATATAGCCTAGAAACCCGATAAACACCAAATACTTAGTAAAATTGCTTAAAATTAACACCCATATGACAACCATACAGAATACACACTAAATTGATGATACACATACACAATATATACATACATATGATCAAATACATATAATAATATAAAATTAAACAAAAATGAATAGGAAATGATATAATAAAAGCGATGATGAGAGGTAGAAAATAAAGAAGGGACATACAGATCGAAGTACTAAAAACGAGGATGAGATGATGATGATGAAGAGGGTTTTGGTGTAAAAGCAAAGAGGGTTTCTGGTGTAAAAACGAAGGGAGTAATGGCTGCTGGGTGAAATGGTTTTGGTAGGTGTGTTGATCACTGATCTAGTAGGTTTTGAGCGCAATAGAAATAAAAGGTAACAAGAGGGGAATCGAACCCCTCCTTGAAGAAGAAACAAGGGACCTGGCCATCAAGACAACAGAGTGTTTGAAACAGATTTGCAACAATAATATTATATTAAATCAAATAATTTTTCAAATTAAGTATTAAATGAATTTCTTATAAAATTATTCTAATTATTAATTTGAGTTTGTCCACTTTTCCTACCAAATTTGGGAACATTTACTACCAAACCTGGTAAGATATACCCATTAAAAAAACAAATCACTTTTTTTTGGTCATTTGCTACCAATATTGGTATGCATTGAACATTTTATTTTATAGATTAGTTATAAAAACATATGAGATTAATTTTAAAAAATCCAATATTTTACATACATATGTAAACTCAATATGTTTATTCATCTGTACGCTTGGGTCATTGATTTTTTTAAATATATAACCCTAAACAAGCCATAAATTTTGAGTATAAAACCTAACTCAAACTTCGAATATTTTCGCTATTTCATTTTCTAAATGATTTTAATCATTATAAATATTTTCTTTTCCAAATTTTTTTCTAGTTTCCATTCGCTATAAAATGACTTTCCACTTTTAAAGTTATATTTTATCAAAAGATTTCGATATTTATTAATTTTTTCGTAATAATTATTATTTATCTGAATGTAAGAGAAACACGAGAATGTAACTATAAGCAACTAAGTTTTTGAATTTCACTACTAAAATCAATACAACTTTAGGTCTTTAGAGTTTGTTCAAAAAAAATGTGACAAACGATCAATAAAAAACACGAAAATGCACGTTTTCTTTGTTTTTGGTCATTTCCTACCAATACTCGTAGGCATTGAATAATTTTATTTTTAGATTAGTTATAAAAAAATATAGATTAATTTTAAAAAATCCAATATTTTACATACATATCTAAAATCAATATATCTAATCATCCGTATGGTTGGATCACAAGGAAAAAAAAATTATATGTATAACCCTAAACAAGCAATATATTCTGAGTATAAAACCTAAGTCAAACTTCGAACATTTTCGCTGCTTCATTTCCTAAATGATTTTATTGATTATAAATATTTTCTTTTCTAATTTTTTTCCTAGTTTCCTTTCGCTATAAAATGACTTTCCACTTTTAAAGTTAAATTTTATCAAAAGATTTCGATATTTATTGTTTTTTTCGTAATAATTATAATTTATCTGAATGTAAGAGAAACACGAGAATGTAACTATAAGCAACTAAGTTTTTGAATTTCACTACTAAAATCAATACAGCTTTAGGTCTTTAGAGTTTGTTCAAAAAAAATGTGACAAACGATTAATAAAAAACACGAAAATGCACGTTTTCTTTGTTTTTGGTCATTTCCTACCAATACTCGTAGGCATTGAATAATTTTATTTTTAGATTAGTTATAAAAAAATATGAGATTAATTTTAAAAAATCCAATATTTTACATACATATCTAAAACCAATATATCTAATCATCCGTATGGTTGGATCACAAGGAAAAAAAATTATATGTATAACCCTAAACAAGCCATATATTCTGAGTATAAAACCGAAGTCAAACTTCGAACATTTTCGCTGCTTCATTTTCTAAAGGATTTTATTGATTATAAATATTTTCTTTTCTAATTTTTTCCTAGTTTCCTTTCGCTATAAAATGACTTTCCACTTTTAAAGTTATATTTTATCAAAAGATATCGATATTTATTGTTTTTTCGTAATAATTATAATTTATCTAAATGTAAGAGAAACACGAGAATGTAACTATAATCAACTAAGTTTTTGAATTTCACTACTAAAATCAATACATATTTAGGTCTTTAGAGTTTGTTCAACAAAAATGTTACAAACGATCAACAAAAAATACGAAAATGCACATTTTTTTGGGTCATTTCCTACCAATACTAGTAGGCATTGAACATTTTATTTTATAGATTAGTTATAAAAACATATGTGATTAATTTTAAAAAAAAATCCAATATTTTACATATATATCTAAAATTAATATGTCTAATAATTCGTATGGTTGGATCACTGGGTAAAAAATTTTAAATGTATAACACTAAACAAGCCATAAATTCTGAATATAAAACCTAACTCAAACTTCGAACACTTTCGCCGCTTCGTTTTCTAAACGATTTTATTGATTATATTTCCACTTTTCAAGTTATATTTTCTCAAAATATTTCGATATTTATTATGAACCGTGTTTATGGAAGACCGAAAGTAAAATAAAGAAAAATTAATCATTTCTTTCTCAACATATCTCTCCGCAATTGAACCTTCCACCCGTGCTCTATTTCCAACCTTATCTATCATATGCTTCAACAATTGCTCAAAAGGGTACATTTAACGATAGTAAATCGGTCCTCCGAGTCTACATTCTTCAATTAAGTATACAAGCAAGTGTTCCAAAATGTCAAACAAAGCCAGTGGAAAGACGGTTTCGAGCACAAATATTGTCCTCACCACACGTTTTTCTAAGATATCCAAATCTTCAGGTAGTAAAAAAACCAGCAAATATCAAAAAAATATTTGAGAGGGCGGTGAAAGCTTCCAAAATATAAGATGGCAAAAGTTCAAGAAAAGCAATAGGAATTAAATTTTGCATGAAAATATGACAATCATGCGATTAAAAAACGGTAATTCTTAAAATATCCCATTTGATACAACGGTATTTATTCGAGACGCATCCATCGGGAAGTTTAAGTTTAGAGATCCAATTACACAAAAGTCAAAGTTGAGTTCTAGTATTATAATATGGTGCTTTAGGAATTTTCCCATTTTCATCAATCCACAAATCATGTCATACCCCTAAATGTTTGCAATCCGCCCTTGATTTATTTTTATCTTTCGTCTTGACTCGATCATTTACAATTGTGTAAAATAAATTCTAAAACACATTATTCTCAGTAAGCATGACATCAATACATTGTCGTAGGTAATGAGATGCCCAATACGGTAGTTCCCAAAATACTGAAACGTGGGTCCAATAATGATCTACCCCATAGCCCCTAGGCTTGAATTTGCGAAAAGTATTTCCGGGTGGAGCGAAATCTATTTGTAATAAATAATCAAGTAAAGTCTCACCTTTAGTATGACCATCAAATACCTCAAGCTCCGTTGTAGCATATTTTTTATTCTTATTCCGCAAATGATCTTTTTTATCCAAATTTTTTTGATATGTTCCATAAAATAACATTTAATATATGTAAAATTAAATCACATCAAAATTCACAGTATTTACATGAGAATCACATTCAATATTTTTTTTCCTTTAATACAACTAACATCGAATTGTAACATATTGAATTTTATTATTCACTATAATTAATTTTATATTGTATAATATTAGATCCATAAACATAAAATCATTTTATCATTGGTCATACAATGTAAAATTAAATAAGACTAAGTTTTAGTATTAGTTGGAATTCAATTATTATTATCTAATAATTTCTTATTTAAGAAACTTCTTATAATTTATGTTTATTTATATAAGTTATTTGTTCAAACAAGAATATCAAGATAAATATATATTTGAAATATTGAGAAATTGAATTTTGCTATATCATAAACGAGCCGAGTTCGAGTGGAACAGGTTGGCTGTAGAATATATAACGTCTTAATAGAAGTTATTTTTTTGTGCCCAACAATTAATAAAAGAAGTATAGAAAATGAGATATGTATTGTGTTTAAAGATATCTTATTTTTTAAGGTCTTTTATTGATATTTTTTTTGGATTATCCGGACCGGGAATTAGTAGTGTCATAAACATGAACGGTCTTTTCATACACATAGAAGTAGGTAGATTATAGACGACCACTACAACCGGCCACAATGTATATATATATTAATTGCGGAATTTCTGAATGGATTGAAACCATCACTCGATAATCCAAGTCGACCATTACGAAACTCCTTAGCAAAATATGGGTATCGCTTATCAAAACTTTTCCATTCATCTCCATCTGAGGGGTGAGTTAGTTCTCCCTCTATCACTTCTCTATAATTATTCCAAGTCATATGTTTAGCCGTATGCTCTGACATGTATAACCGTTGTAAACGAGGAATAAGCGAAAAATGTCTTAAGACCTTCTTCGGTATTTTTCCCCCATTTATCCCAATACATCTTTGTTAGATCCTCTTCACAAATGTCACAACCAACTTTTTTTCGTTGTTATTATAAAACATACAATTATTCTCGCACACATCAATTTTTTCATATCCCAATTTCAAAATTTTCACCATTTTTTTCATTGCATAATAAGAAACCGAAAGCTTATGACCTTGTGGCAACGCATCACAAATAATATCAAAAAATAAATTAAAAGATTTCTCACTACAACGAGATACGTTTTTGAAATGCAATAATCTCATAGTAAAAGAGAGTTTTTTTTGTAATTATTGTTACTGGGATAAATATGAGCTCCCGACTCATTGCCATCGATGTAGAATTGAGAAGCATAAAAATTTGGAGATTCTTCGGCATCATTCGAACAATTACTACCCCTCGTATCATAGAAACTATAAAAATCTTGCCCGACACTATTTCGTAACAAACCATTCATATCCGCTGGTGGTTCCACAATTGGTGATGTATTTAATTTTACGACGTGGTTATCGTCGAGTCTCCGTTATTGATTTTTTCTTATTATGTAATGTCCATATCGTATAGGATTCAAAAATCTTGAACCATACAAGTGAAACTTTAAGGTATTTAAATTTTCCCACCTAATATTTTTACAATTCTTACAAGGAAAAAATGTCTTGTCATTTGTCAAACCAAACCTTCTTGCTGAATCTAAAAATTCTTCTACATCACTTTTACACTCTTCAATTAATGGAATGCGATCATTTTTCATATAGCGAAACATCCAATCACGATTTACATTTGACATCTACAATATCAACAAACTACATTTCAATTTCGCTTCACCATAAATTCTTTATAAATCATACAAAATGTATAAATCAACATATGTCATATATATGCATAAATTCATCAATATTATTTGCTCAAAGTAGATACAAAACATATACACACACACAAATCACAGACAAAAGTTCACTTTAACTACAATGAAATTAAATAACTTACAATGAGATTAAATGATGAGATTGATGAAAGATCTTCTTCTTTTTCTTCTTCATTATCTTTGTTTTTTCTTAAATTTTTATATTATCTTCCTCTTCCTTATTTTTAACACCACACAATACAAAAGCAAAAAGGTGGTGGGTTCATTTTTAAATCTGGACATTTTTCCTACCAAAATTAGTACGAAAAACCTTTGAGCTGGAAAACCTCATTTACTACCAATATTGGTAGGAAAAAACCCTGAATTATTAAAAATCTTCCAACGTCAAAAAATAAATATTTATATTGGATAAAACTTGGACATGGATGGGGTGGGGTCATATCCCTATCGAAATTTGATAATTTCCTACCAATATCGGTAGGTTTTAATTTCTTACCAAATCTTGTAGGAAATATCTCTAAAATGATTAATTTAAAAATAAAGTTTAATTGATTTAAAAAGGTGAGAGCTGATGACATGGATGGTGGGGTCATTTTGGTATCATTTTTCAATCAAAATCTACCAATATTGGTAGAAACTAATGCTCGTACCAATATTGGTAGGTTTTGGTGCTTGCGTACACAAGATTTGGGCCCCACGAGGAGCCATTCCTACCAGATTTGGACCTGGTAGGAAATAATGGAGCAATTCTTTCCTTGGTAGGAAAAACCCCTTGAAAACTGAACCGGGTGAGTAAAACTTGTCACTAAAATTATGTAAACTCCCCAGAAATCTATAAAATTCAATTTAAAGCTAAATTAAGTATTTTGTATGAACAGGAAAATAATTTTTGTCTAGATTTCATCGATGTAAACTTCAAATTATCCTTTTTTCGGTAGCTAAAAAAAGAAGATATATCATTCAATAAAAATACTTCTTAATATTTTAATATTTTACTAAAATTAATAATATTTTAATATAATACATTTAGATCTTCTTAATTGGTATTGAAATATTTTTTTCTTAATAATGAATTAGGTCAATAAGTAACTTTTTACTCCCTCTTATTTTAAACCTAATGGCACACACACAAAATCTAATAATTTCACATTCATTTTAAGGAAAATTAACAATAAAATAGTATATGCTGAGAACCTAGAGTAAATATATGGTTTCACAATTCTCTATTATGGACTCCGATAAAATAATATACAATAGAACTATTGAGATGACTTTCAAGAATACATACATGATCAAAAACATTGACAACTTAGTGTCTAGAATAATATAAATTAAAAAGACCACCAATACAGCTTAAATACAGTAACTTTGTAAGGGTGTACACTATATTGTGCCAAAAATGCTCTCAACATAGGATTCAGGTACTGGTTCTTGTTCACAGGCTGATGACATATTTGTTAGTTTTAATCCTAAACATAGATGTTTTTTTGCTTAATGTTTATTTGATTGGTTTGTAGGGAATAAGTTTGTCCAACATTAGTTAATTTAGTCGTATGTTTGTTTGTGAAGAGTTTGTAGGACTAGTTGAATAAACTTAGTGTTGGAGTATTTGTTGGAGTTTAGTTGATAACAGGTTCCTATTTTGTAGCAAACTCTGTTTTGGCAAGTCTTTATATCTGGTATTGCTGTATTGAATGAAAACATGTCGTTGGGCAATTGTTCTCCGTGTGTTTCTCTCTGAGTTATTTGTTAAACAGCTATATTAATATATATATATATATATTTGATTAACGTTTAGCAGACTCAAGAATTTGGTATCAGAGTATCAGGCGTACTGTGAGTTACCTGTGGAAAACAGCGACTATGGATGTGAACAAGATGAAATTAAGGTGGATCGATGAGACTCTGCTATCCCGTGTTGACAAAGACTAATTACACAACATGGGCACTTAAGATGAAGGTCATCATGCAAGCTTACTCAGTTTGACGGGAGGCAATAGAGCCGAGTGATCCAAAGGTGTCGTGTGATGATAGGGTGAACAAAATTGCGTTGGCAATAATCTACCATGCGATACCGCAAGAGATTTTGTTGACTCTTGCAGATAAGAAGAAGACTCAGGATGCGTGGCAGGCCATCAAAACACTTTGTCAAGGAGTTGATAAAGTTTAAAATGCAAAAATGGAGAATCACGCACTAAGGGAGGTATATTTTATTCCTAACCTTCACAATAATATCATTAGTTTGGGCCAAATGTCCGAAGAGGGAAACAAAGTAACACTACATGGAGAATTTTTATGGGTACATGATATTAACGGTACGTAGTCTGCTAATGAAAGTGAAACGGACCTCGAACAGACTATACAAGATTATAATTGATAATCATGTGAATAAGTGTTTACTAATAAGTGCAGAGGACTGCGCATGGTTGTGGCATACGAGATTGGGATACATGAATTTTCAGGCCCTCTCTCTCATATCTCAAAGCGAAATGGTCGTTGGATTACCAAAGATACCAAAGCCAAAGTCTGTTTGTGCCGGTTGCCTGATGTCAAAGCAAGCACGTAAATCATTCCTGTATAAGTTAAACTTTGTGGCAAAGAAATGTCTGGAGCTAATTCACGGGGACATCTGTTGTCCCATAACTCCAATAACAACGGGGAAATCACTATTTTTACTTCTGGTGGATGACTACTCGCGTGTAATGTGGGTTTATCTGCTCAAAAGCAAGGACGAGGCTCTGAAGGCTTTTCATAAATTCAAAGTATTGGTTGAGAATGGGAGAGACATGAAAATTAAGGTGCTGAGGAAGGATTGGGGAGGCGAATTCTGCTCAATTTCCTTCGAAGAATTCTATGATAGTGTTGGTATTGAGAGACACTACACGACTCCTTATTCGCCTCAACAAAATGGAGTCGTTGAAAGGAGGAATAGGACTATAGTAGCGATGGTACAAAGCTTGTTGAAAGAGAGAAGTATGCCATTGGTTTTCTGGGGAGAGGCCGTGCGACATGCCGTCTATATCTTGAATCGTGTACCTACTCGCGCACTCACAGGTGTGACGCCTTATGAGGCATGGTCGGGGAAAAAGCCACAGGTAGACCATATAAAGGTATTTGGATGCAAAGCATACATGAAAATTCCAAATGTGTATGTACGGAAGCTAGATGACAGGACCAAGCCGGTTGTCTACCTTGGCAAAGAACCAGGGACTAAGGCAAATCGAGTCTATGACCCAATTCTGAAGAAAGTGCATCTAAGTAGAGACCTTGTATTCGAGGAACCAGAAAGGTTGGAACTGGGATGTTACTGAGGAGAAAGAACAGGACAGCACAGGTTCTTTCATCCAAATAAATGATAAATATGTAGAAAACAGGATGGAGGAGCACGAGTTTGAAACAACTGCAGAGACAAGTCTTGAAACATCTGAGAATAGTGGAATTTCTGCAATCGGAGAAATATCGCAGTCCAGAGAATACAGTGGGTGTAGTTCGGAATCTTCAGAGCCTAGAAATTTTAGATTGTTGAGTGATATCTACAACGGGACCGAAGAAATAGAAATTGCAGATGAGATGTTGATGCTCAGTGGGGATGAGCCCCTTTCATACAGTCATGCTGAAAAAGAGAGAGAGTGGAGAGATGCAATGAAACATGAAATCGATGCGATAGAGAAGAATGAGACCTGCAAGCTCACTGATTTGCCTAAAGGTCAGAAAGCAATTGGGCTTAAGTGGGTCTATAAGTTGAAGAAGAATACAAATAGGTAAACAATAAAATACAAAGCTCGCCTTGTGGCGAAAGGGTATGTACCGAAATAGGGAGTGGATTTTAACGAAGTGTTCGCTCCGGTTACCAGGCTAGAAACAGTGAGGTTGACGATTGCTTTGGGAGCCAAAAATGGATGGGAAGTACACCACCTCGATGTAAAATTAGCCTTTCTTAACGGTGAGTTACAAGAAGTGTACGTACTACAACCAGAAGGGTTTGTGAAAGAGGGAGAGGAATGTAAGGTGTATAGGCTGTTGAAGGTGCTTTATGGACTCCGTCAGGCACCACGAGCTTGGAATGCTCGACTGAACGAATACCTTACGAAACTCGGGTTTGTTAAATGCCCATATAAGCATGTCGTGTATTATCGTCATGAAGGGAATGAATCACTGCTAGTTGGTGGGTATGTGGATGACCTGTTAATAACAGGTACTAGTGTCACCAATATCCAAAAGTTTAAAAAATAAATGGCTGCAGAATTTGACATGAGTGATTTGGGAAAACTGTCCTACTATCTTGGGATCGAAGTTGAACAGGGTAAAGGTTATATAGAGCTGTAGCAATCTGCGTACGCGAAGAAGATTTTAGAAAAAGCAGGGTTAAGTGAATGTAAACCAGTAAAGTATCCCATGAAATCGAAGCTTCGGTTGTGTAAAGACGAGCATGGAAAGTCTGTGAATTCAACTGATTTCAAGAGTCTTGTTGGAGGACTGAGATACCTTGTTCACACACGCCCTGATATAGCATATGCTAGCTGTTGGAGTAGTGAGCATATATATGGAAAGACCTGCCACAATGCACCTGAATGCAGTCAAGAGAATACTTCGGTATGTACGCGGACAGTCGAGTTTGGTCTTGTTTATTTAAAGGGACAAGGAGATTATTTATTGTCTGGTTTCTCTGATTCTTATCTGGCTGGTAACTTGGATGATAGGAAGAGTACAACAGGTGTGGCATTTTATTTAAATGATAGTTTGGTAACATGGATTTCCCAGAAGCAACGTTGGGTGGCCCTTTCCAGTTGTGAAGCTGAATTCATGGCGGTGACAGCGGCATCTTGTCAAGCAATCTGGCTAAGGAACGTGTTAAATCAGATAACTGATGGTGGAACAGATCCTGTTGTTTTGTATGTCGATAATAAATCCGCCATCGACTTGGCTAAGAATCCCGTTTTTCACGGACATAGTAAGCATATCCATATAAGATTCCACTTTATTCGTGAATGTGTGGAACGAGGGGATATAATTATCAAATATGTAGGAACTGAGCAACAAAAGGCAGATGTGCTAACGAAGGCGATGTGTGCAGTCAAGTTCGAGCAAATGAGGAAGCTCCTGGGTGTAAAGAATCTGCAGAAAAACAATTTAGCTTAAGGGAGAGTTTGTTGGTTTTATTTTTAATCCAAACTTGTGTTTCTATCTTAAAATAAATTACATGTAGTGTTTTATTTTTATGTGTGACTTGGTCATATGCTAGAACTAGTTTTTAGGGAGTAAACGTTGCAGTAGAGGTTGTGGAGACAAATAAGGGAAGTTGCTGATTTTGAGGAACTAACCCAGCTAGGACTTTGAGATATATATGTATTTTGTATGCATCTGTTATCAGCTAATGTAATCGGCTCGGTTTTCTTTTCTACGTTTTATAAAAAACACCTTTCATTGATTAAGTAGTCTTAACAACCCTAGTGACACTACAGAGGTGATATTCTCTAGACGGTTGGTCATGAAAGACCCTAGAAAATTCAGGTACTCTTGACTTCATGTCTATATCAGAAAAAGGATGTTTTGCCTTGAGCTTTTTGACGAATAAATTGAAAGTAGGGCATAAGAAAGAATCAAAATATGGTAGCGTGGACCATAAGTTTTTCCACCTCTTAGAGAGTGTTCGTGTGCGGACAGCATCGATCTGCTATGCTGTGCACGGAGAGATATAACAAAATAATCTGGATGATACAATCGGGGAGAATTGAAAAGTTATCTTGTGCATCAGCTGGAGCCGCCTGAACAAGGTTTAATCCTCTCATTTTGACTAGGAACTTTCAAATTCAAATCTCAATAAAATTCTATTCAAATATTGTGGTGTTTTTTATGTGAAAACAAAGTTAGCCCACTTGCTTTTTAGAGGTAATGTCCGCCTGAAAATTAATTGAAAATCTTTAAGGAAAGGAAAAAAATTAAATTAACATAGAATCATATCTCTCAGTTTAATACTAAAGCAAGTATTTTATTTGAAAAGGAAAGAAACTTTTGTGTGAATTTTATTAATATGGAATTGGAAATTTATCATTTCCGCAGTTGCTACAAAAAATATATTATTTAGTGTTTTATTTCTTCACATATATGGTAAAACATATTGATCTGTATTTAAATATTTTTCAGAGTAATAAATAAGATTAATTATTTAAATTTTTACTCTGTCTAATTTTAAACCTTAAGAGAAGTGATAGATTGCACACTAAAAATCATATAATCTAGTATTCATTTTAAGAAAATTATTAACATTATTATATCAGAAAAAAGTTCTATGCATACCGAAATATATTATTTTATGAAATATGTTTTACGAATAACAATAATTCACTAAAAATGTTGAAGATCATTTATGTTTAATAAGTATAACGAGTATGTTCTGCAATTTGATCAAATGTTCTCCAAACTACATATGTTTCGTAGAATAAAATATTTTGTAATGTTCCACATCCGTTACATGTACATATCCAAAATTTTGAATAAAATAATGATCATTATAGAACATAATGCACAAAATAATAAATTTTACATGATGTTATCCAACAACTTCTTAACCCACTTCTTATCATTGTTAATAAAAAAATTCAACAAGTAATTCCTTGTTCATTTTTAATTTATGAATGGAATTTATATTTTATGTTTAATTTGTGATTTTTCAAATTCCAGTATTCCTTTTTTAATCAGTATTATTTCTAGACGAGTGACATAAGCGAAATTTTTTCCAAAATCTATTTTGTTTTCTTGCACATATTATTTTGCCATAATTCTTGCTTTATATTTAATAAATTCACCTTTTGTGTATTTCTTAATTTAAACACCCACTATAGGTTACTGGCCTTATGTCTATATTAATCTACACGTCTTAATTTTTTTAATGGCCTTCATCTGTGGCATGTCTCCATTCTTTGTCCTTGACCGCATAACTGAATTTGTTGGTTCATGGATGTCCATCAACATTAGCTCATCTACCAATTCTATTTTCTCTATTTCATATATACAGTACTTCACTTAGCAGTGTTCAGAATTGTCATATTTAAAGGTTGTTGGAGTTTACTGTGAAGGCATTGGAGCTCATGAAAATTCACTATCTATACATGCACTCTCATTACTCGAAGTATCATATATTTCCCCTATTTCAGACCCGTGCCTCTTCTTTAAGGAACTGCTTTAGTCACTCTTGCCTCTCTCTGCTATAGTAATATCATATATTATAAATATGTCAAGTTAAGATGTTCTCTCTTCTTCTTCCTGCCATAATGGATAAACAGAACATCTCTACTTACATGTACCATATTGTTCCCAGGGTGTATAAACGATACTCCTTTGTACCAAGTTCAGTTCCAAGATTAATCACTACTTAACTTCGATCTTTAAGTTTTTTTTTGTATGAACACTAGGAACATTCATGCATGCCACACAATCGATGACTCGAATATGTTCAATAGCGGGCCTTTTATCAGACTAGAGCCTCATAAGGAGTTTTTTTAATCAAAGCACAAGTGGGTAGTCTGTTTAGTATGTTTACAGAGTTGCGAACCGCTTATCCCCGCAAAAAAAAGGGTAACTGCATCTCGGTTATGGAACTGTTTCAGTCACTCTTGCCTCTGCTATAATAATATCATATATTCTAAATACAGTATGTCAGGTTAAGATTTTCTCTTTTCTTCGCGATGTTTCTTGTGATATTGGTCCAAAACTGTCACCATATACCAAACCAGCAAATGCTTCGCTTTATAGTTTTTCTGAGAAGGAAACAATTTCCTAGTTTTATTCGACATTAAGCACCATGTACATATCTAATTAGGTTTAAACAATTTTTGGCAAACCATACGTCATAATTTATAAACGCCACCGAGATTGCTTGAAAATTAATGTGTCCAATGTATAAATGCCACAATCAAGATATTTCATCGATTTCAAGTGGAAGGCAAGTAGGCAAGCTACTTTTACTAAGAATTTTGTGCGACCTATTTTTGATGATTTCACCCTTATAAGTAGTTTTCCTCCCCCGACATAAACCCACAGAAAACTTCCATTCATCACAACTCTATCCCGTTTTATGACAATTGACGAAGACTTAATATGTTATTACAAAGGTTGGAAATATCATATAATTCTTGAAGAGTTGGTTCTTCCTTAGTTTTGCATTTAAACATTACAGTCCATTTACCTTTGATATCCCCAACTTTCTATTTTGTGAACGATATGATTTTATTATTTAATACGATATTATAACTTTCATTTCTAGAAAATTATTTAGTGTGATGTTGAATAAAATCACTGTATAACTTTTATTGTGTCCGAATTTACTGCTAATGGGTTCTTCGATCCTAAAGTCGGATTTGCACCTAAATTGGTGACCATCACCCTTGGCCAACCAATGATAAGGGAGTCTCCTATTAGTCCTTAATTTCAGTTCGAAATTTACATGTTACTTAAAATAAGGTAAAATTATGTATTAGTGTTTTGTATTAACCTCACACATAACATTTTATGAAGTTTCTAGCTTTGTCATGCTCATATATATGCCTAGAGAAATAGCGACGAAACCCAACAAGACAATGATGAAAACGATTAAAATTAAGGTCGAGTTGGTATGATATAAATAATGTTGGAAACAAGTAACTACATGAAAATGACTCTGAAATAATAAGATATTGGAGTAGAATTTACGTAGGCCATGAGATAGTGATTTCCGATGTTAAGATTTCATAGACTGAAATGGAAATTAATATATCTTGAAATTTTATTTTTAATTCGCATATTTTCTATTCAACCAAATCCAATTTTAAAAATAAGTCACAGTCTCAAACACAAATCATATTTAAATTCACATTATTTACATGAGAATCACATTCAATATCTTTTTTCTTTAATAGAATTAACATCAAATTATAAAATATTGAATTTTATTATTCACTATAATTAATTTTATATTGTCAATATTAGATCCATATACATAATATAATTTTATCATTGGACGTATAATGTAAAATTAAATAAGACTAAGTTTTAGTATTAGTTGGAATTCAATTATTATTAACTAATAATGTCTTATTTTAGAAACATTTTATAATTTATGTTTATTTATATACATTATTTGTTCAAACAAGAATATCAAGATAAATATATATATTTGAAATATTGAGAAATTGAACCTTGCTATATCATAAACGAGCCAAGTTGGAGTGGAACACATTGGCCCTATAATATATAACGTGAGCAGGAGAAGTTTTTTTTTTGTGCCCAACAATAAATAAAAAATGTATAGGAAATGAGATATGTATAGTATTTAGAGATATCTTATTTTCAAGGTCTTTTATGATAAAAATTAAAAATAAGTTCCCCTACAATTTATTTTTTACATATATTTTTAATATTTTTCTTTTATTCTTCAAGTATATAAAAAAATGGGCTCTAAAAATTGGATTTTCTTGATGCCCCCATTTGTCAACATAAGTGTTTTTCCTGGTGGCTGGTTCTCAGTACTACAGAAATGCTTTTCTATGTCAAATTTTACGTGTTGGTCCCCTATATTAGCCTAATGCGTCCGGTGTAAGACTAACCCACTAGGAGTGGCATTTATTCCGGATTTGTTATGTCGGTTGTCCATTTAATTGATGATATTAATGGTTTCTTAATGGTGTTAGGGTGAGGAACGAACATTGTAGTTTGGAGTTATTCGAGTCGGGATAGAGAACCGATGTTATTGGTTGTTTTAATGTGTGACTTGCTAAATATTGATATGGAAGGTTCTTCTTCTTCATTTTCAACCTACTTCCCACTTTTTCTCATACCAATTATGAATGTCTTTTGGTCCCTTGATAAACAATCTTCAAATGATATAAAAGTGGTTTATAAATTATAATTTGTTTTAATATTGTGTTGATTGTACTTAAATACTCGGTTACTTAACAGACATTTACTTAACAAATACATTTTCGTATTCCAGCTAAGGTTGGATAAATAAACAACTGAGATGAGTTGATCTCAAACAAGTAAAACTCAAGTTTTGGTCAGGGAGCTGTTTACTTAAAACCCTATCTCTATTCTTTATTACTAGGAAGCTTATTTTGCACCGAGGCTTTTTACGGTGTAACTACTAGCTATTTGATATCACGACACATCCTTACTAGCATTGTTTTGTACCAAGCATGCAAAAGAAATTAAAATATCCAATAATAACTTTAGTATAAATTATTTTGAATTAAGGACTAATTACAATTAAAAATTATCTTCCGTCAAATTAAAATTAATTGACTTTCTTTAAATATAAATTGTTAGATGTCGAAAAAAATCAAATTCCAAGTGAAAAATTTTATTTTGTCATCACACAATTAAATAAGATGGACCTTTTCATTCACATATCTATTAAAATTAGTAAAATTTATTAGTGCACCACTTCATTTTATTTGAAAAATAGTTTTAATATTCAAAATTGCACATCGGGCATTACCCTTTTTAAAGACTAATTGAGCCCGTAAATTAAAAATAAAAACTTAAAAAGAGTATCATATTGTTGTGAAATTTGAATATTAAATTAATAATAAAAGTAAGTATATGAATAGAGGTTTACACAGAAAGAGACATGTACCTCTTACTTATATGCTTATCTCCAATCACATCTTTAAATACTATATTACTTCTTTTTAAACTCCAACCATGCATTTCTCTATCTTTAGTTATAAAGAAAAATACTATGGCTCCAAATTTAAAGTTACATATAAAGTTAATATTTTTATATTGCCAATCTACCATAGTTACTAGTACCATTTACTTGCACGACAGCATGCCGAATACTTGTGTGAGAATGGGCCGAGCAATTGCTATAATCTATCACAAAAAATTAGTTTTTGGTCTTAAAATACTAGTTTCAATAGTTGGTTTTGTATTTTATTTCAAATTTCACTCATTATTCAAGTACCTCACTATTTGAAGATAAAATTATTTTTTCTACCTAACATTTGTACTTTTTGATGAGATGGGATGAAGTGAGATGATATGTTAATTGTAACTTCATCTATTTTTTGTTATGTTGTTAGCAAAAAAAATAACATTTTGCTAAAATATAAAAAAAAAATTAGAACAAATTATACATAGAACACGATATACATATCATTTGTAACAACCCAGTCACATATCGAGAATATTTGGGGCTTTTACTCATTTTATAAGATAAAGTACTACTACTATGTGCACCAAAAAATCATAATATTTTGGAGACTTGTGGTGGGCTAGTCGTTACCTAACTTGAATGCATTTGGAACAGTAGCCTTCAACTTAATTTAGACTCAGAATCGGGACTTGACCATATTTTTGAAAAATGCTCGAGATCTAACTCAGATTGTCACATATGGAATTATAGCAGACTCTCGAAAACTTGATGCGTCAAGTTACCAGAGGTGGGGAAACGAAGGCTGGCAGTATTCTTCTGAAATGGACAGATCTCCGGAGGCGGGGACACGAAGCCCCCTTGTATTATCCCACAATGGCTACAGAGGAATGATCAGACCTATGAGCTGTCTGTTCAGGCCTGACAAGGACATCAGGAGTTCAGGTGGGGGAGTTTGTAACACCCCGGACCCACTTCGAGGAGATTTATGACTTCTCTTCAGTTTATAAGGTAAAGTACTACTATTATGTGCATCAACAAATTATCATCTTTTGGGGACCTGTGCTGGGATAGTCGTTACCCATGTTGGCTGCATTTGGGTCATTAGCCTTCGGCTTATTTCATATTCGGAATCGGGACTCGATCTAGTTTTCAAAAAATGCTCGGGATTTGACCTGGGTTGTTACAGTTCATAATGTGTCATATTATTACATGTGTTTAGCAAAAAATGTTTATTACATGTGCAGAGAAGAATGTGTAATTTCTATTCCGACGAAAACAAGTGTAATTCTATAACCAGAATATATTACATAATATTTAACCTATATATATACACACCAAAAGGACGTTATAGGACAAAAAAATATTAATAGAAACATTAAAAATAGTAATATAGTAAGACTAAGACATGGTATGCATAATATATATAACTAAGTCATGGAAAAACATAGAAATTAAAAAAACATTAAAACATTATATGAACAAGAATACGATTTGAAATTACTTGAAACACTTTTGATTATATAACGGAAAGCAATCTACTAGCCTTTGTGCACAATTTGAGAAAAACTGAGAAAAATATAAATTTTATACAATTCTTTCTTTTTTCTTTTAGGTACTTTTTACCATTTTACCCCTAATAATTTGGAGTAAAAAGTATCTATACATACTGATTACAACAACGAAATAAAAGAAAAATAAATAACATGAAATGATGTAAATTTACATGAAATTTATAGAGGTATATTAGACTTTTTTAACTTCTAATTAATCAGTGGAAATTATAGGGAAAAATATCCCGTGATAGTCATCTCCATTGTGGAACAAATAAAGTTTAAGAGGTTAAGACCTTTTGAACTGTTTTCTTTTATTACAATTCAAGAAATTTCATATTTTGGAACGGATAGAGAATCTATTGCTGGTTAAAATTATTTAAAAATGTGAGTTATAGTCCCAAATTGTCAAGTAATTTCGAGTCGTACTTGAGCGGATGAACATTGCGTGCATGTAATAGGTGATGTTTGGAACACGTTCTCCTCCGTAAGACACTAAGACTCACTTGGAACATGTTTTCCTCTATTTTCCGAGGCACTTGGAATCACTAAAAATGGTTACCGAATGAATGAGATATAATTATCTAAAATTTATTTATTTAAAGTAGAAATGATGTTAAAATAGAAATTGGTTTTCATTACTTTATACAACACAACACTCTAGTAGTGTCTAAATATGTTAATAAGGTGCTGGTGATGTGACTCAACTTAAACATTTTTTGTGTCATTTGTAATTTGAATAAGTAGGGTATCGCTATACGTCGAGGATCAATGGCTAACTTCTCTTCTATTTCACTAATGTTATGAAGAATGGATTTTGCTTTGTTTATCTAATAGCTAAATAAATAGTAATTAAGTAAAAGTTTGTTTGTAGGTAAATAAATAAACATGTTGGAAATGGTGTAGATCTACCCTAAACTTATGACACAATTCGGAAATTCTTCTAATATGTTCTGAAAAATACCTATTGAAATCCTCCCATGACCACATAAAAACAAGTTTGGCTACCTGTATAACCTCATCACCACATAGAAAGGTTAAAATGAGTTACACACTTATACAACTAATCCCATGACCACATAGAAAGATTATTTGACTTTAAAGAGATGGCAATCATAAAACATAATTGGATGACCACATCACAAAGTTAATTCTTGCATCTGTATAAGGGTTGACATATATAGGAACAATTAAGAACAAATCTCTGGAAAATCAAAACTATTTAATTGTCATAAAGTTCCGGGCTTCAAAATAGCCATCCAACAATAATAACATAGCCACCAATAATCATAGTAACACTTTTACGGTTCATGAGAAGATTAGAATACAATACAATGTGTAGAGTTAGAGAAATTATCCCTATATTGTTGATGTTGAAATCTTTAAGAATAAAATCGTTCTTCTCGTCTTCTTCTTGGATTCTTCTCTTGGTGTCTATGTATATCTATCTCTAATAATAATAACCCATTATAAAAAGTAATTTTAATATTTCAAGGAATAAATCAAAATTTCCCAAACCGAAAAGGTTTTTATGGTCAAAATTTGCAGTTGACTTTCTCTATTGTTAGTGGGCTGATCCAAATGGATTTTGAAGTTTGGAGCATTCTCTATTGAAAGAAAATCTCGTCTTCGCGTGGGCTGTTGAATCGCCAAAATTTGATATGTAGAACTCAAGAGAAGGCCTAAACAATAAGTCTTGCGCATGTAGCCCAATAAATCTGAATGTTCTTCTAATTTAGCTCCAAGCTATTCCAATTTAGAATTTCTTGCTTGCTACAACTAGTATTTAAAACTAATTAATAAAGTTCCAATTAAATGCAAAATATGTAATGAATGGGATTTTCGTGACGTATATATTGAATAAAATATAGTTTTGTGATATAATTGTGGATTTATTTGTGAATAAATATTAAGTTATATAATTTTGTGGTTGATATGAAATTTCTGTGAAATAGGATTAAGGAACGGGAAAAGTCTCGTAAAAATAAGTTACAAATAATAGCATCATAAGTCACTAACTTGAACTACTACAACTTCAATGTGGTTGCAAATATATATTAGATTTTAGATTTTAGGATTTTGATAAATGTGTTTTGTTTTTGTGGTATGCACCCTAATCTTTAGGTTGTGTCTTTTGAGACTTATAACCTCATAATTACTTAACACTTATGACATTAATCACTTCAAGGACTAAGTATATTAGTGATTAGTGATTAATGATTAATGATATGGACTTTAAGATGGAAAATCTAAGTCGATATATATTACTTAATTTTCCTAGTCCACTAATAAGAAATTTCGTGAACCTCAAAAATACGTTAAATTGAACCCAATCAAATTGAACCAAATGGTTTAATTCTATGTTACAAGATTCGATTGGTTTGGATTTTTTAAAACCGCAACTATATGATTAGGTTCTTATTTGATATTCAAACCGAAGTAAACCTGATGGCCATCACCATGAATCATTGGGTTTGATCAATTTTTGGCAAACCTTACACAATTTTATTCACAACCGTCAATATGATTGCTTCGAAATTAATGTGTCCATGGAGTAAATGCCAAAACCAAAATGTTTTACTGAATTTTCACAGAAGGAGAAGGCATGGGGGCTTGCTACTTTTGATACAAATTTTAAACAACCTATCTGTTGATCGTTTCACCTTCCTAAGTAGTTATCATGCTCGTCATAAATTAAAAAAAACTTTCATTTAGCATAACTCTATTCAGGTCTTTTGATAATTGACGAAGACTATAATATAAGTAAAAAGGTAGGGAATATATTTTACTGTCCCCAATTTTATATTTAAACATCACAGCCCGTCTATTTCTCTTTGATATCCAGTATTGAACCATTATCAAATCTCACTTGTCATACCAATCCTTCGTTAATTGAGTCATTCTATATCGTTATTTTAGTAATATGGTTACTTTAGTTTTGAGATGAAGGAACTTGAGTGTAGTTTGTTTTAACTTTAAGGTAACCCTAAAATTATCTCATGTCGGGAACTATTGTTGTTTAAAGTTATATTATAGAATATATTATGTGGCTTTAATAAATATTGCATATTATATTTTATTCATTTTTTTTATAATTTTTATCGAGTATGTTGTGTAAAGTTTTTTACTAATTATGTAACCTAAATTATGCAATAGGTGTTATGTGTCACATGTCTAAATTTAGTTGCTAGGTTTTCAAATTAATTTTTTTTTAAATTTCAGGTACATCACCATAGTATTCGAGTTGGAATATCTTGAGTTTCTTTTATCCGACACTTTACAAGAACAACTATACAACGTGGGCGATGAAAATGAAGGTATATATGCATGCTCAAGGTGTTTGGGGGGCAATTGAACCGAGTGATCCAAAGGGAGCGGTGGAATAAAAGACTGATAAGGTAGCATTGGCAATGGTATATGAGGGATTAACAAAGGACATGTTACTTTCAATTGCAGAGAAGAGTACATCCAAGGAAGCTTGAAGCGTTGAAAACAATGTGTCAAGGGGTTGATCGAGTAAAGAAGGCAAAGGCTCAACCTCTGAGAACTGAATTTGAATCTCTGAGTATGAGAGATAACGAACAGATTGATGAATTATTCCAGAGACTTAATGGCTTAGTGTAGAATATAAGAGCCCTAGAAGATGAGATAAAAGAGGCCTATGTGGTGAAGAAATTACTACATGTTGTGCCATCTAGATTCCTCCAAATTGTCTCGATATTGGTGCAGTTTGGCGATTTGGAGACACTATCCTTTGAAGAAGTAGTTGGATCTTTGAAAGTACATGAAGAACGAATGAAAGGATACAACAAGAGTGACTCAAATGAAGAACAACTCTTACTCATAGAAGAAGAGTGGCAAAAATGGGAGTTGGCTGAGAATAAACTGTTACTTACTTAGGAAGGATGGCTGAAGAAAACAAATAGGAGAAACTCAGATGGATCCTCATCGAATTTTCCGGAACCGTGGAGGGAAAGACAAAAGCAATTTGAAGTGCTATAATAGTGGTATATATGGTCATTTTACGGTTGATTCTTGTAGACCCAAGCGAAACAGAGAGCAGAGGGAAGAAGTAAATATGGCAAAGATTGAAGACGACGAACCGGCCCTCTTACTAGCAAAGTGTGATGAGGAAGGGTCAAAAACCACACTCCTATCTGAGAGCAAATTAATGCTATCACAAATGACTAAACTGCAATGAAGCAAGCAGTCATATGACGGGTTTCAAATCAAAGTTTACAAGGTTGGATGAGAAGATCACTGGAATGGTGAGCTTTGGGGACGGTCACAGTGTAAGAATCAAAGGCAAATGAACAGTATCACTCGTCTGCAAGAATGGACAAATCTGCACCATTGACGATGTTTACTATATTCCAACCCTCAAAAATAAATTTTGAGTCTTGGACAACTAGTAAAGGAGGGAAACATAATCATAATCAAAGGAGAATTATTGTAGGTGTATGACTCTCAAGACACACTCCTTATGAAGGTAAAACACTCTCAAAATCGACTTTATAAAATCATTATCAATACCATGCAGCCTATATGTTTGTTATCAAAACAAGAAAATGAATCTAAGCTTTGTCATCTACGCTTTAGAAACGTGAACTACCACGCCTTGGAGCTTTTTAATAGAGGTAAAATGGTGAATGGAATGCCAGAAATAATCTCTCTAGATGAAGTGTACAAGGGCTGTTTGTTGTCAAAACAAACTAGAAAACAATTTCGACTAAATACTAAATATGCAGCAAAAAGGGTTCTTGGGCTAATCCATGGAGATCTCTGTGGTCCTATACAACCGAAAACAGCTTCAGGAAAGAGGTATGTTTCTTATTGGTAGATGATTACAGTCGTTAAATGGGGGTATATTTTCTGAATAGAAAAGATGAGGCATTCTCTGTTTTGAAAAACTTCTGTACATTGGTTGAGAAGGGTGAAGAAAGAAAGATACGGGTTTTCAGAACGGATAGAGGGGGTGAATTTGGCTCTAATGAATTCAAACTATTTTGAGTATAAAACCTAAACAAGCCATACATTCTGAGTATAAAACCTAACTCAAACTTCGAATATTTTCGCTCAACCGTAGAGGGCGAGACAAAAGCAATTTGAAGTGCTATAATTGTAATATATATGGTCATTTTGTTGTTGATTTCCGTAGACCCAAGCGAAACAGAGAGCAGAGCGAAGAAGTAAACATGGCAAAGATTGAAGACAATGATCAGGCCCTCTTACTAGAAAAGTGTGATGAGGAAGGGTCAAAAACCACACTCCTATCTGTGAGCAAATTGATGTTGTCACAAATGACTAAACTACATGGAGATTCAAACGTGTGGTTTCTAGACAATGTAGCAAGCAGTCATATGAGGGGTTTCAAATTAAAGTTTACAAGGTTGGATGAGAAGTTCACCGGAGTGGTGAGCTTTGGGGACGGGTCCAGTGTAAGAATCGAAGGCAAAGGAATAGTATCTCTCTTATGCAAGAATGGACAAATTCGTACCATTGACGATGTTTACTATATTCTAACCCTCAAAAATAATATTTTGAGTCTTGGACAACTAGCAGTGGAGGGAAACAGAATCATAATCAAAGGAGAATCATTGTAGGTGTATGACTCTCAAGACACACTCCTTATGAAGGTAAACCGCTCTCAAAATTGACTTTACAAAATCATTATCAATACAATGATTCTTGTGTGTTTGTTATCAAAAAACAAAAATGAAACCAAGCTTTGGCATCTACGCCTGGGACAAACCACGCCTTGGCGCTGTTGAACATAGGTAAATTGGTGAATGGAATGCCTGCAATAATCTCTCCAGATGAAGTGTACAAGGGCTGTTTATTGTCAAAACAAACCAGATAACAATTTCCACTGAAAACTAACTATGCAGCAAAAAGGTTTCTTGAGCTAATCCATGGAGATCTCTGTGGTCCTATACAACCGAAACAGCTTCAGGTAAGAGTTATTTCTTCTTATTGATAGACGATTATAATCATTATATTTGTGTATATTTTCTGAATAGAAAAGATGAGGCATTCTCTGTTTTGAAACACTTTTGTGCATTGGTTGAGAGGGGTGAAGAAAGAAAGATACAAGTTTTCAAAACGGACAGAGCGGGTGAATTTGGCTCTAATGAATTCAAACTATTTGGTGAAAAAGCTGATATAAAGAGGCACTACATATCCCCGTATACGCCTTAACAAAACGGGGTTGTGGAGCATAGAAACCAGACAGTAATGGAGTCGGCGAGGAGTTGTTTAAAAGAAACTAAGTTGCCACCGGTGTTGCGGGGTAAAGCCATTAGACACTCAGTTTACTTTTTGAATAGACTCCCTACGCAAGCATTAACTGGAGTCACACCCTACGAAGCATGGAATGAAAGAAAGCCCCACATAGGTCATATCAGAATTTTTGGATACATTACACACATGAATATTCCAAGTCAGCACACAACCAAACTGGATGACAGAAGCAGAGAAGTGATCAATTTGGGAAAGGAACCCGGTACTAAAGCATATCGTCTATATGATCCAGTGAACAACAGAATTTGGGTGAGTAGAGATATGACGTTCGAAGAAAACAAGTCATGGGTGTGGGAATGCAAAGAGGACAGTTCACTCTCCTGTAATGGCATATTTTCAATCGAAGGTGTAGCTGAAACTTGCGAAGGAACGCTACAGAAAGGGTTGGTGAAGAAAATTTAGATACAGAGAGCACATCTGATTCACAAGGAATGTACTCACAGCATGATGTAAATAAATCACCTAGAGTACAATCACCTGCATATGTTCTAAAACCGAACAATTACGATGATTGTGTAGAACCGAAGAGAGTCAGAAATCTTCATGATATATATAGTGACACAGCTGAAGGGGAGTTAGAGGAAGAACTGTACCTCATCAGCATTGAGGAACCAATCAACTTCAAACAGGCTGTAAAAGAAAGATACTGGAAAATTGCAGTGGACAAGGAAATGAAATCAATAGATGAAAATAATACCTAGAAGTTAGTCGAATTACCATATGGAAAGAAAATCATTGCTCTGAAGTGGATATTTAAACTAAAGAGGGATGTCGAGGGCAATATAGTGAAGCACAAAGCACGGTTGGTAGCTAAAGGTTATGTGCAAGAGCATGGAATCGACTACGATGAAGTCTTTACCCCAATAACAAGACTTGAAACCGTACGGTTATTATTGGCTCTCGCAGCAAAGTGTGAGTGGGAATTTCACCATCTAGAAGTCAAGACAGCATTTCTGAACTGTGAAATAACCGAGGATATCTATGTTGCACCGCGAGAAGGTTTTAAGAAAAAGGGAAAGAAACATTTGGTATACAAACTGATAATGGCATTGTATAGCCTTCGTCAGGCGCCACAGGCATGGTATGTTAAACTGAATCCTTGAAAGCTTGGGATTTAAGAAGTGTCCTACGGAGCACGCTGTCTATACATAACAGGAGGGAGAAGATATAATGATAATCGTAGTGTACGTGGATGACCTATTGATAACCGGGAGCAATACTAAAATGATCGAGAGTTTTAAACAGCAATTGTGCACAAAGTTCGAGATGACAGACATGGGTAAGTTGAGTTATTACCTGGGAATTGAAGTAGAACGTAGTCATGGCTGTATAAAACTTAGGCAGACAAGTTATGCAAAAAAGGTCATAGAATAGGCAGGAATGAAGGGGTGTAATCCGGTAAAATACCTATACAACCGGGTTCTTGAGCTAATCCATGGAGATCTCTGTGGTCCAATACAACTGGAAACAACTTCAGGCAAGACGTATTTCTTCTTATTGGTAGCCGATCACAGTCATTATATTTGTGTATATTTTTTGAATAGAAAAGATGAGGCATTCAATATTTTGAAAAACTTTTGTGCATTGGTTGAGAGGGGTAAAAAAAGAAAGATACGGGTTTTCAGCATGGACATAGGGGTGAATTTGGCTCAAATGAATTCAAACTATTTTATGAAAAATACTGGTATAAAGAGGCACTACACAGCCCCATATACGCCTCAGGAAAATGGGGTTATGGAGCGGAGAAACCGGAAAGTAATGGATTTGGCGAGGAGTTGTTTAAAAGAAACTAAGTTGCCACCGGTGTTGTGGGGTGAAGCCATTAGACACTCAGTTTACTTGTTGAATAGACTCGTTACACGAGCATTAACTGGAGTCGCACCCTACGAAGCATGGAATGAAAGAAAGCCCCACATAGGTTAGATCAAAATTTTTGGAGACATTGCATACATGAAGATTCCAAGTCAGCACACAACCAAATGGGATGACAGGAGCAGTGAAGTGATCAGTTTGGGAAAAGAACCTGGTACTAAAGCGTACTGTCTGTATGATACAGTGACCAATAGAATTTGGGTGAGTAGAGATGTGATGTTTAAAGAAAACAAGTCATGGGTGTGGGATGCAAATAGGACAGTTCATTCTCCTGTAATGGCACATTTTCAATCGAAGGTGTAGATGAAAGTTGTGAAGGAAGTGCTATAGAAAGTGTCGGTGAAGAAAATTTAGATACAGAGAGCACAACCGATTCACAAGGAATGGACTCACAGCATGATGCAAATGAATCACCTAGAGTACAGTCACATGCACATGTTCTAAATCCAAACAATTACGATGATAGTGTAGAACCGAAGAGAGTCAGAAATCTTCAAGATATATATAATGAGATGGCTAAACTGAAATCTTCAACAAACTACATTTCAATTTCGCTTTACCATAAATTCTCTATAAATCATACCAAATGTATAAATTAACATATCTCATATATATGCATAAATTAATATTATTTGCTCAAAGTAGATACAAAATATATACACACACACAAATCACACACAAAGTTCACTTTAACTATAGTGAAATCAAATAACTTACAATGAGATTAAATGATGAAATTGATGAAAGATCTTATTCTTTTTCTTCTTCCTTGTCTTTGTTTTTTTCATAAATTTTTATATTATCTTCCTCTTCCTTATTTTTAACACCACCCAATACAAAAGCAAAAAGGTGGTGGGTTCATTTTTAAATCTGGATATTTTTTCCACCAATATTAGTACGAAAAACCTTTGAGCTGGGGGACCTCATTTCCTACCAATATTAGTAGGAAAAAACTCTGAATTATTAAAAAGCTTCCAACGTCAAAAAATAAATAATATTTTGGATAAAACGTGGACTGGTGATATGGAGGGTGGGGTCATATCCATATAAAAATTTCATCATATCCTACCAATATCGGTAGGTTTTAATTTCTTACCAAATCATGTAGGAAATATCACTAAATTGATTAATTTAAAATTAAATTTTAAGTATGTTTTGGTACTTGCATGCACAAGATGCGGCCCCATCACGAGCCATTCCTACCAGATGTCGACCTCGTAGGAAATAATGGAGCAATTCTTTTCTTGGTAGGAAAAACTCCTTGAAAACTGAAGCCAATGAGTAAAACTTGTCACTAAAATTATGTAAACTCCAAATAAGTGCATAAAATTCAATTTAATGCTAAATTAGGTATTTTGTATGAACATGAAAATTTTTTTTGTCTAGATTTCATATATGTAAACTTGAATTTATTCTTTTTTCGGTAGCTAAAAAAAGAAGATATATCATTCAAAAAAAATACATCTTTACATAAAAATAAAATTAATAATATTTGAATATAATACATTTAGATCTTCTTAATTGGTATTGAAATATTTTTTTCTTAATAATGGATTAGGTCAATAAGTAACTTTTTACTTTTATTTTAAACCTAATGGTACACACACAAAATCTTATAATTTCACATTCATTTTAAGGAAAATTAACAATAAAATAGTATATGCTGAGAACCAAGAGTAAATATATGGTTTCACAATTCTCTATTATGCACTCCAATAAAATAATATACAATAGAACTATTGTGATGACTTTGAAGAATACATACATGATCAAAAACATTGACAACTTAGTTTCTAGAATAATAAAAATTAAAAAGACCACCAATACAACTTAAATACAGTAACTTTGTAAGGGTGTACACTATGTCTGTGCCAAAAATGCTCCCAACACATGATTCACAGGCTGATGACTTAAATGCGGCACGATACACCCTAGATCCTCCTTCAATTTTCAATGTATTTTTAGATAATACCTGTAATAAGAAAGAAGACTAAAATGATAAGATTTACTGTCAAAATCTAAAGAAGAATAAATTACAAAAAGTTTTATCCCTACATACCTGTATACGTTACATGTATGGGAAAACTACTGATAAAGTAGTGGAGTAATTGTCACACATCAAATCCTCGATAATGTAAGAGTAGCTTCTTGATGCTATACACATCACTAGCCCTTTCGATGCAAAGTTGTCGAAAAATAAAGAATCAAGGGAAATGTCACTAAGATTACTATGAATGATTGTAAATGAGTTAGGGCAGTATAAAATTAACTTCAAGGTGCTGAAAGAGTTTAATAGGGTTCTCTTGATTCTAGACCACCAGAGTAATTCCTGGTTTACTAGAGGAAACTGAACCTGAATTTCAAGTGGGTGAATAAAATTAGTTCCCAGAGTGGGTAGAAGGGAGAATTCTACGTGATTGAGGTCAATCCCAGGAACTGGGATATTGGCGCAGTTTTTCAAATACAGTTCCTTCAGATTTTAAATTGGAATAACGAAACTCTTCATGCTGTAGCATGATCTGAGTTCCAAAACTTCATGGTTTGATAACAAAGATTTAACACTTTGAAACCACATTGTGGCGAAAGATAACCTTAAAGATCTAAAACTCTTACAAGCATCCAATTTCACTTCAGCCAAGTCAGTTTTGTTGAGTGCCAAATAGAAAGAGAATTTTTCGAGTTTTGGCCCATGAATCTCTAAGATCTGTACAACATAAAAAGCTTAATTGGGAACATGTTTCTGGACAGCCATGTGAAACCATTGATCCATAAGAGGGGACAAAGATTCAATATTAGGAAAGTCTATATACAACCCTAGTGACACTACAGAGGTGATATTTTCAAGACGGTTGGTCATGAAAGACCCTAGAAAATTTAGGTACTCTTGACTCATGTCTATATCAGAAAAATGATGTTTTGCCTGTTGGAAAATAATTTTAACTTGTATTCTATCTGAATATTCACCAGGTAGTAGTAGTAGCCGTTAGAGAAGTAGTCAAAGAGTGGTTTCCGTGTTTTTAGGATCAGGAGAATAAGTGGAAATAGTGGACTATATTTAGGAGTTTGTTTTTGGATTTTAGGAGCTAGTTGTTTTGTTTATTTCCTAGTATTTCCAGTATATATGTACTACTCTTTTCTGAAATAAAAAGCCGAGTTCTGCATTTTTTCTGTTTTATACGATTGAGTTGTTTGTGAGTATTACATCTGTAATAAGCTTGTTGTGGGTGGTTTTTAATCTTGGACCAATATCTGGTATCAGAGTTCTGGTTAATCTAGTGGATGCCAAAGTTCATGCCAAGATCGCAGACAATGAAAGGGATGAAGGTCAAAGACGGAACGGTGACGCTGAGTTACCCGATATTGAGTAAAGCCAATTACACGGCGTGGTCAATCAAGATGAGAGTCTGTATGTTGGCTCATGGGATTTGGGAGGCTGTCGAGCCCACATACCAGAAAGTTGTAATTGATGACAAAGTGGATAAGGTGGCATTGGGTTCCATTTACCAAGCAATACCTGAGGATGTTTTGCTGGCCGTTGCTGAGAAAAAGACTTCCAGGGACGCGTGGGAAGCAATTAAAATAATGAGCCTGGGGCGGATAGAGTGAAGAAAGCTCGAATTCAAACACTGAGGTCAGAATTCGAGAATCTAAGTATGAGGGAGACAGAAACTATTGATGAGTTCTGTATGAAGCTTAACGGGTTAGTAACAAATATCCGTACTTTGGGAGAAACCGTGGAAGAAAACTATGTGGTGAAGAAAATTCTGAGACCAGCTCCGGAAAAGTTCATGCATATCACATCTTGTTAGAATTTCAAACCCTCCAATAAATAAGTTGTTTAGTTTGTATTCTACGCATGCAAAATAAGGGTGGCATCTATAACTAAAAATAGTTGTACGTGTATGTATAAGATAAATGATAAGCAATTAGCTAGGTCTGCAATAGAGTGAATAATGTATGAACACAAAGAGCAGCAACAAAAGATCCAGCAAATATGGTAGGCAGGAAAGTCAAGTGCACATGCAACACCTATATCCATACACGGTATGGAGAAAATTATGCAGGTTATTACATGGAAGAGAGTTTGAATCCTAAAATAAAGGTAGGCCATTGACATGTACAAGATAAAATGGTTGGATGTAATAAGTAGCCCATGAAGTAAGGCATGACGTAACTTAGCAAATTAGAGGTCTGTATAAAGGCTGATCCTTTGGTGTTAAAATTGTGAGTTAGATATAGAAAAACACAAGTGAAAGAAATATTTGTAAGGAAAAGAGCAGAAGCTCATGTGCAAATAAAAAAGGCTGTAGCCTAAGTCCTGTGTAGCTTTGTGTTTGTATTACAAAATAAAAAAGGCTGTAGCCTAATATATATATATTAGTGTGTTTGTTTTTTTTTTGGTTAAAAGTTATAAGTCCAGACCCATACACGTTCCCAACAAGTGGTATTCGAGCCAGCATTCCGTTCAAGAAAATGGCAAATATGGTGCAACCAAATATTCCAAAATTAATGACAACAAATTACGGGAATTGGAGTATCCAGATGAAGGTGTTACTCGGTTCCTACGACAATTGGGATATTGTCGAAAGTGGGTTTATTGAGCCCGCAGATGCTGCCGCTGAAGTAGCACTACCAAATGCCGAGAAGACGGCATTAAAGGAATCCCGGAAAAAAGACAAGAAGGCGCTATATACAATTTTTCAAGGTGTTGACGAATCTACCTTTGAAAAAATTTCAGTTGCAAAAATGGCGAAAGAGGCATGGGAGATTTTGCAAAAATCTTTCCAAGGTGTCGAAAAAGTTAAAAAGGTGCGGCTCCAAGTTCTTCGTGGCGAGTTCGAAAATATTAAAATGAAGGCCTCAGAAAATATTGGTGAATATGCTACTCTTTTAAAAACAGTGACAAACGAGATGAAGACAAATGGAGAAAGTCTCGATGATGTTCGGGTCATGGAAAAATTACTCCGTTCATTGACAAGAAAATTTGACTATGTCGTTACTTCTATTGAGGAGTCAAAAGATTTATCCACAATTTCCATTGATGATTTAGTTGGTTCACTTCAAGCGCATGAACAGCGGATGAACCAGTATGATGATACAAGCCATTTGGAAAAGGCGTTGTAAAGTAAGGTGTCCATTGGTGAAAGTTCAAACAGTAGCAGTTCTGGTCGTGGAAGAGGTGGTTTTAGAGGTGGCTATAGTGGTGGAATAGGACGTGGAAGACAGTCCTTCAACAGAAGCCAGAACACTGAAGGTTATCGTCCATCTGGCCGTGGTCAGAATTTTAGAAGCCGAGGACGAAGAGGATTTCAATGAGGTGACAAGTCTCAATTTCAGTGCTATAATTGTAATAAATTTGGCCATTTCAGTTATGAATGTAGATCACCAAAAGTGGAAAAAATGAGTCATTTTGCAGCAGCAAAAGAAGACAAAGATGTTGGCACTGCTATGTTCCTCACTTATAAAGGAGACGAGGAGAGCAAGAAAAATGTTTGGTATCTTGACTCTGGTACAAGCAACCACATGACGAGCCACAAGGATTTATTTATGGAGATAGACGAGACCATCAGCGGAGAAGTTACGTTTGGTGATTCATCGAAGATTCCAGTCAAAGGCAAAGGTACAATTACGATTGTATTGAAGAATGGTGAGAAAAAGTTTATTAATGACGTTTACCATATACCTGCTTTGAAAAGTAACATCATCAGTCTTGGCCAACTTGTGGAGAAAGGATATTATATACAGATGTAGGATAATTCTCTCGTCATCAGGAATCAGGATCGAGAATTAATTGCAGATGTGGAGATGTCAAAGAATCGTTTGTTTACACTTGATATACAAACGAAGATGCGGAGGTGTTTAAAGACGGTCATTAAAAATGACTCGTGGTTATGGCATTTGAGATATGGTCATCTTGGATTTTCTGGTTTGAAATTATTGTCAAAGACAAAGATGGTAGACGGTTTGCCAGAAATCAACGAACCAGAAAATTTGTGTGAAGCATGTGTTAAGGGGAAACAACACAGACAAAGTTTTCCCGTTGGAAAATCATGGAGAACCAGGAGGCCACTGGAGATTGTTCATACAGATATTGCTGGTCCATTTGATATTGCATCACTTGGAGGTAACAGGTATTACCTAACATTTATTGATGATTTTAGCAGGAAAAGTTGGGTGTATATCCTCAAAGAAAAGGCAGAGGCTCTTGATAAATTCAAGGAGTTCAAAGTTTTGGCAGAAAAACAAAGTGGTCATTATTTGAAGGTACTCCGATCAGACAGAGGAGGCAAGTATACTTCAAATTTGTTTAAAAGCTTCTCCAGAGCACATGGAATCAATCATCAGTTGACAACGGCATATACTCCTCAACAAAATGGCGTTGCAGAGAGGAAGAATCGCACTATTCTAGACATGGCAAGGAGTATGGTGAAAGCAAAGCACATGCCAAGAACTTTCTGGGCTGAAGCCGTTTTATGTGCAGTTTATTTGCTGAATCGCTGTCCAACTAAAAGTGTCAGAAACAAAACTCGAAATGAAGCATGGAGTTGTAGCAAACCATCTATTGGACATCTTAGAATTTTTGGGTGCATTGCATATGCACATGTTCCAGATCAGAAAAGGAAGAAGCTGGATGATAAAGGCGAAAAGTGCATCTTTACCGGATATGACAAAAGAAGCAAGGCGTACATACTCTACAATCCCCTCACGAAGAAATTAATCATTTCTCGAGATGTTGAGTTTGACGAATTAGATTACTGGAGATGGAGCGAGGAAGAAAGAAAAGTTGTTGGTTTGTTTTTTCAGGATGAAGATGATGAAAGTGATAACACCAATGTTCAAGATGATGAAAATGATGATCCAACTCCTCCACAAAGTCCAAACCAACAAACTCCTGCCTCGACATCATCGAGTTCAGGAAGCAGTAGCAACAACAGTTCAGGGGGAGCACCGAGAAAAATGCGGAGTCTGGATAACATTTATGATGCAACAAGTCCGGTACAAACTACCTTTGATTATTCATTGTTTTGCTTAATGGCTGAGTGTGATCCAGTTACATTTGAGGAAGCTTCTGAAGAAAGCAAATGGAATAAAGCAATGGATGAAGAAATTGGTGCAATCAAGAAGAATGATACTTGGGAGCTCACAAATCTTCCAGAAAGACACAAAGCAATTGGTGTCAAGTGGGTCTACAAGACAAAGACAAATCAGGATGGTGAAGTTGAAAAATACAAGGCAAGGCTAGTGGCAAAAGGCTACAAGCAGCGATACGGTATTGACTATGATGAGGTATTCACTCCAGTTGCAAGAGTTGTTACCATAAGACTTCTTACAGCAATTGCAGCTCAGAATCAATGGAAGATTTTTCAGATGGATGTGAAGTCAGCATTCTTGAATGGCTATCTTGAAGAAGAAGTCTATATCGAGCAACCACCGGGATATGTTCAGAAAGGCAAGGAAGATAAAGACTACCGACTAAAGAAAGCTCTGTACGGGTTGAAGCAAGCTCCGCGAGCATGGAACACAAGGGTTGATGAATATTTTCAGAAAAATGGTTTCGTGAAAAGTCCATACGAGCATGCACTGTACACAAAAACAAATTCAGGAGGAGATATTATGATCGTGTGCTTGTACGTGGATGACATGATCTTTACCGGAAATAACCCTGGTATGTTTGATGATTTTAAGAAGGTTATGACTAATGAATTTGAGATGACAGATATTGGTCAAATGTCATACTTTCTTGGAGTCGAGGTCAAGCAAAGCAAAGATGGAATTTTTATGTCACAGAAAAAATATGCAGAGCAGATTTTAAAGAAATTCAGAATGGAGGAATGCATGCCAGTGAGCACACCAGCTGAAGCTAGCATAAAGCTCAGAATTGATTCAACGAGGGAGTCGGTAAATCCGACATTGTTCAAAAGTTTGGTCGGAAGTCTGAGGTACCTAACTTTCACTCATCCCGATATTATGTATGCAGTTGGACTGGTTAGTAGGTACATGGAGAAGCTGAAGCAAGATCACTTCATGGCAGCTAAAAGAATTTTGAGGTATATTAAAGGTATGCTTGATCATGGACTATTTTACACACACTCTCAGGATTCAAAATTAGTTGGCTACTCAGACAGTGATTATGGTGGTGATTTGGATGACGGGAAAAGCACTTCTGGATATGTTTTTCACATTGGTTAAGGGATATTTTCATGGTCATCGAAGAAGCAGCAAACAGTTGCTCTCTCAATATGTGAAGCAGAATACATCACAGCAGCAACCTGCGCGTGTCAAGCTATGTGGCTAGGCTACATATTGGGCGAGTTAAATCTTGCCAAGGACGATCCGCATACTATTTATGTGGATAATAAATCTGCTATTTCACTTGCGAAAAATCCAGTATCACATAGTCGGAGCAAGCACATCAATATTAAATATCATTTTATTCGAGAATAAGTGAATGATAAAATTGTGGAACTGGTGCACTGCAAAACCGAAGAAAATTTACCGGATATTTTCACAAAGCCGTTGAAGCCGGACGTGTTTAACAACATGAAAAAGAAGCTTGGAATGCAGAGTCGAGTTTGAGGGGGAGTGTTAGAATTTCAAACCCTCCAATAAATAAGTTGTTTAGTTTTTATTCTACGCATGCAAAATAAAGGTGGCAGCTATAACTAAAAATAGTTGTACGTGTATGTATAAGATAAATGATAAGCAATTAGCTAGGTCTGCAGTAGAGTGAATAATGTATGAACACAAAGAGCAGCAACAAAAGATCCAGCAAATATGGTAGGCAGGAAAGTCAAGTGCACATGCAACACCTATATCCATACACGGTGTGGAGAAAATTATGCAGGTTTATTACATGGAAGAGAGTTTGAATCCTAAAATAAAGGTAGGCCATTGACATGTACAAGATAAAATGGCTAGATGTAATAAGTAGCTCATGAAGTAAGCCATGACGTAACTTAGCAAATTAGAGGTCTATATAAAGGCTGATCCTTTGGTGTTAAAATTGTGAGTTAGATATAGAAAAACACAAGTGAAAGAAATATTTGTAAGGAAAAGAGCAGAAGCTCATGTGCAAGTAAAAAAGGCTGTAGCCTAAGTCCTGTGTAGCTTTGTATTTGTATTACAAAATAAAACCCAGTTGCTTATATATATATTAGTGTGTTTGTTTTTTTTTTGGTTAAAACTTATAAGTCCAGACCCATACACGTTTCCAACACATGTGCCATAGAACAATTTCGAAAGTTGGATGAGATGACATTAGAGGAGACCGTGGGCTCACTTAAAGCTCATGAGGAGTGGCTTCGGGGACAACTGGAGAATAGTAGTGGGAAACTAATGTTGACTAAGGATGAGTGGATGAAACGATAAAATAATGAAGGAAAATTACTTTTCACTAGGGAAGAGTGGCTTAAGAGAAAGACTCAGAAAAATTGTGGGCCGAGTAGCTATCAAGGAGTGCGTGACAAGAGTAAATTACGATGCTTAACTGCCAGAACTACGGCCATTTTGCAGCCGAGTGCCGTAATCCTAAATGGGAGAAAGAGCAAAGATCAAAAGTGAACCTGGTGCAGAGTCAAGATGATGAGCCAGCACTATTGTTGAATAGAATGTGAGATGAACAAAGGAAATACACTACTACTAAATGAAGGAGAAGTCATGCCAAGGCTGAATCAAAACAAAGTCAAAGAAATTGAGTCTTATGTGTGGTATTTCGATAATGGCGCAAGTAATCATATGACGGGGACAAAGTCGAAGTTCAAGGAGTTAGATGAAAATGTAACAGAAAGGGTTAGATTCAGAGATGGATCGACTGTTGAGATCAAAGGGAAAGGCATAGTGGTTTTCACGAGTAAGAATGGTGAAGATGTGGCTTTTCATGGCATGTAGTACATCTCCACACTTTGCAATAATATCATAAGCCTTGGTCAACTGTAAGAAAGTGAAAATAAAGTGATTTTCAATGGAATTTATTTGTGGGTATATGATAACAGGGAGAAGCTGCTCATAAAAGTTAAAAGAACAAGTAATCGACTTTATAAAATCATTCTGGAGTCAAGTGGTTCCAACTGTTTGTTGTTCACGATTGAGGAATCTTCAAGATTGTAGCACTTGCGTTTGGGCCATGTGAATTATAGGGCCATGAAGATGCTGTCAGACAATAATATGGTACAAGGCTTACCAAAATTGGTGCAACCTAAGGAGCTGTGTTCAGGATGCTTAATGGCAAAACAAACGACACAATTATTTCCAAGCCAGGCAGAATATCTAGCTACAAGAACTCTGGAACTGATTCATACGTATCTTTGTGGTCCAATCACACTTGAAAAAAAGGCGGGTAATAAATATTTCTTATTGTTGGTTGATGATTGTAGAAGATTTATGTGGATTTACATGTTGAGAAACAAAGATGAAGCACTGGGGGTGTTTAAGAAATTCAAAATATTTGTCGAAAAGAATACAGATGAAAGGATTAAAATAATGAGAACTGATAGGGGTGGGGAATTTGGCTCTAATCAGTTCAATTCTTATTGTGAAGAAAGTGGTATTGTAAGGCATTTTACAGCCCCTTATTCACCCCAACAAAATGGAGTCGTAGAACATCGAAATCGGACGGTTGTGGCAATGACTCGTAGCCTTTTGAAAGAGATGCACCTGCCTTCTAGTTTGTGGGGAGAGGTTGCACGACATTCTATATACGTTCTTAATCGCTTGCCAACATGGGTTGTGTCGAAAAAGACCCCGTATGAGGTGTGGAAAGGCTATAAACCGGATGTAAGTCATATCCAAGTGTTTGGCTGTGTGGCACACATGAAAGTGCCAAATGTGCACACAACCAAACTGGATGATAGAAGTAGAGAAGTGATTTATTTGGGTACGGAACCAGGCACAAAAGCTTGTAGACTCTACGACCCAGAGTTAAAGAAAATTTTAGTGAGCAGGGATGTCGTGTTTGAGGAAAGCAAAGGTTGGAACTGGAGTCAGATGCAAGATGAAAATGAAGAGTTTTCTAATCAGGCTTCTTTCAATATGAAGGAAAATTGGTCAAGTGCAGAAAATGAAGATCTTACTGAGAATGCCACTAATGATTATGGTGATGAGAATTATGGTCACTCGGAAAGAGGTAGTGTGAGCACTAGTGAGAACACGAGAGCAGCGACGCCCACCAGGTCAGTTACTGCATAAATAGACTTTGAAGATCAAGGTTCACCCACTGGAAATTCTGGGAATTCGAGTAACAGCAGCGATCATCCAAGGAATTTCAGACTACTTAGTGACACAAGAAATCGAGTTAGAGGAGGAACTATTATTATGTGGAGTGGATGAACCCGGGAGCTATGAACAGGCAGCACACAATGAATCATGGGTGCATGCCATGAAAGACGAAATCGAAGCAATACAAAAGAATAACACCTGGAAACTAGAAGAGTTACCTCTTGGACAAAAACCGATTAGCCTAAAATGGGTATACAAAGTTAAGAGGGATGCTGACGGGAACATTACTAAACACAAAGCAAGACTCGTAGCTAGAGGTTATGTTCAAAGGAAAGGCATAGACTTTGAGGAGCTGTTCGCACCGGTTACTCGACTGGAAACCGTGAGACTCTTGCTGGCACTTGCTGCAAAAAACGGGTGGCAGGTGCACCATTTAGATGTTAAATCTGCTTTTTTAAACGGAGACTTGGAGGAAATTGTATATGTAACGCAACCTGAGGGATTTGTGAAAGAAAATAAAAGGCACATGGTGTATCGCTTAGTGAAAGCACTGTACGGACTGTGGCAGGCACCTCGTGCGTGGTATGCGAAATTAAGTAAGTGTCTAGAGAAATATGGCTTCGTTAAATTCCCATATGAGCACGCTGTTTACACAAGACGAGAGGGGAATGAGTCTTTAATTATAGGGGTGTATGTTGATGATCTCCTAGTTACTGGCACAAGTGTTGCAAATATTGAAAGATTTAAGAAACAAATGAGTGATGCGTTTGAAATGAGTAATTTGGGAAGGTTATCTTATTATTTGAGAATCGAAGTTGATCAAAAGAAGGACTACATAGAGCTAAAACAGACTGCGTACGTGAAAAAGCTGCTTGAAAAAGCCGGAATGACATATTGTAATCCTTCAAAGTATCCAATGGAACCAAAGGTGCAGCTTGTTAAAGATGAGACGGGGAAGACAGTCAACTCCACGATGTTCAAAAGCCTGGTAGGGGGTCTGAGGTATCCGGTCCATACACGACCAGATATAGCGTATTCGTTAGGGATGATTATCCGGTTTATCGAGCGTCCCACTACGATGCATTTGAACGCAGCAAAACATATTTTGCGGTATGTAAAAGGTACTTTAAACTATGGTTTAATTTACTAGAGAGGGACTGGAAACTATATATTGTCTGGTTATACTGATAGTAATCTTTGGGGGATGTCGGGGATAGAAGAAGTACAGGGGGAATGGCATTTTATTTAAATGAAAGTTTGATTACTTGGGTATCACAAAAGTAGAGGTGCGTGGCTTTATCATTCGGTGAAGCAGAATTCATGGCTGCAACTACAGCAGCGTGTCAAGGTGTGTGGCTGCAGAATTTGCTTACCCAGATAGGTGATATAAAGCACTGTCCAGTTACTATATATATAGATAACAAGTCTGCTATTGATTTGGCGAAAAATCCGGTTTTCCATGACGAAGCAAACACATTGATATTCGCTACCTCTTTATACGTGAATATGTGTCTCGAGGAGAGATTTTGATCAAGCATGTGTGTTCTGAAAAGCAACGTGCTGATATATTGACTAAACCCATGTCTACGGTGAAGTTCGAGAGAATGCGAGCATTGCTTGGAATCCAGAATCTGCAGAATGGAGTTCAAATTACGGGAGAGTGTGTTGGAAAATAATTTGAACTCGTATTTTGTCTGAATGTTCATTACACCAGGTAGTATTAGTAGCCGTTAGAGAAGTAGTTGTTGGAAAAACTTAGTATTTTCGACTAAGTTATGAATCATTTTGAGACTCTATATGAGTGAGAGACATTATGTGTTAGTGGTGTGTATTTACTGGAACGTATTCTCCTCTTCGAATGGATTCCAACGCATATTTACACGCTCAAAATGAGTAAAAGGTGAATGAGAACTGATGTTCCAAACTTTTACCTTTTAATATAAAAAGTTGTTTTGTACCACATCGAGAGTAGCACAAACCTGTTCCTTAGTTTTTCTTATAAATACCATGTACCATATCAAAAAGAAATACAAGTCCTTTCAAGCCTCTCTTTATAAATAGAGTCTTAGGGCACCAGTTTTATTAAGTCGAGGAAATAAGAGTCATCTCTTTCATTCTCGGTCTCTTTAGTCTTAAATTTTTCCAATATTTCGGTGATAGTTCTCGGGCTCAGTTCAAGTTCGTTGAGAGTATATTCGATCTATCGATTATACTTGTATCTCATTTTATCCAGGGAAGCAGGTCGCTAAACACGGATGGTGCAGGGGGAAACTGCTTTAAGGAGACCATTTTCTGGACTCAAGATTAAATTCAATCTCTGTTTGTTTTCTCAAACCCTTCTCCTAATTTAATTGTTAATTCTTATATGCTTATGTGATTTAAGAATTAGCAATATTCTTGTGAATTAGTTATATATATATTAATGTCTTTATCATACAAGATTGATATATATCAAGAGAAAATTTGACTATTACCGAGAGTCAATAAATCAATATTTTTTAGCACGTGTACTAGAAAATGGCTTGTGTATCTTCTCTCTATGTCATTTGTGGGGGAAAGGATGTTAAGAAATAGAGAGAGTGGTTATGTTTGACATAATCTTGTTTAAAAAATATTAAGATCTTCTTACGAGATAGAAGCCTTATGACCCAAATGAATTTTCAAAATAGGAAAATATATGTGGGTCTGAAGGAAGTATAAGGTCAGACTGATAATAAAATATTACAGTCAAAACTAATGACCTTATATAATTTATGAAATATTCTCGAGTTTTGAGAATAAGGTTCATTAAGATGATACTAAAATTATCGTATTGTGAAATTTAAAAGTGCATCAATGAATATTGAGACGGTCTTTCTAAATAGATATTCAGAGAAATATCTATTTACGTGAACTTGAGGGTTGCTCTAGATAAAGTAAGAGTAGAAAATCTGTATTTTCGGTGATCATGTTGAGTGAAACAACATTGACACGAAATAATGGCATATTAAATTTGATATTGCTATGATAAGCATTGGCTTCAAATAAATGACATGGTTGCCATTTTGAGGACGCTCAAAATTAGTTGCTATGTGAATAAGGATTGCCAGTTTAAGGACGCTTAAACTCGGTAATGATGGAAACTGAAATTGCTGGGTTTTGGGATGCTAAAAGCTGGTAATAACAATAACAAGTGAAGCCTTAAGTAATAACTAGTAAAGTTATTTCATAAATGTGAAATATGTCAATATGAGATGTCAAACTGATTCAAAATTAGAGAATCGACAAGTGTGCATGTGTTATTTACACATGATATGCAAGTCATAATTGATTACATGTGAGTGATCTGATCATTACGAGAACTAATGACAAGAGGATCATCTCTTAAAATCTTGACGTGATTGGAAAGTTTTGATTTGAAGATTACAATCTTCGTGACTTTAAAAGTCTTAGATGATACATGCCACATATTGGTGATGTGAATTTTGAAGAGATCAACGAAGCTAAAGTTGTCATAGATAGAATGGATTTATATTTTTCCAAGCATAGATGAACAAGGATCTCTCAAGAAGGATTGCAAGTCTGTTGTACTTTTTAAAATTGTACAAAATTAGACATAGGATACATAGTTGGTAAACTGGGTAGATGCACGAGTACTATGAAAAATGGTCACTTGGAAGTGATTGCAATGAGATTTAAGGTGTATGATATGTGCTCGTGAGTTTGGACTGCTATACAAAAGATATCTAATTGTACTATGTGAATATAGTATGTAAATTAGATATTTGACTTTAAGAACTTAAAAGTCATTTGAGAATACATTTCACACTTAGCAGTCGTGTCATGGAAATCCTAAACTTAGCTCGATTCATGATGGAATACGAGTCTGGTGCATAAAATTAATGCAGTGAAAGGCTGAATATCCACTTTGTAAGGATATTCCTAAATGAAAAGGAAAATGTGTCTTCAATATGCATATATCGTGTAATCAATATGCAAATTGGGAGATCACATTATTGTGTATGAAATGGTATGTCTCACATCTATGATGAGGACATAATACCATTAAACAACTATTCTCAACGAGAATTATCATGATTGACTATGTAAAGTCAAATGATAATATTTGGATCTACTAACCAGATGGTTAAACTGAGCGAATCTGTTTAAGCCAAGGGAATCTAGTTAGACCGAGAGATAGTTTCCAAATCATCGAGAGGAATGAGCCTTGCCTATTGCTTAACGGCGTCATGGTAGACACCCAACCTTGCTGACTGGAGATCCCAAGAACTTGGTTCAATGGGACAACTAAATCATGATGACCAAATCACTGTGGGGGTAACCCCTGGCCTATTTCTATGATGATGAAACAGTGAGACCCGTAAGGTACGAGGTTAAGCATTATGCTTTTAATGATCTTTGACGAATACAAGGATTTCAAGTTCGAATACATAATATTTGGTTGAGTAAACGCGAGTTACTCTATAAGATAAAGATCACCTATGTAAGAGAGAAGTATGGTCGCTTCAAAGGAGAATTGCGAGGCACAATTCTTTAGAAACTCTAGCAGAACCAGGACGATGTTCCAGGGCCAAAATGGACATAATCATGATAACTGAATGAGTCAGGAAAGATATAGTGATGAGTATGTCATCGTTTACACAAACGGTCGAACAGTTCAAGGACATCATGTCATACTTATTCGAGCAAAGGTTCAAGGAGCATTCTCTACCTATCGTATGCTATATCTGACCGCCAGAACTATCACCAAGTCAAGCTCCGCGTCTGTCTATGTGGTGCGTGCTACTGGACCATCAATCTCATTTCTGGGGGATTGTTGGACAAACTTAGTATTTTAGACTAAGTTGTGAATCATTTTGAGACTCTATATGAGTGAGACACATTATGTGTTAGTGGTGTATATTTACTGGAACGAATTCTCCTCTTCGAGTGGATTCCAACGCATATTTACACACTCAAAATGAGTAAAAGGTGAATGAGTAACTGATGTTCCAAAGTTTTAGCTTTTAATATAAAAAGTTGTTTTGTACCATATCGAGAGTAGCACAAACCTGTTCCTTAGTTTTTCTTATAAATACCATGTACCATATCAAAAAGAAATACAAGTCCTTTCAAGCCTCTCTTTATAAATAGAGTCTTAGGGCACCAGTTTTATTAAGTCGAGGAAATAAGAGTCATCTTTTTCATTCTCGGTCTCCGACACAACCTTGATCCCATTAACATTGAAAAAAATGTATGTGACAAAATATTAGGTACTTTACTTAATTTTAGTGGCAAGTCAAATGATCATTTAGAATCGCGTTTTAATTTACAAGAAAAGAATATAAGAAAGCCCCTTCATCCTGTTTTATCTGCTGATGGAAAGTCATATGAAATTAGACCTGCAATATTTGACATGACAAAAAAGGAGAAAGAAATCATTTGCTCCGTATTGAAGAATGCAAAACTGTCATACGGTTGTGCTTCGAATATTAGTCGGTATGTAAGGATAAATGAGAAAAAGGTGGTTGGGTACAAGAGCCACGATGCTCATTTCATGCTTCATTATTTGTTATAATTTGCCGTGAGAAGAACATTAAAGTCGAAGGTTGCATTACCGTTGATCAAACTGGGCACATTTCTCAGAGGTCTATGGAGCAAAGTGATTGATTTAAATGACCTCAAGGAGCTGCAAAAAGATATTGTCGACATACTTTGTCGATTTGAGATGATTTTTATACAATCATTATTTGATATAATGGTCCACCTTCTTGTTCACTTGTGCCTGGAAGTAGAATATATAGGACCAGTGCAACTTAGGTCCATGTTTCCTATTGAGCGGTTCCTTGGAAAGTTAAAATCTTATGTTCGAAATTGAAGTAAACCGAAAGGTTCAATTGTAGAAGGTTATTTGGAAAAAAGAATGTATCACATTCTGTTCAAGATTTTTGACTGGTCAAGGAGAAACAGAAGATACCATGTCTCATTCTGCAAGAAATGCAAGTTTGGAGTATCATATTGGAACAAAAAAGTATCAAGATGGAAAAGTCTTTAAATTGAAACATGCAGATTGGAAGGCTTCTGATCAATATGTTCTATTCAACTCAGGCAATATTGAAATAGAGAGTCTAATTAGGTAAGCTTTCAAGTCCTTTTCTCATTTAATTCAGTTTTATGTCATCACTGTTTACCTTTCTTAGACTGTGTAAACTTCATTTTTCTAGGGAGCATCGAGTTTCATTGGATGGTGAGGCAACTTCAAAAAGATTCAAAAGGGAAAGAACGCACACTTCAGATTTTTGGATATGGTTAAAAGAACAGGTTCTGAGTAAGGACTCGATTTCTAGAGATTTAGAGGTTCTCGCATTGGGTCCTAATAGAGCAGCGAGACGGTTTACCGGCTACGTAGTAAACGGATATAGATTCCATACCAAGTCCAGAGATTCATGACGTATCACACAAAATAGTGGTGTTTCTGTAACTGCAGAGACCACTAGTTTTGCTAGTTCGAAAGATGAAAATCTAGTAGTTGGGAATTTAACTACTATGGATCAGTCGAGGAAATTTTTGAACTAGATTATTGTGGGGTTTTTAATGTGGTACTTTTTAATTGATGTTGGTACCAAGAGGAGAGGGATGAATATGGTCTTACTAAAGTAAATTTTAATAAGTTAAGCCACAAAAAAAGATCCTTATCTTCTTTCATCGCAAGTGCAACAAGTCTTTTATGTTCAAGATCCAATTCAAAAAATGGTTCATTATGTTATTAAGAAGTTGCCAAGGGACGTGTGTGATGCTGAGAATGAGAATGCAGCTGAAGAAGAGATCAGAACCACTACTTTAGATGATATCGATATTGATCCTGAAATAGAATTTGAAGTTGGCAACAGGAGTTGCTACAGAGATGATGTCCCCCAAATACAAATTCCATTTTTGTCTCCCTAGATCACAGAACTTGTTTCTTATAGATAATTACTTTGCTCGATTTTAGTCATGTTTTATTTTCCAGATTAAAATGCATTGTCCACTATCTATTTATAATTTGATTAAATGTCGTGAAACTGTTTGATGTTTCAGATTTAATGGTTAATTGTTATATCACATTTGAATCATCCTAAAATTGTTCTTACATATTCTGTGCATTTATGATATTTACGTTCAATTTTAACTGTTAGTTTCAGGAGATTATATGTTTTTTTATAGATTTGGTCTATATTTGTATTTTTTATTGTTAGCCTGTTCAATTTATTGTGTTTTTATTTCTTGACATATGGCATATTGTTGTTATTAATACCTGATTAGAAATATTAATCAGTGAAACACAACGACTAATTCTAAACTCTTTTAATTGTATAAAAATATTTGCACTTCTTATTTTAATTTATGATACATATTTAACTAAAATATCAGCACTTCTTTTATAAAAATATCAACACTTATTGTATAAAAATATCAGCACTTCTTGTATAAAAATATCAGCACTTCTTGTTGTTGTGCAGTATACATATTTTTATTCTGAACTCTTTTGATTGTATAAAACTATGAGCACTTCCTGTTTTAATTTCTAATGCAAATTTAACTAAAATATTAGCACTTCTTGTATAAAAATATCAGCACTTCTTGTATAAAAATATCATCACTTCTTGTTTTAATTTCTGATAAATATTTATAAACTTGACTCACTTTAATGATTTATTCTTAACAGCATGGACGACACGATAGTTAATGTGAGGTTGCACTATGAAGGGAAGTTTAAGAAGACATCATATGTTGGTGGAAAACATTTTATTATGACGGGCTTAGACGTTGAATCATTTTCTTATTCTGTGCTTATATAATTGGTCAAGGATAACCTCCATTTTACTGAAATTGGAGGAATCTACGCAAACAGAGGAAGAAAAGGTGGTTGGCAGCTGTTGTCAAATGATAAGCAAGTCATGGCTCTTGTGGAAGATTGTGCTCCTTGTTTTTTAGTGAACTTCTACATCGACAACATTGTAGACAAACAAATTGAGCCGGCTCCTCAAATGCAACCTCATGTGATCACTCGGCCTAGGGAAAACTTCATCCAAGGTATTTATATATGTAATGTTTAAATCACATATAATGGTATGTACACTGAATTCTAAAGTACGTTTTTGATAATTGTTACAGCTTCCCCTGAGAAACCGCTGAAGCGTAAGTTTGTTACCACACATCAACTCGAGCAACAAAAAAAGAAAATGGATAAAAAGTTGCCCGAGGTGGGTGGTTGGCACGATATTTTAACGAAAGAAAGTGGACAAGATATACCTGTCAGTGAAAATGAGAAAGTAACTGCGAGAAGGAAGTTATCCATAGAACCATGTGCAGGGGATGTTGAAGATACTGGAAATAATGATGTTGTTGAAAAGGTATTTAAATGATAACTTTTGAAAAAAAAAATTAAATGTATATATATGCTTTCCTGATTTATTTTGTACACTTGTAGTTACCACCACCACCGCCGCTCTCCGAGTATTTAAAATTCAAAAAGGTGGATGTAGAGAGGATAGTGAAGATACTCGTATTGATATTGATGACAAGGTATTATTTACACTTCTTTTTTTGTAATAACTGTTAAATACAATTTTTAGCCATTTTTACACCCAAACACAGCTTTTTTAATGTGCATACAATTTGTATAAATTTAGAGAAAGAAGTTAATCATGCATTTTCTAATTTAAATGTATATCGTTTCTGATTAAGTCCAAACGACCTCATCTATTAATCATGCATTTTCTAATTTAAATGTATATTGTTTCTGATTAAGTCCAAACAACCTCATTTGTTCATCATGCATTTTCTAACTTAAATGTATATTGTTTCTGATTAAGTCCAAATGAAATTTAAATATTAATTCGGCTAGATGCTCCACTACACCATAAATGGCCTACAGCAACACCAAGAAAATGTTACAACAGGCCCAAAAAAGTGTTACCACAGCCAGAAAAAACCCTAAGGTAACATAAAAATTAAGTTACTTTTTTTCGAGTTACCTTTGGCCCCTAAGGTATCATACCCTTTACCCTGCTGCAACGTTGAATTTTATGTTACAATAGGCTTCAAAGGTAACATCAAAGTATGTCTATAGTATCATACTATGTATGTTACCTTTGTACTTAGAATTTGTAAAAAAATGGACCCTACATGTGGACCCCACCTGTGGGCCCCACACGCGGGCCACAAAAGCATTGTAACATTTTTTTTCCTACTGTAAGAGTTTTATAATGATTGGTATTATATTATACCAATTTGTTTGTAACATTGAAGTACCTAATATAACAAATTTCTAAAAAAAATTGACAAAATTTGTTTGTAAATTGAACATGCCATAAACCTGTTTTTTATACAAGTCAACAAAATAACCAAAAATAATACAACCTTGTACCTCTAACTAGGTATAAATAACAAGACAAGCTAACTGGCTAATACAAATGCACCCTTATCACTACAATTAAAAGCACCGACTTTTAACTAATCATCAAAGTCTCAGTAACTAGCTTTGAACCCCTAACATCATGTTGCGTCTCATCTGCTTCTCTAATTTTGACTCCAAGTTACCTCTGCCTCCCTGTGAGTCAATGATGTAAAGTTCAGTTTACATCTATCCAGCAAATCCAAATATATATGAACATATAGAAACAATCAAGACACACAATATATGTGTTCTCATATTATTATGAACTATGGCAAGGCCCCGAAAAGGGCGTTAAAATTATTTCTCGGGAGAGATCATTTAATTAGACCCAAAACTCTGGTGACCTAAAGCCTCCTTGTTCGCGTATCTTGTCCACATTTTTTATAATTCCCAACACGGCTAGAAATGCATTTGGTCCGGATGCACAGCCCCGGTCTGCTATGCATAGAAAATTTATTTAAATGAAGGATGCTGCGTAATAGAAATGTAAAATAACTTTGGACCCCTGAAAATTGACAAGATCATTCATGTTGATACCCAATTGTGTGTGTTCAGTTCATATGAAAGAGGCTACAAGTGTACTTACACGGTGAAGCCATGAAAAGTATTATCATCAGTAGAGGTAAGAAAGCCATACCCATCTGGAGACCTACACAAACTCATCAATATCATAAACAAATTTCAATAATAAGTAAAAACAAAAACAAATGGGCACTAAACAAATATCAAGAAAATCAAGAAAAAAGGGTGTAAAAATAAAGCATTAATATTTTGAGAATCTTTATACAGTGTAGTGTACCCAGAATTTACACACATACACTGAATTGAAGAATAATCACAGGACATTTAATCAAATATCAAATCAATCAAAAAAATGACCACAAGAACAGAAATGAATTTAAGAATCAGGATAAACTCCAAAGATCATTAAATAAAACATTCTCCTAGCGAATATGAGCTATATATCTTCTGCCGTATAGAAATCTGATGAATCTATTTCAATGATTTTCGAGGTCTGTTGCTGTAGGAAATGAACTGTTCTTAAAAGCCTATAATGGTTCTAACCTAAAGACATTGTTACCTGCTATGGAAAACATTCAAAAGGCTTTGAATGAAGCTGGCCAAAACAATATAAAAGTAACCACCCCACAAAATGTTGATGTATATGAATCAGGTTCAGGTGTTCCATCTGATGGTCATTTTCGCAGCGACATCAAAGACATTATAGGTAAAATTGTGAAATTTCTCAGTGACAACGACCCTATGTTCCTTGTTAACATCTACCCTTTTCTGAGTCTTTACCAGAACCCAGATTTTCCTGTCCAATTTGCTTTCTTCGATGGAGGGGCCAAACCTGTTCAAGACAAAAACATTAGCTACAACAACATGTTTGATGCAAATCTTGATACTCTTTATTGGTCTTTGAAAAAAGCCTGATGCTAATGCCAAGATGGCTAAAAAATTCTATGACGGATTTTTCAGAAAAAATGGCAACTAACAAAGGAACTCCTCTCTATCCTGGCTACATTGAGTGCTACCTTTTCAATCTAATGGATGAAAATCTAAAAAGTGTAGCCCCGGGCCCATTTGAGCGCCATTGGGGGATTTTTAGATACGAAGTCTAATGGATTTTTAGTACTCACTAGACTTTACAGGAAACGAGAACGATAAAATGCCAGTTGCAGCAAAGAATGTGCAGTATCTTGAGCTGCAATGGTGTGTGTTGGACACCGACAAAGCCAAGAATCCTAAGGATGCAGAATCCAATGTACAATATGCATGTACAATGGGTGATTATACCAGCTTGAAGGATGGAGGATCATGCAGCAATTTGGATGAAGCGCATAAGGCATCATATACATTTAACAATTATTTTCACATTCGAAATGAAGATGTGGAAGCTTGTGACTTCAAGGGCACATCAAAGATAGTGAAGCATAATGCATCTACCAGTGGTTGTCTTTTCCAATTAGCTTTATAAAGTGATGGAATCAGAGTCCCCATAGCATATAGATACATATTTAAAGATAAATTATGCCAGCTACAAATACTTTTTACTTGTATAAAAGAAAATGTGTATCAAAACTTTGTGTTTGTGTGTGTCAAACAGAGACAGGGAACTATGCAAGTCTATTATTCATATAGTAAAGTGATGTGTATTTTGCCCAAATTTATACCAGCAATAAAGATCTTCTTTCAAGGTAAATAAGGTGAGCAGAAATAAAATCATCAAAAGCAGCAACAGATAAATAATCAATCCCTGAGTTCCAGAACAGAAGAATTGTGTTAGTACACAAGTAACACCACTCTTTTTCAACATAAGTATGCATTGTTAGCAGAAGACGTATATTTTGTACTGTGCACTATACGAGATAAGACTGTAAGCCACATAATTGTTTAGCTCAGATAAGAACTTAATGCGAAAAAGAGAAAAACTTCAGATACGAACTAAATATATGAATTGAAATATCTTTAAATAACCAAGTACTGGATAATTTTATTAAACCGCAAACATTTACCAAAGTGATGAAATGATTTGATGGCATCTCTACTTACCAACAAGTTTTATGTCAGTGTTATCCACCAGCCACTGTGCCCCATCCTTCATGAAGTCCACAAAGCTTAAGTCCAACTCCTCCTTCCACATTAGTCCCCTAAACTAACGCAGAGATCATAAATAAAATTGCACCTGATAATTTGTACATAATTGTACCGAATACAAATGACCAAATAAACCATATCTAATGGCTAGTCCAATCTCAATTAAATTCTCATAAATGATGTTATTAAGAAAAGTTAATTCTTAAGATTCAAGCATGTCAGTGCCAGGATAAAGAGGATATTTAAGAAAAATGTATAGGAAAATAATAATACTACACATATCGAGTACATATATCTATCCACAAACATCCCTCTACTCCCCAAAAGCACCTTTCCGAAGGTAGGCTGTTCTATCCTTGTGTCGATTGATATATGTGAAGGCATCTAATCTAAAATCAAATTAACTAAACTTACATCATTCCGTCTTTCATCAGAATCAGCAAGCAAAAGAGAATTAACCAGGTCTGAATGCACCAGAATTTGAGCAACACGTCCAATTTGTGGCTGCCTTCCAACAACAGGAAAAAAATATTTCTAATTAGGATTTCAAAAATGCCCAATTTCATTTTTTTAATTAGATCGTATTAATTAAACAGAAATATACATTATTAGAGGGGGAGAGAGAGGGGGGGAGAGGGAGAGGGGGAGGGAGGGGGAGAGAGAGAGATGGTGGAGACAGAGAGAGAGAGGAGATTACGGGCTTATCGGAGATGATGCGTTTGTCGACGGGGAGACCCATACCGACGCCGACACAATTTGCTGCCATAATACGAGAAGCGACGTGGTTTAATCTACCAACCATTTCAGATTATGGATTCAATTGATGTCAATTGATGTAAACCCCCAATTTATTTGAATCTCCAATCCGTAAGATGATTAGATTCAATTCAACTAAAAGCTGAGGTAGATCATTAGATTCGGTTCAACTGAAAGTTGAGAGGAAGAATATAAAACCCTTGTCTGAGAGCTGTTTAGAGGGAGAGAGACCGAGAGGTATTTAGATTGGAAAAATTTGACTTATCAAAATTTTACCCGGGCTGTTCAAACGCTTCTCCAAATGTTTTAAGTCTACTCTCCCCGCCTGGTCGAGAGCCCAATGATAACCAACAATGCTAATTTCATTTTATTTTTATTTTTTTATAAATTTTTAAGTATAAATATTGTTCTAATTTTTTATAAATAAAAAAATATCAGTAACTAATTAGTATAGTTTACATAATTTAACAAAAAAATTATTTTATCAATCTTAGCTAATATTAATATTATTTCTTAATTATATTGTCAAAATTGATTAATTTTGAAGTCAAATAATTATATATATTTTATTTTTTGTTAAATGTTATTTTTTTACCCATTAACGCCCTATTGTAACATAAGTTTCCACATGTTACCGTATGCAACACTTTGAAGTTATAGTAACATGTTACAAAGGCTATGGTAACATCAAAAATATTACATTGCGGTAGGCTAAAATGAGCATAGCTAAGGTAACATAATTTTGTAACACACATGATTAAACCATTGTGATAGGCCATATATGGTGTAGTGCTCAATCAATCATTTTTCAGATGATCGCGAATGATGTGTTTTATTTTTTAATATTCAGTAACTTTCACTAATAATCATATACTATCTAATTTTTAATTGTTACCATCCAAATAAAGTAGTTGATTAATCATGCATTTTTCTGATTTATTTATCTACACTTGCAGTTACCACCACCATCACCGCTCCCCATGTTTCTCAAAAGAAACATGGAAAAGGTGAAAAAGGCTCGATGTAGAGGGATGCTGATAAAATGGTATATTATTACCATTGTTTCTGATCGATTAGTCACCTTTTCTGATTTTCACCTATTTAAATTTATAATCTATTTAATTGTATATTAATGTCTTATAGTTGCCACCACCTCCACCACTATGCGAGTATGAAAAGTTGAAACTGGATAAAATGATGGCAAATATTAAAGTTTATAAATCACTCGGGTTACCTCATATAGTTTCTACTTTTAAAGATGCAGTGAAGTCGAGTAGTAAATCAAAAGGTAAAAAAGGGAAAGAGACAACTATTGAGGAAGACGACTCACAATAGGTTCCGGCAAATGAAGGGGACGTTGAAAGCGATGATACATCTGAGGTATACGTTATTTGATTAATTTTTTTTGGGTATTATTGGCTTAATTCACTTTAATACCAAGTATGGTTAATTAATTCTAAACACAAATGACAGGACATTGAATCATTTAAGTAAAAGAAAATTGCTGTTGGGCCAAGGACTCGTTCAGGAGCCAATGTAGCCCCTGGAAAATTTGGCACTGCAACTGAGAGGGCAACTACAAGGGCTTATTGTCCACAACCTGTTAAACCAATATTTATGTAGAAAATCTGGTACGATTGTTGCTTACTTCGTATTATGAAACCGTCAAATGAATAATGATGAAGCTCCGATGAATGAGAATGTTGTTGAATTCGAAATAGAAAAGAATGCGGATGGGGAAGTCCAAGAAGGTGACATGTATTCGTCTTTTTGGCTAATTGTCATTTTATGTTTAGTAATACAGTTTCACTAATCGTACATTATTTTTTTGTACCTACAAAATGTAGAGGACAGACAAAAATGACTAGGGATCATGGAAGGAACCCTAATAAGAAAGTGGTCATCTCTTTGAATGCAAAGGGTCAAGCAATTTCGGATATAGAAGGAGATGTAGCAGAGCTAAGTAATTTCTTTGGGACATTGGCAAGGGATAATGTGTCGCTGACTTATGTCAATTGGTACGTTGTTCCCGATCAATTGAAACAGAAATTGTGGGAGTATACTCTAGTGATTTCTATGCTCTATAACATAGATTAAATCATTTTCAAAATTTCTACATTATATTAATAAATTATAGTCATTCTTTTTATGCTTAATATATTACAGGGCAAGTATGTTATTCCCGATGAAGGAAGGAAATGGGCTTATACTACCCTTAGTAATGCTTGCAAACTATACAAGTCTCATGTAAAAAAAAGCACATTACACTAAATACAACACCGATGAGGACAGACTGGATAATAGACCAAACCGGGTCCTATTGGAGGATTTTAAAATGCTGTTAAAGTACTTGGGGGACGAGGCGGTACAAGTAGTAAATAGAAAAACCTTAATTACTTAAATAGTTGCTTAATAGAAATTGGCATGATATGTGTATTTGTATTTATTTTATGAAAACTGGTATGATCTGCGTATTTTGTTGAAATTTTACAGAAATTGGCTAGGGAAAATGCTGAGCATCATAAGTCATTGGTTGAGACGCAGACATTGGTGTTTGTAATTGTTTTTCATTTTGCAAGTTTATTTTTAACACAATGATTTACATTATGGTGTTTGTTATCGTACATAGGTAATATATTTTATCGTGTCCTTTTAGGTATGCTTGTGTTATGTAAGAATTTTTATATATTATTTATAACATGATGGGTGTTTTATTTAAGTGTGATGGTTTTATTCAATTGTGGTTGTTAAATAGATTTTTTTTTAGTTTAGGGAAATAAAGATTAGTCTAAAGTTAAGTTTTTTATCTATATGACAGTAGGAGTACTAAATAGTTAATATAAACATATTTCCAGGTTAAATTTCTCCTGCATCTATACTTAAAAATCTTGTTTCCTTTCTATTTTTACTGATATTAGGTTTTCCGCATGCTGTCCTCTGAAGGATATTTACTCATGCATGCATCTCTTTTAACTTAGTTCTAAAATAATGGACAAGCATTCAGAATTTGACATAACAAGTTATTGCTGCAAAGACCTATATTAATATGAGCTGAACTCGCTTCCTTTGTGTGGAACCCTTATTTCATGATGCATAACAAATCATAACCATGGTGAAAGTAAACTTGCTCAAGTGTATGAAAATTTGAAGATATTATAATAATAATAGCTTGGAAAAAGATGAGTCACTTAACTCAGAGGCGGCAATCCTGACATAGATTATATGCATTTTCTGAGAAGTCTCTTGTATCAATCTGACCACCAAACCATAAAAGGCATCCACTTTTGTTTGTAGCATTTATATTTGAATAAGCTATGCAATTACATTTCTTCAGGCATTCTATTTCATATTTTGCTCTAAGTGCCTGTGTATCTTAGGTTTTGAATCTGTTTTTGCAGTATGGTTACAGCTTTATGTCTTTTTCGATAAACGATTATGTCTTGATTGTACAGTCGTAATTTTATGTCTTTTCTGGTCTAAATTATGTAATGCTGAATATTACTCCCTCTGTATTGATCGAGATCGATCATTTTTTAAAAACCATGATTTTGCGCTAATCAGCTTAGTATTTTTGATTATTTAAATACCCATATTTTTTAGGCATTTAAAGGACTAATTTTGTACATTTTTGACATAAAAAGGCTGATCCGAATCTTGAGTATCCAAGCGATGTACAAATATATTTAATCAATCGTAAGCGAGAAGAAGGGCTGGAATACAAGTCAAATACCAAACAAATGAAGGAGAAACTAGTAAGTATATTTTATTGTATGAAGGCAGTCTATATTACTGGCATATTTAGCTACTGCACTAACCATTTTTTGCAGGAAAAAATTTAGAAGTTAATGGAAGAGGGAAATGAGACTGAAGCAAATGCAGTTGCTTCTAACGGAAAGGCCCATGCACCTAACTGGCTACATGGAAGGACCGGTACTAAGTCGGTCTCGACGTCAACTAAGGCCTCAACTGCACATCAAGTGCAAGCGTTAACTGAAAAGATAAGCGTCCTTGAGAGGTTGAATGGTGAAAAAATTGGGAGAAGCAAATCCAGGTATGACATTCAATCTCGAAGACGTATGTTCCACGGTTTCCAGTGATCAAGAGGAAAATGGTACTCCAGTCGCTCAAGGCACTCAAGGCGCAACTTCTTGGTGACTTTGTTCTTTGGTATTTTTGTTCATTTCAAGAAAGATTTGATGTACTTTTGGTGTTTTAAATTTATAATTGGGTGTATTTAGTTTGATACTTTCATATATTTAGAACTTGTTGGATGCTCGATAGCGATGTTTATGTTGGATGCCCGATAGGGCTGTTTTTGTTGGATGTCTGATAAGGCTGTATTGTTGGATGCCATTTAGAGCAGGTATCATGTAAAAACAGACTTGTTATGTCCAAATTTTATGTTTGCAAGTGTTGCATTTTCCAGAATATGATGTTACATATTGCATTATATTATGTTGCATTTGATTATAATACTATTGCAACTTAAAAAATGTTGTTACATAATGTGGTATATACTGTTGCAATTGAATGAAAATAGTGTTGCATATGCATCAAAATGGTGTTGCATAAACAAGGGTCCTGCTACTGACGTTACATTCTGGGCCCCACATGCTGACATGGCATTATGGTCCCCCAAAGGTGACTTGGCAGGATGGGAATGCTGACATGGCATGCTGATGTGGCTCTGGGACCCCCTGTTGCTGACGTGGCATCTGATATGTCAGTTACCACGTAGGACCAAGTGTACTATCCTGTCAGGTCTAATGCAACATTTGATGTTGTTTCCAATAGGTGATTTACTATTGCAAAATCAACCTGATGCAATACTTTCAAGTGTTGCACAAAATATTGCATTAGGTGTCTACAGCCACTTCCACATTGGCAACCCCCTTGGTATTGCATATTACCTTATGCAACACCATTTGGGCCTTATGCAACTGTATAGTAGGGGTTGCCTATGTGCACTTATGGCGTAGTCTGAATTTTGGATGGTTTTTCAGTGAATGCGTAGGTCGAACCTGGTGTATGCTGATGATGACATGAACAAGATTCATATTGAATTTGCAAAATATTTTATGAAAAACTATGCAAGTTAAGGTTCTGGATTCAGGTCTTTTTCTTTAGAAATATTTGATCAAGTGCAAGTTTTCATATATGTTGTTGGCTATGTGAGATGTTAAGTAAACATTGGATGTTTGGTAGAAGTACTTATGCTTTGGTTAGATCGTTTAGTTATTCTGTTTTGCTTGACATTGTAGTCAAGTATTAAGTTCTATGGATGTAGTTCTTATTTGGTTGGACTGGATTGTGTTGGTAGATCGATAATTTGCGGATTGATGAATTGAATGATATGGATTTAGTTTTATGTGGATTTGTGGTTGGATAAATTTTAGTTTTAAGTTTCCGCATGAGTTGTGCATGAAATATGAATTTGTATTCAAAAATTTTACACTTCAACAGATAATGGTGATTCAAAAGTAAAAACAACCATTGTACCATATATATTTAAACAACAATCACCTTAAGTAGTGCATTATCAACAGTTTCCTTATGCTAGATAATCAAATAGGTAAAAATTGTAAACCATTGGGTCAATAATATTCAAGTAACTGGTAAAAATTATAAGGTGTTATCTCAAAATATAAAAAACAATGTGACTAAAATTGTTTAAGAAATTGTTTAAAAGCATGTACATAATGGTTGATTTGAACAAAATTGTTGCTTTAAGACCATCCACATAAAGGTGATATATAAAAGCCATTGTCTCAAAGAATCTAGAATAAGGGCTTTTATTCAAAACTTTTATTGTTATGTTTTTAGAAAATAGTGAAGTTAAAATTACCATTATCTATAATAGACACAAAATTTTACGAAAAAATTAATTACTCTTACTCCACAACGCTTTTCTTTTCAGTTCTGTTATTTGTCCTGCAGTGAAACAAGCCTTGCACAACTGTTTCGCTATCTTGTTTTAACAAAGGTTGAAAACCCGTTGTGTCACTTTATATCAGCCGAGTGCTGGGTATTCAACGGAAAATTTGGACGTCAAACAACGGTGAACAACCGTTGTCTCAAAGCATATTTCTTGTAGTGGGGTAATTTTGGTATCATTTTTCGATCAGTTCCCACCAATGTTCCTACCAATATTGGTAGATTTTGGTGCTTTCGTGCACAAGATCTGGGCCCCATCAGGAGCCATTCCTACCAGATTTCGACCTGGTAGGAAATAATTGAGCAATTCCCCCAGATATAGCCTAAAAACCCGATAAACACCAAATACTTAGTAAAATTGCTTAAAATTAACACCCATATGACAACCATACAGAATACACCCTAAATTGATGATACGCATACACAATATATGCATACATATGATCAAATACATATAATAATATAAAATTAAACAAAAATCAATTGGAAATAATATAATAAAAGCAATGATGAGAGGTAGAAAATAAAGAAGGGACTTGCAGATCGAAGTACTAAAAACGAGGATGAGATGATGATGATGAAGAGGGTTTTGGTGTAAAAACAAAGAGGGTTTCTGGTGTAAAAACGAAAGGAGTAATGGCTGCTGGGTGAAATGGTTTTGGTAGGTGTGTTGATCACTGATCTAGTAGGTTTTGAGCCCAATAGAAATAAAAGGTAACAAGAGGGGAATCGAACCCCTCCTTGAAGAAGAAACAAGGGACTAGCCATCAAGACAACAGAGTGTTTGAAACAGATTTGCAACAATAATATTATATTAAATCAAATAATTTTTCAAATTAAGTATTAAATGAATTTCTTATAAAATTATTCTAATTATTAATTTGAGTTTGTCCACTTTTCCTACCAAATTTGGGAACATTTACTGCCAAGCCTGGTAAGATATACCCATTAAAAAAACAAATCACTTTTTTTTGGTCATTTCCTACCAATATTGGTACGCATTGAACATTTTATTTTATAGATTAGTTATAAAAACATATGAGATTAATTTAAAAAAATCCAATATTTTACATACATATGTAAACTCAATATGTCTATTCATCTGTACGCTTGGGTCATTGATTTTTTTAAATGTATAACCCTAAACAAGCCATAAATTTTGAGTATAAAACCTAACTCAAACTTCGAATATTTTCGCTATTTCATTTTCTAAATGATTTTAATCATTATAAATATTTTCTTTTCCAAATTTTTTCCTAGTTTCCGTTCGCTATAAAATAACTTTCCATTTTTAAAGTTATATTTTATCAAAAGATTTCGATATTTATTAATTTTTTTCGAAATAATTATAATTTATCTGAATGTAAGAGAAACACGAGAATGTAACTATAAGCAACTAAGTTTTTGAATTTCACTACTAAAATCAATACAACTTTAGGTCTTTAGAGTTTGTTCAAAAAAAATGTGACAAACGATCAATAAAAAACACGAAAATGCACGTTTTCTTTATTTTTGGTCATTTCCTACCAATACTCCTAGGCATTGAATAATTTTTATTTAGATTAGATATAAAAAAATATGAGATTAATTTTAAAAAATCCAATATTTTACATACATATCTAAAATCAATATATCTAATCATCCGTATGGTTGGATCACAAGGAAAAAAATTTATATGTATGTAAAAAATTATATGTATCTAAACTGTGAATATTTTCGCTATTTCATTTTCTAAATGATTTTAATCATTATAAATATTTTCTTTTCCAAATTTTTTCCTAGTTTCCGTTCGCTATAAAATGACTTTCCACTTTTAAAGTTATATTTTATCAAAAGATTTCGATATTTATTAATTTTTTTCGAAATAATTATAATTTATTTGAATGAAAGAGAAACACGAGAATGTAACTATAAGCAACTAAGTTTTTGAATTTCACTACTAAAATCAATACAACTTTAGGTCTTTAGAGTTTGTTCAAAAAAAATGTGACAAACGATCAATAAAAAACACGAAAATGCACGTTTTCTTTGTTTTTGGTCATTTCCTACCAATACTCGTAGGCATTGAATAATTTTTATTTAGATTAGTTATAAAAAAATATGAGATTAATTTTAAAAAATCCAATATTTTACATACATATCTAAAATCAATATATCTAATCATCCGTATGGTTGGATCAGAAGGAAAAAAAATTATATGTATAACCCTAAACAAGACATATATTTTGAGTATAAAACCTAAGTCAAACTTCGAACATTTTTGCTGCTTCATTTTCTAAAGTATTTTATTGATTATAAATATTTTCTTTTCTAATTTTTTCCTAGTTTCCTTTCGCTATAAAATGACTTTCCACTTTTAAAGTTATATTTAATCAAAAGATTTCAATATTTATTGTTTTTTCGTAATAATTATAATTTATCTAAATGTAAGAGAAACACGAGAATGTAACTATAATCAACTAAGTTTTTGAATTTCACTAATAAAGTCAATACATATTTAGGTCTTTAGAGTTTGTTCAACAAAAATGTTACAAACGATCAACAAAAAATACGAAAATGCACGTTTTTTTGGGTCATTTCCTACCAATACTGGTAGGTATTGGACATTTTATTTTATAGATTAGTTATAAAAACATATGTGATTAATTTTAAAAAAAATCCAATATTTTAAAAATATATCTAAAATTAATATGTCTAATAATTCGTATGGTTGGATCACTGGGTAAAAAAATTTAAATGTATAACACTAAACAAGCCATAAATTCTGAATATAAAACCTAACTCAAACTTCGAACACTTTCGCCGCTTCATTTTCTAAACGATTTTATTGATTATATTTCCACTTTTCAAGTTATATTTTCTCAAAATATTTTGATATTTATTATGAACCGTGTTTATGGAAGACCGACAGTAAAATAAAGAGAAATGAATCATTTCTTCCTCAACATATCTCTCCGCAATTGAACCTTCCACCCGTGCTCTATTTCCAACCTTATCTATCATATGCTTCAACAATTGCTCAAAAGGGTACATTTAACGATAGTAAATCGGTCCTCCGAGTCTACATTCTTCAATCAAGTATACAAGCAAGTTTTCCAAAATATCAAACAAAGCCAGTGGAAAGACGGTTTCGAGCACAAATATTGTCCTCACCACACGTTTTTCTAAGATATCCAAATCTTCGGGTAGTAAAAAAACCAGCAAATATCAAAAAAATATTTGAGAGGGTGGTGAAAGCTTCCACAATATAAGATGGCAAAAGTTCAAGAAAAGCAATAGAAATTAACTTTTGCATGAAAATATGACAATCATGCGATTAAAAAACGGTAATTCTTAAAATATCCCATTTGATACAACGGTATTTATTCGAGACGCATCCATCGGGAAGTTTAAGTTTAGAGATCCAATTACAAAAAAGTCAAAGTTGAGTTCTAGTAATATAATATGGTGCTTTAGGAATTTTCCGATTTTCATCAATCCATAAATCATGTCATACCCCTAAATGTTTGCAATCCGCCCTTGAATTATTTTTATCTTTCGTCTTGACTCGATCATTTACAATTGTGTAAAATAAATTCTAAAACACATTATTCTCAGTAAGCATGACATCAATACATTGTCGTAGGTAATGAGATGCCCAATACGGTAGTTCCCAAAATACTGAAACGTGGGTCCAATAATGATCTACCCCATAGCCCCTAGGCTTGAATTTGCGAAAAGTATTTTCGGGTGGAGCGAAATCTATTTGTAATAAATAATCAAGTAAAGTCTCACCTTTAGTATGACCATCAAATACCTCAAGCTCCGTTGTAGCATATTTTTTATTCTTCTTCCGCAAATGATCATTTTTATCCAAATTTTTTTTATATGTTCCATAAAATAACATTTAATATATGTAAAATTAAATCACATCAAAATTCACAGTATTTACATGATAATCACATTCAATATTGTTTTTCCTTTAATACAACTAACATCGAATTCTAACATATTGAATTTTATTATTAACTATAATTAATTTTATATTGTAAATATTAGATCCATAAACATAAAATCAATTTATTATTGGTCATACAATGTAAAATTAAATAAGACTAAGTTTTAGTATTAGTTGGAATTCAATTATTATTATCTAATAATTTCTTATTTTAGAAATTTTTTATAATTTACGTTTATTTATATAAGTTATTTGTTCAAACAAGAATATCAAGATAAATATATATTTGAAATATTGAGAAATTGAATTTTGCTATATCATAAACGAGCCGTGTTCGAGTGGAACAGGTTGGTTGTAGAATATATAATGTCTTAATAGAAGTTATTTTTTTGTGCCCAACAATAAATAAAAGAAGTATAGAAAATGAGATATGTATTGTGTTTAAAGATATCTTATTTTTTAAGGTCTTTTATGATAAAAATTTAAAATAGGTTCCCTAAAATTTATTGTTTGCATATATTTTTAATTTTTTTTATTCTTGGCTTTAAAAATTCAATTTTCTTGATTCCCTCATTTGTCAACCTAAGAGTTTTCCTAATGGCTGGCTCTTAGTACTACAGAAATGTATTTCTGTTTCGAACTTTATGTGTTCGTCCCCTATATGTAGCCTAATGCGTCGAGTGTAAGACTAACCGACGCACACTAACATTTATTCCGAATTTGTTATGTCTGTTGTCCATTTAATTGTTGTTTTTAACGGTAGTTTAATGGTGTCAGGGTCAATGAACGGACATTATAGCTTGGGTTTAATGGAGTCGGGATAGAGAACCGATGTTATAGGTTGTATTTAATATGTGGCCTCCTAAATATTGACATTGAAGGTTCTTCTTCTTTCCTACTTCCCACTTTTCCTCATACCAATTATGAATGTATTTTGGTCCCTTGATAAACAATCTTCAAATGATATAAAAGTGGTTTAAAAATTATAATTTGTTTAAATATTTTGTTAATTCTACTTAAATAGTCATTTACTTAACAGACATCTACTTAACAACATTTTCCAAAATTCTTGAGTTGGGAATCTTGTACATTTCCAACACAAACCGGACATCCCATCTTCCCTTTTGTTGACTATCCACTAAGCATACCTAAAGAGGGAAATTCACTAATTGTCCACATAAATGCCGCTTTCATGATAAAAAATTTCTTCAAATGTTGATCATAAGTTTCAACTCCGCTTTATCGCAAAATAAATAATTCATTCATAAGGGGCCTTAGAAACATATTGATATTTTTTTTGGATTATCCGGACCGGGAATTAGTAGTGTCATAAACATGAACGGTCTTTTCATACACATAGAAGTAGGTAGATTATAGACGACCACTACAACCGGCCACAATGTATATATATTAAATTGTGAAATTTCTGAATGGATTGAAACCATCACTCGATAATCCAAGTCGACCATTACGAAACTCCTTAGCAAAATATGGGTATCGCTTATCAAAACTTTTCCATTCATCTCCATCTGAGGGGTGAGTTAGTTCTCCCTCTATCACTTCTCTATAATTATGCCAAGTCATATGTTTAGCCGTATGCTCTGACATGTATAACTGTTGTAAACGAGGAATAAGCAAAAAATGTCTTAAGACCTTCTTCGGTATTTTTCTCCCATTTACCCCCAAGACATCTTTGTTAGATCCTCTTCACAAATGTCACAACCAACTTTTTTTCGTTGTTATTATAAAACATACAATTATTCTCGCACACATCAATTTTTTCATATCCCAATTTAAAAAATTTCACCATTTTTTCATTGCATAATAAGAAACCTAAAGCTTATGACCTTGTGGCAACGCATCACAAATAATATCAAAAAATAAATTAAAAGATTTCTCACTACAACGAGATATATTTTTGAAATGCAATAATCTCGTAGTAAAAGAGAGGTTTTTTTGTAATTATTGTTACTGGGATAAATATGAGCTCCCGACTCATTGCCATCGGTGTAGAATTGAGAAGCATCAAAATTTTGATGCTTTTTTTAGAATATTTAGTATATTTAGTATGTATTTATTCAGCATGTTTATTTTTACTATTTTAACATACAATTTTGTTAGAGAACCATGAAAGATCTTGCCAAGATATCAAAGAAGTCATAAAAATTAGTTGAAGATGTTGAACCATAGTTGGTTGTTGAGTTGGGTGGAAATTATCTGTCTATATTCAAGCGTTTATCGACATGGGCAAAGAATTCCTTGAGTGATGGTTAAACTTTTTCTTTTGAGTTGAGTAAACAAGCCTTTGGCTTGTCAAAGAAGCAAACTATGTTCTTATCAGATGTACATGCGGTGTGTTCTGGAGGTAATATGGCAGGGTTTGTCATTGGCCTTTATATTCAGTAAGTTTTTGTGTTAAAAAATCTTTATTCATTTTTCCGGAATTAAAGTCAGAATCTTTACTCACTACTGTCTACTAATATATATATCTTCTTAAATGAATATATGAAAAATAATAAGATGTTGAGCATGATAAGCTTCGTAGATCCTAGCACGATTGGTGCCATTGGATGTGGTACTGTAGCGCAGAGGTCACGTGCACTAGCTACACGTTTCAAGGGTGCTAACAAAGGAAAATATTTTCTGATGCCTTACAATGATGTGTGAGTATTTATACTATTGTTATCTAATAAGTAATTCTCTTAAATATATACGACCATTTTTAAGTTAATTTCTGAAGACAATTTAAGTTACATATTTTAAATACATGCGTATAATTTTAAGTTTGAACTTGATAATATTTCTTGCAAATTGTAATTTGAATTTTTACGGTAATTTAGGGATCAATTTTATTAGAAGGTGAATCTCATTATGTCAGCTTTGCTACAACTGTTAACATTTATTATATGTTCAATTCATTATGTAACTTTGTTCATATTTTTGTAGGAACCACTGGACGTTGACAGTTGTGAAACCCGAAGCAGAGATGGTCTATTACATGGACCCTCTTAAATGTCGAATTGCAAAAGGGGAATGGGTGGATGTTGTCGACAAGTACAACTTATAAAGTTTGTGTATACGAGTCTTGACTTGTAAATTATCTTGTCAAAACATATTTTGCACTATTTTGTTAATTTGTTTATATATATATTTTTGTTTATAGTTCCATTAAGCTGTATAAGGAGGATCTGAAGAAAGTTTCAAAGAATAAAGTATTATGGGAGAATATGGCGGTAATAATTCTTTCTCATAATTTTAATTTTTTTCTTGTATAAAATTGTAATTTAATTTGTGTTTGTTATGGGGTACATGAAGGAAATAATTCATCACAAAGAGCTTGACTTAGTTACTAAGGTAAAAAATTCACTTTCTTCGGATTTTCTCACCAACTTATAAATTTTCAGTTTATTGCAACACAGTGGTGAAAGCGTTACATTACATTAAAGCTACCGTTGCTAATAATTGTTAGTGTTGTGTAGCATGCAACAGTAGAGGTCATAGCGTTGCATTAGATATTTTTTTTATTTAATAAATGCTGACGTGGAAAATAAATCTGAGGTGGCATGTTGGGGACCCACGGGTGCTGACGTGACATGTTGATGTGTCATACCACGTCAGCATTTTGGACCCTACCTGTGGGACCCCCTGGTGACGTGGTATACTGACGTGGCACCAGTGGGTCCCACATATGGGGCCCAAAATGCTGGCGTGGAATAAAATGGGTCCAGTTGCTGACGTAGCAGCTGACGTGGCACTTCAGGCGTTGCATTTACTTTCTAGTGTTGCAGTAGTTATTTAGTGTTGCGTTAGTTATTATACTATTCTTAAAATTTATTTGTTATATTCATGTTCTAATTTTTTTTAAATAATTTTTAATTAATCCAACCGTACGAATGTTGTCTCCTACTAGTTTTAGAGATATGGAATTTTTAAAAAAACAAAATTATATCACATGTTTTTTTATTAATCAAACCCTAGTGCACACGGGTTCACATTACGTAGTCTTGTTACGGGTGGTGATTCTATTTTAAAAAAATTTGGTTCAACGATCCAACCGTACAGATGATGATACCTACTAATTTTAGAGATGTCTAAATGTTTTTTAAAAAATTTAGATTTTATATCATGTGTTTTTATAATAGTCAAATTACGGTCAACACGGGTTCCTATAACCAAGTCTTGTCATGAGTGATGATTCTATTTTTTTTAAAAAAAATTTCAATGATCCAACAATACAGATGATGATACTTACTAATTTTAGAGATGTTTATATTTTTTTTAAAAAAAATTAGATTTTATATCACGTGCTTTTTTAATAGTCAAATTACGGTCAACACTGGTTCCTGTTACCTAGTATTGTCCTGAGTGATTATTCTATTTTTTTAAAATTCGTGTTCAATGATCCAACTGTACAGATCATGATACCTACTAATTTTAAAAATGTGTAAATTTTGTTAAAAAATTTTAGATTTTATAACGTGTATTTTTATAATAGTCAAATTACGGTGAACACGGGTTCCTATAATCAAGTCTTGTCCCGAGCGGTGATTCTATTTTTTAAAATTTTTGTTCAACGATCCAACCGTACAAATGATATTACCTACTAATTTTAGAGATGTGTAATTTTTTTAAAAAAAATTAGATTTTATATCGTGTGTTTTTATAATAGTCAAATTACAGTAAACACGGGTTCCTTGTAGATTCTTGTCCCGAACGATTTCTTTTTTTTTTAAATATTCTTGTTCGATAATTAAATTATATAAATAATTGTTTCGATTAATTTTATCATTGTCGTGTTATTTTAACATATATTTTATACTAGTTATACAATTTTATTATAATATTTAAAATTGTAAATATTTAATAAAATACTGAAAAATAATTAAATGATGTCGAGACACAGATCTGCACACTTTCCCATGCCAAAAAATTGGGCGGCTATTTTCTCCCCTTAACAAAATTCACTCTCTTTCCTTCTCACTCTCACAATTTACTTTCCTTCTATCCTCTCACTCTTTCTCACTATCTCCTTCTCACTATTTATCTCTAAACTCTTTGGGTGGCTAAATATCTGAGCTTCATTTTCTAAATCTGAGCTTCGAAGGCTGATATTCACTCTCTCCTTCTCTCCTTCATTTTCAATTGGTGGATTTTGCAACATTTTTTCTAAATCTGAGCTTCGGTTTCTAAATCTATGCAACATTTTCTAAATCTGAGCTTCGTTTTCAACTAGCAGATACTTTGGGGACTTCACATTGGTGAATTTTGCAGGTAATTTTGCAGATATTTTGAACTTTTTCTTGATTTAAGGTTTATTTTTAGGGTTTTGAATTGGGGTTTTAGTATTTCGATTTAGGGTTTATTTTTAGGGCTTTTGATTTGGGGCTTTAGTATTTTAAATTGGGGCTTTAGTATTTTGATTTTGGGTTTATTTTTTAGGGCTTTTGATTTGGGGTTTATAATTTCCTTTGTTTCAAACTTATAATTTAAGGTTTCTTTTTTCTGTGTTTTAGGCTTGTGTAATAATGTAAGTATAACTGTAATTTAGTTTGATTTGATTTTGAACGTTACTGATGTTGTATTGTGTGTTTGATAGGGGGATTTATATCACTGGAAGTAGCTTGATTGGTGCGGGGATTAATGCGCGAGGTATTATTTCGAAAAATCTAATCAGGTTATACTCGGATCCTAACTTTGCGTATTTGTGTGTGTTCTTGTTTTGATATGATTTTGCGGATCTATTTTAGTAATCAACTTAATTTGTTTTGGACTGTGCATTGTTGGTGATGTATGTACTATTTTCATTTGATTTCATGTTTTATTTAGGAACAATTTTAGCCTTATGCTTCTTCTGGTATTAATTTACACTCACTTCTCTCTTTTTACAAAAGTATAAATAAAGAAAGATGTCATGATCATATGTTATTCAGTTTTACAACAGTAGTGATGATTTTAGATCGTAATGTTAACACTTTGAAGTTTATGTTCTTCTGTTGTACTTTAATCTATGAAGTTTATGTTCTTCTGATGTATTTTTATTTTTAATGTTAATGGATACAATAGCTTTCTTTTCACTTTTAGTTCCCCTGATAAGCTCTATTTATATTTCTATGGACTTTTGTTCATCATTAATTTTAAATTTAATGTCACTAGCATTGAAGATTAGAATCAGAAACTTGAAGCAACAGGAAAAATTACTAGTGAGCTTAGAAATTTTTGGATAACCGGAATGGTATTATATTTATTTCATTACATCGAGTTACTGTATAACTCTTATCTTATTATACCGAATTGACTTGCAAGTAATCTAAAATTACTGAAGTAAATGTAGTGATAATAATAGAATTATATACTCGCCATTAGGATAATAATGCTCATCAACCTAAAAATTTTTTTTGTACCAGTAGACTCCTTTGGTCTCACCTTCATATTTCTCGACATAAATGCAATCCTTCATTTCTCTCCCATCATACTGATAATAGTTTCCTAGTAACGGCTTCATTGCCTCTTTTGCACCTCCATTTACTTTCATCACTCTCTTGTTACTTGTACCTCCATATGTCTTTTTCAACTATTTCTTAACTACTGCATGACACATATTACTTCTTATACACCTTGTGGTTTTCGCAGGCTCTCTGTTAGTCAAGTATAAAAACTTAAGTTCATTGTCACATCTACTCTATTTTTTCTAGGTGAAGGTAGGTACAAACTAAGTTTAGACATTTGTAATGGACTCTGAGAGTACCGTTTGGATAAGATTACCAAGATATAGCGCAGAATACGGACAAGGGGTGACAGATTTTTTAGATAATGCCTTCCCAGTTTGTGTGAGGGGCAACAAAATTAAGTGCCCTTGCAAAAATTGTATTGATCGTAAATGGCATACAAGAGAAGTCATCAATGACCATCTTGTTTGTAGTGGTCCTTCCCTAGCTCATGTCAAATGGATTTATGAAACTTCGTAAATGAAGCCAAAGGTTAGTACTGACTTCATGGATTACGAAACAGGGTTGGATTTTGGGAATAACTTAGAAGAGATGTTCAAGGGTATGGGTAAAAAGTGGGAAAATTGTGAAGGAAGACCAAATGTAGAGGCACAAAAGTTTTATAGAAGGGTTGAGGAAGGAAAACAACCATTGTTCCCGGGATGTACTAACTTTTCTCGATTAGGTTTCATGATCAGACTCTATCATTTAAAGTGTGTTCATGGAATTAGTGAGTCCGCATTTGGGGAGTTGCTTAAGCTAATGAAAGAAGCGTTTCCTGAAGCCCACCTGCCTTTGTCCTTCAATGCTGCAAAGAATGCCATTAAGGATTTAGGTCTTTATTATGAGAAAATATACGCATGCCCAAATAGCTGCATGTTATATTGAGCAGAAAATAAAGATAAAGATGAATGTCATACTTGTGGAGTTTCAAGGTGGGTTGTACAAGAGAATACACGTTGTGCTATTAATAACGAGCTCGAGAAGTTGATTCACAAAGTGCCGGCAAATGTAATGAGGTATTTTCCACTAAAGCCCAGGTTGCAAAGAATGTTCATGTGTAAAGAGTTTCCAAGATTATGACATGGCATGCAGTGGGACGTAAAAAGGATGGGAAACTAAGACACCCGACTGATGGCGAGGCTTGGAAAATGATGGATGCTCAATATCCTGATTTTTCCTCGGAACATCGAAATATGAACTTAGGTGTAGCAGCAGACGGATTATGCCCGTATCGTACAATGAATTTAACTCATAGCACATGGCCAGTTATGTTGGTAAATTATAACCTTCCATCTTGGTTGTGCATGAAGCAAGAAAATTTGATACTCTCAACACTAATATCGGGTCCAGATTCTCCAAGCATTGATACGACGTGTATATGCAACCTTTGATTACAGAGTTAAAAGAATTATGGGATGTCGGCGTTGAAACTTATGATGGCTTGACTAACCAGAATTTTAAGTTGCGTGCACGCGTTATATGAACCATTAGTGATTTTCCCGGTTATGCAATGTTGTCCAGCTGGAGTACGAAGGGAAAACTAGGTTGTCCTGTTTGCCATTATGAGACCCCTTCATGTTATTTAAAACACAGCAGAAAGATGTGCTACATGAACCATAGGACGTTTCTTGAGCCTATACATAAGTGGAGGCTGGATAAAAAAAACTTTAATGGTGATATTGAAATGGGACGGATTCCACCAGTTCTATCAGAAACTAATATTGAAGAGTTGTTACAGGGGCACGAAAACCATTTCGGGAAGGGCATGAAAAAGGTTAAAAATGAATCTCCTTTAAAAAAAAATCAAATTTTTTTATTTATCATATTGGAGACATAATCCACTTCGACACAACATTGATCTCATGCACATTGAAAAAAACGTATGTGACAAAATATTAGGTACTTTACTTAATTTTAGTGGCAAGTCAAAGGATCATTTAGAAGCGCGTTTTGATTTACAATAAAAGAATATAAGAAAGCCCCTTCATCCGGTTTTATCTGCTTATGGAAAGTTATATGAAATTAGACCTGCAATATTCGACATGACAAAAAAGGAGAAAGAAATCTTTTGCTCCGTATTGAAAAATGCAAAACTGTCATACGGTTGTGCTTCGAATATTAGTCGGTATGTAAGGATAAGTGAGAAAAAGGTGGTTGGGTACAAGAGCCACGATGCTCATTTCATGCTTCATTATTTGTTACAATTTGTCGTGAGAAGAACATTAAAGTCAAAGGTTGCATTACCTTTGATCAAACTGGGCACATTTCTCAAAGGTCTATGGAGCAAAGTGATTGATTTAAATGACCTCAAGAAGCTACAAAAAGATACTGTCGACATACTTTGTCGATTTGAGATGATTTTTGTACAATCATTATTTGATATATATTATTTGATATATATAGGACCAGTACAACTTAGGTCCATGTTTCCTATTGAGCGGTTCCTTGGAAAGTTAAAATCTTATGTTCGAAATCGAAGTAAACCGAAAGGTTCAATTGTAGAAGGTTATTTGGAAAAAAGAATGTATCACATTATGTTCAAGATTTTTGACTGGTGAAGGAGAAAGAAAAGATACCATGTCTCATTCTGCAAGAAATGCAAGTTTGGAGTTTCATATTGGAACAAAAAAGTATCAAGATGGAAAAGTCTTTAAATTGAAACATGCAAATTGGAAGGCTTCTCATCAATATGTTCTATTCAACTACGGCAATAATGAAATAGAGAGTCTAATTAGGTAAGCTTTCAAGTCCTTTTCTCATTTAATTCAGTTTTATGTCATCACTGTTTACCTTTCTTAGACTGTGTAAACTTTATTTTTCTAGGGAGCATCGAGTTTCATTGGATGGTGAGGCAACTTCGAAAAGATTCAAAAGGGAAAGAACGCACACTTCAGATTTTTGGATATGGTTAAAAAAACAGGTTCTGAGTAAGGACTCGATTTCTAGAGATTTAGAGGTTCTCGCATTGGGTCCTAATAGAGCAGCGAGACGGTTTACCGGCTACGTAGTAAACGGATATAGATTCCATACCAAGTCCAGAGATTCACGGTGTATCACACAAAATAGTGGTTTTTCTGTAACTGCAGAGACCACTAGTTTTGCTAGTTCGAAAGATGAAAATCTAGTAGTTGGGAATTTAACTACTATGGATCAGTTGAGGAAATTTTTGAACTAGATTATTGGGGGGTTTTTAATGTGGTCTTTTTTAATTGATGTTGGTGCGAAGAGGAGAAGGATGAATATGGTCTTACTAAAGTAAATTTTAATAAGTTAAGCCACAAAAAAGATCCTTATGTTTTGTCATTGCAAGTGCAACAAGTCTTTTATGTTCAAGATCCAATTCAAAAAATAGTTCATTATGTTATTAAGAAGTTACCAAGGGACGTGTGTGATGCTGAGAATGAGAATGCAACTGAAGAAGAGATCAGAACCACTACTTTAGATGATATCCATATTGATCCTGAAATAGAATTTGAAGTTCGCAACGGGAGTTACTACAGAGATGATGTCCCCCAAATACAAATTCCATTTTTGTCTCCCTAGATCACAGAACTTGTTTCTTATAGATAATTACTTTGCTCGATTTTAGTCATGTTTTATTTTCCAGATTAAAATGCATTGTCTACTATCTATTTACAATTTGATTAAATGTCGTGAAACTGTTTGATGTTTCAGATTTAATGGTTAATTGTTATATCACATTTGAATCATCCTAAAATTGTTCTTACACATTCTGTGCATTTATGATATTTACGTTCAATTTTAACTGTTAGTTTCGGGAGATTATATCTTTTTTTATAGATTTGGTCTATATTTGTATTTTTTATTGTTAGCCTGTTCAATTTATTGTGTTTTTATTTCTTGACATATGGCACATTGTTGTTATTAATACCTGATTAGAAATATTAATCAGTGAAACACAACGACTAATTCTAAACTCTTTTAATTGTATAAAAATATCAGCACTTCTTATTTTAATTTATAATACATATTTAACTAAAATATCAGCACTTCTTTCATAAAAATATCAACACTTATTGTATAAAAATATCAGCACTTCTTATATAAAAATATCTGCACTTCTTGTTGCTGTGCAGTATAAATATTTTTATTCTAAACTCTTTTGATTGTATAAAACTATCAGCAGTTCATGTTTTAATTTCTAATACATATTTAACTAAAATATTAGCACTTCTTGTATAAAAATATCAGCACTTCTTGTATAAAAATATCATCACTTCTTGTTTTAAATTCTGATAAATATTTATAAACTTGACTGACTTTAATGGTTTATTCTTAACACGATGGACGACACGATAGTTAATGTGAGGTTGCACTATGAAGGGAAGTTTAAGAAGACATCATATGTTGGTGGAAAACATTTTATTGTGACGGGCTTAGACGTTGAATCCTTTTCTTATTCTATGCTTATAGAATTGGTCAAATATAACCTCCATTTTATAGAAATTGGAGGAATCTATGCAAACAGAGGAAGAAAAGGTGGTTGGCAGCTGTTGTCAAATGATAAGCAAGTCATGGCTCTTGTGGAAGATTGATCTCCTTGTTTTTTAGTGAACTTCTACATCGACAACATTGTAGACAAACAAATTGAGTCGGCTCCTCAAATGCAACCTCATGTGATCACTCGGCCTAGGGAAAACTTCATCCAAGGTATTTATATATGTAATGTTTAAATCACATATAATGGTATGTACACTGAATTCTAATGTACGTTATTGATAATTGTTACAGCTTCCCCTGAGAAACCGCTGAAGCATAAGTTTGTTACCACACATCAACTCCAGCAGCAAAAAAAGAAAATGGATAAAAAGTTGCCCGAGGTGGGTGGTTGGCAGGATATTTTAACAAAAGAAAGTGGACAAGATATACCTGTCAGTGAAAATGAGAAAGTAACTGCGAGAAGGAAGTTATCCATAGAACCATGTGCAGGGGATGTTGAAGATACTGGAAATAATGATGTTGTTGAAAAGGTATTTAAATGATAACTTTTGAAAAAAAAAATTAAATGTATATATATGCTTTCCTGATTTATTTTGTACACTTGTAGTTACCACCACCACCGCCGCTCTCCGAGTATTTAAAATTCAAAAAGGTGAATGCAGAGAGGATAGTGAAGATACTCGTATTGATATTGATGACAAGGTATTATTTACACCTATTTTTTTGTAATAAATGTTAAATACAAATTTTAGCCATTTTTTCACCCAAACACAGCTTTTTTAATGTGCATACAATTTGTATAAATTTAGAGAAAGAAGTTAATCATGCATTTTCTAATTTAAATGTATATCGTTTCTGATTAAGTCCAAACGACCTCATCTATTAATCATGCATTTTCTAATTTAAATGTATATTGTTTCTGATTAAGTCCAAACAACCTCATTTGTTCATAACACATATTCTAATTTAAATGTATATTGTTTCTGATTAAGTCCAAATGAAATTTAAATATTAATTCGGCTAGATGCTCAATCAATCATTTTTCAGATGATCGCGAATGATGTGTTTTATTTTTTATTATTTAGTAACTTTCACTAATAATCATATACTATCTAATTTTTCATTGTTACCATCCAAATAAAGTAGTTGATTAATCATGCATTTTTCTGATTTATTTATCTACACTTGCAGTTACCACCACCATCACCGCTCCTCATGTTTCTCAAAAGAAACATGGAAAAAGTGAAAAAGGCTCGATGTAGAGGGGATGCTGATAAAATGGTATGTTATTACCATTGTTTTTGATCAATTAGTCACCTTTTCTGATTTTCACCTATTTAAATTTATAATCTATTTAATTGTATATTAATGTCTTGTAGTTGCCACGACCTCCACCACTATGCGAGTATGAAAAGTTAAAACTGGATAAAATGATGGCAAATAATGAAGTTTATAAATCACTCGGGTTACCTCAGATACTTTCTACTTTTAAAGATGCAGTGAAGTCGAGTATTAAATCAAAAGGTAAAAAAGAGAAAGAGACAGCTATTGAGGAAGACGACTCACAATAGGTTCCGGCAAGTGAAGGGGATGTTGAAAGCGATGATTCATCTGAGGTATACGTTATTTGATTAATTTTTTTTGGGTATTGTTGGCTAAATTCACTTTAATACCAAGTATGGTTAATTAATTCTAAACACAAATGACAGGACATTGAATCATTTAAGTAAAAGAAAATTGATGTTGGGCCAAGGACTCATTCACGAGCCAATGTAGCCCCTGGAAAATCTGGCACTACAACTGAGAGGGCAGCTACAAGGGCTTATTGTCCACAACCTGTTAAACCAATATTTAAGTAGAAAATCTGGTATGATTGTTGCTTACTTCGCATTACGAAACCGTCAAATGAATAATGATGAAGCTCCGATGAATGAGAATGTTGTTGAATTCGAAATAGAACAGAATACAGATGGGGAAGTCCAAGAAGGTAACATGTATTCGTCTTTTTGGCTAATTGTCATTTTATGTTTAGTAATACAGTTTCACTAATCGTACCTTATTTTTTTGTACCTAGAAAATGTAGAGGACAAACAAAAATGACTAGGGTTCATGCAAGGAACCCTAATGAGAAAGTGGTCATCTCTTTGAATGCAAAGGGTCAAGCAATTTGGGATATAGAAGGAGATGTAGCAGAGCTAAGTAATTTCTTTGGGACATTGGCAAGGGATAATGTGTCGCTGACTTATGTCAATTGGAACGTTGTTCGTGATCAATTGAAACAGAAATTGTGGGAGTATACTCTAGTGATTTCTATGCTCTATAACGTAGATTAAATCACTTTCCAAATTTCTACATTATATTAATAAATTATAGTCATTCTTTTTATGCTTAATATATTACAGGGCAAGTATGTTATTCCCGATGAAGGAAGTAAATGGGCTTATACTACCTTTAGTAATGCTTGGAAACTATACAAGTCTCGTGTAAAAAAAAGCACATTACACTAAATACAACACCAATGAGGACATACTGGATAATAGACCAAACCGGGTCCCATTGGAGGATTTTAAAATGCTGATAAAGTACTTGGGGGATGAGGTGGTACAAGTAGTAAATAGAAAAACCTTAATTACTTAAATAGTTGCTTAATAGAAACTGGCATGATATGTGTACTTGTTTTTATTTAATAAAAACTGGTCTGATCTGCGTATTTTGTTGAAATTTTACAGAAATTGGCTAGGGAAAATGCTGAGCATCATAAGTCATTGGTTGAGACGCAGATGTTGGGTCGTAAACCTGTTGCCCTAGTTGTTGAAAAATTGGTAATTGTTTTTCATTTTGCAAGTTTATTTTTAACACAATGATTTACATTATGGTTGTTTGTTATCGTAAATAGGTAATATATTTTATCGTGTCCTTTTAGGTATGCTTGTGTTATGTAAGAATTTTTATATATTATTTATAACATGATGGGTGTATTATTTAAGTGTGATGGTTTTATTCAAGTGTGGTTGTTAAATAGATTTTTTTTTGTTTAGGGAAACAAAGATTAGTCTAAAGTTAAGTTTTTTTATCTATATGACAGTAGGAGTACTAAATAGTTAATACAAACATATTTCCAAGTTAAATTTCTCCTGCATCTATACTTAAAAATCTTGTTTCCTTTCTATTTTTACTGATATTAGGTTTTCCGCATGCTGTCCTCTGAAGGATATTTACTCATGCATGCATCTCTTTTAACTTAGTTCTAAAATAATGGACAAGCATTCAGAATTTGACATAACAAGTTATTGCTGCAAAGACATATATTAATATGAGCTGAACTCGCTTCCTTTGTGTGGAACCCTTATTTCATGATGCATAACAAATCATAACCATGGTGAAAGTAAACTTGCTCAAGTGTATGAAAATTTGAAGATATTATAAGAATAATAGCTTGGAAAAAGATGAGTCACTTAACTGAGAGGCGGAAATCTTGACATAGATTATATGCATTTTATGAGTAGCCTCTTGTATCAATCTGACCACCAAACCATAAAAGGCATCCACTTTTGTTTGTAGCATTTGTATTTGAATAAGCTGTGCAATTACATTTCTTCAAGCATTCTATTTCATATTTTGCTCTAAGTGCCTGTGTATCTTAGGTTTTGAATCTGTTTTTGCAGTATGGTTACAGCTTTATGTCTTTTTCGATAAACGATTATGTCTTGATTGTACAGTCGTAATTTTATGTCTTTTTCTGGTCTAAATTATGTAATGCTGAATATTACTCCCTCTGTATTGATCGAGATCGATCATTTTTTAAAAACCATGATTTTGCGCTGATCAGCTTAGTATTTTTGATTATTTAAATACCCCTATTTTTCAGGCATTTAAAGGACTAATTTTGTACATTTTTGACATAAAAAGGCTGATCTGAATCTTGAGCATCCAAGCAATGTACAAATATATTCAATCAATCGTAAGTGAGAAGAAGGGCGGGAATACAAGTCAAATACCGAACAAATGAAGGAGAAACTTGTAAGTATATTTTATTGTGAAGGCAGTTTATATTAATGGCATATTTAGCTACTGCACTAACCATTTTTTGCAGGAAAAAATTTAGAAGTTAATGTAAGAGGGAAATGAGGCTGAAGCAAATGTAGTTGCTTCTAACGGAAAGGCCCATGCACCTAACTGGCTACTTGGAAGGACCTGTACTAAGTCGGTCTCGATGTCAACTAAGGCCTCAGCTGCACATCAAGTGCAAGACTTAACTGAAAAGATAAGCGTCCTTGAGAGCTAATTGGAGGCCAAGTTCAACAGGAAATTGCAGGAGAACATGGCTTGGATGGTGAAAAAATTGGGAGAAGTAAATCCTGGTATGACATTCAATCTCGAAGACGTATGTGCCATGGTTTCCAGTGATCAAGAGGCAAATGGTACTCCAGTCGCTTAAGGCACTCAAGGTGCAACTTCGTGGTGACTTTGTTCTTTGGTATTTTTGTTCATTTCAAGAAAGATTTGATGTACTTTTGGTGTTTTAAATTTATAATTGGGTGTATGTAGTTTGATACTTTCGTATATTTAGAACTTGTTGGATGCTCGATAGCGATGTTTATGTTGGATGCCCGATAGGGCTGTTTTTGTTGGATGTCTGATAAGGCTGTATTGTTGGATGCCATTTATAGCAGGTATCATGTAAAAACAGACTTGTTATGTCCAAATTTTATGTTTGCAAGTGTTGCATTTTCCAGAATATGATGTTGCATATTGCATTATATTGTGTTACATTTGATTATAATACTATTGCAACTTAAAAAATGTTGTTACATAATGTGGTATATACTGTTGCAATTGAATGAAAATAGTGTTGCATATGCATCAAAATGGTGTTGCATAAACAAGGGTCCCGCTACTGACGTTACATTCTGGGCCCCACATGCTGACGTGGCATTATGGTCCCCCAAAGGTGACGTGGCAGGATGGGACCCAACTGACGTGGCATGCTGACTTGGCATGCTGATGTGGCTCTGGGACCCCCTGTTGCTGATGTGGCATCTGATATGTCAGTTACCACGTAGGACCAAGTGTACTATCCTGTCACGTGTAATGCAACATTTGATGTTGTTGCCAATAGGTGATTTACTGTTACAAAATCAACCTGATGCAATACTTTCAAGTGTTGCACAAAATGTTGCATTAGGTGTCTACGGCCACTTCCATATTGGCAACCCCCCTTTATGTTGCATATTACCTTATGCAACACCATTTGGGCCTTATACAACTGTATAGTAGGGGTTGCCTATGTGCACTTATGGCGTAGTGTGAATTTTGGATGGTTTTTCAGTGAATGCGTAGGTCGAACCTGGTGTATACTGATGATGACATGAACAAGATTCATATTGAATTTGCAAAATATTTTATGAAAAACTATTCAAGTTAAGGTTCTGGATTCAGGTCTTTTTCTTTAGAAATAATTGATCAAGTGCAAGTTTTCATATATGTTGTTGGCTATGCGAGATGTTAAGTAAACATTGGATGTTTGGTAGAAGTACTTATGCTTTGGTTAGATCGTTTAGTTATTCGGTTTTGCTTGACATTGTAGTCAAGTATTAAGTTCTATGGATGTAGTTCTTATTTGGTTGGATTGGATTGTGTTGGTAGATCGATAATTTACGGATTGATGGATTGAATGATATGGATTTAGTTTTATGTGGATTTGTGGTTGGATAAATTTTAGTTTTAAGTTTCCGCATGAGTTGGGCATGAAATATGAATTTGTATTCAAAAATTTTATACTTCAACAGATAATGGTGATTCAAAAGCAAAAACAACCATTGTACCATATATATTTAAACAACAATCACCTTAAGTAGTGCATTATCAATAGTTTCCTTATGCTACATAATCAAATAGGTAAAAATTGTAAACCATTGGGTCAATAATATTCAAGTAACTGGTAAAAATTATAAGGTGTTATCTCAAAATATAAAAAAACAATGTGACTAAAATTGTTTAAGCAATTGTTTAAAAGCATGTACATAATGGTTGATTTGAACAAAATTGTTGCTTTAAGACCATCCACATAAAGGTGCTATATAAAAGCCATTGTCTCAAAGAATCTAGAACAAGGGCTTTTATTCAAAACTTTTGTTGTTATGTTTTTAGACAATAGTGAAATTAAAATTACCATTATCTATAATAGACAAAAAATTTTACGAAAAAATTAATTACTCTTAGTCCACAACGCTTTTCTTTTCAATTCTGTTGTTTGTCCTGCAGTGAAATAAGTTTTGCACAACTATTTTGCTATCTTGTTTTAACAAAGGTTGAAAACCCGTTGTCTCACTTTATATCAGCCGAGTGCAGGGTATTCAACGGAAAATTTGGACGTCAAACAATGGTGAACAACCGTTGTCTCAAAGAAAATTTCTTGTAGTGGGGTAATTTTGGTATCATTTTTCGATTAGTTCCTACCAATATTGGTAGATTTTGGTGCTTGCGTGCACAAGATCTGGGCCCCATCAGGAGTCATTCCTACCAGATTTCGACCTGGTAGGAAATAATTGAGCAATTCCGCCAGATATAGCCTAAAAACCCGATAAACACCAAATACTTAGTAAAATTGCTTAAAATTAACACCCATATGACAACCATATAGAATACACACTAAATTGATGATACACATACACAATATATGCATACATATGATCAAATACATATAATAATATAAAATTAAACAAAAATGAATAGGAAATGATATAATAAAAGCGATGATGAGAGGTAGAAAATAAAGAAGGGACATACAGATCGAAGTACTAAAAATGAGGATGAGATGATGATGATGAAGAGGGTTTTGGTGTAAAAGCAAAGAGGGTTTCTGGTGTAAAAACGAAGGGAGTAATGGCTGCTGGGTGAAATGGTTTTGGTAGGTGTGTTGATCACTGATCTAGTAGGTTTTGAGCGCAATAGAAACAAGGGGAATCGAACCCCTCCTTGAAGAAGAAACAAGGGACTGGCCATCAAGACAACAGAGTGTTTGAAACAGATTTCCAACAATAATATTATATTAAATCAAATAATTTTTCAAATTAAGTATTAAATGAATTTCTTATAAAATTATTCTAATTATTCATTTGAGTTTGTTCACTTTTTCTACCAAATTTGGGAACATTTACTACCAAACCTGGTAAGATATACCCATTAAAAAAACAAATCACTTTTTTTTGGTCATTTCCTACCAATATTGGTACGCATTGAACATTTTATTTTATAGATTAGTTATAAAAACATATGAGATTAATTTAAAAAAATCCAATATTTTACATACATATGTAAACTCAATATGTCTATTCATCTGTACGCTTGGGTCATTGATTTTTTTAAATGTATAACCCTAAACAAGCCATAAATTTTGAGTATAAAACCTAACTCAAACTTCGAATATTTTCGCTATTTCATTTTCTAAATGATTTTAATCATTATAAATATTTTCTTTTCCAAATTTTTTCCTAGTTTCCGTTCGCCATAAAATGACTTTCCACTTTTAAAGTTATATTTTATCAAAAGATTTCGATATTTATTAATTTTTTTCGTAATAATTATTATTTATCTAAATGTAAGAGAAACACGAGAATGTAACTATAAGCAACTAAATTTTTGAATTTCACTACTAAAATCAATACAACTTTAGGTCTTTAGAGTTTGTTCAAAAAAAAAGTGACAAACGATCAATAAAAAACACGAAAATGCACGTTTTCTTTGTTTTTGGTCATTTCCTACCAATACTCGTAGGCATTGAATAATTTTATTTTTAGATTAGTTATAAAAAAATATTAGATTAATTTTAAAAAATCAAATATTTTACATACATATCTAAAATCAATATATCTAATCATCCGTATGGTTGGATCACAAGGAAAAAAAAATTATATGTATAACCCTAAACAAGCAATATATTCTGAGTATAAAACCTAAGTCAAACTTCGAACATTTTTGCTGCTTCATTTCCTAAATGATTTTATTGATTATAAATATTTTCTTTTCTAATTTTTTTCCTAGTTTCCTTTCGCTATAAAATGACTTTCCACTTTTAAAGTTAAATTTTATCAAAAGATTTCGATATTTATTGTTTTTTTCGTAATAATTATAATTTATCTGAATGTAAGAGAAACACGAGAATGTAACTATAAGCAACTAAGTTTTTGAATTTCACTACTAAAATCAATACAACTTTAGGTCTTTAGAGTTTGTTCAAAAAAAATGTGACAAACGATCAATAAAAAACACGAAAATGCACGTTTTCTTTGTTTTTGGTCATTTCCTACCAATACTCGTAGGCATTGAATAATTTTATTTTTAGATTAGTTATAAAAAAATATTAGATTAATTTTAAAAAATCAAATATTTTACATACATATCTAAAATCAATATATCTAATCATCCGTATGGTTGGATCACAAGGAAAAAAAAATTATATGTATAACCCTAAACAAGCAATATATTCTGAGTATAAAACCTAAGTCAAACTTCGAACATTTTCGCTGCTTCATTTCCTAAATGATTTTATTGATTATAAATATTTTCTTTTCTAATTTTTTTCCTAGTTTCCTTTCGCTATAAAATGACTTTCCACTTTTAAAGTTAAATTTTATCAAAAGATTTCGATATTTATTGTTTTTTTCGTAATAATTATAATTTATCTGAATGTAAGAGAAACACGAGAATGTAACTATAAGCAACTAAGTTTTTGAATTTCACTACTAAAATCAATACAGCTTTAGGTCTTTTGAGTTTGTTCAAAAAAAATGTGACAAACGATTAATAAAAAACACGAAAATGCACGTTTTCTTTGTTTTTGGTCATTTCCTACCAATACTCGTAGGCATTGAATAATTTTATTTTTAGATTAGTTATAAAAAAGTATGAGATTAATTTAAAAAAATCCAATATTTTACATACATATCTAAAACCAATATATCTAATCATCCGTACGGTTGGATCACAAGGAAAAAAAATTATATGCATAACCCTAAACAAGCCATATATTCTGAGTATAAAACCTAAGTCAAACTTCGAACATTTTCGCTGCTTCATTTTCTAAAGGATTTTATTGATTATAAATATTTTCTTTTCTAATTTTTTCCTAGTTTCCTTTCGCTATAAAATGACTTTCCACTTTTAAAGTTATATTTTATCAAAAGATTTCGATATTTATTGTTTTTTCGTAATAATTATAATTTATCTAAATGTAAGAGAAACAAGAGAATGTAACTATAAACAACTAAGTTTTTGAATTTCACTACTAAAATCAATACATATTTAGGTCTTTAGAGTTTGTTCAACAAAAATGTTACAAACGATCAACAAAAAATACGAAAATGCACATTTTTTTGGGTCATTTCCTACCAATACTCGTAGGCATTGAACATTTTATTTTGTAGATTAGTTATAAAAACATATGTGATTAATTTTAAAAAAAAATCCAATATTTTACATATATATCTAAAATTAATATGTCTAATAATTCGTATGGTTGGATCACTGGGTAAAAAATTTTAAATGTATAACACTAAACAAGCCATAAATTCTGAATATAAAACCTAACTCAAACTTCGAACACTTTCGCCGCTTCGTTTTCTAAATGATTTTATTGATTATATTTCCACTTTTCAAGTTATATTTTCTCAAAATATTTCGATATTTATTATGAACCGTGTTTATGGAAGACCGAAAGTAAAATAAAGAAAAATTAATCATTTCTTTCTCAACATATCTCTCCGCAATTGAACCTTCCACATGTGCTCTATTTCCAACCTTATCTATCATATGCTTCAACAATTGCTCAAAAGGGTACATTTAACGATAGTAAATCGGTCCTCCGAGTCTACATTCTTCAAGTAAGTATACAAGCAAGTGTTCCAAAATGTCAAACAAAGCCAGAGGAAAGACAGTTTTGAGCACAAATATTGTCCTCACCACACGTTTTTTAAGATATCCAAATCTTCAGGTAGTAAAAAAACCAGCAAATATCAAAAAAATATTTGAGAGGGCGGTGAAAGCTTCCAAAATATAATATGGCAAAAGTTCAAGAAAAGCAATAGGAATTAAATTTTGCATGAAAATATGACAATCATGCGATTAAAAAACGGTAATTCTTAAAATATCCCATTTGATACAACGGTATTTATTCTAGACGCATCCATCGGGAAGTTTAAGTTTAGAGATCCAATTACACGAAAGTCAAAGTTGAGTTCTAGTATTATAATATGGTGCTTTAGGAATTTTCCCATTTTCATCAATCCACAAATCATGTCATACCCCTAAATGTTTGCAATCCGCCCTTGATTTATTTTTATCTTTCGTCTTGACTCGATCATTTACAATTGTGTAAAATAAATTCTAAAACACATTATTCTCAGTAAGCATGACATCAATACATTGTCGTAGGTAATGAGATGCCCAATACGCTAGTTCCCAAAATACTGAAACGTGGGTCCAATAATGATCTACCCCATAGCCCCTAGGCTTGAATTTGCGAAAAGTATTTCCGGGTGGAGCGAAATCTATTTGTAATAAATAATCAAGTAAAGTCTCACCTTTAGTATGACCATCAAATACCTCAAGCTCCGTTGTAGCATATTTTTTATTCTTATTCCGCAAATGATCATTTTTATCCAAATTTTTTTGATATGTTCCATAAAATAACATTTAATATATGTAAAATTAAATCACATCAAAATTCACAGTATTTACATGAGAATCACATTCAATATTTTTTTCCTCTAATACAACTAACATCGAATTGTAATATATTGAATTTTATTATTCAATATAATTAATTTTATATTGTAAATATTAGATCCATAAACATAAAATCATTTTATCATTGGTCATACAATGTAAAATTAAATAAGACTAAGTTTTAGTATTAGTTGGAATTCAATTATTATTATCTAATAATTTCTTATTTAAGAAACTTTTTATAATTTATGTTTATTTATATAAGTTATTTGTTCAAACAAGAATATCAAGATAAATATATATTTGAAATATTGAGAAATTGAATTTTGCTATATCATAAACGAGCCGAGTTCGAGTGGAACAGGTTGGCTGTAGAATATATAACGTCTTAATAGAAGTTATTTTTTTGTGCCCAACAATAAATAAAAGAAGTATAGTAAATGAGATATGTATTGTGTTTAAAGATATCTTATTTTTTAAGGTCTTTTATTGATATTTTTTTTGGATTATCCGGACCGGGAATTAGTAGTGTCATAAACATGAACAGTCTTTTCATACACATAGAAGTAGGTAGATTATAGACGACCACTACAACCGGCCACAATGTATATATATTAATTGCGGAATTTCTGAATGGATTGAAACCATCACTCGATAATCCAAGTCGACCATTACGAAACTCCTTAGCAAAATATGGGTATCGCTTATCAAAACTTTTCCATTCATCTCCATCTGAGGGGTGAGTTAGTTCTCCCTCTATCACTTCTCTATAATTATGCCAAGTCATATGTTTAGCCGTATGCTCTGACATGTATAACCGTTGTAAACGAGGAATAAGCGAAAAATGTCTTAAGACCTTCTTCGGTATTTTTCTCCCATTTATCCCCAAGACATCTTTGTTAGATCCTCTTCACAAATGTCACAACCAACTTTTTTTCATTGTTATTATAAAACATACAATTATTCTCGCACACATCAATTTTTTCATATCCCAATTTCAAAATTTTCACCATTTTTTCATTGCATAATAAGAAACCGAAAGCTTATGACCTTGTGGCAACGCATCACAAATAATATCAAAAAATAAATTAAAACATTTCTCACTACAACGAGATACGTTTTTGAAATGCAATAATCTCGTAGTAAAAGAGAGTTTTTTTTGTAATTATTGTTACTGGGATAAATATGAGCTCCCGACTCATTGCCATCGGTGTAGAATTGAGAAGCATAAAAATTTAGAGATTCTTCGGCATCATTCGAACAACTACTACCCCTCGTATCATTGAAACTATAAAAATCTTGCCCGACACTATTTCGTAACAAACCACTCATATCCGCTGGTGGTTCCACAATTGGTGATGTATTTAATTTTATGACGTGGTCATCGTCGAGTCTCCGTTATTGATTTTTTCTTATTATGTAATGTCCATATCGTATAGGATTCAAAAATCTTGAACCATACAAGTGAAACTTTAAGGTATTTAAATTTTCCCACCTAATATTTTTACAATTCTTACAAGGAAAAAATGCCTTGTCATTTGTCAAACCAAACCTTCTTGCTGAATCTAAAAATTCTTCTACATCACTTTTACACTCTTCAATTAATGGAATGCGATCATTTTTCATATAGCGAAACATCCAATCACGATTTACATTTGACATCTACAATATCAACAAACTACATTTCAATTTCGCTTCACCATAAATTCTCTATAAATCATACAAAATGTATAAATCAACATATGTCATATATATGCATAAATTCATCAATATTATTTGCTCAAAGTAGATACAAAACATATACACACACACAAATCACAGACAAAGTTCACTTTAACTAAAATGAAATTAAATAACTTACAATGAGTTTAAATGATGAGATTGATGAAAGATCTTCTTCTTTTTCTTCTTCATTATCTTTGTTTTTTCTTAAATTTTTATATTATCTTCCTCTTCCTTATTTTTTACACCACACAATACAAAAGCAAAAAGGTGGTGGGTTCATTTTTAAATCTGGACATTTTTCCTACCAAAATTAGTACGAAAAACCTTTGAGTTGGAAAACCTCATTTAGTACCAATATTGGTAGGAAAAAACCCTGAATCATTAAAAATCTTCCAACGTCAAAAAATAAATATTTATATTGGATAAAACTTGGACATGGATGGGGTGGGGTCATATCCCTATCGAAATTTGATAATTTCCTACCAATATCGGTAGGTTTTAATTTCTTACCAAATCTTGTAGGAAATATATCTAAAATGATTAATTTAAAAATAAAGTTTAATTGATTTAAAAAGGTGAGAGCTGATGACATGGATGGTGGGGTCATTTTGGTATCATTTTTCGATCAAAATCTACCAATATTGGTAGAAACTGAGGCTCGTACCAATATTGGTAGGTTTTGGTGCTTGCGTGCACAAGATTTGGGCCCCACCAGGAGCCATTCCTACCAGATTTGGACCTGGTAGGAAATAATGGAGCAATTCTTTCCTTGGTAGGAAAAACCCCTTGAAAACTGAACCGAGTGAGTAAAACTTGTCACTAAAATTATGTAAACTCCCCAGAAATCTATAAAATTCAATTTAAAGCTAAATTAAGTATTTTGTATGAACAGGAAAATATTTTTTGTCTAGATTTCATCGATGTAAACTTCAAATTATCCTTTTTTCGGTAGCTAAAAAAAGAAGATATATCATTCAATAAAAATACTTCTTAATATTTTAATATTTTACTAAAATTAATAATATTTTAATATAATACATTTAGATCTTCTTAATTGGTATTGAAATATTTTTTTCTTAATAATGAATTAGGTCAATAAGTAACTTTTTACTCCCTCTTATTTTAAACCTAATGGCACACACACAAAATCTAATAATTTCACATTCATTTTAAGGAAAATTAACAATAAAATAGTATATGCTGAGAACCTAGAGTAAATATATGGTTTCATAATTCTCTATTATGGACTCCGATAAAATAATATACAATAGAACTATTGAGATGACTTTCAAGAATACATACATGATCAAAAACATTGACAACTTAGTGTCTAGAATAATATAAATTAAAAAGACCACCAATACAGCTTAAATACAGTAACTTTGTAAGGGTGTACACTATATTGTGCCAAAAATGCTCTCAACATAGGATTTATGTACTGGTTCTTGTTCACAGGCTGATGACATATTTGTTAGTTTTAATCCTAAACATATATGTTTTTTTGCTTAATGTTTATTTGATTGGTTTGTAGGGAATAAGTTTATCCAACATTAGTTGATTTAGTCGTATGTTTGTTTGTGAAGAGTTTGTAGGACTAGTTGAATAAACTTAGTGTTGGAGTATTTGTTGGAGTTTAGTTGATAACAGGTTCCTATTTTGTAGCAAACTCTGTTTTGGCAAGTCTTTATATCTGGTATTGCTGTATTGAATGAAAACATGTCGTTGGGCAATTGTTCTCCCTGTGTTTTTCTCTGAGTTATTTGTTAAACAGCTATATTAATATATATATATTTGATTAACGTTTAGCAGACTCAAGAATTTGGAGTATCAGACGTACTGTGAGTTACCTGTGGAAAGTAGCGACTATGGATGTGAACAAGATGAAATTAAGGTGGATCGATGAGACTCTGCTATCCCGTGTTGACAAAGACTAATTACACGACATGGGCACTTAAGATGAAGGTCATCATGCAAGCTTACTCAGTTTGACGGGAGGCAATAGAGCCGAGTGATCCAAAGGTGTCGTGTAATGATAGGGTGAACAAAATTGCGTTGGCAATAATCTACCATGCGATACCGCAAGAGATTTTGTTGGCTCTTGCAGATAAGAAGAAGACTCAGGATGCGTGGCAGGCCATCAAAACACTTTGTCAAGGAGTTGATAAAGTTTAAAATGCAAAAATGGAGAATCACGCACTAAGGGAGGTATATTTTATTCCTAACCTTCACAATAATATCATTAGTTTGGGCCAAATGTCCGAAGAGGGAAACAAAGTAACACTACATGGAGAATTTTTATGGGTACATGATATTAACGGTACGTAGTCTGCTAATGAAAGTGAAACGGACCTCGAACAGACTATACAAGATTATAATTGATAATCATGTGAATAAGTGTTTACTAATAAGTGCAGAGGAGTGCGCATGGTTGTGGCATACAAGATTGGGATACATGAATTTTCAGGCCCTCTCTCTCATCTCTCAAAGCGAAATGGTCTTTGGATTACCAAAGATACCAAAGCCAAAGTCTGTTTATGGCGGTTGCCTGATGTCAAAGCAAGCACGTAAATCGTTCCCGTATAAGTTAAACTTTGTGGCGAAGAAATGTCTGGAGCTAATTCACGGGGACATCTGTTATCCCATAACTCCAATAACAACGGGGAATCACTATTTTTACTTCTGGTGGATGACTACTCGCGTGTAATGTGGGTTTATCTGCTCAAAAGCAAGGACGAGGCTCTGAAGGCTTTTCATAAATTCAAAGTATTGGTTGAGAATGGGAGAGACATGAAAATTAAGGTGCTGAGGAAGGATTGGGGAGGCGAATTCTGCTCAACCTCCTTCGAAGAATTCTGCGATAGTGTTGGTATTGAGAGACACTACACGACTCCTTATTCGCCTCAACAAAATGGAGTCGTTGAAAGGCGTAATAGGACTGTAGTAGCGATGGTATAAAGCTTGTTAAAAGAGAGAAGTATGCCATTGGTTTTCTGGGGAGAGGCCGTGCGACATGCCGTCTATATCTTGAATCGTGTACCTACTCGCGCACTCACAGGTGTGACGCCTTATGAGGCATGGTCGGGGAAAAAGCCACAGGTAGACCATATAAAGGTATTTGGATGCAAAGCATACATGAAAATTCCAAATGTGTATGTACGGAAGCTAGATGACAGGACCAGACCGGTTGTCTACCTTGGCAAAGAACCAGGGACTAAGGCAAATCCAGTCTATGACCTAATTCTGAAGAAAGTGCATCTAAGTAGAGACCTTATATTCGAGGAACCAGAAAGGTTGGAACTGGGATGTTACTGAGGAGAAAGAACAGGACAGCACAGGTTCTTTCATCCAAATAAATGATAAATATGTAGAAAATAGGATAGAGGAGCACGAGTTTGAAACAACTGCAGAGACAAGTCTTGAAACATCTGAGAATAGTGGAATTTCTGCAATCGGAGAAATATCGCAGTCCAGAGAATACAGTGGGTGTAGTTCGGAATCTTCAGAGCCTAGAAATTTTAGATTGTTGAGTGATATCTACAACGGGACCGAAGAAATAGAAATTGCAGATAAGATGTTGATGCTCAGTGGGGATGAGCCCCTTTCATACAGTCATGCTGAAAAAGAGAGAGAGAGTGGAGAGATGCAATGAAACATGAAATCGATGCGATAGAGAAGAATGAGACCTGGAAGCTCACTGATTTGCCTAAAGGTCAGAAAGCAATTGGGCTTAAGTGGGTCTATAAGTTGAAGAAGGATACAAATGGGGAAACAATAAAATACAAAGCTCACCTTGTGGCGAAAGGGTATGTACCGAAATAGGGAGTGGATTTTAACGAAGTGTTCGCTCTGGTTACGAGGCTAGAAACAGTGAGGTTGACGATTGCTTTGGGAGCTAAAAATGGATGGGAAGTACACCACCTCGATGTAAAATCAACCTTTCTTAACGGTGACTTACAAGAAGTGTACGTACTACAACCAGAAGCGTTTGTGAAAGAGGGAGAGGAATGTAAGGTGTATAGGCTGTTGAAGGTGCTTTATGTACACCGTCAGGCACCACGAGCTTGGAACGCTCGACTGAACGAATACCTTACGAAACTCGGGTTTGTTAATGCCCATATAAGCATGTCGTGTATTATCGTCATGCAGGGAATGAATCACTGCTAGTTGGTGGGTATGTGGACGACCTGTTAATAACAGGTACTAGTGTAACCAATATCCAAAAGTTTAAAAAATAAATGGCTGCAGAATTTGACATGAGTGATTTAGGAAAACTGTCCTACTATCTTGGGATCGAAGTTGAACAGGGTAAAGGTTATATAGAGCTGTAGCAATCTGCGTACGCGAAGAAGATTTTAGAAAAAGCAGGGTTAAGTGAATGTAAACCAGTAAAGTATCCCATGAAATCGAAGCTTCAGTTGTGTAAAGACGAGCATGGAAAGTCTTTGAATTCAACTGATTTCAAGAGTCTTGTTGGAGGACTGAGATACCATGTTCACACACGCCCTGATATAGCATATACTAGTTGTTGGAGTAGTGAGCATATATATGGAAAGACCTGCCACAATGCACCTGAATGCAGTCAAGAGAATACTTCGGTATATACGCGGACAGTCGAGTTTGGTCTTGTTTATTTAAAGGGATAAGGAGATTATTTATTGTCTGGTTTCCCTGATTCTGATCTGGCTGGTAACTTGGATGATAGGAAGAGTACAACAGGTGTGGCGTTTTATTTAAATGATAGTTTGGTAACATGGATTTCCCAGAAGCAACGTTGGGTGGCCCTTTCCAGTTGTGAAGCTGAATTCATGGCGGTGACAGCGGCATCTTGTCAAGCAATCTGGCTAAGGAACGTGCTAAATCAGATAACTGATGGTGGAACAGATCCTGTTGTTTTGTATGTCAATAATAAATCCGCCATCGACTTGGCTAAGAATCCCGTCTTTCACGGACATAGTAAGCATATCCATATAAGATTCCACTTTATTCGTGAATGTGTGGAAGGAGGGGATATAATTATCAAATATGTAGGAACTGAGCAACAGAAGGCAGATGTGCTAACGAAGGCGATGTGTGCAGTCAAGTTCGAGCAAATGAGTAAGCTCCTGGGTGTGAAGAATCTGCAGAAAAACAATTTAGCTTAAGGGAGAGTTTGTTGGTTTTATTTTTAATCCAAACTTGTGTTTCTATCTTAAAATAAATTACATGTAGTGTTTTATTTTTATGTGTGACTTGGTCATATGCTGGAACTAGTTTTTAGGGAGTAAACGTTGCAGTAGAGGTTGTGGAGACAAATAAGGGAAGTTACTGATTTTGAGGAACTAACCCAGCTAGGACTTTCAGATATATATGTATTTTGTATGCATCTGTTATCAGCTAATGTAATCGGCTCGGTTTTCTTTTCTACGTTTTATAAAAACACCTTTCATTGATTAAGTAGTCTTAACAACCCTAGTGACACTACAGAGGTGATATTCTCTAGACGGTTGGTCATGAAAGACCCTAGAAAATTCAGGTACTATTGACTTCATGTCTATATCAGAAAAAGGATGTTTTGCCTTCAGCTTTTTGACGAATAAATTGAAAGTAGGGCATAAGAAAGAATCAAAATATGGTAGGGTGGACCATAAGTTTTTCCACCTCTTAGAGAGTGTTCGTGTGCGGACAGCATCGATCTGCTATGCTGTGCACGGAGAGATATAACAAAATAATCTGGATGATACAATCGGGGAGAATTGAAAAGTTATCTTGTGCATCAGCTGGAGCCGCCTGAACAAGGTTTAATCCTCTCATTTTGACTAGGAACTTTCAAATTCAAATCTCAATAAAATTCTATTCAAATATTGTGGTGTTTTTTATGTGAAAACAAAGTTAGCCCACTTGCTTTTATAGAGGTAATGTCTGCCTGAAAATTAATTAAAAATCTTTAAGGAAAGGAAAAAAATTAAATTAACATAGAATCATATCTCTCAGTTTAATACTAAAGCAAGTATTTTATTTGAAAAGGAAAGAAACTTTTGTGTGAATTTTATTAATATGGAATTGGAAATTTATCATTTCCGCACTTGCTACAAAAAATATATTATTTAGTATTTTATTTCTTCACATATATGGTAAAACATATTGATCTGTATTTAAATATTTTTCAGAGTAATAAATAAGATTAATTATTTAAATTTTTACTCTGTCTAATTTTAAACCTTAAGAGAAGTGATAGATTGCACACTAAAAATCATATAATCTAGTATTCATTTTAAGAAAATTATTAATATTATTATATCAGAAAAAAGTTCTATGCATACCGAAATATATTATTTTGTGAAATATGTTTTACGAATAACAATAATTCACTAAAAATGTTGAAGATCATTTATGTTTAATAAGTATAACGAGTATGTTCTCCAATTTGATCAAATGTTCTCCAAACTACATATGTTTCGTAGAATAAAATATTTTGTAATGTTCCACATCCATTACATGTACGATACAAAATTTTGAATAAAATAATGACCATTATAGAACATAATGCACAAAATAATAAATTTTACATGATGTTATCCAACAACTTCTTAACCCACTTCTTACCATTGTTAATAAAAAAATTCAACAAATAATTCCTTGTTCATTTTTAATTTATGAATGGAATTTATATTTTATGTTTAATTTGTGATTTTTCAAATTCCAGTATTCCTTTTTTAATCAGTATTATTTCTAGACGAGTGACATAAGGGAAAATTTTTCCAAAATCTATTTTGTTTTCTTGCACATATTATTTTGCCATAATTCTTGCTTTATATTTAATAAATTCACCTTTTGTGTATTTCTTAATTTAAACACCCACTTTAGGTTAATGGCCTTATGTCTATATTAATCTACAGGTCTTAATTTTTTTAATGGCCTTCATCTGTGGCATGTCTCCATTCTTTGTCCTTCACCGCATAACTGAATTTGTTGGTTCATGGATGTCCATCAACATTAGCTCATCTACCAATTCTATTTTCTCTATTTCATATATACAGTACTTCACTTAGCAGTGTTCAGAATTGTCATATTTAAAGGTTGTTGGAGTTTACTGTGAAGGCGTTGGAGCTCATGAAAATTCAGTATCTATACATGCACTCTCATTACTCGAAGTATCATATATTTCCCCTATTTCAGACCCGTGCCTCTGCTGTAGTAATATCATATACTATAAATATATCTGGTGAATATGTTCACTCTTCTTCTTACTGCCTCAATGGCCAAACTTTCTTTTCTTCAAAGATAACATCTTTTCAAGGTCGTATAGACTATACGTCTTTTAAATTCACTTCCAAGATTAATCAGTGCTTAACTTCGAGCTTCAAATTTTTTTGTATGGACACCAGGAACATTCATGCATGCCACACAATCAAAGACTCGAATATGTTCAATATCCGGCCTTTTATCAGACCAGAGCCTTATAAGGAGTTTTTTCAATCATAGTACAAGTGGGTAGTCTGTTTAGTATGTTTACGGAGTGGCAAATGACTTATCCCCACAAAAAAGAGGGTAACTGCATCTTCTTTAAGGAACTGCTTTAGTCACTCTTGCCTCTCTCTGCTATAGTAATATCATATATTATAAATATGTCAAGTTAAGATGTTCTCTCTTCTTCTTCCTGCCATAATGGATAAACAGAACATCTCTACTTACATGTACCGTATTGTTCCCAGGGTGTATAAACGATACTCCTTTGTACCAAGTTCAGTTCCAAGATTAATCACTACTTAACTTAGATCTTTATGTTTTTTTTTGTATGAACACTAGGAACATTCATGCATGCCACACAATCGATGACTCGAATATGTTCAATAGCGGGCCTTTTATCAGACTAGAGCCTCATAAGGAGTTTTTTTAATCAAAGCACAAGTGGGTAGTCTGTTTAGTATGTTTACAGAGTTGCAAACCGCTTATCCCCGCAAAAAAAAAGGGTAACTGCATCTCCGTTATGGAACTGTTTCAGTCACTCTTGCCTCTGCTATAATAATATCATATATTCTAAATACAGTAAAACCTCTATAAATTAATATAGTTGGGACCGGAGAATTCTATTAATTTAGAGAGCTATTAATTAATCGATAAATTAATAATTATTAATTTATAGAGAATTTTCGGTAGCAAACAAAATTAACTTTTGATTAAATTTTTATTCACATAAATTTAAATAAAATGAATTGTACAATTTATATTTTATACTTAATTCAATTAATTCAATGTATATGAATTTAGAAAGTCAATGTAATGTACAATATATTAGATTCAAAGTCCATGTAGTGTATAAGTTAAATTCATTGTATTTTACATAGAAAATATTCAATGTATATTAGGAAAATTCAAAGTACATGAATTAATTTAATTCATTGTATTTTACATAGAAAGTATTCAATGTATGTGTAGTCATAAAATATATTATATATACTGTATATACTAGATTGGGGGAAAAATTATACAAACAAAACAATGGCTTCTCATCTAAAAGGTGTCACAAAATCAACAATGACGGATGAAGCAAGAAAAGCATTATGTGAATATAAAAGAGAAAATTCATCATGCACTCAAAAAGATCTCCAGTTGTGGCTCGAGAATAAGTTTCATCTAAAAGTTAGTCAAGGTACAATATCAAATACACTGAAAAGGTGAGCAGATTATCTTGCAGCTAATTACTTGGAGAAAAGAAAAGATATTAAGCGACATAAACCAGCAAAATATCCAGATATGGAGAAGGTTCTCTATGAATGGTTTCTCCAGTACCAAGATCGTGTTAATATGACAGGAGAGCTAATTTTAGAGAAGGCAAAAGAGACGATGAAAATTTTATACCCTCAACAAGATCAGGAGCACACTTTTTCTCAAGGTTGGCTTGAGAAATTCAAGTTAAGACATGGTATTAAGTCATTTCGTCGCTTTGGAGAAAGTGGTTCTGTTGATGTACAGGACATGGAGAAGAAACTGGAGTCCATAAGGGAAAAAATAAACCAGTTCCCTATGAAAGATGTTTTTAACATGGACGAAACTGGTTTGTTTTACAGGTTACAAGCTGATCACTCTCTTGCTACGAAACAACTTGAAGGAAGAAAACAAGACAAAGAAAGGCTCACGGTTGTTATATCTTGCAATGAAGATGGCTCTGAAAAATTCCCTTTATGGATTATTGGAAAGTACGCAAAGCCACGGTGCTTCAAGAATGTTAACATGGGCAGCTTGAATTGTCATTATCGTGCAAACAAAAGAGCTTGGATGACTAGTGTACTTTTTGATGAATACATTTGTTGGTTTGATAGCCAAATGCAAGGCAGAAGAATTTTGTTTGTGGTAGATAACTGTCCAGCACATCCAAAAAATATTGAAGGACTACAAAATGTTGAGTTGTACTTCTTGCCACCTAACATGACATCAAAAATCCAACCTTGTGATGCAGGAATTATAAGAGCTTTCAAGATGCACTATCGCAGGAGATTTTATCGTGGGTTATTAGAAGGTTATGAGTTGGGACAATACGATATTATAACTTTCATTTCTAGAAAATTATTTAGTGTGATGTTGAATAAAATCACTGTATAACTTTTATTGTGTCCGAATTTATTGCTAATGGGTTCTTCGATCCCAAAGTCGGATTTGCACCTAAATTGGTGACCATCACCCTTGGCCAACCAATGATAAGGGAGTCTCCTATTGGTCCTTAATTTCAGTTCCAAATTTACATGTTACTTAAAATAAGGTAAAATTATGTATTAGTATTTTGTATTAACCTCACGCATAACATTTTATGTAGTTTCTAGCTTTGTCATGCTCATATATATGCCTAGAGAAATAGCGACGAAACCCAACAAGACAATGATGAAAACGATTAAAATTAAGGTCGAGTTGGTATGATATAAATAATGTTGGAAACAAGTAACTACATGAAAATGACTCTGAAAATAATAACAAGGTTATGAGATAGTGATTTCCGATGTTAAGATTTCATAGACTGAAATGGAAATTAATATATCTTGAAATTTTATTTTTAATTCGCATATTTTCTATTCAACCAAATCCAATTCACATTATTTACATGAGAATCACATTCAATATCTTTTTTCTTTAATACAATTAACATCAAATTATAAAATATTGAATTTTATTATTCACTATAATTAATTTTATATTGTCAATATTAGATCCATATACATAATATAATTTTATCATTGGACGTACAATGTAAAATTAAATAAGACTAAGTTTTAGTATTAGTTGGAATTCAATTATTATTAACTAATAATGTCTTATTTTAGAAATATTTTATAATTTATGTTTATTTATATACATTATTTGTTCAAACAAGAATATCAAGATAAATATATATATTTGAAATATTGAGAAATTGAACCTTGCTATATCATAAACCAGCCAAGTTGGAGTGGAACACATTGGCGTATATATGTAAAATTTTACGTGTTGGTCCCCTATATTAGCCTAATGCGTCCGTTGTAAGACTAACGGACTAGCACTGGCATTTATTCCGGATTTGTTATGTCCGTTGTCCATTTAATTGATGATATTAATGGTTTCTTAATGGTGTTAGGGTCGAGGAACGAACATTATAGTTTGGAGTTATTCGAGTCGGGATAGAGAACCGATGTTATTGGTTGTTTTAATGTGTGACTTGCTAAATATTGATATGGAAGGTTCTTCTTCTTCATTTTCAACCTACTTCCCACTTTTCCTCATACCAATTATGAATGTCTTTTGGTCCCTTGATAAACAATCTTCAAATGATATAAAAGTGGTTTATAAATTATAATTTGTTTTAATATTGTGTTGATTGTACTTAAATACTCGGTTACTTAACAGACATTTATTTAAGAAATACATTTTCGTATTCCGGCTAAGGTTGGATAAATAAACAACTGAGATGAGTTGATCTCAAACAAGTACAACTCAAGTTTTGGTCAGGGAGCTGATTACTTAAAACCCTATCTCTATTCTTTATTACTAGGAAGCTTATTTTGCACCGAGGCTTTTTACGGTGTAACTACTAGCTATTTGATATCACGACACATCCTTACTAGCATTGTTTTGCACCAAGCATGCAAAAGAAATTAAAATATCCAATAATAACTTTAGTATAAATTATTTTGAATTAAGGACTAATTACAATTAAAAATTATCTTCCGTCAAATTAAAATTAATTGACTTTCTTTAAATATAAATTGTTAGATGTCGAAAAAAATCAAATTCCAAGTGAAAAATTTTATTTTGTCATGACACAATTAAATAAGATGGACCTTTTCATTCGCATATCTATTAAAATTATTAAAATGTATTACTGCACCACTTCATTTTATTTGAAAAATAGTTTTAATATTCAAAATTGCACATCGGGCATTACCCTTTTTAAAGACTAATTGAGCCCGTAAATTAAAAATAAAAACTTAAAAAGAGTATCATATTGTTGTGAAATTTGAATATTAAATTAATAATAAAAGTAAGTATATGAATAGAGGTTTACAAAGAAAGAGACCTGTACCTCTTACTCATATGCTTATCTCCAATCACATCTTTAAATATTATATTACTTCATTTTAAACTCCAACCATGCATTTCTCTATCTTTATTTATAAAGAAAAATACAATGGCTCCAAATTTAAAGTTACATATAAAGTTAATATTTTTATATTGCCAATCTAGCATAGTTACTAGTACCATTTACTTGCACGACAGCATGACGAATACTTGTGTGAGAATGGGCCGAGCAATTGCTATAATCTATCACCAAAAATTAGTTTTTGGTCTTAAAATACTAGTTTCAATAGTTGGTTTTGTATTTTATTTCAAATTTCACTCATTATTCAAGTATCTAACTATTTTGAAGATAAAATTATTTTTTCTACCTAACATTTGTACTTTTTGATGAGATGGGATGAAGTGAGATGATATGTTAATTGTAACTTCATCTATTTTTTGTTATGTAGTTAGCAAAAAAAATAACATTTTGCTAAAATATAAAAAAAATATATAGAATTTGGTTGGAGTGATAAATTTTAATTTTGTATTACACGATATACATAGAACAAATTATACATATCATTTGTAACAACTCAGTCACATATCGAGAATATTTGGGGCTTTTATTCATTTTATAAGATAAAGTACTACTACTATGTGCACCAAAAAATCATAATATTTTGGAGGCCTGTGGTGGGCTAGTCGTTACCTAACTTGAATGCATTTGGAACAGTAGCCTTCAACTTAATTTAGACTCAGAATCGGGACTTGACCATATTTTTTAAAAATGCTCGAGATCTAACTTAGATTGTCACATATGGAATTATAGCAGACTCTCGAAAACTTGATGCGTCAAGTTACCAGAGGTGGGGAAACGAAGGCTGGCAGTATTCTTCTGAAATGGACAGATCTCCGGAGGCGGGGACACGAAGCCCCCTTATATTATCCCACAATGGCTAGAGAGGAATGATCAGACCTATGAGCTGTCTGTTCAGGCCTGACAAGGACATCAGGAGTTCAGGTGGGGGAGTTTGTAACACCCCGGACCCACTTCGAGGAGATTTATGACTTCTCTTCAGTTTATAAGGCAAAGTACTACTATTATGTGCACCAACAAATTATCATCTTTTGGGGACCTGTGCTGGGATAGTCGTTACCCATGTTGGCTGCATTTGGGTCATTAGCCTTCGGCTTATTTCATATTCGGAATCGGGACTCGATCTAGTTTTCAAAAAATGCTCGGGATTTGACCTGGGTTGTTACAGTTCATAATGTGTCATATTATTACATGTGTTTAGCAAAAAAATGTTTATTACATGTGCAGAGAAGAATGTGCAATTTCTATTCCGACGAAAACAAGTGTAATTCTATAACCAAAATATATTACATAATATTTAACCTATATATATACACACCAAAAGGACGTTATAGGACCAAAAAATATTAATAGAAACATTAAAAATAGTAATATAGTAAGACTAAGACATGATATGCATAATATATATAACTAAGTCATGGAAAAACATAGAAATTAAAAAAACATTAAAACATTATATGAACAAGAATAGGATTTGAAATTACTTGAAACACTTTTGATTATATAACTGAAAGCAATCTACTAGCCTTTGTGCACAATTTGAGAAAAACTGAGAAAAATTTAAATTTTATACAATTCTTTCTTTTTTCTTTTAGGTACTTTTTACCATTTTACCTCTAATAATTTGGAGTAAAAAGTATCTATACATACTGATTACAACAACGAAATAAAAGAAAAATAAATAACATGAAATGATGTAAATTTACATGAAATTTATAGAGGTATATTAGACTTTTTTAACTTCTAATTAATCAGTGGAAATTATAGGGAAAAATATCCCGTGATAGTCATCTCCATTGTGGAACAACTTCCAGGTTAATACAAACATATTTCCAGGTTAAATAGTAGGAGTACTAAATAGTTAATACAAACATATTAGGTTAAAAATCTTGTTTCCTTTCTATTTTTACTGATATTAGGTTTTCCGCATTCTCCTGCATCTATACTTAAAAATCTTGTTTCCTTTCTATTTTTACTGATATTAGGTTTTCCGCATGCTGTCCTCTGAAGGATATTTACTCATGCATGCATCTCTTTTAACTTAGTTCTAAAATAATGGACAAGCATTCAGAATTTGACATAACAAGTTATTGCTGCAAAGACATATATTAATATGAGCTGAACTCGCTTCCTTTGTGTGGAACCCTTATTTCATGATGCATAACAAATCATAACCATGGTGAAAGTAAACTTGCTCAAGTGTATGAAAATTTGAAGATATTATAAGAATAATAGCTTGGAAAAAGATGAGTCACTTAACTGAGAGGCGGCAATCTTGACATAGATTATATGCATTTTCTGAGTAGCCTCTTGTATCAATCTGACCACCAAACCATAAAAGGCATCCACTTTTGTTTGTAGCATTTGTATTTGAATAAGCTGTGCAATTACATTTCTTCAGGCATTCTATTTCATATTTTGCTCTAAGTGCCTGTGTATCTTAGGTTTTGAATCTGTTTTTGCAGTATGGTTATAGCTTTATGTCTTTTTCGATAAACGATTATGTCTTGATTGTATAGTCGTAATTTTATGTCTTTTTCTGGTCTAAATTATGTAATGCTGAATATTACTCCCTCTGTATTGATCGAGATCGATCATTCTTTAAAAACCATGATTTTGCGCTGATCAGCTTAGTATTTTTGATTATTTAAATACCCCTATTTTTCAGGCATTTAAAGGACTAATTTTGTACATTTTTGACATAAAAAGGTTGATCTGAATCTTGAGCATCCAAGCGATGTACAAATATATTCAATCAATCGTAAGCGAGAAGAAGGGCGGGAATACAAGTCAAATACCGAACAAATGAAGGAGAAACTTGTAAGTATATTTTATTGTATGAAGGCAGTTTATATTAATGGCATATTTAGCTACTGCACTAACCATTTTTTGCAGGAAAAAATTTAGAAGTTAATGGAAGAGGGAAATGAGGCTGAAGCAAATGCAGTTGCTTCTAACGGAAAGGCCCATGCACCTAACTGGCTACTTGAAAGGACCTGTACTAAGTCGGTCTCGATGTCAACTAAGGCCTCAACTGCACATCAAGTGCAAGACTTAACTGAAAAGATAAGCGTCCTTGAGAGCTAATTGGAGGCCAAGTTCAACAGGAAATTGCAGGAGAACATGGCTTGGATGGTGAAAAAATTGGGAGAAGTAAATCCTGGTATGACATTCAATCTCGAAGACGTATGTGCCATGGTTTCCAGTGATCTAGAGGAAAATGGTACTCCAGTCGCTCAAGGCACTCAAGGTGCAACTTCTTGGTGACTTTGTTCTTTGGTATTTTTGTTCATTTCAAGAAAGATTTGATGTACTTTTGGTGTTTTAAATTTATAATTGGGTGTATGTAGTTTGATACTTTCGTATATTTAGAACTTGTTGGATGCTCGATAGCGATGTTTATGTTGGATGCCCGATAGGGCTGTTTTTGTTGGATGTCTGATAAGGCTGTATTGTTGGATGCCATTTATAGCAGGTATCATGTAAAAACAGACTTGTTATGTCCAAATTTTATGTTTGCAAGTGTTGCATTTTCCAGAATATGATGTTGCATATTGCATTATATTGTGTTGCATTTGATTATAATACTATTACAACTTAAAAAATGTTGTTACATAATGTGGTATATACTGTTGCAATTGAATGAAAATAGTGTTGCATATGCATCAAAATGGTGTTGCATAAACAAGGGTCCCGCTACTGACGTTACATTCTGGGCCCCACATGCTGACATGGCATTATGGTCCCCCAAAGGTGACGTGGCAGGATGGGATCCAACTGACGTGGCATGCTGACTTGGCATGCTGATGTGGCTCTAGGACCCCCTGTTGCTGATGTGGCATCTGATATGTCAGTTACCACGTAGGACCAAGTGTACTATCCTGTCACGTCTAATGCAACATTTGATGTTGTTGCCAATAGGTGATTTACTGTTACAAAATCAACCTGATGCAATACTTTCAAGTGTTGCATAAAATGTTGCATTAGGTGTCTACGGCCACTTCCACATTGGCAACCCCCCTTGGTGTTGCATATTACCTTATGTAACACCATTTGGGCCTTATGCAACTGTATAGTAGGGGTTGCCTATGTGCACTTATGGCGTAGTGTGAATTTTGGATGGTTTTTCAGTGAATGCGTAGGTCGAACCTGGTGTATGCTGATGATGACATGAACAAGATTCATATTGAATTTGCAAAATATTTTATGAAAAACTATTCAAGTTAAGGTTCTGGATTCAGGTCTTTTTCTTTAGAAATATTTGATCAAGTGCAAGTTTTCATATATGTTGTTGGCTATGCGAGATGTTAAGTAAACATTGGATGTTTGGTAGAAGTACTTATGCTTTGGTTAGATTGTTTAGTTATTCGGTTTTGCTTGACATTGTAGTCAAGTATTAAGTTCTATGGATGTAGTTCTTATTTGGTTGGATTGGATTGTGTTGGTAGATCGATAATTTGCGGATTGATGGATTGAATGATATGGATTTAGTTTTATGTGGATTTGTGGTTGGATAAATTTTAGTTTTAAGTTTCCGCATGAGTTGTGCATGAAATATGAATTTGTATTCAAAAATTTTATACTTCAACAGATAATGGTGATTCAAAAGCAAAAATAACCATTGTACCATATATATTTAAACAACAATCACCTTAAGTAGTGCATTATCAATAATTTCCTTATGCTACATAATCAAATAGGTAAAAAATGTAAACCATTGGGTCAATAATATTCAAGTAACTGGTAAAAATTATAAGGTGTTATCTCAAAATATAAAAAAACAATGTGACTAAAATTGTTTAAGCAATTGTTTAAAAGCATGTACATAATGGTTGATTTGAACAAAATTGTTGCTTTAAGACCATCCACATAAAGGTGCTATATAAAAGCCATTGTCTCAAAGAATCTAGAACAAGGGCTTTTATTCAAAACTTTTGTTGTTATGTTTTTAGACAATAGTGAAATTAAAATTACCATTATCTATAATAGACAAAAAATTTTACGAAAAAATTAATTACTCTTAGTCCAAAACGCTTTTCTTTTCAGTTCTGTTATTTGTCCTGCAGTGAAACAAGTTTTGCACAACTGTTTGGTATCTTGTTTTAACAAAGGTTGAAAACCCGTTGTCTCACTTTATATCAGCCGAGTGCTGGGTATTCAACGGAAAATTTGGACGTCAAACAACGGTGAACAACCGTTGTCTCAAAGAAAATATCTTGTAGTGGGGTAATTTTGGTATCATTTTTCGATTAGTTCCTACCAATGTTCCTACCAATATTGGTAGATTTTGGTGCTTGCGTGCACAAGATCTGGGCCCCATCAGGAGTCATTCCTACCAGATTTCGACCTGGTAGGAAATAATTGAGCAATTTCGCCAGATATAGCCTAGAAACCCGATAAACACCAAATACTTTGTAAAATTGCTTAAAATTAACACCCATATGACAACCATACAGAATACACACTAAATTGATGATACACATACACAATATATACATACATATGATCAAATACATATAATAATATAAAATTAAACAAAAATGAATAGGAAATGATATAATAAAAGCGATGATGAGAGGTAGAAAATAAAGAAGGGACATACAGATCGAAGTACTAAAAACGAGGATGAGATGATGATGATGAAGAGGGTTTTGGTGTAAAAGCAAAGAGGGTTTCTGGTGTAAAAACGAAGGGAGTAATGGCTGCTGGGTGAAATGGTTTTGGTAGGTGTGTTGATCACTAATCTAGTAGGTTTTGAGCGCAATAGAAATAAAAGGTAACAAGAGGGGAATCGAACCCCTCCTTGAAGAAGACATCAAGACAACAGAGTGTTTGAAACAGATTTGCAACAATAATATTATATTAAATCAAATAATTTTTCAAATTAAGTATTAAATGAATTTTTTATAAAATTATTCTAATTATTAATTTGAGTTTGTCCACTTTTCCTACCAAATTTGGGAACATTTACTACCAAACCTGGTAAGATATACCCATTAAAAAAACAAATCACTTTTTTTTGGTCATTTCCTACCAATATTGGTATGCATTGAACATTTTATTTTATAGATTAGTTATAAAAAATATGAGATTAATTTTAAAAAATCCAATATTTTACATACATATGTAAACTCAATATGTCTATTCATCTGTACGCTTGGGTCATTGATTTTTTTAAATGTATAACCCTAAACAAGCCATAAATTTTGAGTATAAAACCTAACTCAAACTTCGAATATTTTCGCTATTTCATTTTCTAAATGATTTTAATCATTATAAATATTTTTTTTTCCAATTTTTTTCCTAGTTTCCATTCGCTATAAAATGACTTTCCACTTTTAAAGTTATATTTTATCAAAAGATTTCGATATTTATTAATTTTTTCGTAATAATTATTATTTATCTGAATGTAAGAGAAACACGAGAATGTAACTATAAGCAACTAAGTTTTTGAATTTCACTACTAAAATCAATACAACTTTAGGTCTTTAGAGTTTGTTCAAAAAAAATGTGACAAACGATCAATAAAAAACACGAAAATGCACGTTTTCTTTGTTTTTGGTCATTTCCTACCAATACTCGTAGGCATTGAATAATTTTATTTTTAGATTAGTTATAAAAAAATATAAGATTAATTTTAAAAAATCCAATATTTTACATACATATCTAAAATCAATATATCTAATCATCCGTATGGTTGGATCACAAGGAAAAAAAAATTATATGTATAACCCTAAACAAGCAATATATTCTGAGTATAAAACCTAAGTCAAACTTCGAACATTTTCGCTGCTTCATTTCCTAAATGATTTTATTGATTATAAATATTTTCTTTTCTAATTTTTTTCCTAGTTTCCTTTCGCTATAAAATGACTTTCCACTTTTAAAGTTAAATTTTATCAAAAGATTTCGATATTTATTGTTTTTTTCGTAATAATTATAATTTATCTGAATGTAAGAGAAACACGAGAATGTAACTATAAGCAACTAAGTTTTTGAATTTCACTACTAAAATCAATACAGCTTTAGGTCTTTAGAGTTTGTTCAAAAAAAATGTGACAAACGATTAATAAAAAACACGAAAATGCACGTTTTCTTTGTTTTTGGTCATTTCCTACCAATACTCGTAGGCATTGAATAATTTTATTTTTAGATTAGTTATAAAAAAATATGAGATTAATTTTAAAAAATCCAATATTTTACATACATATCTAAAACCAATATATCTAATCATCCGTATGGTTGGATCACAAGGAAAAAAAATTATATGCATAACCCTAAACAAGCCATATATTCTGAGTATAAAACCGAAGTCAAACTTCGAACATTTTCGCTGCTTCATTTTCTAAAGGATTTTATTGATTATAAATATTTTCTTTTCTAATTTTTTCCTAGATTCCTTTCGCTATAAAATGACTTTCCACTTTTAAAGTTATATTTTATCAAAAGATTTCGATATTTATTGTTTTTTCGTAATAATTATAATTTATCTAAATGTAAGAGAAACACGAGAATGTAACTATAATCAACTAAGTTTTTGAATTTCACTACTAAAATCAATACATATTTAGGTCTTTAGAGTTTGTTCAACAAAAATGTTACAAACGATCAACAAAAAATACGAAAATGCACATTTTTTTGGGTCATTTCCTACCAATACTAGTAGGCATTGAACATTTTATTTTATAGATTAGTTATGAATACATATGTGATTAATTTTAAAAAAAAATCCAATATTTTACATATATATCTAAAATTAATATGTCTAATAATTCGTATGGTTGGATCACTGGGTAAAAATTTTTAAATGTATAACACTAAACAAGCCATAAATTCTGAATATAAAACCTAACTCAAACTTCGAACACTTTCGCCGCTTCATTTTCTAAACGATTTTATTGATTATATTTCCACTTTTCAAGTTATATTTTCTCAAAATATTTCGATATTTATTATGAACCGTGTTTATGGAAGACCGAAAGTAAAATAAAGAAAAATTAATCATTTCTTTCTCAACATATCTCTCCGTAATTGAACCTTCCACCCGTGCTCTATTTCCAACCTTATCTATCATATGCTTCAACAATTGCTCAAAAGGGTACATTTAACGATAGTAAATCGGTCCTCCGAGTCTACATTCTTCAATTAAGTATACAAGCAAGTGTTCCAAAATGTCAAACAAAGCCAGTGGAAAGACAGTTTCGAGCACAAATATTGTCCTCACCACACGTTTTTCTAAGATATCCAAATCTTCAGGTAGTAAAAAAACCAGCAAATATCAAAAAAATATTTGAGAGGGCGGTGAAAGCTTCCAAAATATAAGATGGCAAAAGTTCAAGAAAAGCAATAGGATTAAATTTTGCATGAAAATATGACAATCATGCGATTAAAAAACGGTAATTCTTAAATTATCCCATTTGATACAACGGTATTTATTCGAGACGCATCCATCGGGAAGTTTAAGTTTAGAGATCCAATTACACAAAAGTCAAAGTTGAGTTCTAGTATTATAATATGGTGCTTTAGGAATTTTCCCATTTTCATCAATCCACAAATCATGTCATACCCCTAAATGTTTGCAATCCGCCCTTGATTTATTTTTATCTTTCGTCTTGACTCGATCATTTACAATTATGTAAAATAAATTCTAAAACACATTATTCTCAGTAAGCATGACATCAATACATTGTCGTAGGTAATGAGATGCCCAATACGGTAGTTCCCAAAATACTGAAACGTGGGTCCAATAATGATCTACCCCATAGCCCCTAGGCTTAAATTTGCGAAAAGTATTTCCGGGTGGAGCGAAATCTATTTGTAATAAATAATCAAGTAAAGTCTCACCTTTAGTATGACCATCAAATACCTCAAGCTCCGTTGTAGCATATTTTTTATTCTTATTCCGCAAATGATCTTTTTTATCCAATTTTTTTTGATATGTTCCATAAAATAACATTTAATATATGTAAAATTAAATCACATCAAAATTCACAGTATTTACATGAGAATCACATTCAATATTTTTTTTCCTTTAATACAACTAACATCGAATTGTAACATATTGAATTTTATTATTCACTATAATTAATTTTATATTGTAAATATTAGATCCATAAACATAAAATCATTTTATCATTGGTCATACAATGTAAAATTAAATAAGACTAAGTTTTAGTATTAGTTCGAATTCAATTATTATTATCTAATAATTTCTTATTTAAGAAACTTCTTATAATTTATGTTTATTTATATAAGTTATTTGTTCAAACAAGAATATCAAGATAAATATATATTTGAAATATTGAGAAATTGAATTTTGCTATATCATAAACGAGCCGAGTTCGAGTGGAACAGGTTGGCTGTAGAATATATAACGTCTTAATAGAAGTTATTTTTTTGTGCCCAACAATAAATAAAAGAAGTATAGAAAATGAGATATGTATTGTGTTTAAAGATATCTTATTTTTTAAGGTCTTTTATTGATATTTTTTTTGGATTATCCGGACCGGGAATTAGTAGTGTCATAAACATGAACGGTCTTTTCATACACATAGAAGTAGGTAGATTATAGACGACCACTACAACCGGCCACAATGTATATATATATTAATTGCGGAATTTCTGAATGGATTGAAACCATCACTCGATAATCCAAGTCGACCATTACGAAACTCCTTAGCAAAATATGGGTATCGCTTATCAAAACTTTTCCATTCATCTCCATCTGAGGGGTGAGTTAGTTCTCCCTCTATCACTTCTCTATAATTATTCCAAGTCATATGTTTAGCCGTATGCTCTGACATGTATAACCGTTGTAAACGAGGAATAAGCGAAAAATGTCTTAAGACCTTCTTCGGTATTTTTCCCCCATTTATCCCAATACATCTTTGTTAGATCCTCTTCACAAATGTCACAACCAACTTTTTTTCGTTGTTATTATAAAACATACAATTATTCTCGCACACATCAATTTTTTCATATCCCAATTTCAAAATTTTCACCATTTTTTTCATTGCATAATAAGAAACCGAAAGCTTATGACCTTGTGGCAACGCATCACAAATAATATCAAAAAATAAATTAAAAGATTTCTCACTACAACGAGATACGTTTTTGAAATGCAATAATCTCATAGTAAAAGAGAGTTTTTTTTGTAATTATTGTTACTGGGATAAATATGAGCTCCCGACTCATTGCCATCGATGTAGAATTGAGAAGCATAAAAATTTGGAGATTCTTCAGCATCATTCGAACAATTACTACCCCTCGTATCATTGAAACTATAAAAATCTTGCCCGACACTATTTCGTAACAAACCATTCATATCCGCTGGTGGTTCCACAATTGGTGATGTATTTAATTTTACGACGTGGTTATCGTCGAGTCTCTGTTATTGATTTTTTCTTATTATGTAATGTCCATATCGTATAGGATTCAAAAATCTTGAACCATACAAGTGAAACTTTAAGGTATTTAAATTTTCCCACCTAATATTTTTACAATTCTTACAAGGAAAAAATGTCTTGTCATTTGTCAAACCAAACCTTCTTGCTGAATCTAAAAATTCTTCTACATCACTTTTACACTCTTCAATTAATGGAATGCGATCATTTTTCATATAGCGAAACATCCAATCACGATTTACATTTGACATCTACAATATCAACAAACTACATTTCAATTTCGCTTCACCATAAATTCTTTATAAATCATAGAAAATGTATAAATCAACATATGTCATATATATGCATAAATTCATCAATATTATTTGCTCAAAGTAGATACAAAACATATACACACACACAAATCACAGACAAAAGTTCACTTTAACTACAATGAAATTAAATAACTTACAATGAGATTAAATGATGAGATTGATGAAAGATCTTCTACTTTTTCTTCTTCATTATTTTGTTTTTTCTTAAATTTTTATATTATCTTCCTCTTCCTTATTTTTAACACCACACAATACAAAAGCAAAAAGGTGGTGGGTTCATTTTTAAATCTGGACATTTTTCCTACCAAAATTAGTACGAAAAACCTTTGAGCTGGAAAACCTCATTTACTACCAATATTGGTAGGAAAAAACCCTGAATTATTAAAAATCTTCCAACATCAAAAAATAAATATTTATATTGGATAAAACTTGGACATGGATGGGGTGGGGTCATATCCTTATCGAAATTTGATAATTTCCTACCAATATCGGTAGGTTTTAATTTCTTACCAAATCTTGTAGGAAATATCTCTAAAATGATTAATTTAAAAATAAAGTTTAATTGATTTAAAAAGGTGAGAGCTGATGACATGGATGGTGGGGTCATTTTGGTATCATTTTTTAATCAAAATCTACCAATATTGGTAGAAACTAATGCTCGTACCAATATTGGTAGGTTTTGGTGCTTGCGTACACAAGATTTGGGCCCCACGAGGAGCCATTCCTACCAGATTTGGACCCGGTAGGAAATAATGGAGCAATTCTTTCCTTGGTAGGAAAAACCCCTTGAAAACTGAACCGAGTGAGTAAAACTTGTCACTAAAATTATGTAAACTCCCCAGAAATCTATAAAATTCAATTTAAAGCTAAATTAAGTATTTTGTATGAACAGGAAAATAATTTTTGTCTAGATTTCATCGATGTAAACTTCAAATTATCCTTTTTTCGGTAGCTAAAAAAAGAAGATATATCATTCAATAAAAATACTTCTTAATATTTTAATATTTTACTAAAATTAATAATATTTTAATATAATACATTTAGATCTTCTTAATTGGTATTGAAATATTTTTTTCTTAATAATGAATTAGGTCAGTAAGTAATTTTTTACTCCCTCTTATTTTAAACCTAATGGCACACACACAAAATCTAATAATTTCACATTCATTTTAAGGAAAATTAACAATAAAATAGTATATGCTGAGAACCTAGAGTAAATATATGGTTTCACAATTCTCTATTATGGACTCCGATAAAATAATATACAATAGAACTATTGAGATGACTTTCAAGAATACATACATGATCAAAAACATTGACAACTTAGTGTCTAGAAAAATATAAATTAAAAAGACCACCAATACAGCTTAAATACAGTAACTTTGTAAGGGTGTACACTATATTGTGCCAAAAATGCTCTCAACATAGGATTCAGATCTGGTTCTTGTTCACAGGCTGATGACATATTTGTTAGTTTTAATCCTAAACATAGATGTTTTTTTGCTTAATGTTTATTTGATTGGTTTGTAGGGAATAAGTTTGTCCAACATTAGTTGATTTAGTCGTATGTTTATTTGTGAAGAGTTTGTAGGACTAGTTGAATAAACTTAGTGTTGGAGTATTTGTTGGAGTTTAGTTGATAACAGGTTCCTATTTTGTAGCAAACTCTGTTTTGGCAAGTCTTTATATCTGGTATTGCTGTATTGAATGAAAATATGTCGTTGGGCAATTGTTCTCCGTGTGTTTTTCTCTGAGTTATTTGTTAAACAGCTATATTAATATATATATATATATATATTTGATTAACGTTTAGCAGACTCAAGAATTTGGTATCAGAGTATCAGGCGTACTGTGAGTTACCTGTGGAAAACAATGACTATGGATGTGAACAAGATGAAATTAAGGTGGATCGATGAGACTCTGCTATCCCGTGTTGACAAAGACTAATTACACGACATGGGCACTTAAGATAAAGGTCATCATGCAAGCTTACTCAGTTTGACGGGAGGCAATAGAGCCGAGTGATCCAAAGGTGTCGTGTGATGATAGGGTGAACAAAATTGCGTTGGCAATAATCTACCATGCGATACCGCAAGAGATTTTGTTGACTCTTGCAGATAAGAAGAAGACTCAGGATGCGTGGCAGGCCATCAAAACACTTTATCAAGGAGTTGATAAAGTTTAAAATGCAAAAATGGAGAATCACGCACTAAGGGAGGTATATTTTATTCCTAACCTTCACAATAATATCATTAGTTTGGGCCAAATGTCCGAAGAGGGAAACAAAGTAAAACTACATGGAGAATTTTTATGGGTACATGATATTAACGGTACGTAGTCTGCTAATGAAAGTGAAACGGACCTCGAACAGACTATACAAGATTATAATTGATAATCATGTGAATAAGTGTTTACTAATAAGTGCAGAGGACTGCGCATGGTTGTGGCATACGAGATTGGGATACATGAATTTTCAGGCCCTCTCTCCCATATCTCAAAGCGAAATGGTCGTTGGATTACCAAAGATACCAAAGCCAAAGTCTGTTTGTGGCGGTTGCCTGATGTCAAAGCAAGCACGTAAATCATTCCCGTATAAGTTAAACTTTGTGGCGAAGAAATGTCTGGAGCTAATTCACGGGGACATCTGTTGTCCCATAACTCCAATAACAACGGGGAAATCACTATTTTTACTTCTGGTGGATGACTACTCGCGTGTAATGTGGGTTTATCTGCTCAAAAGCAAGGACGAGGCTCTGAAGGCTTTTCATAAATTCAAAGTATTGGTTGAGAATGGGAGAGAAATGAAAATTAAGGTGCTGAGGAAGGATTGGGGATGCGAATTATGCTCAATTTCCTTCGAAGAATTCTATGATAGTGTTGGTATTGAGAGACACTACACGACTCCTTATTCGCCTCAACAAAATGGAGTCGTTGAAAGGCAGAATAGGACTGTAGTAGCGATGGTACAAAGCTTGTTGAAAGAGAGAAGTATGCCATTGGTTTTCTGGGGAGAGGCCGTGCGACATGCCGTCTATATCTTGAATCGTGTACCTACTCGCGCACTCACAGGTGTGACGCCTTATGAGGCATGGTCGGGGAAAAAGCCACAGGTAGACCATATAAAGGTATTTGGATGCAAAGCATACATGAAAATTCCAAATGTGTATGTACGGAAGCTAGATGACAGGACCAAGCCGGTTGTCTACCTTGGCAAAGAACCAGGGACTAAGGCAAATCGAGTCTATGACCCAATTCTGAAGAAAGTGCATCTAAGTAGAGACCTTGTATTCGAGGAACCAGAAAGGTTGGAACTGGGATGTTACTGAGGAGAAAGAACAGGACAGCACAGGTTCTTTCACCCAAATAAATGATAAATATGTAGAAAACAGGATGGAGGAGCACGAGTTTGAAACAACTGCAGAGACAAGTCTTGAAACATCTGAGAATAGTGGAATTTTTGCAACCGGAGAAATGTCGCAGTCCGGAGAATACAGTGGGTATAGTTCGGAATCTTCAGAGCCTAGAAATTTTAGACTGTTGAGTGATATCTACAACGGGACCGAAGAAATAGAAATTGCAGATGAGATGTTGATGCTCAGTAGGGATGAGCCCCTTTCATACAGTCATGCTGAAAAAGAGAGAGAGTGGAGAGATGCAATGAAACATGAAATCGATGCGATAGAGAAGAATGAGACCTAGAAGCTCACTGATTTGCCTAAAGGTCAGAAAGCAATTGGGCTTAAGTGGGTCTATAAGTTGAAGAAGAATACAAATAGGGAAACAATAAAATACAAAGCTCGCCTTGTGGCGAAAGGGTATGTACCGAAATAGGGAGTGGATTTTAACGAAGTGTTCGCTCCGGTTACCAGGCTAGAAACAGTGAGGTTGATGATTGCTTTGGGAGCCAAAAATGGATGGGAAGTACACCACCTCGATGTAAAATTAGCCTTTCTTAACGGTGAGTTACAAGAAGTGTACGTACTACAACCAGAAGGGTTTGTGAAAGAGGGAGAGGAATGTAAGGTGTATAGGCTGTTGAAGGTGCTTTATGGACTCCGTCAGGCACCACGAGCTTGGAATGCTCGACTGAACGAATACCTTACGAAACTCGGGTTTGTTAAATGCCCATATAAGCATGTCGTGTATTATCGTCATGAAGGGAATGAATCACTGCTAGTTGGTGGGTATGTGGACGACCTGTTAATAACAGGTACTAGTGTCACCAATATCCAAAAGTTTAAAAAATAAATGGCTGCAGAATTTGACATGAGTGATTTGGGAAAACTGTCCTACTATCTTGGGATCGAAGTTGAACAGGGTAAAGGTTATATAGAGCTGTAGCAATCTGCGTACGCGAAGAAGATTTTAGAAAAAGCAGGGTTAAGTGAATGTAAACCAGTAAAGTATCCCATGAAATCGAAGCTTCGGTTGTGTAAAGGCGAGCATGGAAAGTCTGTGAATTCAACTGATTTCAAGAGTCTTGTTGGAGGACTGAGATACCTTGTTCACACACGCCCTGATATAGCATATGCTAGCTGTTGGAGTAGTGAGCATATATATGGAAAGACCTGCCACAATGCACCTGAATGCAGTCAAGAGAATACTTCGGTATGTACGCGGACAGTCGAGTTTGGTCTTGTTTATTTAAAGGGACAAGGAGATTATTTATTGTCTGGTTTCTCTGATTCTTATCTGGCTGGTAACTTGGATGATAGGAAGAGTACAACAGGTGTGGCATTTTATTTAAATGATAGTTTGGTAACATGGATTTCCCAGAAGCAACGTTGGGTGGCCCTTTCCAGTTGTGAAGCTGAATTCATGGCGGTGACAGCGGCATCTTGTCAAGCAATCTGGCTAAGGAACGTGTTAAATCAGATAACTGATGGTGGAACAGATCCTGTTGTTTTGTATGTCGATAATAAATCCGCCATCGACTTGGCTAAGAATCCCGTTTTTCACGGACATAGTAAGCATATCCATATAAGATTCCACTTTATTCGTGAATGTGTGGAACGAGGGGATATAATTATCAAATATGTAGGAACTGAGCAACAAAAGGCAGATGTGCTAACGAAGGCGATGTGTGCAGTCAAGTTCGAGCAAATGAGGAAGCTCCTGGGTGTAAAGAATCTGCAGAAAAACAATTTAGCTTAAGGGAGAGTTTGTTGGTTTTATTTTTAATCCAAACTTGTGTTTCTATCTTAAAATAAATTACATGTAGTGTTTTATTTTTATGTGTGACTTGGTCTTATGCTAGAACTAGTTTTTAGGGAGTAAACGTTGCAGTAGAGGTTGTGGAGACAAATAAGGGAAGTTGCTGATTTTGAGGAACTAACCCAGCTAGGACTTTGAGATATATATGTATTTTGTATGCATCTGTTATCAGCTAATGTAATCGGCTCGGTTTTCTTTTCTACGTTTTATAAAAAACACCTTTCATTGATTAAGTAGTCTTAACAACCCTAGTGACACTACAGAGGTGATATTCTCTAGACGGTTGGTCATGAAAGACCCTAGAAAATTCAGGTACTCTTGACTTCATGTCTATATCAGAAAAAGGATGTTTTGCCTTGAGCTTTTTGACGAATAAATGGAAAGTAGGGCATAAGAAAGAATCAAAATATGGTAGCATGGACCATAAGTTTTTCCACCTCTTAGAGAGTGTTCGTGTGCGGACAGCATCGATCTGCTATGCTGTGCACGGAGAGATATAACAAAATATTCTTGATGATACAATCGGGGAGAATTGAAAAGTTATCTTGTGCATCAGCTGGAGCCGCCTGAACAAGGTTTAATCCTCTCATTTTGACTAGGAACTTTCAAATTCAAATCTCAATAAAATTCTATTCAAATATTGTGGTGTTTTTTATGTGAAAACAAAGTTAGCCCACTTGCTTTTTTAGAGGTAATGTCCGCCTGAAAATTAATTGAAAATCTTTAAGGAAAGGAAAAAAATTAAATTAACATAGAATCATATCTCTCAGTTTAATACTAAAGCAAGTATTTTATTTGAAAAGGAAAGAAACTTTTGTGTGAATTTTATTAATATGGAATTGGAAATTTATCATTTCCGCAGTTGCTACAAAAAATATATTATTTAGTATTTTATTTCTTCACATATATGGTAAAACATATTGATCTGTATTTAAATATTTTTCAGAGTAATAAATAAGATTAATTATTTAAATTTTTACTCTGTCTAATTTTAAACCTTAAGAGAAGTGATAGATTGCACACTAAAAATCATATACTCTAGTATTCTTTTTAAGAAAATTATTAACATTATTATATCAGAAAAAAGTTCTATGCATACCGAAATATATTATTTTGTGAAATATGTTTTACGAATAACAATAATTCACTAAAAATGTTGAAGATCATTTATGTTTAATAAGTATAACGAGTATGTTCTGCAATTTGATCAAATGTTCTCCAAACTACATATGTTTCGTAGAATAAAATATTTTGTAATGTTTCACATCCATTACATGTACATATCCAAAATTTTGAATAAAATAATGATCATTATAGAACATAATGCACAAAATAATAAATTTTACATGATGTTATCCAACAACTTCTTAACCCACTTCTTACCATTGTTAATAAAAAAATTCAACAAATAATTCCTTGTTCATTTTTAATTTATGAATGGAATTTATATTTTATGTTTAATTTGTGATTTTTCAAATTCCAGTATTCCTTTTTTAATCAGTATTATTTCTAGACGAGTGACATAAGCGAAAATTTTTATCATTGGACGTACAATGTAAAATTAAATAAGACTAAGTTTTAGTATTAGTTGGAATTCAATTATTATTAACTAATAATGTCTTATTTTAGAAACATTTTATAATTTATGTTTATTTATATACATTATTTGTTCAAACAAGAATATCAAGATAAATATATATATTTGAAATATTGAGAAATTGAACCTTGCTATATCATAAACGAGCCAAGTTGGAGTGGAACACATTGGCCCTATAATATATAACGTGACAGGAGAAGTTTTTTTTTTGTGCCCAACAATAAATAAAAAATGTATAGGAAATGAGATATGTATAGTATTTAGAGATATCTTATTTTCAAGGTCTTTTATGATAAAAATTAAAAATAAGTTCCCCTACAATTTATTTTTTACATATATTTTTAATATTTTTCTTTTATTCTTCAAGTATATAAAAAAATGGGCTCTAAAAATTGGATTTTCTTGATGCCCCCATTTGTCAACATAAGTGTTTTTCCTGGTGGCTGGTTCTCAGTACTACAGAAATGCTTTTCTATGTCAAATTTTACGTGTTGGTCCCCTATATTAGCCTAATGCTCCGGTGTAAGACTAACCCACTAGGAGTGGCATTTATTCCGGATTTGTTATGTCGGTTGTCCATTTAATTGATGATATTAATGGTTTCTTAATGGTGTTAGGGTCGAGGAACGAACATTGTAGTTTGGAGTTATTCGAGTCGGGATAGAGAACCGATGTTATTGGTTGTTTTAATGTGTGACTTGCTAAATATTGATATGGAAGGTTCTTCTTCTTCATTTTCAACCTACTTCCCACTTTTTCTCATACCAATTATGAATGTCTTTTGGTCCCTTGATAAACAATCTTCAAATGATATAAAAGTGGTTTATAAATTATAATTTGTTTTAATATTGTGTTGATTGTACTTAAATACTCGGTTACTTAACAGACATTTACTTAACAAATACATTTTCGTATTCCAGCTAAGGTTGGATAAATAAACAACTGAGATGAGTTGATCTCAAACAAGTAAAACTCAAGTTTTGGTCAGGGAGCTGTTTACTTAAAACCCTATCTCTATTCTTTATTACTAGGAAGCTTATTTTGCACCGAGGCTTTTTACGGTGTAACTACTAGCTATTTGATATCACGACACATCCTTACTAGCATTGTTTTGTACCAAGCATGCAAAAGAAATTAAAATATCCAATAATAACTTTAGTATAAATTATTTTGAATTAAGGACTAATTACAATTAAAAATTATCTTCCGTCAAATTAAAATTAATTGACTTTCTTTAAATATAAATTGTTAGATGTCGAAAAAAATCAAATTCCAAGTGAAAAATTTTATTTTGTCATCACACAATTAAATAAGATGGACCTTTTCATTCACATATCTATTAAAATTAGTAAAATTTATTACTGCACCACTTCATTTTATTTGAAAAATAGTTTTAATATTCAAAATTGCACATCGGGCATTACCCTTTTTAAAGACTAATTGAGCCCGTAAATTAAAAATAAAAACTTAAAAAGAGTATCATATTGTTGTGAAATTTGAATATTAAATTAATAATAAAAGTAAGTATATGAATAGAGGTTTACACAGAAAGAGACCTGTACCTCTTACTTATATGCTTATCTCCAATCACATCTTTAAATACTATATTACTTCTTTTTAAACTCCAACCATGCATTTCTCTATCTTTAGTTATAAAGAAAAATACTATGGCTCCAAATTTAAAGTTACATATAAAGTTAATATTTTTATATTGCCAATCTACCATAGTTACTAGTACCATTTACTTGCACGACAGCATGCCGAATACTTGTGTGAGAATGGGCCGAGCAATTGCTATAATCTATCACAAAAAATTAGTTTTTGGTCTTAAAATACTAGTTTCAATAGTTGGTTTTGTATTTTATTTCAAATTTCACTCATTATTCAAGTACCTCACTATTTTGAAGATAAAATTATTTTTTCTACCTAACATTTGTACTTTTTGATGAGATGGGATGAAGTGAGATGATATGTTAATTGTAACTTCATCTATTTTTTGTTATGTTGTTAGCAAAAAAAATAACATTTTGCTAAAATATAAAAAAAAAAATTAGAACAAATTATACATAGAACACGATATACATATCATTTGTAACAACCCAGTCACATATCGAGAGTATTTGGGGCTTTTACTCATTTTATAAGATAAAGTACTACTATTATGTGCACCAAAAAATCATAATATTTTGGAGACTTGTGGTGGGCTAGTCGTTACCTAACTTGAATGCATTTGGAACAGTAGCCTTCAACTTAATTTAGACTCAGAATCGGGACTTGACCATATTTTTGAAAAATGCTCGAGATCTAACTCAGATTGTCACATATGGAATTATAGCAGACTCTCGAAAACTTGATGCGTCAAGTTACCAGAGGTGGGGAAACGAAGGCTGGCAGTATTCTTCTGAAATGGACAGATCTCCGGAGGCGGGGACACGAAGCCCCCTTGTATTATCCCACAATGGCTACAGAGGAATGATCAGACCTATGAGCTGTCTGTTCAGGCCTGACAAGGACATCAGGAGTTCAGGTGGGGGAGTTTGTAACACCCCGGACCCACTTCGAGGAGATTTATGACTTCTCTTCAGTTTATAAGGTAAAGTACTACTATTATGTGCACCAACAAATTATCATCTTTTGGGGACCTGTGCTCGGATAGTCGTTACCCATGTTGGTTGCATTTGGGTCATTAGCCTTCGGCTTATTTCATATTCGGAATCGGGACTCGATCTAGTTTTCAAAAAATGCTCGGGATTTGACCTGGGTTGTTACAGTTCATAATGTGTCATATTATTACATGTGTTTAGCAAAAAATGTTTATTACATGTGCAGAGAAGAATGTGTAATTTCTATTCCGACGAAAACAAGTGTAATTCTATAACCAGAATATATTACATAATATTTAACCTATATATATACACACCAAAAGGACGTTATGGGACAAAAAAATATTAATAGAAACATTAAAAATAGTAATATAGTAAGACTAAGACATGGTATGCATAATATATATAACTAAGTCATGGAAAAACATAGAAATTAAAAAAACATTAAAACATTATATGAACAAGAATACGATTTGAAATTACTTGAAACACTTTTGATTATATAACGGAAAGCAATCTACTAGCCTTTGTGCACAATTTGAGAAAAACTGAGAAAAATATAAATTTTATACAATTCTTTCTTTTTTCTTTTAGGTACTTTTTACCATTTTACCCCTAATAATTTGGAGTAAAAAGTATCTATACATACTGATTACAACAACGAAATAAAAGAAAAATAAATAACATGAAATGATGTAAATTTACATGAAATTTATAGAGGTATATTAGACTTTTTTAACTTCTAATTAATCAGTGGAAATTATAGGGAAAAATATCCCGTGATAGTCATCTCCATTGTGGAACAAATAAAGTTTAAGAGGTTAAGACCTTTTGAACTGTTTTCTTTTATTACAATTCAAGAAATTTCATATTTTGGAACGGATAGAGAATCTATTGCTGGTTAAAATTATTTAAAAATGTGAGTTATAGTCCCAAATTGTCAAGTAATTTCGAGTCGTACTTGAGCGGATGAACATTGCGTGCATGTAATAGGTGATGTTTGGAACACGTTCTCCTCCGTAAGACACTAAGACTCACTTGGAACATGTTTTCCTCTATTTTCCGAGGCACTTGGAATCACTAAAAATGGTTACCGAATGAATGAGATATAATTATCTAAAATTTATTTATTTAAAGTAGAAATGATGTTAAAATAGAAATTGGTTTTCATTACTTTATACAACACAACACTCTAGTAGTGTCTAAATATGTTAATAAGGTGCTGGTGATGTGACTCAACTTAAACATTTTTTGTGTCATTTGTAATTTGAATAAGTAGGGTATCGCTATACGTCGAGGATCAATGGCTAACTTCTCTTCTATTTCACTAATGTTATGAAGAATGGATTTTGCTTTGTTTATCTAATAGCTAAATAAATAGTAATTAAGTAAAAGTTTGTTTGTAGGTAAATAAATAAACATGTTGGAAATGGTGTAGATCTACCCTAAACTTATGACACAATTCGGAAATTCTTCTAATATGTTCTGAAAAATACCTATTGAAATCCTCCCATGACCACATAAAAACAAGTTTCGCTACCTGTATAACCTCATCACCACATAGAAAGGTTAAAATGAGTTACACACTTATACAACTAATCCCATGACCACATAGAAAGATTATTTGACTTTAAAGAGATGGCAATCATAAAACATAATTGGATGACCACATCACAAAGTTAATTCTTGCATCTGTATAAGGGTTGACATATATAGGAACAATTAAGAACAAATCTCTGGAAAATCAAAACTATTTAATTGTCATAAAGTTCCGGGCTTCAAAATAGCCATCCAACAATAATAACATAGCCACCAATAATCATAGTAACACTTTTATGGTTCATGAGAAGATTAGAATACAATACAATGTGTAGAGTTAGAGAAATTATCCCTATATTGTTGATGTTGAAATCTTTAAGAATAAAATCGTTCTTTTCGTCTTCTTCTTGGATTCTTCTCTTGGTGTCTATGTATATCTATCTCTAATAATAATAACCCATTATAAAAAGTAATTTTAATATTTCAAGGAATAAATCAAAATTTCCCAAACCGAAAAGGTTTTTATGGTCAAAATTTGCAGTTGACTTTCTCTATTGTTAGTGGGCTGATCCAAATGGATTTTGAAGTTTGGAGCATTCTCTAATGAAAGAAAATCCCGTCTTCGCGTGGGCTGTTGAATCGCCAAAATTTGATATGTAGAACTCAAGAGAAGGCCCAAACAATAAGTCTTGCGCATGTAGCCCAATAAATCTGAATGTTCTTCTAATTTAGCTCCAAGCTATTCCAATTTAGAATTTCTTGCTTGCTACAACTAGTATTTAAAACTAATTAATAAAGTTCCAATTAAATGCAAATTATGTAATGAATGGGATTTTCGCGACGTATATATTGAATAAAATATAGTTTTGTGATATAATTGTGGATTTATTTGTGAATAAATATTAAGTTATATAATTTTGTGGTTGATATGAAATTTCTGTGAAATAGGATTAAGGAACGGGAAAAGTCTCGTAAAAATAAGTTACAAATAATAGCATCATAAGTCACTAACTTGAACTACTACAACTTCAATGTGGTTGCAAATATATATTAGATTTTAGGATTTTGATAAATGTGTTTTGTTTTTGTGGTATGCACCCTAATCTTTAGGTTGTGTCTTTTGAGACTTATAACCTCATAATTACTTAACACTTATGACATTAATCACTTCAAGGACTAAGTATATTAGTGATTAGTGATTAATGATTAATGATATGGACTTTAAGATGGAAAATCTAAGTCGATATATATTACTTAATTTTCCTAGTCCACTAATAAGAAATTTCGTGAACCTCAAAAATACGTTAAATTGAACCCAATCAAATTGAACCAAATGGTTTAATTCTATGTTACAAGATTCGATTGGTTTGGATTTTTTAAAACCGCAACTATATGATTAGGTTCTTATTTGATATTCAAACCGAAGTAAACCCGATGGCCATCACCATGAATCATTGGGTTTGATCAATTTTTGGCAAACCTTACACAATTTTATTCACAACCGTCAATATGATTGCTTCGAAATTAATGTGTCCATGGAGTAAATGCCAAAACCAAAATGTTTTACTGAATTTTCACAGAAGGAGAAGGCATGGGGGCTTGCTACTTTTGATACAAATTTTAAACAACCTATATGTTGATCGTTTCACCTTCCTAAGTAGTTATCATGCTCGTCATAAATTAAAAAAAACTTTCATTTAGCATAACTCTATTCAGGTCTTTTGATAATTGATGAAGACTATAATATAAGTAAAAAGGTAGGGAATATATTTTACTGTCCCCAATTTTATATTTAAACATCACAGCCCGTCTATTTCTCTTTGATATCCAGTATTGAACCATTATCAAATCTCACTTGTCATACCAATCCTTCGTTAATTGAGTCATTCTATATCGTTATTTTAGTAATATGGTTACTTTAGTTTTGAGATGAAGGAACTTGAGTGTAGTTTGTTTTAACTTTAAGGTAACCCTAAAATTATCTCATGTCGGGAACTATTGTTGTTTAAAGTTATATTATAAAATATATTATGTGGCTTTAATAAATATTGCATATTATATTTTATTCATTTTTTTTATAATTTTTATCGAGTATGTTGTGTAAAGTTTTTTACTAATTATGTAACCTAAATTATGCAATAGGTGTTATGTGTCACATGTCTAAATTTAGTTGCTAGGTTTTCAAATTAATTTTTTTTAAATTTCAGGTACATCACCATAGTATTCGAGTTGGAATATCTTGAGTTTCTTTTATCCGACACTTTACAAGAACAACTATACAACGTGGGCGATGAAAATGAAGGTATATATGCATGCTCAAGGTGTTTGGGGGGCAATTGAACCGAGTGATCCAAAGGGAGCGGTGGAATAAAAGACTGATAAGGTAGCATTGGCAATGATATATGAGGGATTAACAAAGGACATGTTACTTTCAATTGCAGAGAAGAGTACAGCCAAGGAAGCTTGAAGCGTTGAAAACAATGTGTCAAGGGGTTGATCGAGTAAAGAAGGCAAAGGCTCAACCTCTGAGAACTGAATTTGAATCTCTGAGTATGAGAGACAACGAACAGATTGATGAATTATTCCGGAGACTTAATGGCTTAGTGTAGAATATAAGAGCCCTAGAAGATGAGATAAAAGAGGCCTATGTGGTGAAGAAATTACTACATGTTGTGCCATCTAGATTCCTCCAAATTGTCTCGATATTGGTGCAGTTTGGCGATTTGTAGACACTATCCTTTGAAGAAGTAGTTGGATCTTTGAAAGTACATGAAGAACGAATGAAAGGATACAACAAGAGTGACTCAAATGAAGAACAACTCTTACTCACAGAAGAAGAGTGGCAAAAATGGGAGTTGGCTGAGAATAAACTGTTACTTACTTAGGAAGGATGGCTGAAGAAAACAAATAGGAGAAACTCAGATGGATCCTCATCGAATTTCCGGAACCGTGGAGGGAAAGACAAAAGCAATTTGAAGTGCTATAATAGTGGTATATATGGTCATTTTACGGTTGATTCTTGTAGACCCAAGCGAAACAGAGAGCAGAGGGAAGAAGTAAATATGGCAAAGATTGAAGACGACGAACCGGCCCTCTTACTAGCAAAGTGTGATGAGGAAGGGTCAAAAACCACACTCCTATCTGAGAGCAAATTAATGCTATCACAAATGACTAAACTGCAATGAAGCAAGCAGTCATATGACGGGTTTCAAATCAAAGTTTACAAGGTTGGATGAGAAGATCACTGGAATGGTGAGCTTTGGGGACGGTCACAGTGTAAGAATCAAAGGCAAATGAACAGTATCACTCGTCTACAAGAATGGACAAATCTGCACCATTGACGATGTTTACTATATTCCAACCCTCAAAAATAAAGTTTGAGTCTTGGACAACTAGTAAAGGAGGGAAACATAATCATAATCAAAGGAGAATTATTGTAGGTGTATGACTCTCAAGACACACTCCTTATGAAGGTAAAACACTCTCAAAATTGACTTTATAAAATCATTATCAATACCATGCAGCCTATATGTTTGTTATCAAAACAAGAAAATGAATCTAAGCTTTGTCATCTACGCTTTAGAAACGTGAACTACCACGCCTTGGAGCTCTTGAATAGAGGTAAAATGGTGAATGGAATGCCAGAAATAATCTCTCTAGATGAAGTATACAAGGGTTGTTTGTTGTCAAAACAAACTAGAAAACAATTTCGACTAAATACTAACTATGCAGCAAAAAGGGTTCTTGGGCTAATCCATGGAGATCTCTGTGGTCCTATACAACCGAAAACAGCTTCAGGAAAGAGGTATTTTTCTTATTGGTAGATGATTACAGTCGTTAAATAGGGGTATATTTTCTGAATAGAAAAGATGAGGTATTCTCTGTTTTGAAAAACTTCTGTACATTGGTTGAGAAGGGTGAAGAAAGAAAGATACGGGTTTTCAGAACGGATAGAGGGGGTGAATTTGGCTCAAATGAATTCAAACTATTTTGAGTATAAAACCTAAACAAGCCTTACATTCTGAGTATAAAACCTAACTCAAACTTCGAATATTTTCGCTCAACCGTAGAGGGCGAGACAAAAGCAATTTGAAGTGCTATAATTGTAATATATATGGTCATTTTGTTGTTGATTTCCGTAGACCCAAGCGAAACAGAGAGCAGAGCGAAGAAGTAAACATGGCAAAGATTGAAGACAATGATCAGGCCCTCTTACTAGAAAAGTGTGATGAGGAAGGGTCAAAAACCACACTCCTATCTGTGAGCAAATTGATGTTGTCACAAATGACTAAACTACATGGAGATTCAAACGTGTAGTTTCTAGACAATGTAGCAAGCAGTCATATGAGGGGTTTCAAATTAAAGTTTACAAGGTTGGATGAGAAGTTCACCGGAGTGGTGAGCTTTGGGGACGGGTCCAGTGTAAGAATCGAAGGCAAAGGAATAGTATCTCTCTTATGCAAGAATGGACAAATTCGTACCATTGACGATGTTTACTATATTCTAACCCTCAAAAATAATATTTTGAGTCTTGGACAACTAGCAGTGGAGGGAAACAGAATCATAATCAAAGGAGAATCATTGTAGGTGTATGACTCTCAAGACACACTCCTTATGAAGGTAAACCGCTCTCAAAATTGACTTTACAAAATCATTATCAATACAATGATTCTTGTGTGTTTGTTATCAAAAAACAAAAATGAAACCAAGCTTTGGCATCTACGCCTGGGACAAACCACGCCTTGGCGCTGTTGAACATAGGTAAACTGGTGAATGGAATACCTGCAATAATCTCTCCAGATGAAGTGTACAAGGGCTGTTTGTTGTCAAAATAAACCATATAACAATTTCCACTGAAAACTAACTATGCAGCAAAAAGGTTTCTTGAGCTAATCCATGGAGATCTCTGTGGTCCTATACAACCGAAACAGCTTCAGGTAAGAGTTATTTCTTCTTATTGATAGACGATTATAATCATTATATTTGTGTATATTTTCTGAATAGAAAAGATGAGGCATTCTCTGTTTTGAAACACTTTTGTGCATTGGTTGAGAGGGGTGAAGAAAGAAAGATACAGGTTTTCAAAACGGACAGAGCGGGTGAATTTGGCTCTAATGAATTCAAACTATTTGGTGAAAAAGCTGATATAAAGAGGCACTACATATCCCCGTATACGCCTCAACAAAAGAAACTAAGTTACCACCGGTGTTGCGGGGTAAAGCCATTAGACACTCAGTTTACTTTTTGAATAGACTCCCTACGCAAGCATTAACTGGAGTCACACCCTACGAAGCATGGAATGAAAGAAAGCCCCACATAGGTCATATCAGAATTTTTGGATACATTGCACACATGAAGATTCCAAGTCAGCACACAACCAAATTGGATGACAGAAGCAGAGAAGTGATCAATTTGGGAAAGGAACCCGGTACTAAAGCATACCGTCTATATGATCCAGTGAACAACAGAATTTGGGTGAGTAGAGATATGACGTTCGAAGAAAACAAGTCATGGGTGTGGGAATGCAAAGAGGACAGTTCATTCTCCTGCAATGGCATATTTTCAATCGAAGGTGTAGCTGAAACTTGCGAAGGAACGCTACAGAAAGGGTTGGTGAAGAAAATTTAGATACAGAGAGCACATCTGATTCACAAGGAATGTACTCACAGCATGATGTAAATAAATCACCTAGAGTACAATCACCTGCACATGTTCTAAATCCGAACAATTACGATGATTGTGTAGAACCGAAGAGAGTCAGAAATCTTCATGATATATATAGTGACACAGCTGAAGGGGAGTTAGAGGAAGAACTGTACCTCATCATCATTGAGGAACCAATCAACTTCAAACAGGCTGTAAAAGAAAGATACTGGAAAATTGCAGTGGACAAGGAAATGAAATCAATAGAAGAAAATAATACCTAGAAGTTAGTCGAATTACCATATGGAAAGAAAATCATTGCTCTGAAGTGGATATTTAAACTAAAGAGGGATGTCGAGGGCAATATAGTGAAGCACAAAGTACGGTTGGTAGCTAAAGGTTATGTGCAAGAGCATGGAATCGACAACGATGAAGTCTTTACCCCAATAACAAGACTTGAAACCGTACGGTTATTATTGGCTCCCACAGCAAAGTGTGAGTGGGAATTTCACCATCTAGAAGTCAAGACAGCATTTCTGAACTGTGAAATAACCGAGGATATCTATGTTGCACAGCCAGAAGGTTTTAAGAAAAAGGGAAAGAAACATTTGGTATACAAACTGATAATGGCATTGTATAGCCTTCGTCAGGCGCCACAGGCATGGTATGTTAAACTGAATCCTTGAAAGCTTGGGATTTAAGAAGTGTCCTACGGAGCACGCTGTCTATACATAACAGGAGGGAGAAGATATAATGATAATCGTAGTGTACGTGGATGACCTATTGATAACCGGGAGCAATACTAAAATGATCGAGAGTTTTAAACAGCAATTATGCACAAAGTTCGAGATGACAGACATGGGTAAGTTGAGTTATTACCTGGGAATTAAAGTAGAACGTAGTCATGGCTGTATAAAACTTAGGCAGACAAGTTATGCAAAAAAGGTCATAGAATAGGCAGGAATGAAGGGGTGTAATCCGGTAAAATACATATACAACCGGGTTCTTGAGCTAATCCATGGAGATCTCTGTGGTCCAATACAACTGGAAACAACTTCAGGCAAGAGGTATTTCTTCTTATTGGTAGCCGATTACAGTCATTATATTTGTGTATATTTTTTGAATAGAAAAGATGAGGCATTCAATATTTTGAAAAACTTTTGTGCATTGGTTGAGAGGGGTAAAAAAAGAAAGATACGGGTTTTCAGCATGGACATAGGGGTGAATTTGGCTCAAATGAATTCAAACTATTTTATGAAAAATACTGGTATAAAGAGGCACTACACAGCCCCATATACGCCTCGGGAAAATGGGGTTATGGAGCAGAGAAACCGGAAAGTAATGGATTTGGTGAGGAGTTGTTTAAAAGAAACTAAGTTGCCACCGGTGTTGTGGGGTGAAGCCATTAGACACTCAGTTTACTTGTTGAATAGACTCCTTACACGAGCATTAACTGGAGTCGCACCCTATGAAGCATGGAATGAAAGAAAGCCCCACATAGGTCAGATCAAAATTTTTGGAGACATTGCATACATGAAGATTCCAAGTCAGCACACAACTAAATTGGATGACAGGAGCAGTGAAGTGATCAGTTTGGGAAAGGAACCTAGTACTAAAGCGTACCGTCTGTATGATACAGTGACCAATAGAATTTGGGTGAGTAGAGATGTGACATTTAAAGAAAACAAGTCATGGGTGTGGGAATGCAAATAGGACAGTTCATTCTCCTGTAATGGCACATTTTCAATCGAAGGTCTAGAGGAAAGTTGTGAAGGAAGTGCTATAGAAAGTGTCGGTGAAGAAAATTTAGATACAGAGAGCACAACCGATTCACAAGGAATGGACTCACAGCATGATGCAAATGAATCACCTAGAGTACAGTCACATGCACATGTTCTAAATCCGAACAATTACGATGATAGTGTAGAACCGAAGAGAGTCAGAAATCTTCAAGATATATATAATGAGATGGCTGAACTGAAATCTTCAACAAACTACATTTCAATTTCGCTTTACCATAAATTCTCTATAAATCATACCAAATGTATAAATTAACATATCTCATATATATGCATAAATTAATATTATTTGCTCAAAGTAGATACAAAATATATACACACACACAAATCACACACAAAGTTCACTTTAACTATAGTGAAATCAAATAACTTACAATGAGATTAAATGATGAAATTGATGAAAGATCTTATTCTTTTTCTTCTTCCTTGTCTTTGTTTTTTTCATAAATTTTTATATTATCTTCCTCTTCCTTATTTTTAACACCACCCAATACAAAAGCAAAAAGGTGGTGGGTTCATTTTTAAATCTGGACATTTTTTCCACCAATATTAGTACGAAAAACCTTTGAGCTGGGGGACCTCATTTCCTACCAATATTAGTAGGAAAAAACTCTGAATTATTAAAAAGCTTCCAACGTCAAAAAATAAATAATATTTTGGATAAAACGTGGACTGGTGATATGGAGGGTGGGGTCATATCCATATAAAAATTTCATCATATCCTACCAATATCGGTAGGTTTTAATTTCTTACCAAATCATGTAGGAAATATCTCTAAATTGATTAATTTAAAATTAAATTTTAATTGATTTAAAAAGGTGAGGCCTGATGACATGGATGGTGGGGTCATTTTGGTATCATTTTTCAATCAAAACCTACCAATATTGGTAGAAACTAATGTTCCTATCAATATTGGTATGTTTTGGTACTTGCATGCACAAGATGCGGCCCCACCACGAGCCATTCCTACCAGATGTCGACCTCGTAGGAAATAATGGAGCAATTCTTTTCTTGGTAGGAAAAACTCCTTGAAAACTGAAGCCAATGAGTAAAACTTGTCACTAAAATTATGTAAACTCCAAATAAGTGCATAAAATTCAATTTAATGCTAAATTAGGTATTTTGTATGAACATGAAAAAAAATTTTGTCTCGATTTCATATATGTAAACTTGAATTTATTCTTTTTTCGGTAGCTAAAAAAAGAAGATATATCATTCAAAAAAAATACATCTTTACATAAAAATAAAATTAATAATATTTGAATATAATACATTTAGATCTTCTTAATTGGTATTGAAATATTTTTTCTTAATAATGGATTAGGTCAATAAGTAACTTTTTACTCTTATTTTAAACCTAATGGTACACACACAAAATCATATAATTTCACATTCATTTTAAGGAAAATTAACAATAAAATAGTATATGCTGAGAACCTAGAGTAAATATATGGTTTCACAATTCTCTATTATGCACTCCAATAAAATAATATACAATAGAACTATTGTGATGACTTTGAAGAATACATACATGATCAAAAACATTGACAACTTATTTTCTAGAATAATAAAAATTAAAAAGACCACCAATACAACTTAAATACAGTAACTTTGTAAGGGTGTACACTATGTCTGTGCCAAAAATGCTCCCAACACATGATTCACAGGCTGATGACTTAAATGCGGCACGATACACCCTAGATCCTCCTTCAATTTTCAATGTATTTTTAGATAATACCTGTAATAAGAAAGAAGACTAAAATGATAAGATTTACTGTCAAAATCTAAAGAAGAATAAATTACAAAAAGTTTTATCCCTACAAACCTGTATACGTTACATGTATGGGAAAACTACTGATAAAGTAGTGGAGTAATTGTCACACATCAAATCCTCCACAATGTAAGAGTAGCTTCTTGATGCTATACACATCACTAGCCCTTTCGATGCAAAGTTGTTGAAAAATAAAGAATCAAGGGAAATGTCACTAAGATTACTATGAATGATTGTAAATGAGTTAGGGCAGTATAAAATTAACTTCAAGGTGCTGAAAGAGTTTAATAGGGTTCTCTTGATTCTAGACCACCAGAGTAATTCCTCGTTTACTAGAGGAAACTGAACCTGAATTTCAAGTGGGTGAATAAAATTAGTTCCCAGAGTGGGTAGAAGGGAGAATTCTATGTGATTGAGGTCAATCCCAGGAACTGGAATATTGGCGCAGTTTTTCAAATACAGTTCCTTCAGATTTTGAATTGGAATAACGAAACTCTTCATGCTGTAGCATGATATGAGTTCCAAAACTTCATGGTTTGATAACAAAGATTTAACACTTTGAAACCACATTGTGGCGAAAGATAACCTTAAAGATCTAAAACTCTTACAAGCGTCCAATTTCACTTCAGCCAGGTCAGTTTTGTTGAGTGCCAAATAGAAAGAGAATTTTTCGAGTTTTGGCCCATGAATCTCTAAGATCTGTACAACATGAAAAGCTTAATTGGGAACATGTTTCTGGACAGCCATGTGAAACCATTGATCGATAAGAGGGGACAAAGATTCAATATTAGGAAAGTCCATATACAACCCTAGTGACACTACAGAGGTGATATTTTCAAGACGGTTGGTCATGAAAGACCCTAGAAAATTCAGGTACTCTTGACTCATGTCTATATCAGAAAAATGATGTTTTGCCTGTTGGAAAATAATTTTAACTTGTATTCTATTTGAATATTCACCAGGTAGTAGTAGTAGCCGTTAGAGAAGTAGTCAAAGAGTAGTTTCCGTGTTTTTAGGATCAGGAGAATAAGTGGAAATAGTGGACTATATTTAGGAGTTTGTTTTTGGTTTTTAGGAGCTAGTTGTTTTGTTTATTTCCTAGTATTTCCATTATATGTACTGCTCTTTTCTGAAATAAAAAGCCGAGTTCTGCATTTTTTCTGTTTTATACGATTGTGTTGTTTGTGAGTATTACATCTGTAATAAGCTTGTTGCGGGTGGTTTTTAATCTTGGACCAATATCTGGTATCAGAGTTCTGGTTAATCTAGTGGATGCCAAAGTTCATGCCAAGATCGCAGACAATGAAAGGGATGAAGGTCAAAGACGGAACGGTGACGCTGAGTTACCCGATATTGAGTAAAGCCAATTACACGGCGTGGTCACTCAAGATGAGAGTGTGTATGTTGGCTCATGGGATTTGGGAGGCTGTCGAGCCCACATACCAGAAAGTTGTAATTGATGACAAAGTGGATAAGGTGGCATTGGGTTCCATTTACCAAGCAATACCTGAGGATGTTTTGCTGGCCGTTGCTGAGAAAAAGACTTCCACGTACGCGTGGGAAGCAATTAAAATAATGAGCCTGGGCCGGATAGAGTGAAGAAAGCTCGAATTCAAACACTGAGGTCAGAATTCGAGAATATAAGTATGAGGGAGACAGAAACTATTGATGAGTTCTATATGAAGCTTAACGGGTTAGTAACAAATATCCGTACTTTGGGAGAAACCGTGGAAGAAAACTATGTGGTGAAGAAAATTCTGAAACCAGCTCCGGAAAAAGTTCATGCATATCACATCTTGTTAGAATTTCAAACCCTCCAATAAATAAGTTGTTTAGTTTGTATTCTACGCATGCAAAATAAGGGTGGCATCTATAACTAAAAATAGTTGTACGTGTATGTATAAGATAAATGATAAGCAATTAGCTAGGTCTGCAATAGAGTGAATAATATATGAACACAAAGAGCAGCAACAAAAGATCCAGCAAATATGGTAGGCAGGAAAGTCAAGTGCACATGCAGCACCTATATCCATACACGGTATGGAGAAAATTATGCAGGTTATTACATGGAAGAGAGTTTGAATCCTAAAATAAAGGTAGGCCATTGACATGTACAAGATAAAATGGTTGGATGTAATAAGTAGCCCATGAAGTAAGGCATGACGTAACTTAGCAAATTAGAGGTCTGTATAAAGGCTGATCCTTTGGTGTTAAAATTGTGAGTTAGATATAGAAAAACACAAGTGAAAGAAATATTTGTAAGGAAAAGAGCAGAAGCTCATATGCAAATAAAAAAGGCTGTAGCCTAAGTCCTGTGTAGCTTTGTGTTTGTATTACAAAATAAAACCCAGTTGCTTATATATATATTAGTGTGTTTGTTTTTTTTTGGTTAAAAGTTATAAGTCCAGACCCATACACGTTTCCAACAAGTGGTATCCGAGCCAGCGTTCCGTTCAAGAAAATGGCAAATATGGTGCAACCAAATATTCCAAAATTAACGGCAACAAATTACGGGAATTGGAGTATCCAGATGAAGGTGTTACTCGGTTCCTACAACAATTGGGATATTGTCGAAAGTGGGTTTATTGAGCCCGCAGATGCTACCGCTGAAGTAGCACTACCAAATGCCGAGAAGACGGCATTAAAGGAATCCCGGAAAAAAGACAAGAAGGCGCTATATACAATTTTTCAAGGTGTTGACGAATCTACCTTTGAAAAAATTTCAGATGCAAAAACGGCGAAGGAGGCATGGGAGATTTTGCAAAAATCTTTCCAAGGTGTCGAAAAAGTTAAAAAGGTGCGGCTCCAAGTTCTTCGTGGCGAGTTCGAAAATATTAAAATGAAGGCCTCAGAAAATATTGGTGAATATGCTACTCTTTTAAAAACAGTGACAAACGAGATGAAGAGAAATGGAGAAAGTCTCGATGATGTTCGGGTCATGGAAAAATTACTCCGTTCATTGACAAGAAAATTTGACTATGTCGTTACTTCTATTGAGGAGTCAAAAGATTTATCCACAATTTCCATTGATGAGTTAGTTGGTTCACTTCAAGCGCATGAACAGCGGATGAACCAGTATGATGATACAAGCCATTTGGAAAAGGCGTTGTAAAGTAAGGTGTCCATTGGTGAAAGTTCAAACAGTAGCAGTTCTGGTTGTGGAAGAGGTGGCTTTAGAGGTGGCTACCGTGGTGGAAGAGGACGTGGAAGACAGTCCTTCAACAGAAGCCAGAACACTGAAGGTTATCGTCCATCTGGCCGTGGTCAGAATTTTAGAAGCCGAGGACGAGGAGGATTTCAACGAGGTGATAAGTCTCAATTTCAGTGCTATAATTGTAATAAATTTGGCCATTTCAGTTATGAATGTAGATCACCAAAAGTGGAAGAAATGAGTCATTTTGCAGCAGCAAAAGAAGACAAAGATGTTGGCACTGCTATGTTCCTCACTTATAAAGGAGACGAGGAGAGCAAGAAAAATGTTTGGTATCTTGACTCTGGTGCAAGCAACCACATGACGAGCCACAAGGATTTATTTACGGAGATAGACGAGACCATCAGCGGAGAAGTTACGTTTGGTGATTCATCGAAGATTCCAGTCAAAGGCAAAGGTACAATTACGATTGTATTGAAGAATGGTGAGAAAAAGTTTATTAATGACGTTTACCATATACCTGCTTTGAAAAGTAACATCATCAGTCTTGGCCAACTTATGGAGAAAGGATATTATATACAGATGTAGGATAATTCTCTCGTCATCAGGAATCAGGATCGAGAATTAATTGCAGATGTGGAGATGTCAAAGAATCGTTTGTTTACACTTGATATACAGACGAAGATGCGGAGGTGTTTAAAGACGGTCATTAAAAATGACTCGTGGTTATGGCATTTGAGATATGGTCATCTTGGATTTTCTGGTTTGAAATTATTGTCAAAGACAAAGATGGTAGACGGTTTGCCAGAAATCAACGAACCAGAAAATTTGTGTGAAGCATGTGTTAAGGGGAAACAACACAGACAAAGTTTTCCCGTTGGAAAATCATGGAGAGCCAGGAGGCCACTGGAGATTGTTCATACAGATATTGCTGGTCCATTTGATATTGCATCACTTGGAGGTAACAGGTATTACCTAACATTTATTGATGATTTTAGCAGGAAAAGTTGGGTGTATATCCTCAAAGAAAAGGCAGAGGCTCTTGATAAATTCAAGGAGTTCAAAGTTTTGGCAGAAAAACAAAGTGGTCATTATTTGAAGGTACTCCGATCAGACAGAGGAGGCGAGTATACTTCAAATTTGTTTAAAAGCTTCTCCAGAGCACATGGAATCAATCATCAGTTGACAACGGCATATAATCCTCAACAAAATGGCGTTGCAGAGAGGAAGAATCGCACTATTCTAGACATGGCAAGGAGTATGGTGAAAGCAAAGCACATGCCAAGAACTTTCTGGGCTGAAGCCGTTTTATGTGCAGTTTATTTGCTGAATCACTGTCCAACTAAAAGTGTCAGAAACAAAACTCAAAATGAAGCATGGAGTGGTAGCAAACCATCTATTGGACATCTTAGAATTTTTGGGTGCATTGCATATGCACATATTCCAGATCAGAAAACGAAGAAGCTGGATGATAAAGGCGAGAAGTGCATCTTTACCGGATATGACAAAAGAAGCAAGGCGTACATACTCTACAATCCCCTCACGAAGAAATTAATCATTTCTCGAGATGTTGAGTTTGACGAATTAGATTACTGGAGATGGAGCGAGGAAGAAAGAAAAGTTGTTGGTTTGTTTTTTCAGGATGAAGATGATGAAAGTGATAACACCAATGTTCAAGATGATGAAAATGATGATCCAACTCCTCCACAAAGTCCAAACCAACAAACTCCTGCCTCGACATCATCGAGTTCAGGAAGCAGTAGCAACAACAGTTCAGGGGGAGCACCGAGAAAAATGCGGAGTCTGGATAACATTTATGATGCAACAAGTCTGGTACAAACTACCTTTGATTATTAATTATTTTGCTTAATGGCTGAGTGTGATCCAGTTACATTTGAGGAAGCTTCTGAAGAAAGCAAATGGAATAAAGCAATGGATGAAGAAATTGGTGCAATCAAGAAGAATGATACTTGGGAGCTCACAAATCTTCCAGAAGGACACAAAGCAATTGGTGTCAAGTGGGTCTACAAGACAAAGACAAATCAGGATGGTGAAGTTGAAAAATACAAGGCAAGGCTAGTGGCAAAAGGCTACAAGCAGCGATACGGTATTGACTATGATGAGGTATTCACTCCAGTTGCAAGAGTTGTTACCATAAGACTTCTTACAGCAATTGCAGCTCAGAATCAATGGAAGATTTTTCAGATGGATGTGAAGTCAGCATTCTTGAATGGCTATCTTGAAGAAGAAGTCTATATCAAGCAACCACCGGGATATGTTCAGAAAGGCAAGGAAGATAAAGTCTACCGACTAAAGAAAGCTCTGTATGGGTTGAAGCAAGCTCCGCGAGCATGGAACACAAGGGTTGATGAATATTTTCAGAAAAATAGTTTCGTGAAAAGTCCATACGAGCATGCACTGTACACAAAAACAAATTCAGGAGGAGATATTATGATCGTGTGCTTGTACGTGGATGACATGATCTTTACCGGAAATAACCCTGGTATGTTTGATGATTTTAAGAAGGTTATGACTAATGAATTTGAGATGACAGATATTGGTCAAATGTCATACTTTCTTGGAGTCGAGGTTAAGCGAAGCAAAGATGGAATTTTTATGTCACATAAAAAATATGCAGAGCAGATTTTAAAGAAATTCAGAATGGAGGAATGCAAGCCAGTGAGCACACCAGCTGAAGCTAGCATAAAGCTCAGAATTGATTCAACGAGGGAGTCGGTAAATCCGATATTGTTCAAAAGTTTGGTCGGAAGTCTGAGGTACCTAACTTTCACTCGTCCCCATATTATGTATGCAGTTGGACTGGTTAGTAGGTACATGGAGAAGCCGAAGCAAGATCACTTCATGGCAGCTAAAAGAATTTTGAGGTATATTAAAGGTATGCTTGATCATGGACTATTTTACACACACTCTCAGGATTCAAAATTAGTTGGCTACTCAGACAGTGATTATGGTGGTGATTTGGATGATGGGAAAAGCACTTCTGGATATGTTTTTCACATTGGTTAAGGGATATTTTCATGGTCATCGAAGAAGCAGCAAACAGTTGCTCTCTCAACATGTGAAGCAGAATACATCACAGCAGCAACCTGCGCGTGTCAAGCTATGTGGCTAGGCTACATATTGGGCGAGTTAAATCTTGCCAAGGACGATCCGCTTACTATTTATGTGGATAATAAATCTGCTATTTCACTTGCGAAAAATCCAGTGTCACATAGTCGGAGCAAGCACATCAATATTAAATATCATTTTATTCGAGAACAGGTGAATGATAAAATTGTGGAACTGGTGCACTGCAAAACCGAAGAAAATTTACCGGATATTTTCACAAAGCCGTTGAAGCCGGACGTGTTTAACAACATGAAAAAGAAGCTTGGAATGCAGAGTCGAGTTTGAGGGGGAGTGTTAGAATTTCAAACCCTCCAATAAATAAGTTGTTTAGTTTTTATTCTACGCATGCAAAATAAAGGTGGCAGCTATAACTAAAAATAGTTGTACGTGTATGTATAAGATAAATGATAAGCAATTAGCTAGGTCTGCAGTAGAGTGAATAATGTATGAACACAAAAAGAAGCAACAAAAGATCCAGCAAATATGGTAGGCAGGAAAGTCAAGTGCACATGCAGCACCTATATCCATACACGGTGTGGAGAAAATTATGCAGGTTTATTACATGGAAGAGAATTTGAATCCTAAAATAAAGGTAGGCCATTGACATGTACAAGATAAAATGGCTGGATGTAATAAGTAGCTCATGAAGTAAGGCATGACGTAACTTAGCAAATTAGAGGTCTATATAAAGGCTGATCCTTTGGTGTTAAAATTGTGAGTTAGATATAGAAAAACACAAGTGAAAGAAATATTTGTAAGGAAAAGAGCAGAAGCTCATGTGCAAATAAAAAAGGCTGTAGCCTAAGTCCTGTGTAGCTTTGTATTTGTATTACAAAATAAAACCCAGTTGCTTATATATATATTAGTGTGTTTGTTTTTTTTGGTTAAAAGTTATAAGTCCAGACCCATACACGTTTCCAACACATCTGCCATAGAACAATTTCGAAAGTTGGATGAGATGACATTAGAGGAGACCGTGGGCTCACTTAAAGCTCATGAGGAGCGGCTTCGGGGACAACTGGAGAATAGTAGTGGGAAACTAATATTGACTAAGGATGAGTGGATGAAATGATAAAATAATGAAGGAAAATTACTTTTCACTAGGGAAGAGTGGCTTAAGAGAAAGACTCAGAAAAATTGTGGGCCGAGTAGCTATCAAGGAGTGCGTGACAAGAGTAAATTACGATGTTTAACTGCCAGAACTACGGCCATTTTGCAGCCGAGTGCCGTAAGCCTAAACGGGAGAAAGAGCAAAGATCAGAAGTGAACCTGGTGCAGAGTCAAGATGATGAGCCAGCACTATTGTTGAATAGAATGTGAGATGAACAAAGGAAATACACTACTACTAAATGAAGGAGAAGTCGTGCCAAGGCTGAATCAAAACAAAGTCAAAGAAATTGAGTCTTATGTGTGGTATTTGGATAATGGCGCAAGTAATCATATGACGGGGACAAAGTCGAAGTTCAAGGAGTTAGATGAAAATGTAACAGAAAGGGTTAGATTCAGAGATGGATCGACTGTTGAGATCAAAGGGAAAGGCATAGTGGTTTTCACGAGTAAGAATGGTGAAGATGTGGCTTTTCATGGCATGTACTACATCTCCACACTTTGCAATAATATCATAAGCCTTGGTCAACTGTAAGAAAGTGAAAATAAAGTGATTCTCAATGGAATTTATTTGTGGGTATATGATAACAGGGAGAAGCTGCTCATAAAAGTTAAAAGAACAAGTAATCGACTTTATAAAATCATTCTGGAGTCAAGTGGTTCTAACTGTTTGTTGTTCACGATTGAGGAATCTTCAAGATTGTAGCACTTGCGTTTGGGCCATGTGAATTATAGGGCCATGAAGATGCTGTCAGACAATAATATGGTACAAGGCTTACCAAAATTGGTGCAACCTAAGGAGCTGTGTTCAGGATGCTTAATGGCAAAACAAACGACATAATTGTTTCCAAGCCAGGCAGAATATCTAGCTACAAGAACTCTGGAACTGATTCATGCGTATCTTTGTGGTCCAATCACACTTGAAAAAAAGGCGGGTAATAAATATTTCTTATTGTTGGTTGATGATTGTAGAAGATTTATGTGGATTTACATGTTGAGAAACAAAGATGAAACGCTGGGGGTGTTTAAGAAATTCAAAATATTTGTCGAAAATAATACAGATGAAAGGATTAAAATATTGAGAACTGATAGGGGTGGGGGATTTGGCTCTAATCAGTTCAATTCTTATTGTGAAGAAAGTGGTATTGTAAGGCATTTTACAGCCCCTTATTCACCCCAACAAAATGGAGTCGTAGAACATCGAAATTGGACGGTTGTGGCAATGACTCGTAGCCTTTTGAAAGAGATGCACCTGCCTTCTAGTTTGTGGGGAGAGGTTGCACGACATTCTATATACGTGCTTAATCGCTTGCCAACACGGGTTGTGTCGAAAAAGACCCCGTATGAGGTGTGGAAAGGCTATAAACCGGATGTAAGTCATATCCAAGTGTTTGGCTGTGTGGCACACATGAAAGTGCCAAATGTGCACACAACCAAACTGGATGATAGAAGTAGAGAAGTGATTTATTTGGGTACGGAACCAGGCACAAAAGCTTGTAGACTCTACGACCCAGAGTTAAAGAAAATTTTAGTGAGCAGGGATGTCGTGTTTGAGGAAAGCAAAGGTTGGAACTGGAGTCAGATGCAAGATGAAAATGAAGAGTTTTCTAATCAGGCTTCTTTCAATATGAAGGAAAATTGGTCAAGTGCAGAAAATGAAGATCTTACTGAGAATGCCACTAATGATTATGGTGATGAGAATTATTGTCACTCGGAAAGAGGTAGTGTGAGCACTAGTGAGACCACGAGAGCAGCGACGCCCACCAGGTCAGTTACTGCACAAATAGACTTTGAAGATCAAGGTTCACCCACTGGAAATTCCGGGAATTCGAGTAACAGCAGCGATCATCCAAGGAATTTCAGACTACTTAGTGACACAAGAAATCGAGTTAGAGGAGGAACTATTATTATGTGGAGTGGATGAACCCGGGAGCTATGAACAGGCAGCACACGATGAATCATGGGTGCATGCCATGAAAGACGAAATCGAAGCAATAGAAAAGAATAACACTTGGAAACTAGAAGAGTTACCTTTTGGACAAAAACCGATTAGCCTGAAATGGGTATACAAAGTTAAGAGGGATGCTGACGGGAACATTACTAAACACAAAGCAAGACTCATAGCTAGAGGTTATGTTCAAAGGAAAGGCATAGACTTTGAGGAGGTGTTCGCACCGGTTACTCGACTGGAAACCGTGAGACTCTTGCTGGCACTTGCTGCAAAAAACGGGTGGCAGGTGCACCATTTAGATGTTAAATCTGCTTTTTTAAACGGAGACTTGGAGGAAACTGTATATGTAACGCAACCTGAGGGATTTGTGAAAGAAAACAAAAGGCACATGGTGTATCGCTTAGTGAAAGCACTGTACGGACTGTGGCAGGCACCTCGTGCGTGGTATGCAAAATTAAGTAAGTGTCTAGAGAAACATGGCTTCGTTAAATGCCCATATGAGCACGCTGTTTACACAAGACGAGAGGGGAATGAGTCTTTAATTATAGGGGTGTATGTTGATGATCTCCTAGTTACTGGCACAAGTGTTGCAAATATTGAAAGATTTAAGAAACAAATGAGTGATGCGTTTGAAATGAGTAATTTGGAAAGGTTATCTTATTATTTGAGAATCGAAGTTGATCAAAAGAAGGACTACATAGAGCTAAAACAGACTGCGTACGTGAAAAAGCTGCTTGAAAAAGCTGCTTGAAAAAGCCGGAATGACATATTGTAATCCTTCAAAGTATCCAATGGAACCAAAGGTGCAGCTGGTTAAAGCCTGGTAGGGGGTCTGAGGTATCTGGTCCATACACGACCAGATATAGCGTATTCGTTAGGGATGATTATCCGGTTTATCGAGCGTCCCACTACGATGCATTTGAATGCAGCAAAACGTATTTTGCGGTATGTAAAAGGTACTTTAAACTATGGTTTAATTTACTAGAGAGGGACTGGAAACTATATATTGTCTGGCTATACTGATAGTAATCTTTGGGGGATGTCGGGGATAGAAGAAGTACAGGGGGAATGGCATTTTATTTAAATGAAAGTTTGATTACTTGGGTATCACAAAAGTAGAGGTGCGTGGCTTTATCATTCGGTGAAGCAGAATTCATGACTGCAACTACAGCAGCGTGTCAAGGTGTGTGGCTGAAGAATTTGCTTACCCAGATAGGTGATATGAAGCACTGTCCAGTTACTATATATATAGATAACAAGTCTGCTATTGATTTGGCGAAAAATCCGGTTTTCCATGACGAAGCAAACACATTGATATTCGCTACCTCTTTATACGCGAATATGTGTCTCGAGGAGAGATTTTGATCAAGCATGTGTGTTCTGAAAAGCAACGTGCTGATATATTGACTAAACCCATGTCTACGGTGAAGTTCGAGAGAATGCGAGCATTGCTTGGAATCCAGAATCTGCAGAATGGAGTTCAAATTACGGGAGAGTGTGTTGGAAAATAATTTGAACTCGTATTTTGTCTGAATGTTCATTACACCAGGTAGTATTAGTAGCCGTTAGAGAAGTAGTTGTTGGAAAAACTTAGTATTTTAGACTAAGTTGTGAATCATTTTGAGACTCTATATGAGTGAGACACATTATGTGTTAGTGGTGTGTATTTACTGGAACAGATTCTCCTCTTTGAGCGGATTCCAACGCATATTTACACACTCAAAATGAGTAAAAGGTGAATGAGAACTGATGTTCCAAAGTTTTACCTTTTAATATAAAAAGTTATTTTGTACCACATCGAGAGTAGCACAAACCTGTTTCTTAGTTTTTCTTATAAATACCATGTACCATATCAAAAAGAAATACAAGTCCTTTCAAGCCTCTCTTTATAAATAGAGTCTTAGGGCACCAGTTTTATTAAGTCGAGGAAATAAGAGTCATCTCTTTCATTTTCGGTCTCTTTAGTCTTAAATTTTTCCAATATTTCGGTGATAGTTCTCGGGCTCAGTTCAAGTTCGTTGAGAGTATATTCGATCTATCGATTATACTTGTATCTCATTTTATCCAGGGAAGCAGGTCGCTAAACACGGATGGTGCAGGGGGAAACTGCTTTAAGGAGATAATTTTCTGGACTCAAGATTAAATTCAATCTCTGTTTGTTTTCTCAAACCCTTCTCCTAATTTAATTGTTAATTCTTATATGCTTATGTGATTTAAGAATTAGCAATATTCTTGTGAATTAGTTATATATATATTAATGTCTTTATCATACAAGATTGATATATATCAAGAGAAAATTTGACTATTACTGAGAGTCAATAAATCAATATTTTTTAGCACGTGTACTAGAAAATGGCTTGTGTATGTTCTCTCTATATCATTTGTGGGGGAAAGGATGTTAAGAAATAGAGAGAGTGGTTATGTTTGACATAATCTTGTTTAAAAAATATTAAGATCTTCTTACGAGATAGAAGCCTTATGACCCAAATGAATTTTCAAAATAGGAAAATATATGTGGGTCTGAAGGAAGTATAAGGTCAGACTGATAATAAAATATTACAGTCAAAAGTGATGACCTTATATAATTTATGAAATATTCTTGAGTTTTGAGAATAAGGTTCATTAAGATGATACTAAAATTATCGTATTGTGAAATTTAAAAGTGCATCAATGAATATTGAGACGGTCTTTCTAAATAGATATTCAGAGAAATATCTATTTACGTGAACTTGAGGGTTGCTCTAGATAAAGTAAGAGTAGAAAATCTGTATTTTCGGTGATCATGTTGAGTGAAACAACATTGACACGAAATAATGGCATATTAAATTTGATATTGCTATGATAAGCATTGGCTTCAAATAAATGACATGGTTGCCATTTTGAGGACGCTCAAAATTGGTTGCTATGTGAATAAGGATTGCCAGTTTAAGGATGCTTAAACTCGGTAATGATGGAAACTGAAATTGCTGGGTTTTGGGACGCTAAAAGCTGGTAATAACAATAACAAGTGAAGCCTTAAGTAATAACTAGTAAAGTTATTTCATAAATGTGAAATATGTCAATATGAGATGTCAAACTGATTCAAAATTAGAGAATCGACAAGTGTGCATGTGTTATTTACACATGATATGCAAGTCATAATTGATTACATGTGAGTGATCTGATCATTACGAGAAGTAATGACAAGAGGATCATCTCTTAAAATCCTGACGTGATTGGAAAGTTTTGATTTGAAGATTACAATCTCCGTGACTTTAAAAGTCTTAGATGATACATGCCACATGTTGGTGATGTGAATTTTGAAGAGATCAACGAAGCTAAAGTTGTCATAGATAGAATGGATTTATATTTTTCCAAGCATAGATGAACAAGGATCTCTCAAGAAGGATTGCAAGTCTGTTGTACTTTTTAAAATTGTACAAAATTAGACATAGGATACATAGTCGGTAAACTGGGTAGATGCACGAGTACTATGGAAAATGGTCACTTGGAAGTGATTGCAATGAGATTTAAGGTGTATGATATGTGCTCGTGAGTTTGGACTGCTATACAAAAGATATCTAATTGTACTATGTGAATATAGTATGTAAATTAGATATTTGACTTTAAGAACTTAAAAGTCATTTGAGAATACATTTCACACTTAGCATTCGTGTCATGGAAATCCTAAACTTAGCTCGATTCATGATGGAATACAAGTCTGGTGCATAAAATTAATGCAGTGAAAGGCTGAATATCCACTTTGTAAGGATATTCCTAAATGAAAAGGAAAATGTGTCTTCAATATGCATATATCGTGTAATCAATATGCAAATTGGGAGATCACATTATTGTGTATGAAATGGTATGTCTCACATCTATGATGAGGACATAATACCATTAAACAACTATTCTCAACGAGAATTATCATGATTGACTATGTAAAGTCAAATGATAATATTTGGATCTACTAACCAGATGGTTAAACTGAGCGAATCTGTTTAAGCCAAGGGAATCTAGTTAGACCGAGAGATAGTTTCCAAATCATCGAGAGGAATGAGCCTTGCCTATTGCTTAACGGCGTCATGGTAGACACCCAACCTTGCTGACTGGAGATCCCAAGAACTTGGTTCAATGGGACAACTAAATCATGATGACCAAATCACTGTGGGGGTAACCCCTGGCCTATTTCTATGATGATGAAACAGTGAGACCCGTAAGGTACGAGGTTAAGCATTATGCTTTTAATGATCTTTGACGAATACAAGGATTTCAAGTTCGAATACATAATATTTGGTTGAGTAAACGCGGGTTACTCTATAAGATAAAGATCACCTATGTAAGAGAGAAGTATGGTCGCTTCAAAGGAGAATTGTGAGGCACAATTCTTTAGAAACTCTAGCAGAACCAGGACGATGTTCCAGGGCCAAAATGGACATAATCATGATAACTGAATGAGTCAGGAAAGATATAGTGATGAGTATGTCATCGTTTACACAAACGGTCGAACAGTTCAAGGACATCATGTCATACTTATTCGAGCAAAGGTTCAAGGAGCATTCTCTACCTATCGTATGCTATATATGACCGCCAGAACTATCACCAAGTCAAGCTCCGCGTCTGTCTATGTGGTGCGTGCTACTGGACCATCAATCTTATTTCTGGGGGATTGTTGGACAAACTTAGTATTTTAGACTAAGTTGTGAATCATTTTGAGACTCTATATGAGTGAGACACATTATGTGTTAGTGGTGTGTATTTACTGGAACAGATTCTCCTCTTTGAGCGGATTCCAACGCATATTTACACACTCAAAATGAGTAAAAGGTGAATGAGAACTGATGTTCCAAAGTTTTACCTTTTAATATAAAAAGTTATTTTGTACCACATCGAGAGTAGCACAAACCTGTTCCTTAATTTTTCTTATAAATACCATGTACCATATCAAAAAGAAATACAAGTCCTTTCAAGCCTCTATTTATAAATAGAGTCTTAGGGCACCAGTTTTATTAAGTCGAGGAAATAAGAGTCATCTCTTTCATTCTCGGTCTCTTTAGTCTTAAATTTTTCCAATATTTCGGTGATAGTTCTCGGGCTCAGTTCAAGTTCGTTGAGAGTATATTCGATCTATCGATTATACTTGTATCTCGTTTTATCCAGGGAAGCAGGTCGCTAAACACGGATGGTGCGGGGCGAAACTCCTTTAAGGAGACAGTTTTCTGGACTCGAGATTAAATCCAATCTCTGTTTATTTTCTCAAACCCTTCTCCTAATTTAATTGTTAAATTTTATATGCTTATGTGATTTAAGAATTAGCAATATTCTTGTGAATTAGTTATATATTCATTATATATATATATATATATTAATGTCTTTATCGTACAAGATTGATATATATCAAGAGAAAATTTGACTATTACTGAGAGTCAATAAATCAAGATTTTCTAGCACGTGTACTAGAAAATGGCTTGTGTATGTTCTCTCTATTTCATTTGTGAGGGAAAGGATGTTAAGAATTAGAGAGAGTGGTTATGTGTGACATAATCTTGTTTAAAAAATATTAAGATCTTCTTACGAGATAGAAGCATTATGACCCAAATGAATTTTCAAAATAGGAAAATATATGTGGGTCTGAAGGAAGTATAAGGTCAGACTGATAATAAAATATTACAGTCAAAAGTAATGACCTTATATAATTTATGAAATATTCTCGAGTTTTGAGAATAAGGTTCATTAAGATGATACTAAAATTATCGTATTGTGAAATTTGAAAGTGCATCAATGAATATTGAGACGGTCTTTCTAAATAGATATTCGGAGAAATATCTATTTACGTGAACTTGAGGGTTGCTCTAGATAAAGTAAGAGTAGAAAATCTGTATTTTCGGTGATCATGTTGAGTGAAACAACATTGACAGGAAATAATGGCATATTTATTTGATATTGCTATGATAAGCAATGGCTTCAAATAAATGACATGGTTGCCAGTTTAAGGACGCTTAAACTCGGTAATGATGTAAACTGAAATTGTTGGGTTTTGGGACGCTAAAAGCTAGTAATATCAATAACAAGTGAAACCTTAAGTAATAACTAGTAAAGTTATTTCATAAATGTGAAATATGTCAATATGAGATGTCAAAATGATTCAAAATTAGAGAATTGACAAGTGTGCATGTGTTATTTACACATGATATGCAAGTCATAATTGATTACATGTGAGTGATCTGATCATTACGAGAAGTAATGACAAGAGGATCATCTCTGAAAATCTTGATGAGATTGGAAAGTTTTGATTTGAAGATTACAGTCTTCGTGACTTTAAAAGTCTTAGATGATACATGCCACATGTTGGTGATATGAATTTTGAAGAGATCAAGGAAGCTAAAGTTGTCATAGCTAGAATGGATTTATATTTATCCAAGCGTAGATGAACAAGGATCTCTCAAGAAGGATTGCAAGTCTGTTGTACTTTTTAAAATTGTACAAAATTAGACATAGGATACATAGTTGGTAAACTGGGTAGATGCACGAGTACAATGGAAATTGGTCACTTGGAAGTCATTGTAATGAGATTTAAGGTGTATGATATGTGCTCGTGAGTTTGGACTGCAATACGAAAGATATCTAATTGTACTATGTGAATATAGTATGTAAATTAGATATTTGACTTTAAGAACTTAAAAGTCATTTGAGAATACATTTCACACTTAGCAGTCGTGTCATGGAAATCCTAAACTTAGCTCGATTCATGATGGAATACGAGTCTGGTGCATAAAATTAATGCAGTGAAAGGCTGAATATCCACTTTGTAAGGATATTCCTAAATGACAAGGAAAATTTGTCTTCAATATGCATATATCATGTAATCAATATCCAAATTGGGAGATCACATTATTGTGTATGAAATGGTATGTCTCACATCTATGATGAGGACATAATACCATTAAACAACTATTCTCAACGAGAATTATCATGATTGACTATGTAAAGTCAAATGATAATATTTGGATCTACTAACCAGATGGTTAAACTGAGCGAATCTGTTTAAGCCAAGGGAATCTAGTTAGACCGAGAGATAGTTGTCAAATCATCCAGAGGAATGAGCCTTGCCTATTGCTTAACGGCGTCATGGTAGACACCCAACCTTGCTGACTGGAGATCCCAAGAACTTGGTTCAATGGGATAACTAAATCATGATGACCAAATCACTATGGGGGTAACCCCTGGCCTATTTCTATGATGATGAAACAGTGAGACCCGTAAGGTACGAGGTTAAGCTTTATGCTTTTAATGATCTTTAACGAATACAAGGATTTCAAGTTCGAATACATAATATTTGGTTGAGTAAATGCGGGTTACTCTATAAGATAAAGATCACATATGTAAGAGAGAAGTATGGTCGCTTTAAAGGAGAATTGTGAGGCACAATTCTTTAGAAACTCTTGCAGAACGAGGACGATGTTCCAAGGCCAAAATGGACATAATCATGATAACTGAATGAGTCAGGAAAGATATAGTGATGTGTATGTCATCGTTTACACAAACGGTCGAACAGTTCAAGGACATCGTGTCATACTTATTCGAGCGAAGGTTCAAAGAGCATTATCTACCTATCGTATGTTATATCTGACCGCCAGAACTATCACCAAGTCAAGCTCCGCGTCTGTCTATGTGGTGCGTGCTACTGGACCATCAATCTCATTTCTGGGGGGATTGTTGGACAAACTTAGTATTTTAGACTAAGTTGTGAATCATTTTGAGACTCTATATGAGTGAGACACATTATGTGTTAGTGGTGTATATTTACTGGAACGAATTCTCCTCTTCGAGTGGATTCCAACGCATATTTACACACTCAAAATGAGTAAAAGGTGAATGAGTAACTGATGTTCCAAAGTTTTAGCTTGTAATATGAAAAGTTGTTTTGTACCATATCGAGAGTAGCACAAACATGTTCCTTAGTTTTTCTTATAAATACCATGTACCACATCAAAAAGAAATACAAGTTTTTTCAAGCCTCTCTTTATAAATAGAGTCTTAGGGCACCAGTTTTATTAAGTCAAGGAAATAAGAGTCATCTTTTTCATTCTCGGTCTCTGTAGTCTTAAATTTTTCCAATATTCCGGTGATAGTTCCCGGGCTCCGTTCAAGTTCGCTGAGAGTATATTCGATCTATCGATTATACTAGTATCTCATTTTATCCTGGGAAGCAGGTCTCTAAACATGGATGGTGCGGGGCGAAACTGCTTTAAGGAGACAGTTTTCTGGACTCGAGATTAAATCCAATATTTTTTGTTTTCTCAAACCCTTCTCCTAATTTAATTGTTAATTCTTATATGCTTATGTGATTTAAGAATTAGCAATGTTCTTGTGAATTAGTTATATATTCATTATATATAAATATATATTAATATCTTTATCGTACAAGATTGATAACAATAGCCAAAGAGTGGTTTCAGTGTTTTTAGGATCAGGAGAATAAGTGAAAATAGTGGACTATATTTAGGAGTTTGTTGCTGGTTTTTAGGAGCTAGTTGTTTTGTTTATTTCCTAGTATTTTCAGTATATATGTACTGCTCTTTTCTGAAATAAAAAGGTGAGTTCTGCATTTCTTTTGTTTTATACGAGTGTGTTGTTTGTGAGTATTGCATCTGTAATAAGCTTGTTGCAGGTGGTTTTTAATGTGGGACCAATATTGCCTTGAGCTTTTTGACGAATAAATTGAAAGTAGGGCATAAGAAAGAATCAAAATATGGTAGGGGGGGCATAAGTTTTTCCACCTCTTAGAGAGTGTTCGTGTGCGAACAGCATCTGCTATGCTGTGCACGGAGAGATATAACAAAATAATCTGGATGATACAATCGGGGAGAATTGAAAAGTTATCTTGTGCATCAGCTGGAGCCGCCTGAACAAGGTTTAATCCTCTCATTTTGACTAGGAACTTTCAAATTCAAATCTCAATAAAATTCTATTCAAATATTGTGGTGTTTTTTATGTGAAAACAAAGTTTGCCCACTTGCTTTTATAGAGGTAATGTCCGCCTGAAAATTAATTGAAAATCTTTAAGGAAAGGAAAAATTTTAAATTAACGTAGAATCATATCTCTTTATTTTAATACTAAAGCAAGTATTTTATTTAAAAAGGAACCAAACTTTTGTGTCAATTTTATTAATATAGAATTGGAAATTGCAGGGTAGAAGTAATTGATTGTACGATAACTACTCTCTGAATAGGTTCTTGGTATTCCAAGCAGTGAATTCGTATTATCCGGATAGGCGCGATATGCTGAGAAGTATCCCTCATGATGTAGAATAAATATGATTAATTAATTAATCATATTTAATGAATTAGAGAATTTATATAAATAATGATAAAATAGTTTTATTATTATTTATTTCTACTACCGGCTTAATATTGAACCTACAGGGTCACACCATAAAAAAGAATGATTTAATGGTGGAGAATTAATTAATAAATAAATAATTGGCAAATTTAATAATTGATTAAATGAGATTTAATTGATTATAAATTAATTAAGAAAAGGTTCTAAATATTATTAATTAATAATTTAATTTTTGGAAATTAAATCAAGTGAGAGAATTATTTCTAAAGAGTTTAGAAAAAAGATTAATAATTAAAAGGTGTTTTAATTATTAGTGAGAATAATAAAGGATTAATAATAATAATATTTTATGAGAAAATTTTTAGCTGAAAATTTTGCCTATAAATATACTATTATAAACTCTATAAATATAATATTATAAACCCTATTTTCAGCTGAGTAATAAGTGTTAGACGAGATTACATACAGCTTGATCGTGGCAATCAGTTGAGTGATTTTTGGATCCACAAATCAGTGATAGAAGTTCAATAGGAGTTTTCCTTATTTCTTGACTAGACCAGAAGAACATAATATCATAGTGCTGGGCTCCTGGGGTCCTTTAGTAAGATTGCTAAAATAGAAGAAGAACATAATATCATAGTGCTGGGCTCCTGGGGTCCTTTAGTAAGATTGCTAAAATAGAAGGAGCGCTTGGCTTTTACAGGTAAGTTGGTTGATTCCATTTTTTTGTTCATTTGAGAAGATGTTTCTATTGTCTAAATAAAAAATATACTTTACAATCCCATAATTGTCACTGACTGTAATATAATAAACATAGCAGCTGACAATGAAAATACACAATTTGTATTCTAGCTGCATACATTGTGCATGGATGGATTTGAGACGTTAGAAGACAATAATCATATACATATTAAACAAAAGCAAGCAAATTCCAAAGTGCCGCTATATTCTAAAAGATGCAATGGGATACTAGTACTAATATCTACAATAGCAACCAAAATTAATATTGAAGAAGCCATTTGATCGTATTGTATGTTTGCTAGTTCAAAAAAACAGTTGAATCGGATGCTAGACTTTAAACAGGGATAGGTAAGCATTTCTTAGCCATGCTATCCAGAACACCGTTCAGTGCCTGATAAAGACCGAAAATCTGCCAAAACAAATGCTTCCAATGAGAACCAGAAATTAAAACAAGATAATTTAAAAAGTAGTTGCATGGTCGACGTAGCATTGACTATACCCTCTTTCCTTGTTAATCACCAAGAGGCTAAGGCTGCCATTGTAAAAGCTAGCACTATTCTCTATTTAATTTATAGATAATTGCACGTAACTATTGTAGTTTAACAGGCTTGAAGCTTTGAATGGAGTAAATATCTGACAAGGGAATAACATTATGCTGCAGATATAATACTCAAATAAACTTCAACTAGGCTCTTGAGCCTTAAAATTCACACCATTAAACATACAAAAATGGAAGTTTAGTCTGAATGTTATATGGGCAAAGTATTTATATGGTAATAGTGCATAACTGTCCAAAAAACAAACTGTATACATATATAATTCAAATGATTTTGTTTTTTTATTGTGGGCACTTGTCGCCGCACATTAATAATATAACAAACAGAAATTTCTAAATTTAATATCTAACTCTAGCTCATATGGATTTCCAATGAAAAAATAACAGAAGCATATGAGCATGTGCGACGTTCACGGGAAAAAGAATAGCTTAGGAAGGCTCAACTCGAAATCATTGAACCCATCATCCTGACCTTTATAGGGAGTAAAACTGAAAAGCTACTATGATATACAATTTACATTTTATACTAGAACTAACCTCATGCATGTCTCGAACACTGAGATTTGCATCAGCAGTCTACTGAAACATCCTCATTTTTTGGCAAGGGAAAGAATTGTCAAAGCTATCGTTGGCCTGGACCTCTAAGAGCTGATCTTGACGGGGGTCTTTTAATTTCTGGCACCATTGTATACTGGGTATCTTGAAAGATGACAAAAATACGATTAGCTACTGCATATGTTTATTTACAAAAATGTAATTTGAAACCTACTGGCTAAAAATTGGATCCGAACAAATACCAAGAACCAGTAAATCAGGAACCAGCCACAAAAGATAAAGTACCTGTTGATCCCACTCCTGCAGTTCTTCAGTGTCATCCCCATCATAAAACCCTTGCAAATAATACCCAGGAATCAACGCATTCCACGAAACCAAATCTGGTTCAGACATTTCATCAAACACCAACCGTGCCTTCTCCATTTCACCAATCTTGGCATAAAAATCAACCAAACCAGTCTGCACAAACAAATTACCAGCAAACCCACTTCTCCAAACCTTACAATGCACTCCTTATCCAATCTTAACACTGCCTAAACACGAACACGCCCTAATAACAAAAGGAAAAGTAGAATAACAACACAACTTATATAAAGAATTACAGATATGTGCACATCATCAATGAAGCATGCCAACACATAAATTACACACATACAATTTAAATAGAAGATAAAAATTGGAACAGATATTGAACCAAGATCGGAAGAGACCTTCAACCATAATCTGAAACACTGAATCAATTGCTTAAATGTATTGCTCGAATATTTTGCCCCTAATTAAACCCAATAATTTTCTGAATCTTAAATCAGAGCAGAAGAATAAGAGAGAACATGAAGCAAATCCAATGTTTAGTTCCTCCAATTCATTCCCCCTTTCCTCTTCTCCAAAAAATTCACTTCCCGCTCATATAAAATTTTAGCGGCCAAACCCAAATTTCAGTAGCCCGGCCCAACATTCAGTTACAATATTCCCTTTTATCAATATTATAAAACATTTTAAATTTAATATAATTATAACTTAATTTAGTACTTCAATTAATTTGTAGAAATTAAAAATATTATAGGATATAAAATTCTTTAAATAAATGTTTTAGTGATATAAAAAAATTCATATTAAACTAATTTTATTTAATTTCTCATTTTAACAGTCAAACATTAAGTAGTGTTTAATCTTGAATTGGTGTTTCGAATATTTTTAAAATAATTTTCAACGATCCAATCATATAGATGTAAATAGATTTATATATTAGTGATATAACCAAAATTTCATATCAAAATAATTTTATTTGGTTTGTCATTTTAACAGTCAAGCATGAGTTTGACTTGTACAATTAACTAGTGTTTAACCCTGAATTGATGTTTCGATTATTTTAAAAAAAACATTCATCGATTCGTGTCAATAGATACATATATTAGTGATATAACCAAAATTTCATATCAAAATAATTTTATTTGGTTTGTCATTTTAACACTCAAGTATGAGTTTGACTTATACAACTAACTAGTGTTTAATCCTGAATTGGTGTTTTGATTAACTTAAAAATACTGATCCAACCGTATGGATTTCAATTTTTAAGAGTTATTGATAAGATTAACTTGTACATATTGATCTGTATTTAAATATTTTTAAGAGTTATTGATAAGATTAATTATTTAAATTTTTACTCTGTCTAATTTTAAACCTTAAGAGAAGCGGTAGATTGCACATTAAAAATCATATAATCTAGTATTCATTGTAAGGAAATTATTTACATTATTATATCAGAAAAAAGTTCTATGCATACCACATTTTTATGTGAACCACATATGTTTGAGCAGTCAAAACACTATGAAATATATTATTTTGTGAAGTATGTTTTACCGATAACAATAATTCACTAAAAATGTTGAAGATCATTTAAGTTTAATAAGTATAACGAGTATGTTCTGCAATTTGAGCAAATGTTCTCCAAACTACATATGTTTGGTAGAATAAAATATTTTGTAATGTTCTACATGCATTACATGTACGATATCCAAAATTTTGAATAAAATAATGATCATTATAGAACATAATGCACAAAATAATAAATTTTACATGATGTGATCCAATTAATTACATGATGTTGTTAGCATTTGCCCAACTTCTTAACCCACTTCTTACCATTGTAATAAAAAATGCAACAAATAATTTCTTGTTCATTTTTAATTTACGAATGGAATTTATGTTTTATGTTTAATTTGTGATTTTTCAAATTCCACTATTCCAGTTTTTATCAGTATTATTTCTAGACGAGTGACATAAGCAAATTTTTTACAAAATTTATTTTGTGTTCTTGCACATATTCTTTTGCAATAATTCTTGCTTTATATTTAATAAATTCACTTTTTGTATATTTTTTAATTTTAAACACTCACTTTAGGTTAATGGTCTTATGTCTATATTAATCTACACATTTTAATTTTTTTAATGGCCTTCATCTCTGGCACGTCTCCATTTTTTTCTCCTTCACCGCATGACTGAATTTGTTGGTTCATCGATGTCCATCAACATTAGCTCATCTACCAATGCTATTTTCTCTATTTCATATATATAGTACTTCACTTAGCAGTTCACTACTAACTGCCTTCAGAATTGTCATTTTTAAAGGTTGTTGGAGTTTACTGTGAAGGCGTTGTAGCTCATGAAAATTCACTATCTATACATGCACTCTCATTACCCGAAGTATCATGTATTTCCCCTATTTCAGTCACCCGTGCCTCTGCTGTAGTAATATCATATACTATATATATGTGAGGTGAATATGTTCACTCTTCTTCTTACTGGCTCAATGGCCAAACTTTCTTTTCTTCAAACACAACATCTACGTCTTTGAAGTTCACTTCCAAGATTCATCAGTGCTTAACTTCAAAGACTCGAATATGTTCAATATCGGGTTTTTTATCAGACCAGAGCCTTATAAGGAGTTTATTCAATCAAAGCACAAGTGGGTAGTCTCTTTAGTATGTTTACGGAGTGGCGAACGACTTATCCCCACAAAAAAGAGGGTAACTACATCTTCTTTAAGGAACTGTTTCAGTCACTCATGCCTTTTCTATAGTAATATCATATATTATAAATATGTTAAGTTAAGATGTTCTCTCTTCTTCTTACTGCAATAATGGATAAACTTTTTTTCTTCAAACAGAACATCTCTACTTACATGTACCGTATTCTTCTCAGGGTGTATAGACAATACGCCTTTGTACCAAGTTCAGTTCTAAGATTAATCAGTGCTTAACTTCGACCTTTAAGTTTTTTTTATGTACACTAGGAACATTCATGCATGCCACACAATCGATACTCGAATATGTTCAATAGCAGGTCTTTTATCAGACCAGAGCCTCATAAGGAGCCTTTTCAATCAAAACACAAGTGGGTAGTATGTTTAGTATATTTACGGAGTTGCTAAAGGCTTATCCCAGTAGAAAAGAAGGTAACTGCATCTCCGTTATGGAACTATTTCAGTCACTCTTTCCTCTGCATAGTAATGTCATATATTATAAATATGTCAGGTTAAGATGTTCTCTCTTCTTCTTACTGCCATAATGGATAAAATTTCTTTTCTTCAAACAGAAAATCTCTACTTACATGTACCTTATTGTTCTCAGGGTTGTATAAACAATACGCCTTTGTACCAAGTTCACTTCTAAGATTAACTAGTGCTTAACTTTGATCTTTGATCAGTTTTTTTTTGTATGGACACTAGGCACATTCATGCATACCACACAACCGAATACTCGAATATGTTCAAGATGTGGTCTTTTATTAGACCAAAGCCTCATCAGGATTTTTTCCAATCAAAGCACAAGTGGGTATTCTATTTAGTATTTTTACAGAGTGGTCATCGGCTTATCTCCAGAGAAAGGAGCGTAATTGCGTCTCCTTTAATGAACTTCTTACCATAGTGACCACTATTATGTTCCCTCTTTCTACCACCCTATTTTGCTACAAAGAATAAAGAGTTATATATTATTGATTCTATTTTTTTTAATTCTTGTTCAACGATCTGACGTATGGATGATGTTACCTACTAATTTTAGAGGTGTATAAATGTTTTTAAAAAAATTTAGATTTTATATCGTATGTTTTTATAATAGTCAAATTACCGCCAACACGGTTCCTGTTACCTATTCTTGTATCGGGTGCTGATTTTTTTTTTTTAAAATTCTTGTTCAACGATCCAACCATACGGATGATGTTACCTACTAATTTTAGAGATGTCCATATTTGTTTAAAAAAAAATTAGATTTTATATTATGTGTTTTTATAATAGTAAAATTACGGCCAACACAGGTTCTTGTTACCTAGTCTTGTACTGGGTGGTGATTCTATTTTTTTTAAAATTCTCGTTCGATGATCCAACCATACAGATTATGTTACCTACTAATTTCAGAGATGTACAATTTTTTTTTGAAAAAATTAGATTTTATATCGTGTGTTTTTATAATAGTCAGATTACGGTCAACACGGATTTATGTTACCTAGTCTTGTCCTCGGTGGTGATTCTTTTTTTAAAAAAAAATCTTGTTCACTGATCCAACCGTAGAGATGATTTTACCTACTAATTTTAGAGATGTGTAATTATTTAAAAAAAATAGATTTTATATTGTGTGTTTTTATAATAGTCAAATTATTGTCAACACGGGTTCTTGTTACCTAGTCTTGTCCTTAGTGGTGATTCTATTTTGATAAATTTATACTATTTTTTATCGATATTGAAAAAATTGGGAAATATATTAAAAATATGATGTTTTATTTTAATAATTATCTAGACAATTGTTTGACTGTATAGTAACTTTTGTAGAATTTTTAAAATTTTCTAGCTATTTTATATTGATTTTGAATTAGTCTTTAATTCAGTAAATAGAAAATAGAAAATCATCCAATTGATCGCTACGTTGCAGAAGAGTATTGGATGGTGAACGCATCACACGGATCAGCAGCTTCAGTTTTAATTAGGACCGTTTAATCAATTTAAAAAAAACACAATTTGGATAAATCTTGATCGTTGGTTCATATAAACCCCAAAACCTATAGGAGTGTGCAACTTTCCTTTATAGTTTTTTTTCCTACACTCATTAGTTCTTCCCTTTTCCTATGAATCTTCCATCTTATCCGCTAAAAAACAATTCTGAAAAAAATCATTTATTTTAATCCTTCATGAAATCCAACCATGGCTAATACCCATCGATTGGAGAAAGTTTGGGGCTTTCGATAGTTTGATGGAGAGGAGAGGGGGAGGGTTCGAGAGGGACGAGAGTTGGAGGAAGAAGAGGGAGGATGTTGTGAGCCCTAAGCTTAATCTGGGGGAAGAAGAGGGACGAGAATGGTGCCGATATCTGAGGAGGTGCAATGAGGGTGTTGTGGGTGCTATTAAGCCTAAGGGGTCGAATTCATTTGGAAATTGTTTTTCAGTACAACAATTATTATAATATTGAAGAGGCTAAAAATATTCATTTGTGTGTGATTAGAGATGGGTTTCTTAAGGAGGTGTTTTTGTCGAATACCCTTATTAATTTGTATATTAAATTAGGTGATTTGGGTTGTGCAAGGTTGGTGTTTGATGAAATGTCTGAGAGAAATGTGATGTCCTGGGCTTTTTTGGTTTCTGGGTATGTTCATAATGAGTTTGATGAGGAGGCTTTTGTTGTTTTTCGACGGATAATTCGTGAGGGGTTTGTTCCGAATAGTTATGCTATTGGGAGTATTTTGAGAGTGTGTTATAAGCTTGAAGGTAGGGGTGTTGGACTTGGATTACAAGTTCATGGGTTGGTTTTGAAAATGGTGTATGCATTTGATGTTGTTATTTGTAATGTGTTAATTTTTCTTTATGGAGGGTATATGGAGTATCCGGATAGTGCGTTTCATATTTTTGGTGAGATTTGTGTAAAGAATTTGGTGTCCTGCAATTAAAGTCCAAAGTTCTAATGAACATCTGATGCTCGAAGATTCGATAGGTAGGAGCGGTTCATACCAATATGTTCTCTGTCCTTCTCAATTTAGAGACGCTGGTGTATCAACCTCAGGTGGAAACACGTCATGTGTAAATGATGAAACAAGCATGAATGACCCATTAATAATGGTTGTCTGTGCACAAAGGGGTCCTGGTAGTCAAATAGTCTGCAACAAGCAAATTAAATAAATTCAACAAATTAAATAAATTCAACTGTGTCAACTTCAAAAGATAATGATAATGATCAGCTAGTTGTAAGTTGTTTATATATCCTATATATTCATATGGTCAGGCTGTGTTATATGATTTTTTGTGTTTTGTTGTGGTGTAGTGTTTCACTTGGGTGCATAACTTACTTTAAGGCTTTCTTGTTCTAAATTTAGAATTTATTAGTAGTTCAAATCTGTATCAATATGACAGTCTTGTACTGATCATAATTCGAAACCTTCAAACTTGCCTTGGTAAAAGCAAATACTATTGGAATGCTAGAAATTGAGTACACTTTAGTTGAACATAGTACAGTTTAAATTTGAATTATGGAATACAATATTTAATTAAACTAAGCCCCAAAAATTGGTTGGTCCAAGATAACATTTCAATTTCCTTGTAATGGTCCAGATTAGTGTAGTCCAGGCTCCAGGCTATCCTACACCTACCTTTATCTTTAACTCAATGCCAATATATAGAAATTGACGAGGTGATTAAACCACATTAATACGGGTAGGGACTTGGAGCCTGCACGGTCACATGATTTTGGTTATGCATCAATCTATGTATGTGCACCAAATGATTCAAACAAATCAGGAAACAACCAATTAGGTACATTCAGAGAAAGTTTACATTGCATCAAGATAAGTTTCAGCATTGTACATTTTTAGTCTGAAAGGACTAATGCCAATTTGCAAAAACTAAATAAATTAGTGCAATTGAAGTTATTGATTGTAAATTGCTAATCATCTGGAATCATACCACAACACAGGCCCCCATCTACAACTTTCTACTCCATATTCATGTACTTTGGGTGTAATAGGGAATCAGGTGGAGCAATCAAACCTAACCTCCACATTATTTTCATTCTTCGTGCACTACGTTATTTTTCAGAATTCGCTGTTGAAGTTGGCTCCTGAGCAACATAAAGTACATTAAAAACTATAGTTAGATCATAGATGTAGATTGGTAAGAAGGAAATGACATGAGATAGAAAATAGAAGCCACTTATTTGGTGAGGCTGCAGTAAGGAATCTACATCATTATATTACTCGTGCATAATTAACATATTTTAAAATCAAGTTATATTCCCCTTTTCCTCACTTTTGTTAGGTCTCTGTATCCTAGGAGTTACCTAAGAAATTATGGCTTACAAGCTATTTTTATATGGCTCCATGTTTAGATATGAAGCAATCACCAGTTTCTGAAAGAATAGAATTTGATCCAATCAGGTAGCAGAGGAATTTTTGTCCCTAGATCACATCGACTGGCAGTTCTCTACCTGGCTGGAAACAAACACTATCTTCTTTACAACGTCAAAATGAGTTTTCTTCTCCTTCACCGGTGAAATCTCTATCATCTTCATTGATTGAGGTATGATAAATTGGTTCTTTTTTTCCTTTTCTTAATTGAGCATTCTATTCTTATAGAATTAATTGTCGGATTAAATCAAATATAATGGGGATTGGATAACTGTGTAGAATGTTGTAATTCGAATCGAGCTTGCTCGAACTGAACTCGATAATACTTGTATTCCCTTTGCATATACTGTTAAATGACTTTCTTGAATTATTTTTAATGCTCCAAGATGGAAGAACATCTTTTTAAAATTGCTAAGCATCTGTATTTTGCATGTCCAACCAGTCAATTTTGAAGCTGAAACTTCTGGTGTTCAGGATGGTGAATAACACTTTTCAAAGCATGAATATGATATGGGGGGAAGTATAATGAAATCGGCGGAGCTACCTCGAAAAATGGAAATATTGAGCATGGGAAGTGAACAATAGTATTCAAGATAAATAAATATGACTTGTCTGCAGAGGCTAGACTTGAAAGGCAAGAGTTGAAATCAGTAGGTGATATTATTTTGAAAAGAAAAGAAAAAAATTGCTTATTTGTTCTTTTGAATTTAGAATTTGGTACTTTGATAGTTTAGTAAGTTTTAAATTTCATTGGATGCTGGTTGTATTGATTGTTGGATGCTTTGTTTGGCAGGAATAATGTAAAAGTAGAATAACTATGTAATTTTTTTTTAATTTTTGAAGTGTTGCATTTGACTCTACATGGTGTTAAATAAGACTAAACATGATGTTATATATGAATAAAAATGGTGTTGCAATTGACTAAAATCAGTGTTGGATTACATAATGTGGGGCCCACTCCTAATGTGGCAAAAGTGGGGCCCACTGCTGATGTGACAAAATGACGTGTCACTTGCCACGTAGGACACAGTGGTGATGTGGCTTCATTTATGAAACACTAACTGTGTTGAGAATCTCACTAACAAGTATAGCAACATAGAGGCAAGTGTATAAAGAATTTAACAAGTTTAGGCCAAGACCACAGTTAACAAAACAAAACATGCAGGTAAACAAAATCAGTAACTGAAATAACGTAGAGAGAAAGAAAGATGTACCCGAAACCATAGCTTTCAACAGTGACTGAAATAAAGGTTTACAGATACAAAACGCCAAGAAAATGATTACAGCTGAGTCACCAGGCCTTGCTTGAAGTCCTGGCTGCTCTTGAAGAGATTATTGCCCCCTACCTGCTGCGTTTGGGATGTGCGCAATATCTCCACCAGGATAAAACATCTCGGAGTTTATGTTAACAGCAGCAACAAAACCTCCACTTCGACCAGCACCTCAGTCGCCGGAAAATATCAGCACTTCAGTTCTTGTGGGAGAGAAATGCAGAGAGGTTGAAGAGAAGAGATGAGAATGTAGTGTGTTGTATTATATTATTCATTCAGTTTAGCCTCTATTTATAGGAGAGGAAAAATGAAACTGTCAACACACTTAATGTCTGAATTAAACTGCTTCATTAATAAAAAATAAAAACTGATCAGATTTTGAATTCATTAATGAAAAAATCAAAACTGATCAGCTTTTGAATTTAAATTATTTGTAACAGCTTTTCACATTAACACCCACATTATTATCAGAACTTAAGTTAAGTTCTGATCTAACTCATCAGTACTTAAGTTCTGATTCGACTCATCAGTACTTAAGTTCTGATTCTGATATCAGAACTTGTTAAGTTCTGATTTTATTCATCAGTTCTTAAGTTCTGATTCTAATATCAGAACTTGTTACAGATCAGATTATTTGCAGGTTCAATATATTTAGACTACTTAGCCTATTTCAGAACCCAGCCCAATAATCCAATCACCGATAAATAAATTCGAATTAAAATAATTCTCAAATAAATAAAATCCTCGCCCAGGTCGCCTCGCGTACGCGAGACGCCGAGACATTCGCCCAAATCGTCCTTCGACCCGGTCCGGTCTGGTCCGGTGCGGTGCGTGGCGGGGCAGGCGCGCGCGTGTGTGTGTGTGTGTGCGCGCGTGAAGCACACAACAACACAATGGACCATCACACACCTTAGTAGTTGTATACTACTCATATGGGTAATACCATATAAAGCACACAACCCCCTTTATTTATTTCAATGTGGGACAAACATTCTCAAATTTTCCAAGCTTTTCCAAGCTACTTTCAACTCTCATTTCATATGGATTTCATTAAGAAAATTCTTAAAACCATACATGAAAATTTAAGTTCAAATATCATTGAACAATTTCCAATCATTAGATTTTAGGATTAACATCAAGAACATAATTAAATTAAGCTCTAAAATCCTAATTTTCTAAAAATCCCCCACAAATCCATACAGAAATGTGATCAATTTCCCATCATGACTTGTTTTTCAGAGTCGGTACCCTTCCGGGTTTGAACCCTCCTAATTCCTCTACTTCAATGGCTATCGGACTCAGATGGAATGTTTCACCTTGAATCTTAATCCGTTTAGTATAACCATATTCCATAGACGACGACAAGTCAAAGGTTATGGTGCCAATCTACGACTTTGAGACATTAATGGTCATGTCTCGATCCTGTTCGTCGAATGCTTCAAGGATTAACCCTATCCTCTAATTGCGACCACACAATTACATTCGCTTAGCTGGGCATCTCCAGAGATATACTGCCTCTATCTCGTCAAATGACTTGATCCCATTCAGAGTTTTAACACTCTTGCTTTTCTGGCAGTGTCAGTACCTTCTAGGTTTACAGGGGATAGACTCGGATACTATAGTATCATCTATGTAGCAAAGGTACTACCAACTCATCCTTACAGCTTGTTATTACCCATTGAATACACTTCGAGGGATCTCCTCTCATGTGTATTGGGTTCCCACTGTTGATGAATTATGATGGGTTGACAATCCCATCCCCAACCTTGACTTAAGGACCACTGCAGGTTCCAGTCCTTTAGTAAGAGGATCAGCTATATTATTATGAGTTCCTATGAACTCTATAGTTATGATCCTATCAGTCACTAAACCCCTTATAGACTTGAGTCTAACTTGGATGTGTCTCTTAGTTTTAGCATTATGCTTTTTACTGCTAATCTTGTCGATAGTTGTTCGACTATCACAGTGAATAGCAATAGCAGGGAGCGGTCTGCTTACTACAGGTATTGCAGACATAAGTCCGTGTAACCATTCAGCCTCCGTCCCTGTGGCATCAAGTGCACACAACTCAGCCTCAAAAGTAGACCGAGTAACAATAGTCTGTCTGCTTGACTTCCAGGATATTGCTCCACCAGCCAAGGTGAACACGTATCCAGTCACTCCATTGGAACCAGACTTCTTAGCTATCCAACTTGCATCACTGTACCCTTCAAGCACACCAGGAAATCTCCTGTAGTGTAAACTAAGGTACATTATGCCTTTTAGATATCTAAGTACTCTATCAAGAGCATCCCAATGAGTTCTGTTTGGACAGCTTGTATATCTCGCCAATTTAGACACAGAATATGAAATATCTGGTCTAGTACAGTTAGCAAGATACTGCAAGCTCCCAATAATCTGAGAATACCTTAACTGAGACACAGGCACTCCTGAAGTATTCTTGACAAGGGCAACTTTCGAATCATAAGGTGTACTAGCGATTCTACACTGTGAATAACCATATTTCTCAAGTATAGATTTCTCTATATAATGAGATTGAGTCAAGGTTATTCCTTCAGTGGACTGAATCAATTTGATTCCAAGAATCACACTTGCCTCACCCATATCCTTCATTTCAAAATGCCTTTTCAAGAATTCTTTAGTCTCGTTAATAATCTCAATATTGGTTCCAAAACAATAAAATATCATCCACATATAGGCACAAGATAACACACTCATTACCTTTAACTTTAGTGTAGACACACTTATCACTTTCATTAATCTTATAACTGAAAGGCAATATAGTTTCATCAAACTTTTTATGCCAATCTCTGGGAGCTTGTTTCAAGCCATAGATGGACTTGATCAACTTACATACTTTCCTTTCATTGCCTGATGCAACAAATCCATCAGGCTGATCCATATAAATCTCTTCCTCAAGTTCACCATGAAGAAAAGCCGTCTTTACATCCATCTGATGAATGATAAGACCATGGACTGAAGCCAATGCTGTAAGCATTCGGATTGTTACCATTCTTGCAACCGGAGAGTATGTATCAAAATAATCAATTCCTTCCTTTTGCTTAAAACCCTTAGCTACCAGTCTAGCTTTGTACTTATCTATTGAGCCGTCAGGGTTCAACTTCCTTTTAAAGACCCATTTGCACCCAATAGTAGAACACCCAGGAGGGAGATCAACCAACTCCCATGTTCCATTGGAAACAATAGAGTCAATTTCACTCTTGACAGAGCCCTTCCAGTGCCTTGACTCAGAAGAATCCATAGCTTGCCGAAAAGTTAAAGGTTCGTCCTCGATATTGTAAGTGATGAAATCACCTCCAAAATTCTTGACTATTTTTGCACGCTTACTTCTCCTTAGTTCCTCTAATTCCTTAGGAATAGAGCTACTACTAGGTTCCGCCCCCACATTTGTCATCTTTTCCACATGATCAAGAATAGAACTTGATGTGTGAGTAGGATCTTCCTCAGAAGTCGTTTCAGGTATTCCAGTCTTCATAGGGTAGACATCCTCAAAGAATGTCGCATCTCGAAATTCAACTATCGTGTTTGCCACTATACCATCTATGTCAGATTTTAACACTAAAAATCTCATAGCTGTAGTGGTTTCAAGATAGCCCAGAAAGATACAGTCAACAGTCTTTGGACCTAGTTTCTTTCTCTTGTGTTCAGGAACAAGCACCTTAGCAAGGCACCCCCACACACGAAGATACTTAAGACTAGTCATCCTGCCTTTCCATAACTCCAAGGGTGTTTTATCCATGTGTTTCAGGGGGACTCTATTCAAAATATGGCAAGCCGTATTTAGAGCCTCTCCCCACATGTATTTAGGCAACCCAGAGTTATTAAGCATACTATTAATCATATCTTTAAATGTTCTGTTCTTTCGCTCAGCAACCCCATTAGACTCAGGTGTGTATGGTGGAGTAACTTCATGAACTATACCATTGTTTGCACAAAATTCATTAAAAGCATTACTCGTATACTCACCACCTCTATCAGATCTCAATCTTTTAAGTAACTTACTAGTTTGTTTTTCTACTTCAGTTTTATATATAATGAATTTACTAAGTGCTTCATCCTTATGTCTAAGTAAATAAACATAACAATATCTACTACTATCATCTATAAAAGTAATGAAGTATCTAAACTGGTCCTTGGTCAACACACCACCAAATTCACAAATATCAGTGTGTACTAAATCTAACAAGTCTGAATCCCTAACAACGTTATGAAAAGGTTTCCTTATCTATTTAGCAGACACACATACTTGACATTTAGAATTCTTTTCTATGGTATATTTTGGAATCAACTCTAAGTTCATCATGTTCTTAAGAGCACCAAAGTTTAAATGACCTAGTCTAGCATGCCATATATTTGAGGATTCAATACAACTAACAGTAGGAATAACATTATTATTCAAACTTCCCAAAACGGGATCCGCATTAATAACAAATAAACCATTTGACAAGTAACCCTTGCCAAAGAATGTACCAGTGTGAATAAGAACTACTTTATTACACTTGAACGAAATTTCAAAACCACTAGAAACTAAACAGCTTCCACTTATTATATTTCTACGCATGTCGGGAACATGATGCACTCTCGTCAGAGATAGAATACGTCCTGAAGGGAACTTCAGATCCACGTTTCCAACTCCATGTACTTGAGCAGCACTAGCATTCCCCATCTTCACAGTCAGGCTATGACTCTGTTGATAAGATACAAATAAACTAATATCAGCACAAATATGTACATTAGCTCCAGTATCTATCAACCATTCATTTGACAGATAGGTAGAAAATATCACAGGGTTGTAGGATACATACCGGTCAACGTTGGTTTCAGAAGCCGTAGCCTCACCAACAACCATGTTCACTACAGGCCCACTTGCGGTTCCAAGCACAACATTTGCTTGTGCTACCTCGGTTTTCTTCGCTTTCTTCGTAGGGCAGTCCTTACTCCAGTGCCCAACCTGCCCACAAGACCAGCATGGTTTATTTGCCTTGGGTTTCTTGGCCTTGTCCTTATCACTCTTAGGTTTATTACTATTAGCTTTCTTAGCAAAAGCCTTCCTCTTTTGTCCTACAGTTGCTATGTTTACCTTCGAGGTACCGTGTCCAGTTGGCATCACATGTCCCTGTTTGGACTTGTGTTGTTCCTGTACCGAGATGTCCAGCATAAGGTTGGTCCAGGTGATCTCTCCTTTCTGTCTTTTCAGGGAGAGAGAGAACTCTTCCCAAGACTTCGGGAGTTTTTCAATCACACTCATCACCTTGAACTTCTCCGGGAGATTCATTCCAGACTCCTTCAAAGCATGCACTATCATCTCGAACTTATGCACCTGCTCAGTCATGGACTTATTGTCCACCAGCTTGAACTCGAGGAACCTTGCCACAGAATACTTTTCTAGACCTTGTGAGTCAGTATTATGTGTCTGGTCCAGCTTCTCCCAAAAGAGTTTTGCAGAGTAGGCATCAGAAGAATAGACATCAAACAAAGTGTTTGTTAGTGCCGCAAGAATGGCCGCTCTAGCCACTCCATCCTTCTCAGCCCACTTCGCAAAAGCCTTAACCGTGTCAGCCTTCTCTTGATCCACTACTGGTTTCTCATATTCCACAACCGGCCACAGACCCTTTATAGTCAACCACAGCTTCATCCTTTTCTGCCAGCGAGAAAAGCCAATGCCACCGTTGAATTTCTCCGGTAAAGCAGTTAGTTCAACAGCCTGTGGGAAACTATAGGTGGTCCAATCAATGGCCCCAGTAGTTACACCCGAACTGCTACCACCACCAACGATAACCTCACTTTCGTTAACCATTATGCTAAATTCTAAATAACTAATAATCTCTTCAAGAATGTTGAGAATCTCACTAACAAGTATAGCAACATAGAGGCAAGTGTATAAAGAATTTAACAAGTTTAGGCCAAGACCACAGTTAACAAAACAAAACATGCAGGTAAACAAAATCAGTAACTGAAATAACGTAGAGAGAAAGAAAGATGTACCCGAAACCATAGCTTTCAACAGTGACTGAAATAAAGGTTTACAGATACAAAACGCCAAGAAAATGATTACAGCTGAGTCACCAGGCCTTGCTTGAAGTCCTGGCTGCTCTTGAAGAGATTATTGCCCCCTACCTGCTGCGTTTGGGATGTGCGCAATATCTCCACCAGGATAAAACAGCTCGGAGTTTATGTTAACAGCAGCAACAAAACCTCCACTTCGACCAGCACCTCAGTCGCCGGAAAATATCAGCACTTCAGTTCTTGTGGGAGAGAAATGCAGAGAGGTTGAAGAGAAGAGATGAGAATGTAGTGTGTTGTATTATATTATTCATTCAGTTTAGCCTCTATTTATAGGAGAGGAAAAATGAAACTGTCAACACACTTAATGTCTGAATTAAACTGCTTCATTAATAAAAAATAAAAACTGATCAGATTTTGAATTCATTAATGAAAAAATCAAAATTGATCAGCTTTTGAATTTAAATTATTTGTAACAGCTTTTCACATTAACACCCACATTATTATCAGAACTTAAGTTACGTTCTGATCTAACTCATCAGTACTTAAGTTCTGATTCGACTCATCAGTACTTAAGTTCTGATTCTGATATCAGAACTTGTTAAGTTCTGATTTTATTCATCAGTTCTTAAGTTCTGATTCTAATATCAGAACTTGTTACAGATCAGATTATTTGCAGGTTCAATATATTTAGACTACTTAGCCTATTTCAGAACCCAGCCCAATAATCCAATCACCGATAAATAAATTCGAATTAAAATAATTCTCAAATAAATAAAATCCTCGCCCAGGTCGCCTCGCGTACGCGAGATGCCGAGACATTCGCCCAAATCGCCCTTCGACCCGACCCGGTCCGGTGCGGTGCGGTGCGTGGCGGGGCGGGCGCGCGCGTGTGTGTGTGTGTGTGTGTGCGCGTGAAGCACACAACAACACAATGGACCATCACACACCTTAGTAGTTGTATACTACTCATGTGGGTAATACCATATAAAGCACACAACCCCCTTTATTTATTTCAATGTGGGACAAACATTCTCAAATTTTCCAAGCTTTTCCAAGCTACTTTCAACTCTCATTTCATACGGATTTCATTAAGAAAATTCTTAAAACCATACATGAAAATTTAAGTTCAAATATCATTGAACAATTTCCAATCATTAGATTTTAGGATTAACATCAAGAACATAATTAAATTAAGCTCTAAAATCCTAATTTTCTAACAAACTGTTGTTGTCATTGTACGCTTTTACTGTTGCAAAAGACAAATAATGCAACGCTTTCTAGTGTTGCATAATTCGTTGCCTTAGGGCTCTACGACAACGTCCACATTCGCAACCCCTGCCTGGTGTTACCTATTACCTTATGCAACACCATTTAGGCCTTATGTAACTGTATAGTATGGGTTGCCTATGTGCACTTATGGATAAAATAATAAATTCTGAATTGTCAAATTATAATATTGATTTCAATTTTAATTTCAATTTTCATTTTCAAGTAATAATTTTGAAATTTTAAAATTTTATAAAAAATAAATTTAGGCATAAAAATTAATGTTAAAAAATATTTTTTAGTAGAGTTATAAAATATAGGCATAAGAACGCTTTTAAAGAGAATTCAATTCAACTGCTTGAAGCTCCGGAAGAAGCGGGAATGATTTTCTTGTTTGAAGAATCGTTTGGACAAAATTTTTGAAGGATGTATACCCTTGTCAAGGAATGACGCTCCTCTAATAGAGGAAGCTCTCTACAACCTTAAACGCCCTTGTCGAGGTATGACGCTCCTCCAGTAGAGGAAGCTTTCTCCTACGATAAACTCCCTTGTCGATGTTGAGAACTAATTAAGCCTTTATTTTAATGTGTGTGTACTTTGTTTTACTATCTTTTTGGCTAGAGTGACCAGTTATTTTGGCCCATAAGATTCATCTTCAGAAATTCAACAAAGATCTTTCTGTGATTTCCCTTTGAGGTTCTTATACAACATCTACTGGTTTGTTTAGTAAATTATTCCTATTGCATTGTTAAAAATATTCATAAAACTAAACATGTATTAATTAAGAGTTTCAAGATTGATTAATTATGGAGGAGAAGATTAATTATGAACATGGTTCAAGCACTGAATCTGTGTTTAGTGGCTTTGGATCTTCCTCCGGTCTCAACACTCCTGCTCGCTCCGACTTGGATTCGATAGAGAGCGAGGAAGATGATTTCATGATGGAGTTGACTCGAAAAATGGCTGAGAACATGCTTCTTGAAGATGATAATAAAACTTCCCCTGTTTCAGATAACACCACTAATGTATCATATATTTCAACTTATAAGTGAATTATACAAGTACACGGTCATATTTCAAAAGAAAGGTTATAAAACTGTTTTCATTTTCTTAATTTAGAAGTTTTGGGATTATAGAAGCACAAGCCGAGTCGGGTGTGAGAGTGGTGTTTCTCGGGTCAAAAAATGGGTCATCCGGAACTGGTGTTTTCTTGCCATCACAAGCTACCAATAATAGCAATATTATTAACTCATCCTATGATCATCAGTGCCGTAAAAAACCAGGTATGCCATGCCATATACTCAACTCATAAATTACGTATTGTAGTTTGTTTTGTACCATGTAATAGATTCTAATTAAGATTCTTTGACTTTAGAACTAACTTTTTGAAATTTATTTATTTTTGGTTTGGGTACTGAATTATTTGGTGTTTGAGATGTGACTTGTGTGACCCATCTTCCACTATATTACTATACTATTGTATTTTCTACATTTTTCATTTACATGAACCCTGGTGCTACACATGCACTATCTGTTTGGAATATTTTCAGCCCATGATTTTTTAATTTCTGGTCCCTGTATAGAACCAAGTAGATCATGTGATTCTCTTGATTAACATTCATAATTATTTATGCTTTTAATCGATTGCATTACTCAATGCTACTGGAGTACTGGTGCTTACATATTTTTATGCTTTTGTGAGATTTCTGCTCTTAAGAGCATTTGGCAGCTTAAGAGCATTTATACATTCGCTAGTTTCATAACCCAGTCAGTGGGGTACAGAGAATTTTGAAGTGAGAACCCTAAACTATGTTGATAAAATAATTTCTTGTCACATTTCCAGTTTTACTTACTTTTCTGTTTATAGGAAATTTCACCAGCTGTGATTACCCAAGCCATAAAGATTTTTGTCAATGTGATTACCCAGCTGTTCATTGTAAATATATGAAAAACTATTAAACTTTGAGCTGCAAAATAAATTAATGTAAAGAAGATTAGGTCTACAATGGTTAATATAACATTTTTATCTTGGGTACTGTAGTGACACACTCTACCTGATGCCTTTGATTTTGTACTTTGTTGGATCTCCGGAATAACAAGTGTAGCGTTTAAAAGCCTAGATATGGTAACAAGATCACAGATCTAGCAAATTGAAAAATACTTCTATTAGATACTTCAGTAATAATACTTGTATACAGATAAACAATTTTTTTACAAGTAATTATACTTGTAACAATATTCTGTTTCTTCTGGTATAATCATGCTAATATCTTTAACAATTGTTCGTTTTCCCAGGAAAGCCTAGAAGATGGTGGATGGCATGATCTCGTAGCCAACGGATTTATTGAGTACATCGATACAGAAGAGGAAGAAACTACTATGATTTCCATGACCATTAATGTGTGTATACCTTACATTGTCCTGGTTTTAGAAAATCACCTATATCGTATTCGAAGTTTTTTTTCAATAACTCAAATCACTCTCCATATTAAATTCAGTATCTTAGAAGTGCAAGGGAAAATCCAGAGGAGGCTTATTCTTATACATATACTCCCTGTGAAATCCATCCATCTTTTTGGGTGTTTGTGCTTCTATTATACGCTTCCTTGACCACAATCAGGTCAGACGTCCGAGGCTGATGGATTTTTAGTAATACACTAATAAACTATTTTGTTTTGTGTGATTTCTCATTTTTTTGACACCTGTCTTTGTAGCTAAGCGAATGTATTTTTCAGGGAACAGAAAAGACGGGGACATAGACAAATAAGGGAAAGCCTTGATGTTGAATTCGATGAGAAGAGAAGCAAATCCAAGCATAAGTTGATGAGCAGTAGCTTATAGTATTATTTTTAAGTTTATACTATTATGCTAGTGTAATGTAAAGAACGCGAATTAGTTTGTTTAGTTAAGAATGTTGTAGTTGTCGTTTCAAACTTTTCAATAATAGCTTTTCATTTTGTTTCTTGTAAAATGTTACAGTAGTTTATTAAAGTGTTACAATAGCTTGTTAAAATGGTTCGATAGTCAAGGTACATATGTTACAAAAGCTACTAAAGTGTTACCCTAGGTACATAATTGATATAAACAAAAAGTGGGACTCACATGCCACATCACCATTGTGGGTCCACATGCCATGTCAGTATAGAGGTTGCAAGCCCAGCCAGCATTGTGGGCCCCACAAATGACACATCACTACAGTGTGGGGCCCACAGTGGGTCCCATTTTTTTAAAAAAAATTGTGCCACTCTAAGGTAATATATATTTAAGTTAGAATAGATATGTTTTATGTTACCTTAGGGGTCCAGGATAACATAAATATACATGTTACAACACCAGATCATATGTTAACTTAGACCCCTAAGGCAACATTGAAAAACCTATCTTTAGGAAAATATTACCTTCGCTTAAAAGTGGGGCAAAAGCGTCATATTTATTCCCAAATACAACGTTTTTTTGGTGTTACAGTAAGCATTTTATGGTGTAGTGAAACATACATAAACCTATGCTAGCATGGCAAGTTCTAAACCTCTATATTCACTGTCGCTTCAACAGAGATTAACAAACAATCTTAGATATTAGCTACGCATCAAAGAAGAATAAGCACAACCAAACTAGGAAATCATAAACCACCACATACTAAAGATTTAAAACAATTAACTATTGAAATCCATAAATAAATCCGCTAGAACCCCATGACAACGATTAGTTCATGACCAAACACATCGTCAACATGGATTCCAACGTAAACATGATACTAAATAAGTTCAGAATACTACGAGATAATATAAAAGTACTTGGGTTTAGAACGAATCAAAAACAAGCATCCAAAAGTATCGCCTAAATCGAAGAATACAGAAGTGAAAACTAAATCTTCTTCTCCTTAGCCGTCTCGTGTGCTCTAGGTCTTCTTAATGTTCTCTCTGGCTTCCCTTGTTTTTAAAAACCTCTTCTTATCTTTATATATCAGCCCCTGGATCACCTAGACTCTCCAAATCATCAAATTATAACAGAATCAGGATTTTGTAGTTATGCACTTGCGCGGGCGCGCAGCACCGGGGGTCGGGCGCGCTCCTTCTCTGGAAAACTTGGCGCGGGCGCGCCTGACCAAGAGCGGGCATGCTTACCTTCTGTTAAAATTCTGAATTTTTCTTGTTTTGTGCTCCTTTGTTTATGCGAACTTTCTCGACTCCATTTCTGACCTTGTATCAACATATTATCATATGAAAAGCTCATTTCCTCCTCCGACTAATGCCATGTAACAACTAAACACAAAACACATCAAAATACCAAATACTTGAGTCCAAAACACCAACTTAAGCCGACAGGAAGCGTTCAAAGTGGATATAAATTCCACTTATCACACCCCCCAAACTTAAATCGATGCTTGTCCTCAAGCATAAAAAGACTCGATACTAAAAACACAATGAATGCATGAATGCGACTAATATGATGATGCAACAATCCCATCGGAATAACCCTAACCAGCAAATAAGTAATGTCTCTAAGAATGCAATTACTTGGAACATAGTTCAACTAAATCCAATAAACCAACTTACAAACCAGAAATATGTGTGTGTGCGATGCTTAACAGATATACTCTCTATACTAGATTAATAATCATATCTTATTCTTCACCAAAACAATTACAACCTTATAAATAGAATAGACGTTAAACACATAATGACTCACAACACCTCACTTTTAATAGAATAGACAAGGATTCATGCTATAATACTGAAACATAAACATAAAAATGCTTTTCTGACCGTGCAATGAATGAGGTCCCAAAAGACTTATACAATAATACCCATGTAGCGAGCGTTAGGTAGCGGATCCCAGACTATACAAGCCTTAGGTCACTAGGCACAAAGTCCCCTAGAACTTACTTGCTCGAGTATTAAAGAGCTCACTCGTGGCCAATTCTGCATAAACACATAACACCACATATTTTTTTTTCTTTTTCTTTTTTTTCTCTTATTTTTTTCTTTCTTCAATGTTTCTGAATGAGCGTGTTTCGCTCAATCTCATTCAACCCTAAACTAGTCATAAAAATATGAGCCGGCTACTAGCCATTTGACCCCTAGATTTATTCACAACAAACAATGAATTCCATGATTTCCCCCTAGTTTAAAAATCAGTGTTCCTACATCATTACGAGAATAACAAAAATTCTAAACATAACCAAATGATTAAATTCCAACAAACAAGTATGATCATGATCTAGTTCAAAAGCAACCTATAAGACTTATGAAAAAACTTTGTTTCTAGGCATGCAAATCAATTTATTAGGACTTAATCATCCCTCTATTCGACATCACTATAATCAAATCAACACCAACCTACCAATCAGAAACAGCTCATCCTATGGGATCATGTTATATGCATGCAAATGCAACTACATGGACTCACATAATAACATAAACAAATATGCAAACAATATGACTATATGAACAATCATGAAAAATTAATGAATGAACTATAACTAAATATGCAATATGAATCTATATGAGCACGATATATACTACTAATCCTTACATTATCACCCCCAAATTTAAAATTTTCAATGTCCCCATTGAAGGTAATAATAAGGAAACAAGGCATACCTAGTTGTCAGTAGGATCACCCTCCTCGGGTGGAGTATCGGGTGGTGGGTACACAGAATTAGCTCCAAATACCGGCCAATCGACCTCGACACTAGTGGCCTGGAAAGCAGTACCCAAAGCCTATGTTAAATCCGTAGCAAAATGATTATGAATGTCGTGCATCACATCCATGAGCCTAATCAATCTCTTATACTGAGCATCTCCAAGTCCAGAACTATCCCCTGTCTGCTGAGTACTAGAAGATCTAGAGGCTCCATGAGAGGATCTAGTAGCTGCCTGACGTGCTTGAGAAGAACACCCTACATAAGTCTGATTAGCTGGTTGGCCATCCGGTAGATGATCATATGTATAACCCAAGCCCTTCTCATCGGCTTTACCTCCATTCCATTCCTGCATCACCGATATCATCGAACTATCAATGGGAGCACTCGGCATCTATTGATGCTCATGCTCGAGCCACCGAACACCAACCGAAGCACACAACTTCGTAATGATGGAGGCATGAGAAATCTCCCTACTAGTCCCTCCTCGCAGAAAGTGGAGTATACTCTGATGAATCACATAGCCGAGATCAATATATTCTTCATTCAAAATCCCCCATAGCAAATAGTTCAATCCAGAGTAACCTCGTGTGAATGCGATGATGGCCTAATATTGGCACACACAAACAGGTTCCAAGCCCTACCATACATGTTCATACATAAAGTAGGAAAAATAAGCGGGTCATTCGTGCCCGCATTGTACTTCCACTCTTTCCCTGGATTACACAACTCAGCCAAAATATAATCCAAATCAAAATCCTCCATAGTCTTGCTCACCCAATCCTCAATAGTCAGTTTTCTCACGTGTTGATTTATGACCAGGCGAATAGCACCAAGATTATAATCCACCGTCAACCCACAAACAATAGAGAACCCATTCTTGTCCGCCTTAGCATTTGCATAAAATTCCCGAACAATGCTCATCAGAACCGCAACAGGTGTCTCACAGAAAGTCTGCCAACCCATCTCAACAATCATCTCCAAAAGCTTCTCATCCTTCGCGGTGGGTGAGAATCCCCTCTCCTTAGTAATCGACTTAGACATCAACCTAGTAAACCCTGCATGAGCCTTCGGAAAAGAAAATCTGTTAGTCATGCCTCCTACACTAGAATCCTCGATAGACGAGGGATTAGTGCTATTACTACCCGTGGTTCTCGCTTTTTTGGGTGTCATAACAACAATAAATATCAAATTGGAGTTGAGTAGTGAATAGGTAAAGAGGCTAGGGTTTTGTAAGTGAAATTGATAGGTGTGTATATATAAAGAGCTGTATATATATAGGAGTGATAGGATGGGGTGGTAGCGTTTAGGATGTAGAAATAGGGTAGAATTAGGGTTAATTTCGGGTCTGGCTTGGATTTAAACTAAATTTTTTGTATTTTCTCCTTTTTTTTCTTTTCCAGATAGGTCACGCGGCGCACCGCCATAGGAAGCGGGCGCACCACCATAGGAAGCGGGCGTGCCGTGCTTTCGGGAAAAAATTCATTTTTCTGATTTTTTTTCTTTTCGCAAGCTAGAATACAACAATGCATGGGTTGCCTCCCACGAAGCGTTTGTTTTATGTCTTTAGCTTGACGTGAAACTTTGAAATTAAGTTGTCGCAAGAATGACGCTCACCACCTCACGGTTCACCGTATCCCTATAATAATGCTTCAACCTCTGACCATTTACTTTAAACGCTTGGTCCAAATGCTTATCAAAAATCTCCACAGCTCCATATGGAAACACAGTTTTGACAATGAATGGACCTGACCACCTCGACTTAAGCTTTCCTGGAAAAAGTCGGAGACGAGAGTTCAATAATAGAAATTGTTGACCAGGCACAAATGACTTGTGCACTAACCTCTTATCATGCCATCTCTTGACCTTCTCCTTGTATACTTTGATGTTTTCATAAGCCCGAAGACAGAACTGGTCGAGTTTATTAAGTTGAAGCATTCTCTTCTCTCCAACAGCTGCCATGTCAAGATTCAGTTTCTGTTATTCCCAAACAATACAACAAGAATTACATAAGGGGGGGTTGAATGTAATTCTGGCTTCTTTTTGAGATTTTGAAATTGTTCTATCTTAATACATTTAATAGTATTTGATTTGCAGTTATGCGGAATGGAAAAGCATTTGAAATCAAAACAATAAGTAATAAAACACAAGGCTTTAAAACTTTATGGTTGATTTGAATGTATCCACCATATATATATATATCAGATTAAGAATTCTGTGAAGCTTTGAATAGCTCACAGCTGCTTTACAAGTTGAACAAACCAAACTACAGAGAAATTCTTACAGAATACAGCTTGATATGTTTCTCTGAAAATAAGCATGCTTAGTTATTTGTTTTAATTGCTATACTTGGTTTATATATCACCAAGTTTACATGACAGTAAGACAAGATAATAAAATAAAACTATATTTAGTCTAACTCTATGCTACTTCATTACTTTATGCCAGCATCTTTGAACATCTTCTTAGTTGCATCAAAATGGTAATGCTTCTTTGTTCTCAAAATCCTGCTTAACAGGCTGCCACATTCCTTTTGCAAACACCCGAGGCATGTAACTATGTTGTCACTATCAACAGCTATTTAAATATGATCATCCGTCGGGATTATGTTGAACATCCGTCATAAATATGTTGATCATCCGTCGGGAGCATTGTAGATTATCCGTCGGGAGTCTATCTATCACTTGACTCTATTTCATTTAGACAAAATTACAAGACATCTCATATTTATAATTAGCCAACCTATTCTGCATATCTATCTAAAAATTAATATGACTTAGAGAATTCTACATAATCTACTAGACTAAAACATGTTGTTTGCAGAAATATGCTACAGTACCTATTTGTTACATAAGCTACACTCTCGATGGATGTCAAATTGTCATCTGTCGGGACTATAAAGCTCATCCGTCAGGACTATATAAGAACATCCGTCGAGAGCTACAAAATTTGATAAGTTAAATCTACTAAGATATTTTATTTAACTTATCATCAAGTTCACAATATATTCCTAACAATCTCCCCCAATTTGTGTCTACTGGAATTGTAGCCATAAAATAATGGAAACTTGATGATAACAAAAACCCCAAATGTTCAGATTAAAATATAGTAGATAAAACTGATAAGTGCTATAAATTTATTGAAAATTAAATAAAGCAAAGTGCACAAAGAGTTCTCACAATCATTATCAAGGTGCTCCTCTAGTCTGAGCAGATGATTTTTATTTCCTTGATTGTCTGGATTTCTTCCTAAGCTTCATGTCATTTTTTTCTATTTGATTCTGGAGTTGTCTATGGAATTCAAGTTCATCAGCTTCAGATAGATCCAGCTTTTCTTGCATTTCCAATAGAGACTCATTGATAAAGATACTAAATTGGTTATCCAATCTGAAGAACCTTCTAACACCCTTATCATACATGAATTCCATCAGCCAATAAGGCCTCAAATGCACTCTTCATCCTGTGACGGGAATTGTTAGAGTTCTTGGAAGTGCATTCTTGGCTTTATCACTCTTTAGATCCTCTATCTTATTTAGGACCAATTTCCTTGCAGTTACATTAAAACCAAAGTTTTTCTTGAAGGATGCGAAGATCTTTATTAGTATAAAGCAGCTTTCCTGAAGAATCCTGTGAAGTGGTCATGTGATTTCTCTCCCTCCCTTGTACTTAAACACCAATCTTTCAGGAAGATGTCTATAAGCATCAACCAATCTTAATTCTTCCAATTGATGTCACAGATATATAAAAGATCTCCCTTGTTGATTGTAGGTTGAGATTTGGTTAGAGTCTTGGTTCTGAGAGTCACTGGCTTGAATTTCTTGATTGATCTAGTCTTTGTTTTCTATGGCTTGTTAAAGATAAGTAAATTGAGTTCAGGAGTTGGCAAACTTTCCCAGTCTATTGGCTCATCCTTTGGAATTATAGGCTCACCATGAAAGTTCTTTGTTGGGTCCACCTTCAATTTCTTATGCACCACTGAGGGCTTGGATGTTTGAGTTGAAGTTGTAGACTGTTTGGGAATGTACTCTTCCATTTCCTCATCATTGAAGTCCAATTTTCTTTTAGAATGAAGCTTGTATCTGAATTTCCTTTTATGTTGAGATTCATTTTTCATTTTATGATCTTGAGTTTCAGTAATCACAGGTGGTTTCTCAGAAATTTCAGTTGTAGATTTGACAGCTTGAAGTTTGACCAAGATAACAGCTTGCTTCTTCTTTTGTTTGAGCTTCTTAGCATCTAAAGCAGCCTGCTTCTTTTCTTGCTTGATCCTTTCTTTTTCTTCTTTCCTAGCTTCTACAAACAAAGGGTGTCCAACCACCATACAAATTTCCTTACCATTTATGTAGATCTTGACCTTGCCAATAACTTCTTTTCATCTGGCCTAGGAGTCTCAAACACAAGATCCACATGATTTTTGTCTGAGAACTTTGAATAGTTCATTTTAGGCCTCATAATTAGACTAGCTTTTGGAGATTTGATGTATGAAGTTTGGCCTTTTTCCAAGCTACCTAGACTCATTTCATTCACTGAGATTTGTTTGACTTGTGAGTGGTGATGAAAAGTCATGACTAGTTTCTGTATTTGACCAATTTTTTTCTAAATATCTGCATCAATCTTCTTCCATTTATCATCTAGTTCCTTCTCAGCTACTGCTACATCAATCATTGTTAGTTTATCATTTGATTTCAGATTTGCTGCTGCTAGATTAATGAAATCAATGTTATGTATAGCTGGTGGCTTAGTGAAAGCAATTGCTGGCACAATTACTTTACTGACTTGAATGTTGAGCAGTTTCTCCACCTCACTTGATGAGTCCCCTTGACTAACTTGGATGAGTGAATCTTTCTCCCCCTTTTTGTTAGCATCAAGTTGATGAGAAGTAGGGAGTTGTGCAACCACCAACTATTAGAGCAGAGCAATCTGAGCTTCCTGATTGGCAAGTATTTTGGCCACTGACTTCTCCACATTTGTCAATCTAGAGTCCATGGCCTCAACTTTCCTGTTCAAATCAGCTTTTTTTCTCAATTTCTGAGCTATCTCAGTCATGGTTGTTCCAGGAAGTCTAGCATCCAACCTTGCTACAAAATCGTGTTTGACATCTGAAATTTCTTGCTTAAGTTCATCCACATTTTGACTGTATTGGAGAGCCTGAATTTTGTGCAGTTGTAGAGCTTCAAGATGTGTTGTGAGTAACCTTCATGTGCTGGCACTTGTAGATGCTTGAATGGTTGTTTGGGTGTTATGAATAAACTTAAATAAAATGGATTGGAGATGTGAATATGAACATTCTTTTTTTAGCATCCATGAAGGAATATCTGCATCTCCCCCTATGCTCATGCTGTCATTTTCATCATCCTCACCATCATCCCCAAAAGAGTCTTTAGCAAATTCAAACTCACTACTAGTTGTGGATGCCATAGCAGTGATGGCATCCTTTGCCCTTTGCATTGAGGCAGTTTTATGCACCAGGTTCAGCATCCTCTCAGCATCCTCATTGCCCAGTCCAGCTAGAGTTTGATAAGCTGGAACAGGATGAGTAAATGTCTCAGCATCCAAAGAGATAGAATCTATAATAGCTTGATATTCTTGCTGAAATAGTCTCTCTTTTTCCATTTCACTGACATTCATTGACTCACTAGTAATGGTTTTCATCCTTATAACTCATGTACTAACATTACTCTCATATTCTTTCTTTTGTTGCATCAAGGGCTCCCCTTGGCTCACCACCCTCACACCCTCACCTTCACCTACTAAGGTGGAACTCCTCTCACTCTCTTTTGCCAGCTGGAAGAAATAGCATGCATTTGTTCACTCCTTTTCTCTCCTTTTGCCTGGGAGCAACCCAGCCACTCACTCATTTCACTCCCTTCCCTCAGTCCTAAGAGTGATTGTACAACTACTAACTCATCTACACTTGTAACAATTATTAAAATTTTAGTGTGTGTAGTGAGTACCAACGGATGAGAAACATCCATCGGGGTAGTATTTAGGATAGCCTGACGGCTATTAGGCACATCCGTCGGGATAGAATCACTAACCGACGGATGAACATTATCCCCCGGAATAGAATAAATGATAGATTATGGAGGGGAAACTATTGTAGACTCTGTGCAGATTAATGATAATTTGGGAACAGATGTCTCAACAGTTTCCGAAAGAATTGGCAAGTGAGCCAACAAATCTTCCAAAAGATGATGCTCACTTGTACTAGATTTTGGCTTCCCCAACAAAGTTAAAAAAAGGGAATCAGGATTTGACGTGTTGATCATATCCACATCCAGAGAGTTTGTAGGAGAGTTTGGTGTTTGTGGTGTTTCTATGGTTAAGGATTTTGGTTGTGACTCCACATTTATTGGAGCCACATCAATCTGAATTTGAGATGGTACAGTGACTGAGTCTTTAACTGCAGTAGGAACTATGTGTGCACCCTGTGTATCCCCAGTTGGTTTGGATTTCTTCTTTCTGGCATATGTTTGGGGTGATCTAGTGTCCCTTACCCTCTTAGAATATGCTCTTGGCTGAGAGCTTTGTTCAATAGATACATCCTTTTGGGAGGATGCAACTAGCAATGAGCTTAAGTCATTTTTAAGCACTGCAGTTTGTTGGGAAACTACAGTGTGTCTAGGCTAGAAAATACTCACCTCTCCAACCTTATCCTTATGGCTTCGTTGATGTTCTCCCTGTCCCTCTCCTAACTCACTCACCTTCATACTCCCCTCTTGGTGTTTGGTAGATTTTGCAACTGGTTTCTTTTGAGAGAAACCAGAGGGGGTTTTCTTTGATTTAGTTTTTGAAAATTTTATTTTGGTGACTTGGGTAGTTATGTGTTTGGTCATTGACACAGATGTCATGGCCACACTCAAAGGCTTAGAAATTTGAGAGGTTGGAATAGTAGGGATGGTCGTGCCTACCACACTTACCTGAGGGCTTTCTATAATTGGAAAATAAACCAAAGGCACCTCCTTGTGGTGATCAGCTCTATTCAAGTCTGTAATTACCCTTCTTTCTTGAACCCAACAATCTAATTTGTTGGTTGGGTTCTCAATTACAAGATCTTCATAGATATGGTTAGCAATAATCATAAGGAATCTAGCATAATAGATATATTTAGATCTCTTATTAACCTCTCTTAACTTATATTCTAACTCAAAGATAACATCATCACTGAAATTGAAGTACTTATCAGTATCATGTAAAACATGTTAAGAATAGTAGTATTGACAGAATCAAAGTTACTTATCTTACCAGAAAAAACTTTGGTAACTATATCACACAAGAAACTCCACTCTTTTCTAAGACCTAGCCTCCTAATCTCACTTAATTTAGTAGTAGGAAGATCATAGCCCATGGAGTTAAGCAAATTAACCATATCAGCATCTGTGTGTGGATTAGTAGTGGCATTATCTGGAATCTTAAAGCATGATTTGATAATATCACAGTTAATGCAGTGTTCCTTACCCTTGATGAAGAGCGTGATGGTTTTATCACTAGCCTGATAAACAGCAGATGTCCACATCTCCTCCATAACTTCATAGTAGATTGTGGGTAATTCCAGCATGGCATAATTAATCTTGCATCCCTTCACAAAATCCATCATTTTGTGATAATCTTCAGATGCTGGAATCTCTTTTTTCACAAGTGCCACAAAATTGTTCTTCTCATACATAAATCTTGACTGAAACATGATTTTGACTACTGGTGCCATTGTTAGAGCAACATAACTTGCACAAAGAGAGAGGGTTTTTCTTTGAAGAAGTTGAGAGTAGTTAATTGCAGTAGAGAAAGATAAAAGAAAAGAATGAAAATGAATTTAGCTTTTATACTATCTCAGAAATAAACTGTCAAAAGTAATAAAGTAACTAATGAAAGTTGCCTAAAATAGCCATTTAAAATAAAATAAACTGTCAAAATTCGGTCAATTATCTATCGTGTCATACTTACAGACTATAAGTATATTCGATGGATAATGTTTAGTACTTTTAACGGCTAAGATTTAATCAATTCGACGGATGAGAATAAAACAGTTATCCGTCGGGTATAATGTAATCCATAAAAGTAATTGATTTTTATTAACATATTCGATTTCGACGGATGATCAAACTCGATGGATAATGAACATCCGTCGAGATGTAAATTTTGACTTGCATATTAACTTGCAAAAATATCTGAAATGATTTAAGAATAATTAAGCATACCTAACTCACTTACCAACCTAGACAAGGTGGATTCATCAAGTGGCTTGGTAAAGATATCTGCAAGATGCTTTTCACTTGAAACAAAATGAAGTCTCACAGTACCATTCATCATATGTTCCCTAATAAAATGGTACTTGATGTGTATGTGCTTTGTTCTTGAATATTGTACTGGATTTTCATTGATGGCAATTGCACTCGTGTTATCACAGAAAATAGGAATTTTTTCCACTTATAGACCATAGACCAACAATTGGTTTTTCATCCATAAAATCTTTGCACAACAACTGCCAACAACAATATATTCAGATTCAGCTGTAGAAGTAGAAAATGAATTTTGCTTTTTACTGAACCAGGACACAAGCTTATTTCCTAGAAATTGATAGGTTCATGTTATACCTTTTCTATCAATTTTACAACCTGCATAATCTGCATCTAAATAACCAGTTAGATCAAAACTAGAATCTCTAGGGTACCAAATTCCGAGTTTTGGTGTTCCCTTGAGATATCTGAAAATTCTCTTAATGGCTACTAAATGAGATTCTCTAGGATCAGCTGGAAATTTAGCACAAAGACAAGTAGCAAACATTATATCTGTCCTACTAGCTGTTAAGTACAAAAGTGATCCAACCATGCCTCAATAGCTTGAAATATCCACAGACTTTCTAGTAGTGTTTAATTTAAGCTTAGTTGTAGTGGCCATGGGAGTTTTTGCAGATGTGCAATCCATTAGATCAAACTTCTTTAAAAGATCATAAATGTATTTGGTTTGACAAATGAATATTCCATCACTAACTTGCTTAACTTGCAAACCAAGAAAGTAAGTTAGTTCTCCCATCATGCTCATTTCATACTTACTTTGCATCAATTTGGTAAACTTTTTGCAAAATTTTTCATCTGTAGATCCAAATATAATATCTTCTACATAAATTTAAACAAGTATACTAGAGCCATTAACATTTCTAAAGAATAATTTTTTATCAACAATACCTCTTGTGAAGTAATTTTCTAAGAGAAACTTTGACAAGGTATCATACCATGCTCTAGGTGCTTGCTTCAATCCATAAAGTGCTTTCAAAAGATAGTAAAAATATTCTGGAATATTTGGATCTTCAAAACCAGGAGGCTGACTGACATAGACTTTCTCCTCCAAATCTCTATTCAGAAAGGCACCTTTGACATCTATTTGATAGACTTTGAAATTGGCATGAGCTGCATAGGCTAAGAAAATTCTGATGGCTTCAAGTCTTGCAACATGAGCAAAAGTTTCATCAAAATCTATTCCTTCTTATAGACAGTAGCCCTCAGAAACCAATCTAGCTTTGTTCCTGACAACTATGCCATTTTCATCCATCTTGTTTCTAAATACCCACTTGGTGTCAATTGGATTCTTTCATTTAGGCTTGGGTACCAGCTTTCATACCATGTTCCTTCCAAATTGGTTTAGCTCTTCTTGTATAGCTAAAATCCAATCAGGATCCAACAAAGCTTCTTATACCTTTTTTGGTTCTTCCTTATAAAGAAAGCTGCTATATATACATTCTTCATGAGTTGCTTTCCTTTTTTGAACTCTAGAGGATGCATAACCAATAATGAGCTCAAAAGGGTGATCTCTAGTCTATTTTCTCTGTTGTGGTAGATTAGCTCTAGATGAAGAGGCTTCATTGTTGTCTTGATGTGTGACTGAGTTTTGATCATAAAAAATTCCCCCTGAGTTTGTGGATATTTGACTTAAAGATGGTACTCATTCAGTAAGTGACCTGTTTTGAATCTCAGTTTCTCGTATTGTTCCGACGCATGATGCACTTTGTATCTCGACGGATGAAGCTGATTGTCTACCAACAGATGAAGCATTATATAACTCGACGGGTGTTGAGTTATGTGCTTCATTAGGTGTAGATTTTTCTGTATTGTCCTTAGCCACTATTTCTTGATCGCTTTCATCATAACTGTCATCACTAACCATCTCAACATTATCGAATTTGAGGCTTTTATGGAAATCTTCATCTCGCAATCTTTCAATCTTTTTATCATCAAACACAACATGTACAGATTCTATAACGATGTTGGTTCTTAAATTGTAGACTCTATATGTTTTTCTCACAACATATCCAACAAAAATTCCTTCATGTGCTTTGGCATCAAACTTTTCATGTTGATCAGTTTGATTCCTTAAGCTATAACATTTGCAGCCGAAGACATGTAAGAAATTTAGAGTTTGCTTCCTATTCTTGAACAATTGGTAAGGTGTCATGCATTTTGGTTGATTTACCAAAGAAATATTTTGAGTGTAGCATGCAGTATTCATACTTTCAACACAAAAATATCACTACGCCATAAGTGTACATAGGCAACGGTTTTTATCTAGCGTTGCACGAAAACCGTTACATTACACTACGCTATAGATGGACTATCGCAATGGTTTAATCATGCGTATTACAAAATTATGTTACCTTAGCTATGCTTATCTTAGCCTACCGCAACGTAGTATTTTTGATGTTACCATAGCCTTTGTAACATGTTACTATAACTTCAAAGTGTTATATACGGTAACATGTGGAAACATATGTTACAATAGGGTGTTAATGAGTTAAAATATAATATTTTACAAAAAAAGTAAGATATATATAATAATTTGACTTCAAAATTAAGCAATTTTGATAATATAATTAAGAAATAATATTAATATTAGCTAAGTTTGATAAAATATTTTTTTTGTTAAATTTTACAAACTGTACCAATTAGTAACTGATAATTGTTTATTTATAAAACATAACTTAAAAATTTATTAAAAATAAAAAAAATGAAATTAGTAATATTGGGCTATCATTGGGCTCCCGATCAGGCTCTCGATCAGGCGCGGTAAAGTAGAGTGAAATTTTTTGGAAAAGTTTTTGAACAGCCCGGGTTAAATTTTAGACATGTCAGAATTTCCCTATACAAACATCTCTCTATGTTGCTCTCTCACTACTAGAAAATCAGCATTAGACATCGCACATTAGACATCAGTCAGAAAAGTCACTGATGTTAAAAGCGTTTTTTACATCACATAAAAAATAAGTGATGTCTTTTTGGTATGTTTACATCAGCTTTTCAGTATAGCGATGTCTTAGTTGTTCTTTTAAAAACTACGTTACATCAGTTAACATATAAACCGATGTCCAATTCACTTTTAACATCGGTTGACATATAAACCGATGTCTAAGCTCAATTTTAAAAAATTAGAGCCCGCTACTTCTCCCTTTTGCTCCCGCCCTTAGCCAAATATTTTTCTTTCCCCCCTTAGTATATTTCCCCCTCCCGCCTATCACTCATTCACTTTAATAAGATTATAACATAAAATTAAAAATAAATCAAAATCAAAACAAAAACAAAAAATTACAAAACAAAATGGATTTTGCATTTTCAGACAAAACACTCACCTCATTCCCCCTTTCTCTCGACTGCTCATAGCTAAACCTAGAACTCTCAAATGTATTCAATTTCCGATTAGACCTTCAATCTCCAATTAAAGCTCTCAATTTCTTCAACTCATCTCTTACTTTCTTACTGTCTTTCTTTCAAATGTTCTTTTTTCTCATTTGTTTCAATTTTTGTGACAGATTCGAAGATTAAGGAGTGAAGTGTGTTCATTGAAGTTTAAGGTCAGGAGTTAAGTTTGTTGGAGCTTAAATCTTGGAGCTAAGGGTTTGTTAAAGCTTAAAGCTCGGAGCTTGGAGTTAAGTTGGATTTTGGGCTTCAGAGTTAGTTTTTTGGGATTTTGGAGCTTGCTTTGTTAGGTATATTCTTCTTTACATATCTATTTATATTTGTTTGGGCTGCATGTATATATTTGTGTAGTTGTATGTATGCATGTGAAATTGAAATGTGTATTTGTTGCATGTGTAGTTGTATGTGTAGTTATTTGTCTAAAACTGTTTGCAAATTGTCCTCTTAGAAATTTTTGTATTTTTTTATGTTTTATAGACCCCTGTGAAGTTAAAATACGGATTTACATGTAATAACAAGTGCTTGTATATATTTGTGTTTGTGTAGTTTGTAAATATATAGAGGTATTATGTGTTTCATATTGTTTGTTTTAGGTCTAAATTAGAGATTACAAAAGCCACCGAACGCCATCGAAGGAGGTGTTTGGGGCTTGTCGTTGTAAGTAGCATGGTTTATGAGTGAATTCTAGATGAAATCTTAAGACTGAGCTATTGTTTCTACATTTTTTTCCTAATTAGAGTGAATTTAGGAATTAAAAAAATACAGAATAAAGAGATATCAGAGTTTTTTCGGTTAGATAGGGGCATTAATAATGAAGTTATGGGCTCTCTCTCCCTTGGTAAAGTAGTTGGGAGGAATCAGTCAAAGCGTAGATGTCACAATACATAACTTAAAGTGTTAATAGTATAATCTTAAAGCTAAGTGAGACTTGGTTATAGCTGGTCATAAAATTAATTAATTAATTCTATAATTATTATTGTGTGAAATTATGTTGGGCAGGAGGATTGTATCGGATCGTATATGCAGCCAAATATACTTGTTTGTTCAGTGATGATCTGAGGGGTTGTGAAGTATAGTGGTTCACTCTAGTTTCTTCTACTAGTTTATCACAGATATTCTAAATAGACAATTTATTTGTTAGCTTCAGTACTTAGCTCATTTCTGTGAGAGGAGATTTAAGTTTTTTCTGTGTTATAGTCAGAGGTTTTTCTGAACCTGAATAAACTCAGATGAAGTGTTTTTTTTAAGATTTGTAGCTACCTTCTTTCTGTCTTTTTTTTAAAAATAATAATTTTTGAGCTTTTTTTCGTGGACTACATGATTTTGGCTCTCTAGAAGTTTTCTTCACAGCCTGACATGTTACTTCCTCGAATAGCAGTGCTCCCAAGTCCAGAGTCTGTTTTATATAAATTTACAAGTGTATGACTTTGTTGATCATAACAACTTCTTGCTGGCTGTGCATCTTGTTTTCTTAGATTATAATGGAAGCTTCAGGCGATGAGGACTTATCCCCAGAGCAAGATAAAATTGGACCAGATTATTTTGGTTACTATACACGTGAAGTTGCATACCTGCTTTCTCTAGAAGAAGGGTACTTCCCATGTGCATCTCAAACTTTTGAATTGGCTAATAGAAATCGTGGAATCATCAGCGAGATAGATTCTTCTAAACACATTTACACAGGAAAAGATGAAAGTAGTTCTGGGATCAGTGCCTTGTTTTGTAATGCTCTAGGAGCAAGCTTTTCTGATTTTAAGAAGGAAAGATTAAATGCATTGCTTCGACAGAGTGTGCCTCTTCTCACACAGAAAGTTAAAGAGGTATTTGTTCTTCTTTCTATTTAGTTTTCTTTACTTTGTAAAACTAAGTTGTATGATATGCATTACAGAATTAGCGATACACACTTTAGGAGTCTCTTTAGGTTTTGTTATGCATTGGTTTTAAATCTTACAAATTCAAACAAATTGGGGGTTCACATTAATTAAATCTATAATCTAAAATGGCCGGTAGATTAAGCAACGTCGCTTCTCATATTATGGTAGCTCACGACGTTGTTTCATGTCTCACTCATCTCTTAGTCTCTTATCCGGCATGGGTCTCCCCTTCAGCAAACACATCAGTCCCCTCTCTCTCTCCCCCCTCTCTCTCTGTGCCTCTCTCTCTCCCCGCTCTTTCTCTCCTCTAATGATGTATATTTTTTGTTTAATTAATATGCTCAAATTAAAAAAATAAAATTGGGCATTTTTGAAATCCTAATTAGAAATATTTTGTTTATTTTCATTTTGATCCTGTTGTGGGAAGGCAGCCACAAATTGAATATGTTACTCAAATTCTTGTGCATTCAGGCCTGGTTAATTTTCTTTTGCAGATATGTTTGTGCCCCCTAATTTTTTCTAACCAAATTAGAGAAGTGATATTCTGACATTTTCTCGCTTTTCAGATGTTTGTTGAGGAAATGATGGAGTTAGTTGAGTTGGATGTGCTGATAAATACGCTAGTTGGATTATTCACCAAGACCACAATATTTATAGGAAGCTCGAGTTCAACAAGTTTAAGGGATTCAAGTAACAATCTTTATCTCTTGTATCTTATTGGTCATTTTATTTTGTACGAGGTCGTTTAATGACAGAGATGTCACATATGTATATGAATGTGTGATACTGACACATTGGGTGATTAACATAGATACTTAATCTGTGTTAGTGCTTTCTCCGGTGGAAATTCTTTTATCGCAGCTGTTTGCGCTTGGATCAGAGTAATAGCAAACAAATCCCGGCTCTTCTTCATATGTGATCAAGTCAATTTTATTAATTTCAAAAGCATTAGCATTAGGCGAGAGTCAAAAGTTTCTGTTATCTAGCTATTAAACAGTTACGACCCTATTAATAAATAGGGTTTTAATATTTAACAAAGTTAGTTCCTCTTTCTTGAATTATTGGTGAAAATTAATTAAATATTAAAAATACAGATATCACCGTTATTTTCACAGATTATCAGCATTCATAGATTCAAATCGCTACATAAAATTAAAAAGGTAAGCTGATTTCATAATTATACATACTTACATATATGTTCATATATTGATTCCTTGATTTCGTGTTAATTGTTACTCTGTGTGTGTATAAGATCGGTGAATTGTGGTTCTGAATTATTGGTAGGAGGTGCTGATTGATGTGGTAGACTCGAATAAGCTGATGGATCTGACTCGATCCACTTTCAATGATGATAACGTGTTATTTGACGCGTTTATCACTTCTCAGGAGGCGAATAAGGACCTAATCTGCCTTAACTGGGTTGAATGCTCTGTGACTTCCTTTAAAATGGTGAACTACGACCTGATCAGTCTTCAGAATGCTAGTACCTTTGGTTTGAAATTATTTTCAATGAAGAAGAAGCGGACAAAGATGATCAAATCCAAAGAAGGAATTCAACCGGTTTGCTCATTAGCCTCTGGTGATCAGTGTTCTGTTGCTAAGGGGATCATCAACATCGCTAATTGTGTTGCTGCTGATTATCGCAGTTCGTCTTCTTTGTTGGTAAATTACTTGCATCTTGAATGGTTCTGTAATTATTTAGCTTTCTGAATAATTTTATGTTCTATATTGATAATGTTCCTGACTTTGAATAATTGATTTCCTTATTATTGGGCTACTCCATTCACTTGCGCTTGTTTTAGCATGAAACATTTTCAGCTGGTAATTTTTAGTCAGTGATATGACTTCTGTTGATACTTGATATTTTAATAGTAATACGCATATAGTAATCTGCTGGTGTTTTCGTAGTACAGATTGAATGGAGTGATGATTTAGAACTCATGAAACATATCCCCTACTAATAAATTCTTCTTTGTGAGATTGTATTGTATTGTAACAAAATTATACATACAATGATGTATATTACATTCATTCAAAACTTACTACAAAATTAATATAACTAAAAGTTTTATAACATATTATCATGGAAGCTCTCAATGAGGTTCCACTTTTAGTAAAGAAGCTTGCATGTAATGTTGTTGAAAGTTTAAAGTTGGCTACACAGTTGTAATTTATATTAAAATTACATAGGCCATATTTTTCTTTATTAAACAGATACGACCCTACTAATAAATGCTTCTTTGTGAGATTGTTTTGGAACTTTGGTTTTCTTTTGTATGGCCCTGGTTCTTTTGCTTGGTATCAGTTTCTTGAACGGTGCATGCCAAAGCGAACAGTCCAAAATATAGTGATAAAGGTACACACATCCCCTGGGATTCTATATTCAACTTGTTAAAAAAGTAGATATCTTGTATAAGGAGAACTATATTTTAAGTACTAATAATAATATGTTCTGTTATTGCAGGTTTTGTTGAACCAAATCGTACTTGGTCCATGTGTAATTGCTGTTGTTTTTGCTTGGAAAAATCTATGGCTAGGAAAGCTCTCTGAGCTTCCCAATAAGTACCAAAAAAATGCGCTTCGTATACTTCTATTCGGTACAAACTTGTTTTTTATGGCCTTTGTATTGTAATGGTTCCTATGATATTGTATATTAACATAATATTTTATGGGATTTATGCAAGATTTAGGTTTTGGATCCCTGTTACTGCATTAAATTTCTGGTCTCTCTCTCAATTTGAATTTCTTGATTGAACCCAAACATACACATATTTATATATGTATATAATTATATATACTTCCATATCTTATAAATCTATAGGGCATAGGGGTTCATATTAGAAGTTCTTTCAGACAAAGGGAACATCTATTCCTAATCTGGTTCTATAGGAGGCTCAGCCCACCTCACACACTCCTCGAATGTAGTCTTGATGTTTTGATCTTCCTTATGCATTACCAGATATTCGGTACCATCACACACAACTCTGTACTTATCTAACCTTGAATTCGTCGAACAATCCCATAATAACTCGAGTGTTGAAAATGATTATCATAAAAGGGCGAGTAAATGGTGTCAGCAATTTTTCCTAAACCAGAGTTAGTAGCATTATCAAGTTAAGGCCAGAGTGCTTATGCCAGGTTATAAATGGTGGTGGTTCTCTCGGGCTCAGCATCAATCGAACCCAGGCTCCGGCTTTGCCTACTACATACAATGTTAAAACTCAAGACCTCAGCAGGTGTAAAGGTAACAATTCACTTATACAACCTGTGTTGACTGAGATTCTATTCGCACTTGCAGGAAATACATATATTATCAACACATAGTTTTGTTCCTTACTTATATTTGATTCCATCTTGGTAGCAGACGGTCTGAATAGAACTTCAGCGAGAAACCCAGATTCAACCAAAGACGCACCTCCAGGTAATTCAGTTTTAACATTCCTTGTCAATCCACGTGATTTTGTATCTTGTTGATATCGGTAACAATACTTTTCTCGCCTTGTATACCATTACAGATTCTAAAAACATGTTCTAAATATATGATTATTAACTAGTTATTATTTAAGAAACATGTACTGGTTCATCACATGGAAGCCTCAACAATTTGGCAAATAAACCAGCCATAATCCTTTAAGCAAATAAACCAGCCATAATCCCAAGCCATACTGCCAACACCCAAACTCTTTGCCAGTTATCATGTACGAAGTAATTAATATCTTTATATGGTGTCGAAATTATTTGGTCTATTACAAGTTGATGTTGCATTGATTAAATAGGCTGTTGACTAAATTGTGAACCATATTGTCATTACTTTTTACCACATTAATGTCATAATTAAAAAAAAAATTGAAATGTTTGTTCTTCTTGTAGAATGACGCAGTCCTAAAGGCATGTGATAAGCCACCCAAAACTGCACAGATGGACAATGAGGGATTACAGTCAAAGAAAGAATGATTTAGTAGTACGAATCAAAATGTGGTGTAACCAAAAGGTAACAATGCCACTCATCAGCCTTGCCCTTCTCCTTTTCCGTCAAATTTATGTTGTCTAACTAATTTATGCATTGTTATCTTTGAGGTATCTTGCAGTTAGGGACATGCTGGTAAAGAAGGACACTTAACAAAAAGTGGACCAAACGCTTGCGTCTACAGTCGAGGAGAACGTGAAGAGTTTCTAGTGTTACTATTTATTAAGTTTATCTTTTTTTCTCTAATGTTTAGTAAAGAACCTGAACTATATTATTTAGTTAAAATAATTGTTGTTGTCGTAGTTTTAGACATGTGATGGTTGGAATGTTTGAGTTAGTTTGGACGTAATACATTTTGTGGTATGTAATGATATTTTGGGATTGTTCGATTTCAAATAGCAGAATTTCATGTAGTATTGCTTTATACGTATGAAAAACATGTTAATGGTATATATGTTCAATTTATAAAGAAATCATATCAAATTAATATAATACAAATTATTATAAAAAATGGGGCCCACCAGTGGGTCCTACATGTGGGACCCACTGGTGGGCCCCATTTTTTTTGAAAATTCTGAGTCCAAAGGTAACATACATATTGTGATACTATAGACATAGATTAATGTTACCTTTGACGGCTATTATAACACAAAAGTGAAAGTTACACCAGGGCAAAATTAATGTTACCTTAGGGGCCAAAGGTAACTCGAAAAAGCAACTTAATTTTTATGTTACCTTTGAAAGAGCTATGTCCTAAGTCCAATCATGTATGAGGATTTAGGAATAACTTTTATGTAATCTGTTTTGATTTCATTGATATTAATAAAAGACTTGTTTTGTTTTTATTGCGGGCTCTATCTATTTAATTGTTTAAATAAGATATACTATAGTTTAGACCTAAAAGATGATAACTCTAAACTTAAATAGTTCATGGTCGTAGGATTACTAACTGGTAATTAATAATCCGCAAAGATCGGTACATACTATGCTTGCTTCATTATGAAGGATGTCTGTTCTCATAGACATTTGTGTGGTGACACTATAGCTAGTATGTAGGTGCTTATTATAGAAGAAGTTCACTGAACATGAGTCACACAGCTGAACAACTGATGGAGTTCACTCACGTGTGAGCAGTTGTTCACATAGTGATAGTTGTACAAGTATCATTAGACTTGAGGTCATCATAGTCATCTTGTGTACACTGAACTATGCTTTGGTTTAGTTCTTAGTCTCAAAGGACAATTATAAGGGCTCTACTGGGTATAGGAATTTGTACACGAAGATAGTGTATGATCAACAAAGGATCTACCCCTTCCAGTGAAGGAAGAGAATGTTCAATGCTGATCCACTTATGCTAGTTCAGGAATCTCTGGCCAGAGTGAATGAAATTAGAAAGGAGTTTCTAATTTACATTAAATAGAACTAAGCATAGTGAATGGGAAAGCAAGTGATTAAATAATATAGGCTTGACACAAGTTCCATGGCTTGTATTTAATCATGACATTGCAGGGTAGAAGGAATTGATTGTACGATAACTGCTCTCTGAATAGGTTCTTGGTATTCCAAGCAGTAAATTCGTATTATCCGGATAGTCGCGATATGCTGAGAAGTATCCCTCATGATGTAGAATAAATATGATTAATTAATTAATCATATTTAATGAATTAGAGAATTTATATAAATAATGATAAAATAGTTTTATTATTATTTATTTCTACTACCGGCTTAATATTGAACCTACAGGGTCACACCATAAAAAAGAATGATTTAATGGTGGAGGAATTAATTAATAAATAATTAATTGGCAAATTTAATAATTGATTAAATGAGATTTAATTGATTATAAATTAATTAAGAAAAGGTTCTAAATATTATTAATTAAGAATTTAATTTTTGAAAATTAAATCAAGTGAGAGAATTATTTCTAAAGAGTTTAGAAAAAAGATTAATAATTAAAAGGTGTTTTAATTATTAGTGAGAATAATAAAGGGTTAATAATAATAATATTTTATGGGAAAATTTTCAGCTGAAAATTTTGCCTATAAATATACTATTATAAACCCTATTTTTGCCTCAACCAAAAAGATTTACAAAATCCTAATTCTCTCCATCTCCTCCTCCTTCATGACATCGTTTTTGCTTCTTAAGGTAAACATACTGAACTACGAATTAAATATTATTTTTTCGCATGGACCCTGCGGAAGGTGTCGGTTTTTTTTTAAGATTAAATTTACGTTTTGGCTGCGTTTATGTGCTAAAAATCCTTCAATGCTATCAGAGCTACTTGCGAAAAGTTTTTAATTCGTTTATGTGTTTAACTGTTTTCGATATATGAGCATGTACGTGATTCGCCATGATTTGATGTTGATATAATATGCTTATATATGTATGGTTTTGTATATATGATATTCATATGAGTTGTATAATCATCATAAGATGATTATGTAATCTGTATATATACTGATATATACATGATTTATGTTTGTTCTAATTTTGAGAATCATAATAAATACGGATTCTGAATTGGCTGCTGCAGATTTGCTGAAACCTGGGTCTGGTATCCGATTTACGCAAACGAATAGCCTATTCCATAGGTAAACGAGCGTCTGAACAAAATTGATAGTTAAATCTATCAACGACTCGTCTGTAAGGCATTTGACGTCTTTTACTACCCGTTAACAGTGATTCTTGTTTTTCTGATTTGATTATGATTTTTCTGATTTTTGTCATATTTTTTTTTATGATTAGATCATGGATAATATGATATGTTAAGATCAGATTATGTGTTTTAACATGCTTTTCTGTGTTGTATGAGCATGGTGGATGGTTATACCCTTTCGACCTTAGTGTAATGGTTTTGGTTTTGGTTTTAAATACGACTTGCATGTCGTCAATCTTTGTAATTATAAATCTCGAATGTAACTCGAGTTATTCTTGTAAGTTCATTAGATTAGTTTTACTTTCAATCATCTAATGTAGTTGAAGACTCAAGAAGGCTATCCAATGGAGGTGATACAAAGAAGAAGATGAGGCATACAAGAAGTCTCAACAAAGAAGAAGACTTATGTAATAAGTAGTTGTATTTATTTCCATCACCATACATGGGCTTGATAAAGATCACATAGGATGGGGCCATAACCAAACACATTTACTTTATTGCACTTTACATTTACTTGTTTATTTAATTTTATATATGAGATATATGCCTATGTTTACCATACGATGATAGATTTAGGTGAACTTAAATCAATATAAGGCGTGCTCTAAAAAATTTAAAATTGGAATCGTTTCTTGCCTTAACAATAAATATTATGAATACGATCATGAGATTCTTGTGTTTATGAAACACATAATTGAATATAAATTTTCAATATTTAGAGAAAGGATGATTCTATCAACAACAGATTTCTATCTGTAAGAAAGGGTTATTAAGTGACGTCTCTTGACAATGCTCCACCCGATCTGGGAATCATCTGATTATCGATTATTGATTTGAAATATTTAATTTAAAAGGAAGAATCTCTTTATAATATGATTATGATTGTAACGTAATATAATCCCTCTAAAATTAAATAATATCAAGTTGTAATTGGCCAATGACACAACGGGCTTGTGTCGGTCATAGCCTTCTAACATGGTAGAAAGTGGTTCTTATTTTTAAATCATTGTCATTTCGTGCTACAGCCGAGGGCTTTGATTTCGAAATAAAAAATACTTGTATATTACATAGAGATGTGTACATTGAATTAGAATCTAAAGGTTAGTACGTGCTACAGCCGTGGGCCGTTGGAGACTGATTCAATTGTACGAAATGTTGGGTTAGACTTGACTTAGAATATTGAGTTTGTCGTGCCACAGCCGTGACTCAATTATTCAAGAGGCTAAACTTATATTAGGGAATAACATAAGAAGTAATTGATAAGAGTTGCCTGCCTATTGAACATCACATGACGTTTCGTGCCACAGCCGAGGTTGTGTGATGGAATGTAGGATTCCTATTCCCACTAGCATTATGAATGCTTAATTTTCACTTAGGGGGTTGAAACAATTAGATAAACTAGTGGGAGACACTTATGAATAAAGACCCGATTCATATAGTGTTTTTGAAATGAAATTGAATATTTGCTAAGTGTTGTTATCTGTTTATCATTTACAGATTTACTATATTCGTCATGTCTTTTGCACTATCACTCCGAAGCATACTAGATGCTCACAAGTTGATGGGTCTTAATTTAGCTGTTTTTTTCCACTGTAATAAGTTGGGGCACTGGAAGAGAAACTGCAAGGTTTACCTTGCAGAATTGAAGAAGAAGAAGGGTAGTAAGACTACCGCTTCTGATTCAGGCATGTTCATGATCGAAGTTAATATGTCACTAGGTCAAATTTCTACTTGGGTATTAGATACCGTTTGTGGTTCTCATATTTGTAATTTGTTGCAAGGACTAAAGGGAAGTAGGACTCTTGAAAAAGATGAGGTGATTCTACGTATGGGCAATGGAGCAAGGGTTGCGGCCATATCTGTAGGATCATTTAATTTACATATGCCTACGGGCAAGACTATTATTTTGAATAATTGTTATTACATTCCCTCTATTGTGAGGAATATTGTTTCTATTCCTATGTTCGATGTGGATGGTTTTCATTTATTATTAAGAATAATGAATGTTCTATCCTTAGAGATAATGTTCTTTTTGGACGTGGCATTTTAAATAATGGTCTGTATGTATGTGACGTAGAGCATGATTTACTTTAGATTGAACAAACAAATAAAAGAAAACGATATGATGAAAATCTGACCTATTTATGGCACTGTAGGCTAGGTCATATTAGTGAAAATAGACTGCGGACATTGCATAAGGAAGGGTTACTTGACCCCTTTGATTTTGAATCATATCTTGCATGCGAGTCTTGTCTATTGGGTAAAATGACCAAATCTCCATTTAGTGGACATGGAGAAAGGGCTGCAGATTTGCTAGGATTGGAACACACTGATGTATGTGGACTAATGTCTACGCAAGCCATGGATGGATTTTCATACTTCATTACTTTCATAGATGATCGATCTAGATTTGGATATGTGTATTTGATGAAACACAAGTCTGAAGCCTTTGAAAAGTTCAAAGAATATAAGTATGAAGTGGAGAAACAAACCAAACATAGTATTATAACTCTTCGATCAGATCGAGGTGGTGAATACTTGAATGGAGAGTTTCTAGATTATCTCAAAGAAAATGGTATTGTCTCCCAGTGGACTCCTCCATATACTCCACAGTTGAATGGGGTATCTGAAAGGAGAAATTGAACTTTGTTAGACATGGTTCGATCCATGATGAGCTATGCGAATCTTCCAGTATTCCTATGGGGTTATGCATTGGAAACCTCAGCATATTTACTGAATAAGGTGCCTTCCAAATCTGTTCCTCAAACACCATTTGAGATATGGAAAGAAAGGAAACCGAGTCTTAAACACGTTAAGATTTGGGGATGTCCAGCTTATGTCTAGAAAGTTGACCCAGATAAGCTGGAATCTCGATCCATAAAATGTAATTTTGTGGGATATCCAAAAGAGACTTTGGGGTATTACTTTTACACCGATCATCGGGTGTTGTCTCCAGACATGCTACCTTCTTGGAAAAGGAGTTTATCCTTGAAGGAAACAGTGGGAGCAAAATTGAACTTGATGAAGTTCAAGAAGCACAAACTACTACGGATCAAGTGGAAACACCTGTTCAGACTGAACAACCTTCTGTGGAACAACCCATTCGTAGGACAGGGAGAGTACCTCGCCAACCTGAGAGGTATTATGGCCTTGTCATTGAGAATGACAATTAGTTGTCAATCATTGATGATGTCGTCCCTGTGACCTATAATGAGGCAATGGGTAGTGTTGACTCAGAGAAATGCCATAGTGCCATGAAATCCGAAATGGAATCTATGTATACCAACCAAGTATGGACTCTGGTTGAGGCGCCTGAAGGTGTTAAACCTATTGGGTGCAAGTGGGTATACAAAAGAAAGATTGGAGCAGATGGCCAGGTGGAGACCTATAAGGCCAGGCTCGTGGCAAAAGGATTCAAACAAAGGCAAGGGATTGACTTTGATGAAACTTTTTCGCCTGTATCCCTGTTAAAATCAATTCAGATTTTGATTGCGATTGCTGCTTACTACGACTATGAGATCTGGCAAATGGACGTGAAAATAGCCTTCCTCAATGGGGAACTTGAGGAGGAAGTGTATATGACACAGCCAGAGGGTTTTCTTTCCAAGGGAAATGAACACCTAGTGTGTAAGCTGCTGCGAACAATATATGGTTTAAGGCAAGCTTCTCATAGATGGAACATCCATTTTAATGAGACAATCAAACAGTTTTGTTTTATCAAAAACATAGATGAACCATGTGTCTACAAGAAGGTTAGTGGGAGCGCGGTAACATTTCTTGTATTGTATGTGGATGACATACTTCTTAAAGGAAATGATATACCGATGTTACATTAAATCAAAGTATGGCTATCAAAGAACTTCACCATGAAGGACTTGGGAGAAGCATCCAATATTCTCGGTATAAAGATCTATAGAGATAGATCTATAAGAATGATAGGTCTTACCCAGGGTACATACATCCAGAAAGTGCTTAAAAGGTTTAGCATGGAAAACTCCAAAAGAGGTCTCATACCGATGAGCCATGGAGTGTCCCTTTACGAAAAAATGTCTCCTAAGACACCTGAGGAAAGAGAGCATATGAGTAAGATTCCTTATGCTTCAGCAATAGGATCTATCATGTACGCGATGTTGTGTACAAGGCCTGATGTTGCTTATTCAATTAGTGTGACGAGAAGATATCAGTCCGATCCAGGTGAAGACCACTGGAAAGCAGTGAAAAACATCCTTAAGTACTTGCGAAGGACTCATGACATTCTTCTTGTTTTTGGTGGTGAATCTGAGTTGAAAATAGAGGGTTATACTGACTCTAATTTTCAATCAGAAAGTGATAGCAAATCCATGTCAGGGTACGTGTTTACTCTGAATGGTGGTGCAATTCGGATTGTTGAAAGAGGAGATGTCAACATCGAGAGAGTTGACACACATAACAATGTAGCAGAACCACTCACAAAGCCACTTTCTCAGAGTCACTTTGATCGTCATAAAGACAAGATGGGTATTACATACCAGAGTGATTGGCTTTAGTACAAGTGGGAGATTGAAAGAGATATGTCTTAAGTCCAATCATGTATGAGGATTTAGGAATAACTTTTATGTAATCTGTTTTAATTTCATTGATATTAATAAAAGACTTGTTTTGTTTTTATTGCGGGCTCTATTTATTTAAATGTTTAAATAAGATATACCACAGTTTAGAGTAAAGCTTTTTATGGATTGTGATGAGATCATAATAATGAGACCTAAAAGATGATAACTCTAAACTTAAATAGTTCATGGTCGTAGGATTACTAACTGGTAATTAATAATCCGTAAAGATCGGTACATACTATGTTTGCTTCACTATGAAGGATGTTTGTTCTCAGAGACATTTGTGTGGTGACACTATAGCTAGTATGTAGGTGCTTATTATAGAATAAGTTCACTGAACATGACTCACACAGCTGAACAACTGATGGAGTTCACTCACGTGTCAGCAGTTGTTCACATAGTGATAGTTGTACAAGTATCCTTAGACTTGAGGTCATCATAGTCATCTTGTGTACACTGAACTATGCTTTGATTTAGTTCTTAGTCTTAAGGGACAATTATAAGGGACCTACTGGGTATAGGAATTTGTACACGAAGATAGTGTATGATCAATAAAGGATCTACCCCTTCCAGTGAAGGAAGAGAATGTTCAATGCTGATCCACTTATGCTAGTTCAGTAAACTCTGGCCAGAGTGAATGAAATTAGAAAGGAGTTTCTAATTTACATTAAATAGAACTAAGCATAGTGAATGGGAAAGTAAGTGATTAAATAAGATAGGCTTGACACAAGTTCCATGCCTTGTATTTAATCGTGACATTGCAGGATAGAACGAATTGATTGTACGGTAACTACTCACTGAATAGTTTCTTGGTATTCCAAGCAGTGAATTCGTATTATCCGGATAGTCGCGATATGCTGAGAAGTATCCCTCACGATGTAGAATAAATATGATTAATTAATTAATCATATTTAATGAATTAGAGAATTTATATAAATAATGATAAAATAGTTTTATTATTATTTATTTCTGCTACCGGCTTAATATTGAACCTACAGGGTCACACCATAAAAGAGAATGATTTAATGGTGGAGGAATTAATTAATAATGGCTGATAATTATTTATTTATGAAATAAATAATTAATTGGCAAATTTAATAATTAATTAAATGAGATTTAATTGATTATAAATTAATTAAGAAAAGGTTCTTAATATTATTAATTAAGAATTTAATTTTTGGAAATAAATCCAGTGAGAGAATTATTTCTAAAGAGTTTAGAAAAAAGATTAATAATTAAAAGGTATTTTAATTATTAGTGAGAATAATAAAGGGTTAATAATAATAATATTTTATGGGAAAATTTTCAGCTAAAAATTTTGCCTATAAATATATTATTATAAACCCTATTTCTTCCTCAACCAAAAAGATTTACAAAATCCTAATTCTCTCCATCTCCTCCTCCTTCATTATATCGTTTTCTTGGTGGATACCGGTGGAGTGCTTCACACTTGAAAAGCATCTGCTAAGGATCTCCGTTCATCGTTTTTGGATCGCCATTAAAGACCTCCATCTTTCCATTAACGTAAAGCTTGTTAAGGTAAACATACTGAACTACGAATTAAATATTATTTTTTCGCATGGATCCTGCGGAGGGTTTCGTTTTTTTTTAAGATTAAATTTATGTTTTCACTGCGTTTATGTGCTAAAAACCCTTCAACCTTAGGCCTTTTTCTGGCTGTGGTAACACTTTTTTGGGCCTGTTGTAACATTTTCTTGTTGTTGCTGTAGGCCATTTATGGTGTAGTGGGATGTTGTTTCCTACAAGTTTTAGAGATGTGTAATTTTTATTTAAAAAAAAAAGAATTATATCACGTGCTTTTTTAATAATCAAACCCTGGTGCACACGGGTTCACATTACATAATCTTGTTTCGGGTGGTGATTCTATTTTTTTAAAATTTTTGTTCAACAATCCAACCGTACGGATAATGATACCTACTAATTTTAGAGATGTCTAAATATTTTTTAAAAAAATTAGATTTTATATCATGTGTTTTTATAATAGTCAAATTACGGTCAACACGGGTTTCTATAACCAAGTCTTGTCCCGAGTGATAATTCTATTTTTTTAAAATTTTATTCAACGATCCAACCATACGGATTACGATACTTACTAATTTTAGAGATGTTTATATATTTTTTTAAAAAAATTTAGATTTTATATCACGTATTTTTTTAATAGTGAAATTACGGTTAACACTAGTTCATGGTACCTAGTATTATCTCGAGTGATTATTCTATTTTTTTAAATTTGTTTGTTCAACAATCCAACCATACGGATGATGATACCTACTAATTTTAGATTTTATAACGTGTGTTTTTATAATAGTCAAATTACGGTGAACATGGGTTCCTATAACCAAGTCTTGTCCCGAGCGGTGATTCTATTTTTTTTAAATTCTTGTTCAACGATCCAACCGTACAGACGTAATTACCTACTAATTTTAGAGATGTGTAATTTTTTTTAAGAAAATAGATTTTATATCATGTGTTTTTATAATAGTCCAATTATGGTCAACACGGGTTCCTTGTAGATTCTTGTCCCGAATGATTTCAATTTTTTAAAAAATTCTTATTCGACAATTCAATTATACAAATAATTGTTCCAATAAATTTTATCATTTTCGTGTTATTTTGACATATATTTTACACTACTTATACAATTTTATTATAATATTTAAAATTGTAAATATTTAATAAAATACTGAAAAATAATTAAATGATGTTGAGACACAGATCTACACACTTTCCCAGGCAAAAAATTGGGTGGCTATTTCCCCTTAACAAAATTCACTTTGTTTCCTTCTCACTCTCACAGTTTACTTTCCTTCTCTCCTCTCACTCTTTCTCACTCTCTCCTTCTCACTCTTTCTCTCTAAACTCTTTGGGCGGCCAAATATCTGAGCTTCGAAGGCTGATATACACTCTCTCCTTCTCTCCTTCATTTTCAATTGGTGGATTTTGCAACATTTTTTCTAAATCTCAGCTTCGGTTTCTAAATCTGGGCAACATTTTCTAAATCTGAGCTTCATTTTCAACTTGCAGATACTTTGGGGGCTTTACATTGGTAGATTTTGCAGGTAATTTTGTAGATATTTTGAACTTTTTTTCAATTTAGGGTTTATTTTTAGGGCTTTTGATTTGGGGCTTTAGTATTTCGATTTAGGGTTTATTTTTAGGGCTTTTGATTTGGGGCTTTACTATTTTGATTTGGGGCTTTAGTATTTCGATTTAGGGTTTATTTTTTAGGGCTTTTGATTTGGGGTTTATAATTTCCTGTGTTTCAAACTTATAATTTAGGGTTTCTTTTCTCTGTGTTGTAGGCTTGTGTAATAATTTACGTATAACTGTAATTTAGTTTGATTTGATGTTGTATTGTGTGTTTGATAGGGGGATTTATATCACTGGAAGTAGCTTGATTGGTGCGGCGATTAAAGCGCTTGATATTATTTCGAAGAATCTCATCAGGTTACACTCGAATACTAACTTTGCGAATTTGTGTACGTTGTTCTTTTAATATGATTTTGTAGATCTATTTTAGTAATCAACTTAATCTGTTTTGAATTGTGCATTGCTGGTGATGTATATATTATTTTCATTTGATTTCATGTTTTATTTAGGAAAAATTTTAGCCTTATGCTTCTTCTGGTATTAATTTACACTCACTTCTCTTTTTTTACAACAGTATAAATAAAGAAAGATGTCATGATCATATGTTATTCAATTTTACAACAGTAGTGATGATTTTAGATTTTAATGTTAACTCTTTGAAGTTTATGTTCTTCTGTTGTATTTTAATCTATGAAGTTTATGTTCTTTTGATGAATTTTTATTTTTAATGTTAATGGATGTAGTAGCTTTCTTTTCACTTTTAGTTCCCCATATAAGCTCTGTTTATATTTCTATGCACTTGTGTTCATCATTAGTTTTAAATTTAATGTCACTAGCATTAAAGATTAGAATCCAAAAGTTGAAGCAACAAGAAAAATTACTAGTGAGCTTAAAAATTCTTGGATAACCGGAACGGTATTATATTTATTTCATTACATCGAGTTATGGTATAACTCTTATCTTATTGTACCGCATTGACTTGCAAGTAATCTAAAATTACTGAAGTAAATGCAGTGATAATAATTGAATTATATACTCGCCATTAGGATAATAATGCTCATCAACCTAAAATTCCTTTCTGTACCAGTAGACTCCTTTGGTCTCACCTTCATATTTCTCGACATAAATGCATTCCTTCATTTCTTTGTACATTGCCTTGAGAATTGGAGTCCCCTCATACTTATGATAGTTTCCCAGTAACGGCTTCATTGCCTCTGTTGCACCTCCATTTACTTTCATCACTCTCTTGTTACTTGTACCGCCATATATCTTGTTTAACTATTTCTTAACTATTGCATACCACATATTACTTCTTGTACACCTTGTGTTATTTGCAAGCTCTCTATTAGTCAAGTATAAAACCTTAAGTTCATTGTCACATCTACTCTATTTTTTCTAGGTGAAGGTAGGTTCAAACTATGTTTAGACATTTGTAATGGACTCTAAGAGTAACGTTTGGATAGGACTACCAAGATATAGTGCGGAATACGGACAAGGGGTGACAGATTTTCTAGATAATGCCTTCCCAGTTTATGCGAGGGGCAACAAAATGAAGTGCACTTGCAATGTAAACTTAGGTGTAGCAGCAGACGGATTCTGCCCGTATCGTAAAATGAATTTAACTCATAGCACATGGTCAATTATGTTGGTAAATTATAACCTTCCACCTTGGTTGTGCATGAAGCAAGAAAATTTGATACTCTCAACACTAATATCGGGTCCAGATTCTCCAGGCAATAATATCGATGTGTATATGCAACCTTTGATTACGGAGTTAAAAGAATTATGGGATGTCGGCATTGAAACTTACGATGCCTTGACTGGCCATAATTTTAAGTTACGTGCATGCTTGATATGGACCATTAGTGATTTTTCCCGGATATGCAATGTTGTCCGACTGGAGTACGAAGGGAAAACTAGGCTGTCCTGTTTGCCATTACGAGACTTCTTCATGTTATTTAAAACACTGCAGAAAGATGTGCTACATGAACCATATGATGTTTCTTGAGCCTACACATAAGTGGAGGCTGGATAAAAAAACTTTAATGGTGATATTGAAATGGGTCGGATTCCACCAGTTCTATCAGGAACTGATCTTGAAGAGTTGTTGCAAGGGTACGAAAACCATTTCAGGAAGGGAAAGAAAAAGGTTAAAAATGAATCTCCTTTCAAAAAGAAATCTATTTTTTTTGATTTATCATATTGGAGACATAATCCACTTCGACACAACCTTGATCCCATGCACATTGAAGAAAACGTATGTGACAAAATATTAGGTACTCTACTTAATATTAGTGGAAAGTCAAAGGATCATTTAGAAGCGTGTTTTGATTTACAAGAACAGAATATAAGACAGCCCCTTCATCCTGTTTTATCTGCTGATGGAAAGTCATATGAAATTAGACCTGCAATATTCGACATGACAAAAAAGGAGAAAGAAGTCTTTTGCTCCGTATTGAAGAATGCAAAACAGCCATACGGTTGTGCTTCAAATATTAGTCGGTATGTAAGCATAAGTGAGAAAAAGGTGGTTGGGTACAAGAGCCACAATGCTCATTTCATGCTTCATTATTTGTTACAATTTGCCGTCAGAAGAACATTAAAGCCGAAGGTTACATTACCTTTGATCAAACTGGGCACATTTTTCAGAGGTCTATGGATCAAAGTGATCGATTTAAATGACCTCAAGAAGCTGTAAAAAGATATTATCGACATACTTTGTCGATTTGAGATGATTTTTATACAATCATTATTTGATATAATGGTCCACCTTCTTGTTCACTTGTGTTGGGAAGTCGAATATGGAGGACCAGTGCAACTTAGGTCCATGTTTCTTATTGATCGGTTCCTTGGAAAGTTAAAATCTTATGTTCGGAATAGAAGTAAACCGGAAGGTTAAATTGCAGAAGGTTATTTGGCAGAAGAATGTGTCACATTCTGTTCAAGATTTTTGACTGGTGAAGAAGAAATAGAAGATACCATGTCTCATTCTGCAAGAAATGCAAGTTTGGAGTATCATATTGGAATAAAAAAGAATCAAGATGGAAAAGTCTTTAAATTGAAACATGCAGATTGGAAGGCTTCTCATCAATATGTTCTATTCTACTCCGACAATAATGAAATAGAGAGTCTGATTAGGTATGCTTTCAAGTCATTTTCTCATTTAATTCAGTTTTATGTCATCACTGTTTACTTTTCTTAGACTGTGTAAACTTCATTTTTCTAGGGAGCATCGAGTTTCATTGGATGGTGAGGCAACTTCGAAAACATTCAAAAGGGAAAGAACGCACACTTCAGATTTTTGGATATGGTTAAAAGAACAGGTTCTGAGTAAGGACTCGATTTCAAGAGATTTAGAGGTTCTCGCATTGGGTCCTAAGAGCGCAGCGAGACGGTTTACCAGCTACGTGGTAAACGGATATAGATTCCATACCAAGTCCAGAGATTCACGGTGTATCACACAAAATAGTGGTGTTTTTGTAACTGCAGAGACCACTAGTTTTTCTAGTTCGAAAGATGAAAATCCAGTAGTTAGGAATGTTAACTACTATGGATCAGTCGAGGAAATTTTGAACTAGATTATTGGGGGGGGTTTTAACGTGGTCCTTTTTAAATATTGTTGGTACCAAGAGGAGAAGGATGAATATGGTCTTACTAAAGTAAATTTTAATAAGTTAAGCCACAAAAATGATCCTTATGTTCTGTCATCGCAAGTGCAACAAGTCTTTTATGTTCAAGATCCAATTCAAAAAATGGTTCATTATGTTATTAAGAAGTTGCCAAGGGACGTGTGTGATGCTGAGAATGAGAATGTAACTGAGGAAGAGATCAGAACCACTACTTTAGATGATATCGATATTGATCCTGAAACAGAATTTAAAGTTGGCGACGGGAGTTACTTCAGAGATGATGTCCCCCAAATACAAATTATGTTTCTGTCTCCCTAGATCACATAACTTGTTTCTTATAGAGAATTACTTTGCTCAATTTTAGTCATGTTTTATTTTCCAAATTAAAATGCATTGTCCACTATCTATTTGTAATTTGATCAAATGTCATGAAATTGTTTGATGTTTCAGATTTAATGGTTAATTGTTATGTCAGATTTGAATCATCCTAAAATTGTTCTTACACATTATGTGCATTTATGATATTTACGTTCAATTTTAACTGAGTTTGAGGAGATTATATGTTTTTTTGTAGATTTGGTGTATATTTGTATTTTTTGTTGTCAGCATGTTCAATTTATTGTGTTTTTATTTCTTGACATATGGTACATTGTTGTTGTTAATACCTGATTAGAAATATTAATCACTAAAACACAATGACTAATTCTGAACTCTTTTGATTGTATAAAAATATCAGCACTTCTTGTTTTAATTTATGATATATTTTACTAAAATATCAGCACTTCTTGTATAAAAATATCAGCACTTCTTGTATAAAAATATCAGCACTTCTTGTATAAAAATATCATCACTTCTTTTATAAAAATATCAGCACTTCTTGTATAAAAATATCAGCACTTCTTGTTGTTGTGCAGTATACATATTTTTATTCTGAACTCTTTAAATTGTATAAAACTATCAGCACTTCTTGTTTTAATTTCTAATACATATTTAACTAAAATATCAGCACTTCTTGTATAAAAATGTAAGCACTTCTTGTTTTAATTTCTGATACATATTTATAAACTTGATTGACTTTAATGATTTATTCTTAACAGGATGGACGACAGAACAGTTAATGTGAGGTTGCACTATGAAGGGAAGTTTAAGAAGACATCATATGTTGGTGGAAAACATTTCATTGTGATGGGCTTAGACGTTGAATCCTTTTCTTATTCTGTGCTTATGGAATTGGTCAAACTTTACCTCCATTTTACTGAAATTGGAGGAATCTATGCTAAAAGAGGAAGAAAAGGTGGTTTGCAGCTATTGTCAAATGATAAGCAAGTCATGGCTCTTGTGGAAGATTGTGCTCGTGGTTATTTAGTGAACTTCTACATCGACAACATTGTTGACAAACAAATTGAGCCGGCTCCTCAAATGCAACCTCATGTGATCACTCGGCCTAGGGAAAACTTCATCCAAGGTATTTATATATGTAATGTTTAAATCAAATATAATGGTATGTACAATGAATTCTAAAGTACGTTATTGATAATTATTACAGCTTCCCCTGAGAAATCGCTGAAGCGTAAGTTTGTTACCACACATCACCTCCAACAGCAAAAAAAGAAAATGGATAAAAAGTTGCCTGAGGGGGGTGGTTGGCAGGATATTTTAACAAAAGAAAGTGGACAAGATGTACCTGTCAATGAAAATGAGAAAGTAACTGCGAGAAGGAAGTTAGCCTTGGAACCATGTGCAGTGGATGTTGAAGATACTCGAAATAAGGATATTGTTGAAAAGGTATTTAAATGATTACTTTTGAAAAAAAAATAATTTAAATGTATATATTTGCTTTTCTGATTTATTTTGTACACTTGTAGTTACCACCACCACCACCGCTCTCCGAGTATTTAAAATTCAAAAAAGCTGGTTGCAGAGAGGATAGTGAAGATACTCGTATTGATGTTGCTGACAAGGTACTATTTACACCTCTTTGTTTGTATTAACTGTTAAATACAAATTTTAGCCATTTTTTCACCCAAATATAGCTTTTGTGTTACAAATTGTGTTAAATAAAAATTTTAGCCCTAATTGATAAAGATTGTGTTTTATTATTGTTTAAAGTGTTTGATATGATTATCAAGAAACTTGAAGCTAATCTTTAGTTGGGTTGCTTTAATTTTGCGCTAGCTTTTATTTTTAAAGATCAAAGATGTTGTTTTTTCATTAAGGTGGTGCTTTATGTCTATAGCAGTGAGTAATGTGCATACAATTTGTATATATTGAGAGAAAGAAGTTAATCATACATTTTCTAATTTAAATGTATATTGTTTCTGATTAAGTCCAAACGACCTCATCTGTTAATCATGCATTTTCTAATTTAAATGTATATTGTTTCTGATTAAGTCCAAACAACCTCATTTGTTAATCATGCATGTTCTAATTTAAATGTATATTGTTTCTGATTAAGTCTAAATGAAATTTAAATATTAATTCGGCTAGATGCTCAATCAATCATTTTTCAGATGATTGCGAATGATGCGTTTTATTTTGTAATATTCAGTAACTTTCACTAATAATCATATACTATCTAATTTTTCATTGTTACCATCCAAATAAAGTAGTCGATTAATCATGCATTTTACTGATTTATTTATCTACACTTGCAGTTACCACCACCATCACCGCGCCCCATATTTCTCAAAAGAAACATGGAAAAAGTGAAAAAGGCTCGATGTAGAGGGGATGCTGATAAAATGGTATGCTATTACCATTGCTTTTGATCGATTAGTCACCTTTTCTGATTTTCACCTATTTAAATTTATAATCTATTTAATTGTATACTGATGTCTTGTAGTTGCCACCACCTCCACTATGCGAGTATAAAAAGTTGAAACTGGATAAAATGAGGGCAAATAATGAAGTTTATAAATCACTCGGGTTGCCTCAGATAGTTTCTACTTTTAAAGATGCAGTGGAGTCGAGTAGTAAATTAAAAGGTAAAAAAGGAAAAGAGACAGTTATTGAGGAAGACGACTCATAATATGTTCCGGCAAATGAAGGGGATGTTGAAAGCGATGATTCGTCCGAGTTATACGTTATTTGATTAATTTTTTTTGTTATTGTTGGCTTAATAAACTTTAATACCAAGTATGGTTAATTAATTCTAAGCACAAATGGCAGGACATTGAATCTGTTAAGTAAAAGAAAATTGATGTTGGGCCAAGGACTCGTTCATGAGCCAATGCAGCCCCTGAAAATCTGGCACTGCAACTGAGAGGGCAGCTACAAGGGCTTATTGTCCACAACCTGATAAACCGACATCCACCAAGATTTTCAGACAGTCAAGCAATGATGGACCAACTCCTGGTACGGTTGCTGCATACTTTGCGTTACGAGACCGTCAAATGAATAATGATGAAGCTCCGATGAATTAGAATGTTGTTGAATTCGAAATGGAACAGAATGCAGATGAGGAAGTCCAAGATGGTAACATGTATTTGTGTTTTTGGTTAATTATCATTTTATGTTTAGTAATACAGTTTCACTGATCGTACCTTATTTTTTTTGTACCTGGTATATTAAGTACGTGCTCCTAGAAAACGTAGAAAGACCGGCAAAAATGACTAAGGTTCATGGAAGGAACCGTAATGAGAAAGTGGTCATCTCATTGAATGCAAAGGGTCAAGCAATTTCGGATATAGAAGGAGATGTAACAGAGCTAAGTAATTTCTTGGGGATATTGGCAAGGGATAATGTATCGCTGACTTATGTCAATTGGCACGTTGTTCCCGATCAATTGAAACAGAAATTGTGGGAGTATAGTCTGGTGATTAAATCACTTTCCAAATTTCTACATTATATTAATAAATTATAGTCATTCTTTTTACGCTTAATATATTACAGGGCAAGTATGTTATTCCCGATGAAGGAAGGAAATGGGTTTATACTACCCATAATGCTTGGAAACTACACAAAGCTCGTGTAAAAAGAGCTCATTACACCAAATACAACACCGATGAGGATATACTGGATAATAAACCAAACCGGGTCCCATTGGAGGATTTTAAAATGCTGTTAAAGTACTGGGGGATGAGGCGGTTCAGGTAGTAAATAGAAAAACTTTATTACTTAAATAGTTGCTTAACATAAACTAGCATGATCTGTGTACTTGTTTTTATTTTATGAAAACTGGTCTGATTTGGGTATTTTGTTGTAGTTTTACAGAAATTGTCTAGGGAAAATGCTGATCATCGTAAGTCATTGGTTGAGACGCACACATTGGGTCGTAAACCTGTTGCCCTAGTTGTTGAAAAATTGGTAATTGTTTTTAATTTTGCAAGTTTATTTTTCACACAATGATTTACATTATGGTTGTTTGTTATCGTAAATTGGTCATATATTTTATCGTTTCCTTTTAGGTATGCTTATGTTATGTAAGAATTTTTATATATTATTTATAACATGATGGGTGTTTTATTTAAGTGTGATGGTTTTATTCAAGTGTGGTTGTTAAATAGATTTTTGTTTTTTTAGGGAAACAAAGATTAGTCTAAGGTTAAGTTTTTTTATCTATATGACAGTAGGAGTACTAAATAGTTAATACAAACATATTTCCAGGTTAAATTTCTCCTGCATCCACACTTAAAAATCTTCTTTCCTTTCTATTTTTACTAATATTAGGTTTTCCGAATGTTGTCCTCTAAAGGATATTTACTCATGCATGCATCTGTTTAACTTAGTTCACATTTTGCTCTAAGTGCTTGTGTATCTTAGGTTTTGAACCTGTTTTTTCAGTATGGTTACATCTTTATGTCTTTTTCGATAAACGATTATGTCTTGATTGTAAGGTCGTAATTTTATGTCTTTTCTGGTCTAAATTCTGTAATGCTGAATATTACTCCATCTGTATTGATCGAGATCGATCAGTCTTTAAAAACCATGATTTTGTGCCGATCAACTAAGTATATTTGATTATTTAAATACCACTGTTTTTCAGGCATTTAAAGGACTAAGTTTGTACATTTTTGACAGAAAAAGGCTGATCCGAATCTTGAGCATCCAAGCGATGCTCAAATACATTCAATCACTCGTAAGTGAGAAGAAGGGCGGGAATACAATTCAAATACTGAACAAATGAAGGAGAAACTTGTAAGTATATTTTATTGTATAGAGGCGGTTTATATTAATGGCATATTTAGCTACTGCACTAACCAATTTTTACAGGCAAAAATTCAGAAGTTGATGGAAGAGGGAAAGGAGGCTGAAGCAAATACAGTTGCTTCTAATAGAAAGGCCCATGCACCTAACTGGCTACTTGGAAGGACCGGTACTAAGTCGTTCTGAACGTCAACTGAGGCCTCAAGTGCACATCAAGTGCAAGAGTTAACTGAAAAGATAAGCGTCATTGAGAGCGAATTGGAGGCCAAGTTCAACAGGAAATTCCAGGAGAACATGGCTTGGATGGTGAAAAATTTGGGAGAAGCAAATCCTGGTATGACATTCAATCACGAAGACGTATGTGCCACGGTATCCAGTGATCAAGAGGAAAATGGTACTCCAGTCACTCAAGGCACTCAAGGCGCAACTTCTTAGTGACTTTGTTCTTTGGTATTTCTGTTCATTTGAAGAAAGATTTGATGTACTTTTGGTGTTTTAAATTTATAATTGGGTGTATGTAGTTTGGTACTTTCATATATTTAGAACTTGTTGGATGCCCGATAGGGCTGTTTATGTTGGATGCCCGATAGGGCTATTTTTGTTGGATGCCGATAAGGTTGTATTGTTGGATGCCATTTATGGAAGGTATCATGTAAAAACAGACCTTTAATGTCCAAATTTTATGTTTGCAAGTATTGCATTTTCCAGAATATTATGTTGCATATTGCATTATATTGTGTTGCATTTGATTATAATACTGTTGCAACTTAAAAAATGGTGTTGCATAATGTGGTATATATTGTTGCAATTGAATGAAAATAGTGTTGCATATGTATCAAAATGGTATTGCATAAACAATATGGGCCCCACATATGACGTGGAAAAAAAGGTCCCACTACTGACGTGGCATTGTGGGCCCCATATGTTGATGTGGCATTATGGTCCCCAAAGCTGACGTGGCAAGATGGGACCCAGCTGACATGACATGTTGATGTGGCATGCTGATGTGGCATGCTGATGTGGCTCTGGAACCCCCTGTTGCTGACGTGGCATCTGATGTGTCAGTTGCCACGTAGGACCAAGTGTACTATCCTATCAGGTCTAATGCAACACTTTCTGTTGTTGCTAATAGGTGATTTACTGTTGCAAAATCCACCCGATGCAATACTTTCAAGTGTTGCACAAAATGTTGCATTAGGTGTCTACGAGCACTTTCACATTGGCAACCCCCTTGGTGTTGCCTATTACCTAATGCAACACCATTTGGGCCTTATGCAACTGTATAGTAGGGGTTGTCTATGTGCACTTATGGCGTAGTGTATGTTGGTAACTTTAATTCTTCTAGAATTGTTCTTGCAGCTTCAATAAGAGATTAGTTTTTCCTTTCCACCACTCCAATTGTTGTGGAGTTCTAGCTCCAGAAAACTCATGCATAATCCCATTCTCTTCACAAAATGATCTTATCACAGAATTCTTGAACTCAGTTCCATTGTCACTCCTGATTCTTCTTACTTTAAAGTCAGGATGATTGTTGACTTGCCTTATGTGATTGATGATGATTTCACTAGCTTCATCTTTAGACTTTAGAAAATATGTCCAAGAGAACTTTGAGAAATCATCTACAATTACTAGGAAATATATTTTAATTGAGATGGATAAAATATTGACTGGTCCAAACAAATCCATGTGCAATAGTTGCAAAGGTTTTTCAATTATTGAATCAAGCTTCTTTTTGAATGATACTTTAATCTGCTTTCCTTTCTGAAGGCATCACACAATCCATCCTTAGTAAAATCCACTTGAGGGATACCTCTTACCAACTCTTTCTTGACTAGCTCATTCATGGTCTTGAAGATTAGATGGGACAGCTTCTTGTGCCATAGCCAACTTTGATCTTGACTTGCTTTACTAGAAGACAAGTTACTGAGTCTGCATTTGATAAGGTGAAGTCAGCTAGGTATACATTCCCTTTTCTCACTCCAGTAAGAAGCACTTTGTTGCTCTTTTTGTTTGTCACAACACAGGCTTAAGAATTGAAAGTGACTGAGTTGCCCTTATCACAAAGCTGGCTGATACTCAAAAAATTATGCTTGAGTCCATCCACTAGGGCAACCTCTTCAATGATGACATTATCCTTTGAAATCAAGCCATATCCCACAGTATAACCCTTGTTGTCATCTCCAACAGTGATACTTAGGCTAGCTCTTTCCTTGAACTCAGTGAGCAGGGTAGAATCTACAGTCATGTGCCTTGAGCAACCACTGTCTAGATACCAAAGATTCTTTCTATTTCCCTGATTTCTTAAAGAACTGGTCTCTGCTTCATCTTATTTGGCCATTAGGGCTAGATTGACATAGCCTTTTTCTTCATCTTCATCCAATCCATCTATAGCCCAGTCATTCTCCTGTGTGATGAAAGCCCTTTCCTTTCGTTTGAGCAACTCAAAGTATTTCTTTTTATAATCAACAGGCTCAAACTTATTTTTGCTGGAATCAAACTTTCTACACTCACTAGCAAAATGATCTGCCAAGCCACATTTGAAACCCTTGAATTTTGACCTATCAACCATGTTTCTATTTGGCTTGGCTGGTCCAAAATTCTTCTTGAATTTGATCTTGAAAAATCTCCTGGATAAAAATATAGATGCTCATCAATATCATCCATGTCATATTGGCTCAACTAATCTTCATTCTCAGTTACCAGCCCTTTACCCATGCTTTCACAGACCTTTGATGTAGACTCAACAAATTCTACCTTCATCTCTTTCTCCTTTTCCAACTTAGCAACAAGTGCAATGGATCCTCCCTTCTTCCTTCGTTTCTCCATCCTTTCATCTTACTCTATTTCAAGCTCATAGGTTTTAAGGATGCCATACAGCCTCTCCAAGGTGAATTCCTTGTAATCTTGTGAATTTATCAATGAGACTGTCATTGGCTTCCACTCCTTTGGGAGAGATCTAAGGAACTTGAGGTTAGAGTCTTTTGTTTGGTAGACTCTTCCATGCAGTTTTAGAGCATTCAGTAGCTTCTGAAACCTACTAAAAATGTTAGTCAGTGATTGACTCTCTTCACAGTGAAAGTGCTCATATTGTTAAATCAAGAGTTGCATCTTATTCTCCCTTACTTGCTCAGTACCATCACAAATAATCTGTATTGTGTCCCAAACCTCTTTCGTTATTTTACAGTTAATGATGTCATCAAACATATCACCATCAACACCATTAAACAATATGTTCATGTTCTTCTTATCTTTCCTGACTTGTTCAATGTCTGGATCAGACCATTCATGCCTAGGTTTTGAAACTGATGGTTCATTCCCTATAACATCTCTCATAGGGACGTGAGGACCTCTTTCAATGCAATCCACATAAGCTTCTTCTTGAGAAAGAAGATGTAAGTGCATCTTCACCTTCCAGTGGTGATAGTTGTCTTTATCCAGAAATGGAATTTCAACTCCAACATCCTTTTTGTTCATCTTGTTGATTGTTGTGATCTTTACACTCTTTGTACTTCAAGAGCTTGCTCTGATACCAATTGTTATTTCCAAACAATACAACAGGAATTACAGAAGGGGGGTTGAATTTAATTCTGGCTTCTTTTTGAAATTATTCTATCTTAATACATATGACAGTGTTTGATTTGCAGTAAAGCGAAATGGAAAAGTATTTGAAATCAAAACACTAAGTAATAAAACACATGGCTTTAAAACTTTCTGGTGGATTTGAATGTATCCACCAGAGATATATATATATATATATCAGATTGAGAATTCTGTGAAACTTTGGATAGCTCATAGCTGCTTTACAAATTGAAGAAACAAAACTGCAGAGAAATTCTTACAGAATATAGCTTGATATGTTTCTCAGAAAATAAGCTTGCTTAGTTATTTGTTCTACTTGCTACACTTGGTTTATATATCACCAAGTTTACATGACATTAAGATAATATAATAAAATAAAACTATATTTAGTCTAACTCTATGCTACTTCATTACTTTATTCCAGCATCTTTGAACATCTTCTTAGTTGCATGAAAATGGTAATGTTTCTTTGTTCTAAAAATCCTGATTAACAGGCTGCCACATTCCTTTTGCAAACACCTGATGCATGTGACTGTGTTGTCACTATCAACAACTATTTAAATATGATCATCCGTCGAGATTATGTTTAACATCCGTCAGGAATATGTTGATCATCTGTCGAAGGCCTTGTAGATCATCCGTCGGGAGTCTATCTTTCACTTGACTCTATTTCACTTTTACAGAATTACAAGACATCTCATATTTATAATTAGCCAACCTATTCTGTATATCTATCTATAAGTCAATATGACTTAGAGAATCCTACAGAATCTACTAGACTAAAACATGTTATTTGCGGAAATGTGCTACAGTACTTATTTGTTACATAAGCTACACTCTTGATGGATGTCAAATTATCATCCGTCGGGACTATAAAGTTCATCCGTCGGGACTATATAAAAACATTCGTCGAGAGCTACAAAATTCAATAAGTTAAATCTACTAAGGTGTTTTGTTTAACTTATAATCTAGTTCACAACATATTCCTAACAGTTTCATCAAAGCCCAATACGCTTTATGCTCTAACTCCGCAAGCAAATGACACATCTTACCATATACCAAATGTAAAGGAGACATGCCTAGAGGAGTCATGAATGTTGTTATTTGGGCCCAAACAGCTTCATCTAGCTTCAAAGACCAATCTTACCTTGACAGACTCACAAATTTCTCTAAGATTCGCTTGATCTCTCAATTATAGACTTCAGCTTGCCCATTAGTTTCAGGATGATAAGCTGTGGCCACATAATGATTCACATGATCACTAGTACAAAAATGACTTTTAGCCACGGTCAAAATAGGCCTTTAGCGTCGGTTTTTCAGCATGGTATATGCAGGGGACGCTAAAGGTATATTCTTTTTGCGTCGGGTAAGTAGGCAACACTAAATGTTTTTAGCGTCGGTTAGATTACCGACTCAAAATTGCCATTAACCGATGCTCTTGCTTGGACAATTGCGTCGGTCTAATAAAGTGCCGATGCTGGAAGTTGTAATTAAATACGTCTGTTTATCAAAAAACTGACGCTGAAAGTTAATATTAAAGGCGTCGGTTGTTAAAATTGCCGACGCTATATGTTTATGTTAAAGGAGTCGGTCGTTGAAAAAGCCGACGCTATATGTGTATGTTATAGGCGTCGGTTGTTCAATAAAACCGACGCCTAAAGTATTGAAAAAAAATAAATATTCTTTTCATTTTTATTGATATCCTAAACCTGCTTTTTACAAATACCAGCATTCCCACAAATTTAACTGAATAATCAAATTAACTAGGAATCAAATTGAAATTAAAGTAGGTATCAAGCTATCTTTTCATACACACATTGAACAAAAAGTACGATACATTGAATTTTAAATACAATCAAAATATTTTTGATAACGTAATAAATGACAATATGTTCCCAAAAAATATTAATGTTCATTTGACATCATCGAATTAGTAATATTGACGTTGAAAAATCCAGCAAATCATCATTTAGCTTGGGAGGTCCAACACTCAAGAATCTTAGCAAAGTCCAGCACCTACATAATATAGTCACACATATACAATATTAGTTAGTAATATTTTGGTACATAATTAACAACATATATAAGATTGTATGTCTCATTTTTCTAGATTTGTCTAAAGTTATTATCGTACGTGATTATAGACATTCGACAATAAAATTTTTTGCCCAAAGCTCTCGAATCTCATTGATTTCCTTCTTAGTATATCTTCTTGAACCAAGACCCTTTCAAATGGAAATGATAAAATATTTAGAAAAATATTGAGTTTAGATGTTTGTAAAACAATATCAAATATTTTTTGATATTGACCCTTTTAGTAGGAAACTTTTTTAAATTATAATAATCGTAACAAGGACACATGAGCATGTCCCCTTTTGCATGTTTCTCCGCACATTCAATGAAGTGCTTGACGCCACTAATATACTCATGGGTCGCCCGTGATATTTTGTACATCCATGTACGACGATCCATTTTTTAATTTTATACAATAAATAAAAGACAAGTCAGTAAAGACAAGTTGCAAAAATAAGGAACTAAAAACTACCAATCAAAGAAATAAAATATATATTACCAAAGACACATTGTAACTCAAAAAATATATTTGGTATATCTTTTAGTAATATTAACCTAAAAATAAAAATTAAATTTAACTAACAATAAGTATTTTACTAATCTTTATCTCAAATTCCACCTAAAATGAACAATGCCAATCCATATATCTACATATTTGTTAAGAATACACTTTACTTTTTTTTTCTTGTTTTCCTATTTACACATGAACTAGGACTAAATAATATATTAATCATCATCTAACTATTTACTCTACACTATCATCTAACCAAATTAGAGAAGTGATATTCTGACATTTTCTCGCTTTTCAGATGTTTGTTGAGGAAATGATGGAGTTAGTTGAGTTGGATGTGCTGATAAATACTCTAATTGGATTATTCACCAAGACCATAATATTTATAGGAAGCTCGAGTTCAGCAAGTTTAAGGGATTCAAGTAACAATCTTTATCTCGTGTATGTTATTGGTCGTTTTATTTTGTACGAGGTCGTTTAATGACAGAGATGTCACATATGTATATGAATGTGTGATACTGACACATTGGGTGATTAACATAGATACTTAATCTGTGTTAGTGCTTTCTCCGGTGGAAATGCTTTTATCGCAACTGTTTGCGCTTGGATCAGAGTAATAGCTAACAAATCCCGGCTCTTCTTCATATGTGATCAAGTCAATTTTTTTAAAAGCATTAGCATTAGGCGAGAGTCAAAAGTGTCTGTTAGCTAGCTTTTAAACAGATACGACCCTATTAATAAATAGGGCTTTAATATTTAACAAAGTCAGTTCCTCTTTCTTGAATTATTGGTGAAAATTAATTAAATATTAAAAATACAGATATCACCGTTATTTTCACAGATTATCAGCATTCATAGATTCAAATCGCTGCATAAAATTAAAAAGGTAAGCTGATTTCATAATTATACATACTTACATATATGTTCATATATTGATTCCTTGATTTCGTGTTAATTGTTACTCTGTGTGTGTCTGTAAGATCGGTGAATTGTGGTTCTGAATTATTGGTAGGAGGTGCTGATTGATGCGGTAGACTCGAATAAGCTGATGGATCTGACTCGCTCCACTTTCAATGATGATAACGTGTTATTTGACGCGTTTATCAATTCTCAGGAGGCGAATAAGGACCTAATCTGCCTTATCTGGGTTGAATGATCTGTGACTTCCTTTTAAAACGGTGAACTACGACCTGATCAGTCTTCAGAATGCTAGTACCTTTGGTTTGAAATTATTTTCAATGAAGAAGAAGCGGACAAAGATGATCAAATCCAAAGAAGGAATTCAACCGGTTTGCTCATTAGCCTCTGGTGATCAGTGTTCTGTTGCTAAGGGGATCATCAACATCGCTAATTGTGCTGCTGCTGATTATCGCAGTTCGTATTCTTTGTTGGCAAATTACTTGCATCTTGACTGGTTCTGTAATTATTTAGCTTTCTGAATAATTTTATGTTCGATATTGATAATGTTCCTGACTTTGAATAATTGATTTCCTTATTATTGGGCTACTCCATTCACTTGCGCTTGTTTTAGCATGAAACATTTTCAGCTGGTAATTTTTAGTCAGTGATATGACTTCTGTTGATACTTGATATTTTAATAGTAATACGCATATAGTAATCTGCTGGTATTTTTGTAGTACAGATTGAATGGAGTGATGATTTAGAACTCATGAAACATATCCCCTACTAATAAATTCTTCTTTGTGAGATTGTATTATATTGTAACAAAATTATACATACAATGATGTATATTACATTCATTCAAAACTTACTACAAAATTAATATAACTAAAAGTTTTATAACATATTATCATGGAAGCTCTCAATGAGGTTCCACTTTTAGTAAAGAAGCTTGCATGTAACGTTGTTGAAAGTTTAAAGTTGGCTACACAGTTGTAATTTATATTAAAATTACATAGGCCATATTTTTCTTTATTAAACAGATACGACCCTACTAATAAATGCTTCTTTGTGAGATTGTTTTGGAACTTTGGTTTTCTTTTGTATGGCCCTGGTTCTTTTGCTTGGTATCAGTTTCTTGAACGGTGCATGCCAAAGCGAACAATCCAAAATATAGTGATAAAGGTACACACATCCCCTGGGATTCTATATTCAACTTGTTAAAAAAAGTAGATATCTTGTATAAGGAGAACTATATTTCAAGTACTAATAGTAATATGTTCTGTTATTGCAGGTTTTGTTGAACCAAATCGTACTTGGTCCATGTGTAATTGCTGTTGTTTTTGCTTGGAAAAATCTATGGCTAGGAAAGCTCTCTGAGCTTCCCAATAAGTACCAAAAAAATGCGCTTCGTATACTTCTATTCAGTACAAACTTGTTTTTTATGGCCTTTTTACTGTAATGGTTCCTATGATATTGTATATTAACATAATATTTTATGGGATTTATGCAAGATTTAGGTTTTGGATCCCTGTTACTGCATTGAATTTCTGGTCTCTCTCTCAATTTGAATTGCTTGATTGAACACAAACATACACATATTTATATATGTATATAATTATATATACTTCCATATCTTATAAATCTATAGGGCATAGGGGTTCATATTAGAAGTTCTTTCGGACAAAGGGAACATCTATTCCTAATCTAGTTCTATAGGAGGCTCAGCCCACCTCATACACTCCTCGAATGTAGTCTTGATGTTTGGATCTTCCTTATGCATTACCAGATATTCGGTACCATCACACACAACTCTGTACTTATCTAACCTTGAATTCGTCGAACAATCCCATAATAACTCGAGTGTTGAAAATGATTATCATAAAAGGGCGAGTAAATGGTGTTAACAATTTTTCCTAAACCAGAGTTAGTAGCATTATCACGTTAAGGCCAGAGTGCATATGCCAGGTTATAAATGATGGTGGTTCTCTCGGGCTCAGCATCAACCGAACCCAGGCTCCGGCTTTGCCTACTACATACAATGTTAAAACTCAAGACCTCAGCAGGTGTAAAGGTAACAATTCACTTATACAACCTGTGTTGACTGAGATTCTATTCGCACTTACAGGAAATACATATATTATCAACACATAGTTTTGTTCCTTACTTATATTTGATTCCATCTTGGTAGCAGACAGTCTGAATAGAACTCCAGCGAGAAACCCAGATTCAACCAAAGACGCACCTCCAGGTAATTCAGTTTTAACATTCCTTGTCAATCCACGTGATTTTGTATCTTATTGATATCGGTAACAATACTTTTCTCGCCTTGAATACCATTACAGATTCTAAAAACATGTTCTAAATATATGATTATTAACTAGTTATTATTTAAGAAACATGTACTGGTTCATCACATGGAAGCCTCAACAATTTGGCAAATAAACTAGCCATGATCCTTTAAGCAAATAAACCAGCCATAATCCCAAGCCATACTGTCAACACCCAAACTCTTTGCCAGTTATCATGTACGAAGTAATTAATATCTTTATATGGTGTCGAAATTATTGGGTCTATTACAAGTTGATATTGCATTGATTAAATAGGCTGTTGACTAAATTGTGAACCATATTGTCATTACTTTTTACCACATTAATGTCATAATTAAAAAAAAATTGAAATGTCTGTTCTTCTTGTAGAATGACGCAGTCCTAAAGGCATGTGATAAGCCACCCAAAACTGCACAGATGGACAATGAGGGATTACAGTCAAAGAAAGAATGATTTAGTAGTACGAATCAAAATGTAGTGTAACCAAAAGGTAACAATGTCACTCATCAGCCTTGCCCTTCTTCTTTTCCGTCAAATTTGTGTTGTCTAACTAATTTGTGCATTGTTATCTTTGAGGTATCTTGCAGTTAGGGACATGCTGGTAAAGGAGGACACTTAAAAAAAAGTGGACCAAACGCTTGCGTCTAAAGTCGAGGAAAATATGAAGAGTTTCTATTGTTACTATTTATTAAGTTTATCTTTTTTTTTCTAATGTTTAGTAAAGAACCTGAACTATATTATTTAGTTAAAATAATTGTTGTTGTCGTAGTTTTAGACATTTGATGGTTTGAATGTTTGAGTTAGTTTGGACGTAATACATTTTGTGGTATGTAATGATATTTTGGGATTGTTCGATTTCGAATAGCAGAATTTCATGTAGTATTGCTTTTTACGTATGAAAAACATGTTAATGGTATATATGTTCAATTTATAAAGAAATCATGTCAAATTAATATAATACAAATTATTATAAAAAATGGGGCCCACCAGTGGGGCCTACATGTGGGACCCACTGGTGGGCCCCATTTTTTTTGAAAATTCTGAGTCCAAAGGTAACATACATATTGTGATACTATAGACATAGATTAATGTTAACTTTGACGACTATTGTAACACAAAAGTGAAAGTTACACTAGGGCAAAATTAATGTTATCTTAGGGGCCAAAGGTAACTCGAAAAAGCAACTTAATTTTTATGTTACCTTTGAAAGAGCTATGTCATAAGTCCAATCATGTATGAGGATTTAGGAATAACTTTTATGTAATTTTTTTTTATTTCATTGATATTAATAAAAGACTTGTTTTGTTTTTATTGCGGGCTCTATCTATTTAATTGTTTAAATAAGATATACCACAGTTTAGAGTAAAGCTTTTTATGGATTGTGATGAGATCATAATAATGAGACCTAAAAGATGATAACTCTAAACTTAAATAGTTCATGGTCGTAGGATTACTAACTGGTAATTAATAATCCGCAAAGATCGGTACATACTATGCTTGCTTCATTATGAAGGATGTCTGTTCTCATAGACATTTGTGTGGTGACACTATAGCTAGTATGTAGGTGCTTATTATAGAATAAGTTCACTGAACATGACTCACACAGCTGAACAACTGATGGAGTTAACTCACGTATCAGCAGTTGTTCACATAGTGATAGTTGTACAAGTATCCTTAGACTTGAGGTCATCATAGTCATCTTGTGTACACTGAACTATGCTTTGGTTTAGTTCTTAGTCTCAAAGAACAATTATAAGGGCTCTACTGGGTATAGGAATTTGTACACGAAGATAGTGTATGATCAACAAAGGATCTACCCCTTCCAGTGAAGGAAGAGAATGTTCAATGCTGATCCACTTATGCTAGTTCAGGAATCTCTGGCCAAAGTGAATGAAATTAGAAAGGAGTTTCTAATTTACATTAAATAGAACTAAGCATAGTGAATGGAAAAGCAAGTGATTAAATAATATAGGCTTGACACAAGTTCCATGGCTTGTATTTAATCGTGACATTGCAGGGTAGAAGGAATTGATTGTACGATAACTACTCTCTGAATAGGTTCTTGGTATTCCAAGCAGTGAATTCGTATTATCCGGATAGTCGCGATATGCTGAGAAGTATCCCTCATGATGTAGAATAAATATGATTAATTAATTAATCTTATTTAATGAATTAGAGAATTTATATAAATAATGATAAAATAGTTTTATTATTATTTATTTCTAATACTGGCTTAATATTGAACCTACAGGGTCACACCATAAAAAAGAATGATTTAATGGTGGAGGAATTAATTAATAAATAATTAATTGGCAAATTTAATAATTGATTAAATAAGATTTAATTGATTATAAATTAATTAAGAAAAGGTTCTAAATATTATTAATTAAGAATTTAATTTTTGGAAATTAAATCAAGTGAGAGAATTATTTCTAAAGAGTTTAGAAAAAAGATTAATAATTAAAAGGTGTTTTAATTATTAGTGAGAATAATAAAGGGTTAATAATAATAATATTTTATGGGAAAATTTTCAGCTAAAAATATTGCCTATAAATATACTATTATAAACCCTATTTTTGCCTCAACCAAAAAGATTTACAAAATCCTAATTCTCTCCATCTCCTCCTCCTTCATGACATCGTTTTTGCTTCTTAAGGTAAACATATTGAACTACGAATTAAATATTATTTTTTTGCATGGACCCTGCAGAAGGTTTCAGTTTTTTTTTAAGATTAAATTTACGTTTTCGCTGCGTTTAAGTGCTAAAAATCCTTCAATGCTATCAGAGCTACTTGCGAAAAGTTTTTAATTCGTTTATGTGTTTAACTGTTTTCGATATATGAGCATGTACGTGATTCACCATGATTTGATGTTGATATAATATGCTTATATATGTATGGTTTTGAATATATGATATTCATATGAGTTGTATAATCATCATAAGATGATTATGTAATCTGTATATATACTGATATATATATATGATTTATGTTTGTTCTAATTTTGAGAATCATAATAAATACGGATTCTGAATTGGCTGCTGCAGATATGCTGAAACCTGGGCCTGGTATCCGATTTACGCAAACGAATACCCTATTCCATAGGTAAACGAACGTCTGAACAAAACTGATAGTTAAAGCTATCAACCACTCGTCTGTAAGGCATTTGACGTCTTTTACTACCCGTTAACAGTGATTCTTGTTTTTCTGATTTGATTATGATTTTTCTGATTTTTGTCATATTTTTTTTATGATTAGATCATGGATAATATGATATGTTAAGATCAGATTATGTGTTTTAACATGCTTTTATGTGTTGTATGAGCATGGTGGATGGTTATAGCCTTTCGACCTTAGTGTAATGGTTTTGGTTTTGGTTTTAAATATGACTTGCCTGTCGTCAATCTTTGTAATCATAAATCTCGAATGTAACTCGAGTTATTCTTGTAAGTTCTTTAGATTAGTTTTACTTTCAATCATGTAATGTAGTTGAAGACTCAAGAAGGCTATCCAATGGAGGTGATACAAAGAAGAAGATGAGGCATACAAGAAGTCTCAACAAAGAAGAAGACTTATGTAATAAGTAGTTGTATTTATTTCCATCACCATACATGGGCTTGATAAAGATCACATAGGATGGGGATAACCAAACACATTTACTTTATTGCACTTTACATTTACTTGTTTATTTAATTTTATATATGAGATATATGCCTATGTTTACCATGCGATGATAGATATAGGTGAACTTAAATCAATATAAGGCGTGCTCTAGAAAATCAAGAATTGGAATCATTTCTTGCCTTAACAATAAATATTATGAATACGATCATGAGATTCTTGTGTTTATGAAACACGTAATTGAATATGAATTTTCAATATTTAGAAAAAGGATGATTCTGTCAACAACAAATTTCTATCTGTAAGAAAGGGTTATTAAGTGACGCCTCTTGACAATGCTCCACCCGATCTGGGAATCATCTGATTATCGATTATTGTTTTGAAATATTTAATTTAAAAGGAAGAATCTCTTTATAATATGATTATGATTGTAACGTAATATAATCCCTCTAAAATTAAATAATATCAAGTAGTAATTGGCCAATGACACAACGGGCTTGTGTCGGTCATAGCCTTCTAACATGGTAGAAAGTGGTTCTTATTTTTAAATCATTGTCGTTTCGTGCTACAGCCGAGGGCTTTGATTTCGAAATAAAAAATACTTGTATATTACATAGAGATGTGTACATTGAATTAGAATCTAAAGGTCGGTACGTGCTACAGCCGTGGGCCGTTGGAGACTGATTCAATTGTACGAAATGTTGGGTTAGACTTGACTTAGAATATTGAGTTTGTCATGCCACAGCCGTGACTCAATTATTCAAGAGGCTAAAGTTATATTAGGGAATAACATAAGAAGTAATTGATAAGAGTTGCCTGCCTATTGAATATCACATGACGTTTCGTGCCACAGCCGAGGTTGTGTGATGGAATGTAGGATTCCTATTCCCACTAGCATTATGAATGCTTAATTTTCACTTAGGGGGTTGAAACAATTAGATAAACTAGTGGGAGACACTTATGAATAAAGACCCGATTTATATAGTGTTTCTGAAATGAAATTGAATATTTGCTAAGTGTTGTTATGTGTTTATCATTTACAGATTTACTATATTCGTCATGTCTTTTGCACTATCACTCCGAAGCATACTAGATGCTCACAAGTTGACGGGTCCTAATTTAGCTGTTTGTTTCCACTGTAATAAGTTGGGGCACTGGAAGAGGAACTGCAAGGTTTACCTTGTATAATTGAAGAAGAAGAAGGGTAGTAAGACTACCGCTTCTGATTCAGGCATGTTCATGATCGAAGTTAATATGTCACTAGGTCAAATTTCTACTTGGGTATTAGATACCGTCTGTGGTTCTCATATTTGTAATTCGTTGCAAGGACTAAAGGGAAGTAGGACTCTTGAAAAAGATGAGGTGATTCTACGTATGGGCAATGGAGCAAGGGTTGCGGCCATATCTGTAGGATCATTTAATTTACATATGCCTACGGGCAAGACTATTATTTTGAATAATTGTTTTCATTTATTATTAAGAATAATGAATGTTCTATCCTTAGAGATAATGTTCTTTTTGGACGTGGCATTTTAAATAATGGTCTGTATGTATGTGACATAGAGCATGATTTACTTCAGATTGAACAAACAAATAAAAGAAAACGAGATGATGAAAATCTGACCTATTTATGGTACTGTAGGCTAGGTCATATTAGTGAAAATAGACTGCGGACATTGCATAAGGAAGGGTTACTTGACCCCTTTGATTTTGAATCATATCTTGCATGCGAGTCTTGTCTATTGGGTAAAATGACCAAATCTCCATTTAGTGGACATGGAGAAAGGGCTGCAGATTTGCTAGGATTGGAACACACAGATGTATGTGGACTAATGTCTACGCAAGCCATGGATGGATTTTCATACTTCATTACTTTCATAGATGATCGATCTAAATTCGGATATGTGTATTTGATGAAACACAAGTCTGAAGCCTTTGAAAAGTTCAAAGAATATAAGTATGAATTGGAGAAATAAACCAAACATAGTAATATAACTCTTCGAGCAGATCGAGGTGGTGAATACTTGAATGGAGAGTTTCTAGATTATCTCAAAGAAAATGGTATAGTCTCCCAGTGGACTCCTCCATATACTCCACAGTTGAATGGGGTATCTAAAAGGAGAAATTGAACTTTGTTAGACATGGTTCGATCCATGATGAGCTATACGAATCTTCCAGTATTCCTATGGGGTTATGCATTGGAAACCTCAGCATATTTACTGAATAAGGTGCCTTCCAAATCTGTTCCTCAAACACCATATGAGATATGGAAAGAAAGGAAACCGAGTCTTAAACACGTTAAGATTTGGGGATGTCCAGCTTATGTCAAGAAAGTTGACCCAGATAAGCTGGAATCTCGATCCATAAAATGTAATTTTGTGGGATATCCAAAAGAGACTTTGGGGTATTACTTTTATACCGATCATCGGGTGTTGTCTCCAGACATGCTACCTTCTTGGAAAAGGAGTTTATCCTTGAAGGAAACAGTGGGAGCAAAATTGAACTTGATGAAGTTCAAGAAGCACAAACTACTACGGATCAAGTGGAAACACCTGTTCAGACTGAACAACCTTCTGTGGAACAACCCATTCGTAGGACAGGGAGAGTACCTCGCCAACCTGAGAGGTATTATGGCCTTGTCATTGAGAATGATAATGAGTTATCAATCATTGATGATGACGTCCCTATGACCTATAATGAGGCAATGGGTAGTGTTGACTCAGAGAAATGCCATAGTGCCATGAAATCCGAAATGGAATCTATGTATACCAACCAAGTATGGACTCTGGTTGAGGCGCCTGAAGGTGTTAAACCTATTGGGTGCAAGTGGGTATACAAAAGAAAGATTGGAGCAGATGGCCAGGTGGAGACCTATAAGGCCAGGCTCGTGGCAAAAGGATTCAAACAAAGGCAAGGGATTGACTTTGATGAAACTTTTTCGCCTGTAGCCCTGTTAAAATCAATTCTAATTTAAATGTATATTGTTTCTGATCAAGTCCAAACGACCTCATCTGTTAATCATGCATTTTCTAATTTAAATGTATATTGTTTCTGATTAAGTCCAAATGACCTCATTTGTTAATCATGCATTTTCTAATTTAAATGTATATTGTTTCTGATTAAGTCCAAACAACCTCATTTGTTAATCATGCATGTTCTAATTTAAATGTATATTGTTTCTGATTAAGTCCAAATGAAATTTAAATATTAATTCGGCTAGATGCTCAATCAATCATTTTTCGGATGATTGCGAATGATGCGTTTTATTTTGTAATATTCAGTAACTTTCACTAATAATCATATACTATCTAATTTTTCATTGTTACCATCCAAATAAAGTAGTCGATTAATCATGCATTTTACTGATTTATTTATCTACACTTGCAGTTACCACCACCATCACCGCGCCCCATGTTTTTCAAAAAAACATGGAAAAAGTAAAAAAGGCTCGATGTAGAGGGGATGCTGATAAAATGGTATGCTATTACCATTGCGTTTGATCGATTAGTCACCTTTATGATTTTCACCTATTTAAATTTATAATCTATTTAATTGTATACTGATGTCTTGTAGTTGCCACCACCTCCACTATGCGAGTATAAAAAGTTGAAACTGGATAAAATGAGGGCAAATAATGAAGTTTATAAATCACTCGGGTTGCCTCAGATAGTTTCTACTTTTAAAGATGCAGTGGAGTCGAGTAGTAAATTAAAAGGTAAAAAAGGAAAAGAGACAGTTATTGAGGAAGTCGACTCATAATATGTTCCGGCAAATGAAGGGGACGTTGAAAGCGATGATTCGTCTGAGTTATACGTTATTTGATTAATTTTTTTTGTTATTGTTGGCTTAATAAACTTTAATACCAAGTATGGTTAATTAATTCTAAACATAAATGGCAGGACATTGAATCTGTTAAGTAAAAGAAAATTGATGTTGGGCCAAGGACTCGTTCATGAGCCAATGCAGCCCCTGAAAATCTGGCACTGCAACTGAGAGGGCAGCTACAAGGGCTTATTGTCCATAACCTGATAAACCAACATCCACCAAGATTTTCAGACAGTCAAGCAATGATGGACCATCCCCTGGTACGGTTGCTGCATACTTCGCGTTACGAGACCGTCAAATGAATAATGATGAAGCTCCGATGAATTAGAATGTTGTTGAATTCGAAATGGAACAGAATGCAGATGTGGAAGTCCAAGAAGGTAACATGTATTCGTGTTTTTGGTTAATTGTCATTTTATATTTAGTAATACAGTTTCACTGATCGTACCTTATTTTTTTTGTACCTGGTATATTAAGTACGTGCTCCTAGAAAACGTAGAAAGACCGGCAAAAATGACTAAGGTTCATGGAAGGAACCGTAATGAGAAAGTGGTCATCTCATTGAATGCAAAGGGTCAAGCAATTTCAGATATAGAAGGAGATGTAACAGAGCTAAGTAATTTCTTGGGGATATTGGAAAGGGATAATGTATCGCTGACTTATGTCAATTGGCACGTTGTTCCCGATCAATCGAAACAGAAATTGTGGGAGTATAGTCTTGTGATTAAATCACTTTCCAAATTTCTACATTATATTAATAAATTATAGTCATTCTTTTTACGCTTAATATATTACAGGGCAAGTATGTTATTCCCGATGAAGGAAGGAAATGGGTTTATACTACCCTTATTAATGCTTGGAAACTACACAAAGCTCGTGTAAAAAGAGCTCATTACACCAAATACAACACCGATGAGGATATACTGGATAATAAACCAAACCGGGTCCCATTAGAGGATTTTAAAATGTTGTTAAAGTACTGGGGGATGAGGCGGTTCAGGTAGTAAATAGAAAAAGTTTATTACTTAAATAGTTGCTTAACATAAACTAGCATGATCTGTGTACTTGTTTTTATTTTATGAAAACTGCTCTGATTGGGGTATTTTGTTGTAGTTTTACAGAAATTGGCTAGGGAAAATGCTGATAATCGTAAGTCATTGGTTGAGACGCACACATTGGGTCGTAAACGTGTTGCCCTAGTTGTTGAAAAATTGGTAATTGTTTTTAATTTTGCAAGTTTATTTTTCACACAATGATTTACATTATGGTTGTTTGTTATCGTAAATTGGTCATATATTTTATCGTTTCCTTTTAGGTATGCTTATGTTATGTAAGAATTTTTATATATTATTTATAACATGATGGGTGTTTTATTTAAGTGTGATGGTTTTATTCAAGTATGGTTGTTAAATAGATTTTTGTTTTTTTAGGGAAACAAAGATTAGTCTAAGGTTAAGTTTTTTTATCTATATGACAGTAGGAGTACTAAATAGTTAATACAAACATATTTCCAGGTTAAATTTCTCCTGCATCCCCACTTAAAAATCTTCTTTCCTTTCTATTTTTACTGATATTAGGTTTTTCGAATGCTGTCCTCTGAAGGATATTTACTCATGCATGCATCTCTTTAACTTAGTTCATATTTTGCTTTAAGTGCTTGTGTATCTTAGGTTTTGAACCTGTTTTTGCAGTATGGTTACAACTTTATGTCTTTTTCGATAAACGATTATGTCTTGATTGTACGGTCGTAATTTTATGTCTTTTCTGGTCTAAATTCTGTAATGCTAAATATTACTCCATCTGTATTGATCGAGATCGATCAGTCTTTAAAAACCATGATTTTGTGCCGATCAACTAAGTATATTTGATTATTTAAATACCACTATTTTTCAGGCATTTAAAGGACTACGTTTGTACATTTTTGACAGAAAAGGCTGATCCGAATCTTGAGCATCCAAGCGATGCTCAAATACATTCAATCACTCGTAAGCGAGAAGAAGGGCGGGAATACAAGTCAAATACTGAACAAATGAAGGAGAAACTTGTAAGTATATTTTATTGTATAGAGGCGGTTTATATTAATGGCATATTTAGCTACTGCACTAACCAATTTTTGCAGGCAAAAATTCAGAAGTTGATGGAAGAGGGAAAGGAGGCTGAAGTAAATGCAGTTGCTTCTAATAGAAAGGCCCATGCACCTAACTAGCTACTTGGAAGGACCGGTACTAAGTCGTTCTGAACGTCAACTGAGGCCTCAACTGCACATCAAAATTGGAGGCCAAGTTCAACAGGAAATTCCTGGAGAACATGGCTTGGATGGTGAAAAATTTGGGAGAAGCAAATCCTAGTATGACATTCAATCTCGAAGATGTATGTGCCATGGTATCCAGTGATCAAGAGGAAAATGGTACTCCAGTCACTCAAGGCACTCAAGGCGCAACTTCTTAGTGACTTTGTTCTTTGGTATTTCTGTTCATTTGAAGAAAGATTTGATGTAATTTTGGTGTTTTAAATTTATAATTGGGTGTATGTAGTTTAGTACTTTCATATATTTAGAACTTGTTGGATGCCCGATAGGGCTGTTTATGTTGGATGCCCGATAGGGCTATTTTTGTTGGATGCTGATAAGGTTGTATTATTGGATGCCATTTATGGCAGGTATCATGTAAAAACAGACCTTTAATGTCCAAATTTTATGTTTGCAAGTATTGCATTTTCCAGAATATTATGTTGCATATTGCATTATATTGTGTTGTATTTGATTATAATACTGTTGCAACTTAAAAAATGGTGTTGCATAATGTGGTATATATTGTTGCAATTGAATGAAAATAGTGTTGCATATGTATCAAAATGGTGTTGCATAAACAATATGGGCCCCACATATGACGTGGAAAAAAAGGTCCCACTACTGACGTGGCATTGTGGGCCCCACATGTTGATGTGGCATTATGGTCCCCAAAGCTGACGTGGTAAGATGGGACCCAGCTAACATGACATGTTAACGTGGCATGCTGATGTGGCATGCTGATGTGGCTCTGGAACCCCCTGTTGCTGACGTGGCATCTGATGTGTCAGTTGCCACGTAGGACCAAGTGTACTATCCTATCAGGTCTAATGCAACACTTTCTGTTGTTGCCAATAGGTGATTTACTGTTGCAAAATCCACCCGATGCAATACTTTCAAGTGTTGCACAAAATGTTGCATTAGGTGTCTACGAGCACTTTCATATTGGCAACCTCTCTTGGTGTTGCCTATTATCTTATGCAACACCATTTGGGCCTTATGCAACTGTATAGTAGGGGTTGCCTATGTGCACTTATGGCGTAGTGTATGTTGGTAACTTTAATTCTTCTAGAATTGTTCTTGCAGCTTCAATAAGAGATTAGTTTTTCCTTTCCACCACTCCAATTGTTGTGGAGTTCTAGCTGCAGAAAACTCATGCATAATCCCATTCTCTTCACAAAATGATCTTATCACAGAATTCTTGAACTCAGTTCCATTGTCACTCCTGATTCTTCTTACTTTGAAGTCAGGATGATTGGTGACTTGCCTTATGTGACTGATGATGATTTCACTAGCTTCATCTTTAGACTTTAGAAAATATATCCAAGAGAACTTTGAGAAATCATCTACAATTACTAGGAAATATATTTTCCTTGAGATGGATAAAATATTGACTGGTCCAAACAAATCCATGTGCAATAGTTGCAAAGGTTCTTCAATTATTGAATCAAGCTTCTTTTTGAATGATACTTTAATCTGCTTTCCTCTCTGGAAGGCATCACACAATCCATCCTTAGTAAACCCCACTTGAGGGATACCTCTTACCAACTCTTTCTTGACTAGCTCATTCATGGTCTTGAAGATTAGATGGGACAGCTTCTTGTGCCATAGCCAACTTTGATCTTGACTTGCTTTACTAGAAGACAAGTTACTGAGTCTGCATTTGATAAGTTGAAGTCAGCTAGGTATACATTCCCTTTTCTCACTCCAGTAAGAAGCACTTTGTTGCTCTTTTTGTTTGTCACAACACAGGCTTCAGAATTGAAAGTGACTGAGTTGCCCTTATCACAAAGCTGGCTGATACTCAAAAAATTATGCTTGAGTCCATCCACTAGGGCAACCTCTTTAATGATGACATTATCCTTTGAAATCAAGCCATATCCCACAGTATAACCCTTGTTGTCATCTCCAACAGTGATACTTGGGCTAGCTCTTTCCTTGAACTCAGTGAGCAGGGTAGAATCTACAGTCATGTGCCTTGAGCAGCCACTGTCTAGATACCAAAGATTCTTTCTATTTCCCTGATTTCTTAAAGAACTGGTCTCTGCTTCATCTGATTTGGCCATTAGGGCTAGATTGACATAGCTTGTTTCTTCATCTTCATCCAATCCATCTATAGCCCAGTCATTCTCCTGTGTGATGAAAGCCCTTTCCTTTCGTTTGAGCAACTCAAAGTATTTCTTTTTATAATCAACAGGCTCAAACTTATTTTCGCTGGAATCAAACTTTCTACACTCACTAGCAAAATGATCTGCCAAGCCACATTTGAAACACTTGAATTTTGACCTATCAACCATGTTTTTATTTGGCTTGGCTGGTCCAAAATTCTTCTTGAATTTGATCTTGAAAAATCTCCTGGATAAAAATGTAGATGCTTATCAATATCATCCATGTCATCTTGGCTCAACTAATCTTCATTCTCAGTTACCAGCCCTTTACCCATGCTTTCATAGACCTTTGATGTAGACTCAACAAATTCCACCTTCATCTCTTTCTCCTTTTCCAACTTAGCAATAAGTGCAATGGATCCTCCCTTCTTCCTTCGTTTCTCCATCCTTTCATCTTGATCTATTTCAAGCTCATAGGTTTTAAGGATGCCATACAGCCTCTCCAAGGTGAATTCCTTGTAATCTTGTGAATTTAACAATGAGACTGTCATTGGCTTCCACTCCTTTGGGAGAGATCTAAGGAACTTGAGGTTAGATTCTTTTGTTTGGTAGACTCTTCCATGCAGTTTTAGAGCATTCAGTAGCTTCTGAAACCTACTAAAAATGTTAGTCAGTGACTGACTCTCTTCACAGTGAAAGTGCTCATATTGTTGAATCAAGAGTTGCATCTTATTCTCCCTTACTTGATCAGTACCATCACAAATAATCTGTATTGTGTCCCAAACCTCTTTCGTTATTTTACAGTTAATGATCTCATCAAACATATCACCATCAACACCATTAAACAATATGTTCATGTTCTTCTTATCTTTCCTGACTTGTTCAATGTCTGGATCAGACCATTCATGCCTAGGTTTTGAAACTGATGGTTCATTCCCTATAACATCTCTCATAGGGACGTGACGACCTCTTTCAATGCAATCCACAGAAGCTTCTTCTTGAGAAAGAAGATGTAAGTGCATCTTCACCTTCCAGTGGTGATAGTTGTCTTTATCCAGAAATGGAATTTCAACTCCAACATCCTTTTTGTTCATCTTGTTGATTGTTGTGATCTTTACACTCTTTGTACTTCAAGAGCTTGCTCTGATACCAATTGTTATTTCTAAACAATACAACAGGAATTACAGAAGGGGGGTTGAATTTAATTCTGGCTTCTTTTTGAAATTATTCTATCTTAATACATATAACAGTGTTTGATTTGCAGTAATGCGAAATGGAAAAGTATTTGAAATCAAAACACTAAGTAATAAAACACATGGCTTTAAAACTTTCTGGTGGATTTGAATGTATCCACCAGATATATATATATATATATATATATATCAGATTGAGAATTCTGTGAAACTTTGGATAGCTCATAGCTGCTTTACAAATTGAAGAAACAAAACTACAGAGAAATTCTTACAGAATATAGCTTTATATGTTTCTCAGAAAATAAGCTTGCTTAGTTATTTGTTCTACTTGCTACACTTGGTTTATATATCACCAAGTTTACATGACATTAAGATAATATAATAAAATAAAACTATATCTAGTCTAACTCTATGCTACTTCATTACTTTATTCCAGCATCTTTGAACATCTTCTTAGTTGCATGAAAATGGTAACGTTTCTTTGTTCTAAAAATCCTGATTAACAGGCTACCACATTCCTTTTGCAAACACCTGATGCATGTGACTGTGTTGTTACTATCAACAACTATTTAAATATGATCATCCGTCGAGATTATGTTTAACATCCATCAGGAATATGTTGATCATCTGTCGAGGGCCTTGTAGATCATCCGTTGGGAGTCTATCTTTCACTTGACTCTATTTCACTTATACAGAATTACAAGACATCTCATATTTATAATTAGCCAACCTATTCTGTATATCTATCTAGAAGTCAATATGACTTAGAGAATCCTACAGAATCTACTAGACTAAAACATGTTATTTGCGGAAATGTGCTACAGTACTTATTTGTTACATAAGCTACACTCTCGATGGATGTCAAATTATCATCCGTCGGGACTATAAAGTTCATCCGTCGGGACTATATAAAAACATTCGTCGAGAGCTATAAAATCCAATAAGTTAAATCTACTAAGGTGTTTTGTTTAACTTATAATCTAGTTCACAACATATTCCTAATAGTTTCTTCAAAGCCCAATACGCTTTATGCTCTAACTCCGCAAGCAAATGACCCATCTTACCATATACCAAATGTAAAGGAGACATGCCTAGAGGAGTCATGAATGTTGTTATTTGGGCCCAAATAGCTTCATCTAGCTTCAAAGACCAATCTTACCTTGACAGACTCACAAATTTCTCTAAGATTCGCTTGATCTCTCAATTATAGACTTCAGCTTGCCCATTAGTTTCAGGATGATAAGTTGTGGCCACATAATGATTCACATGATCACTAGTACAAAAATGACTTTTAGCCACGATCAAAATAGGCCTTTAGCGTCGGTTTTTCAGCATGGTATATGCAGGGGACGAAGTCATTTTTGTCACAAAGATTAAACAGATTAAAACAGATTAAACATATAATGAGCTATGTTTTTTGTCACAAAGACATCAAAAATTTTCATAAGGGTGATGTCCAATGGTGTATTAAACATCTGATTCTTCATTAATGGTGATGTCTATTTTAGCATATAAACATCAGTATTTTCTTGAATAAAGTGATGTATATGTTTCATTTAGACTTGAATATGTTAGTCTTTGACATCAGTTGTTTTTCTGAAACTGATGTACATTGTGTTGTTTGACATCAGCGTTTTTTGGTTAAAAGTGATGTGTATACTGTCACATAGACATCAGTTTATTTTAAACAAAGTGATTTCTATGTTTCATTTAGACTTGAACCTGGATTTCTTTGACATCAATTTTTTACCTTAAAATGATGTACATTATTTTCTTGACATCTGATTTTCTTCTTTAAAAGTGATGTCCAATTGCTTTTGTAACTAACATACATCAAATATACGGATCTTGCAATCAGGTAGACTAAGGAAATAACAGGATTTGAATACATGCTTAAATACATAGTCTGTCCATTATCATCATCAAAATAAAGTGTATTTTACATTGAAAATTTTATTACTCAAATGGATACCCTAAAAAAATTAGCTTTCACGCTAAAATAAATAAATAAGTAATCAAGCGTCGTAACCGTACTATGGCCGGTAGGATATACATGCCCTATGTGTCTCTTACAACTCACTTTAAACATTGCCAAATCTGAAAGCCAGCAATGGATCTCCAGCAATGCATCTCCAGCGAATATGCTTAAATACTTTAAAATTACTAACCTCAGTAATGCATCTCCAGCAATAATCCTCAGCTTTTTCAGTGGAGGAACACTACAGCTAATCAAAAAATATATTTTAATTTATATACCAATTGCACATAAAAAGGACTAAAAAGCTGTTGATGCTTATATAAAATAGTTAAAAAAACATTGGCTGTTTTCAGTTAAATATAATTTAAATTTACAAGCACACAGAAACGTGAATAGAACTAAGGTGTGGGGTGAATGCAATAGACATTGCACCTACTATTCCAATTCCAGAAGGTATCAAGTCGGTTTTTATAACCATGGTATACAGAAGCATCTCCACATCTTTGTTGCCACCTACATTCAAGACATGATTCCAGTTGTCTTAATTGACTAATCCCTGACATATAACACGTCTTAATTGACTATCCCTGATATATAACGATTAATAATAACACAAACATCAAGAAAACCGTTCCTGAGCATTGAAATGGAAGCGATCAACATTATTCCAGTTGTCAAGATCATAAGCAACCATTGTATTCCAGTTTACACTCCCTGTTGCATTTCTTTTCTTCAAACCAATTTTAACTTGTCTTTTTACATGCCACATTTTCATGCAAGAAGCAACTGTTATTAGTTTGAGTTAGTATTAACAAAAAGGTAGTTTCATAAGACTCAAAGTGTACTAATAAGAAACTGGTATGGTACCATTTTTTGTGCAGGGCATCTGGACAAAAAGGCATGCATTATGAAAAAATGAAAATATGCAATAGTAGGAGGTCTAGCTATCTATGTAGCTAGATGGATTTCAGAGGAAGACAAAGGAGCAGCTGATGGAGGTCATTGACTAGAAGGCTATGCATGTATTTGATATTGTACGAACTAGTGGTTGTGCAATATATATATATATATATATATAATGTGATCAGAGAAACATTTTTGTCTACCTCTAGCTCTCTCTTCACACCACAGCTAGTTAAAAACAAAGAGACTGCAAACATGGCAGAGCTAAGTTACTGCTGTAATATATGGTCAAATCAAAACCCGGTAATTAATCACCATCCCCCTTACACATCATGTATCGAAAAATATAAGACCCCTTCATATAGAAAGCTTGCAGTAGTTTACAAACCTCAACCTGCAAATAGTCTTTCACAATCATCATTCAGCATGTCTTATATTATTTATGTCATCCTATTTCTTTCTCTGCATGCATGTAATGGCCTCCGTCTAGGCCTACATACTAACAAAGGCGATTTCATTGGCATAATTATTGCAATAAACCTACAGAATTACATATATAGATACATAATGCACTAATGCATCTTATAGTTATAGGTAGTTGAAACTTTAATTGAGATCTGGTGCAGAATATGAATAACTCAAACCTTTAGCACTTTAGAGATGAGGTTCTTCAAGCACAAGAAAATCATTTTGCTAAAACTGGCCAATAAAATATTGACCAGAGTTTAGCTTGTGCAGTTTCTGTCAAGGAGAATCCTTCTGAGGAAACCTTAACCAAAAAAATAACATAGGTAAAAGATTTAGATACTCCCCAGAAACATTTTCCAGCTCAAAAATAATTTAGACTAAAAGAGTATATAATCTAGGAACAAATCGGATTATTAGAAAATCAATATGAACCTGTGCTTTATGACCAAATATAGCAAGCTCACCTTTGGTATAGAAGTAGTCTCACGCAGCTCCTTTTTTTTGCTCAATTTTGTACCATGAAAGAGTTCATGAATAAGACAACCTAAACAATTTAAATAATTAAAATGTATAAATAGTATATTAAAATCTCCCAATAACATATATATATATATATATATATATATATAGTCGAAATGAGTCATAGTACTCTTTGAACCTTACCCTAATAAAAAAAATTCAACATGGGACTCTGGGTTTGTTTTTCTCCTTATCTGCAACCAAGCGAACCTGCAAACCAAACACATTCGCATAAATAAGTTGCTAACTTAAAGTTGATACAACTTTGCACCGAAGCCTATATCACATACATGTTATGTTTCTCCTGAAGCTGCATTCTTATCCAAATAGGCCACATTTAAAATATAAATATATGGCATCGTAGAAATGAACTACTATGCCACATAAGCTGTGCTCACCTTCAAATTGTACAGCTTCTGACGTGAAAACAATCACCACCAGTGCTAGTTTGTAGGCAAACTTTGGCCAAAATACCAGTTCAACATACTACCCTTTCCCTTACGAGGGAATATATATTTTAAATAAAATAATAATGTAAAACGAGACATTAAGTACCAGGGAATCGTGTGTACTTCAGAAATGTTTTTTATAGCCTTTAAATCCAAAAGTAGAAATTTTAGTATCAACAAATTCACATACTTCATACTTGATATATAATTGGGAATGAATGTAGATGCTAACATTATCTACAGATTTTACCTAGGTATAGGAAAAAAATTATCATTCTTGGTCTGTTGCTTGAGAATAATGGCCAAAAGGCACAATGAATCACTACTCTTACAACTTATAAACTCGCTACCATTCAGAGAAAACATCACCATAACACCACATATGTTTTGTTTCCCATTCTATCTTCTATGGACGACTGTTTCATTATTAGAACACAAATATATAAACAATGAATAGCTATTACTGCTTATAGATCAAATCAAATATATAAAGTTGGGGAATAACTTACTGCAAAAATTACTTCACTATCTTCCCCAGGAGCTTATCTGGTGCTAGATCCATCATAATTTCATTATACACCCATTTAGGAAATCATGCAAATGAAAATCATAATCACAGAAGAAACAATAACAAATTTAATATTTAGGAATATAATGCAGTACCCTTTGCTTTGCTTCTGAGTTCCATGCAGAAACCACCAATCATGTTAACAAAATCCATATTAAAAGAGATTGGGATAGATCCAACAAAAAACTAAAAACCAAGTACCCTATAAATATAAGTACATATCCCCTTCCATGTAAAAACTACAACCCAGTCTAATAGCTGTGAATAGAGTTGTAAGCTCATGCGTCTTCAGAGAAAGTCCTACGCACACAATTCACAAAAAATTGAACTCACATTACAACTAAATCACAATAATGTACAAATTATAAATTCATCAGTTAAAATCAATAAAAATATTATATGTGAACCAAGTACAATTAAAAACATATAAACATAAATATATAAACCAATAGGTAACACAATCCTACTTTCAATCCAACCTTAAACAAGTGAATACCTAGAGATTAAATCCAGAACCATATACAAAAAAGGCCATGTATATATACAACGAATTGAAAAGAATTAATAACTTGAAAATACATTAAATTAAATGAAAGCACCATAGGGGTTTGGATTTGAAAAAACCCCAATTAAAAAAATTAGGGTTTCGATTTAAAAAGACCCCAATTTTAAAAATTGTCTTCATGAAGAGAAGACTAGTAAGATTTGAGACTAGAGATGAGATAAGCTTACAAACCTTAACTACCGAACTTTAGTTGAGTCGAGATGATGAACACAGATGGTGAGATGGTCGAGGTGAAAGTGAGCGGGTGAGAGGAGTGTTTAGTGAGGAGAGATGAGTGAAATTTTCAAAGAGGAAAATATGGGAACCAAAATATTGGCTCATGGGCGGGGTAAAATTTTGGGATAAATGTAAGAAATTTTGACTAAGGGGGAAATTAAAAACCTGAGCGCGAAATGAAATTTTTTCATGTAATTTTAGACATCTGTTTTAACATAAGCGATGTCTTCGAATGAAAATAACATCATAGAAACACGGGGTGTTGTTATAAATTATTTTAACATTAGTGTAAAACCTAACTGATGTCTAATGTGTGATATCTATTGACAGTTTTCTTGTAGTGTAAGTTAGGAGAGTTTGACGTTATTTTAGGGATGGACTGGCTATCTGAGCATGATGCTCAGATAGAATGTCATAATAAGAAGGTAATTTTGAAGACATCAGATGAGAAACCGGTGATGATTAAAGGTCAGAAGCAAGCAAAGAAATTCTTGACAATGATTCAAGCTAAGAAACTATTACGACGAGGATGCGAGCATTTCATTGCCTACGTGATAGACAAAAGTCAGGAGCCAGCAAAATTGGAAGATATTCCTGTGGTAAATTAATTTCCAGACGTATTTCTAGAAGAACTACCAGGACTTCCTCCAGATAGAGAAATTGAATTTGCAATCGATTTAGCACCTGGAACAGAACCAGTATCAAAGGCCCCGTACAGAATGGCGCCAGTGGAAATGAAGGAACTAGCAAATCAATTACAAGAACTATTGGAGAAAGGAGTAATTCGACCTAGTGTATCCTCATGTGGTGCATCGGTATTATTTGTTAAGAAGAAAGACGGAAACATGAGGCTATGCATCGACTATCGAAAACTTAATAAGCTTACGATCAAGAACAAGTATCCATTACCTCGAATCGAGGAGTTGTTTGACCAGCTGAAAGGAGCCAAGTATTTTTCTAAATTGATTTGAGATCTAGATATCATCAATTAAAGATCAAAACTGAAGATATACCAAAGACAGCTTTCAGAACAAGGTACGGTCATTACGAATTCCTAGTGATGTCTTTTGGATTGAAAAATGCCCCAACAACATTTATGGACCTGATGAATAGAATTTTTAAGGAATAATTGGACAAGTTTATAATTATGTTTATCGATTATATTTTGATCTACTCCAAGTCAACAGAAGATCACTTGGAACATCTAAGGACACCTTTGGAAATTTTGAGAAAGAAGTTGTATGCAAATTTTTCGAAGTGTGAATTTTGGTTACCACAAGTTTAATTTTTAGGTCACGTAGTATGTAATGAAGGAATCAAAGTTGACCTAGCAAAGATTGAAGCCATTACGAACTGGGAAAGGCCTAAAACACCAACAGAAGTGAGAAGTTTCTTAGGATTAGCGGGACATTATCGACGATTTGTTTAAGATTGTGAGGCCTTTGACAAAGCTTACCAGGAAAAGTGAGAAGTTTATATGGAACGAGAAATGCGAAGAGAGTTTTCAATAATTAAAGAAGAGATTGATCACGACACCTGTTTTGTCACTTCTAGATGATCAAGGGAGTTTTGTTATCTATAGTGATGCTTCTCATAGGGATTAGGTTGTGTTTTGATGTAGCATGATAAAGTTATTGCATATGCGTCGAGACAGCTGAAACCTCATTAGCAGAAGTATCCTACTCATGATTCTGAACTAGCGGCAATAGTATTTTCCTTGAAGATTTGGAGACATTACCTATATGGAGAAAAATGCGAGATCTATACGGATCACAAAAGTTTGAAGTACATATTCACGCAAAAGGAGCTCAACATGAGAGAAAGAGGATGGTTGGAGTTGATCAAGGATTATGATTGCAAGATTAACTATCATCCAGGAAAATCGAATGTGGTGGCAGATGCGTTAAGCAGAAAGGAAAGACTCAACATGTTGACGATACCTGAAGAATTATACAGGGAATTTCAGAATTTGCAATTGGAGCTCATAATTTGCAAGCATGGTGAAGTAAAGATGTATAGCATGACGTTTCAGCCATAATTAGTAGAGAAAATAAGAAAATGGCAAGAGTAAATAATGGATCAGGATATCAATCGTTTGGGTAGAGAAGAGTTATGCACTCAGAAGAACGATCAAGGTATTCTTAGATTTTCATCCAGAATTTAGATACCACCAGTGGAAGAATTGAAGAATGGAATTCTACACGAAGTTCACAATTCAAGGTATTCAATTCATCCGGGAAGTAACAAGATGTACAGAGATTTAAAAGAAAATTATTGGTGGCAAGACATGAAGAGAGAAATTGCGGAATAGGTCAGCAAATGTTATATGTGTCAAAGAGTTAAGGTAGAGCACCAGAGACCCAACGAATTATTACAACCATTAGAGATTCCAGAGTGGAAATGAGAGTATATTGCTATGGATTTCATAGTTGGATTACCAAGAACGTAAGCGAACCACGATGCTATTTGGGTCATAGTGGACAGACTAACCAAATCAGCTCATTTCTTGCCTATCAATGAAAGATTTTCTCTGGATAAATTGGTTCACATGTATTTGAAGGAAATAGTAGTTTGTCACGGAGTCCCTGTGTTTATTGTATCTGATCGAGATTCACAATTCAATTCGAGATTTTGGAGAAGTTTTCAAGAATGCTTGGGAACTAAGTTAAAAATGAGTACGGTTTATCATCCGCAGACGGATGGCCAAAGCGAGAGAACGAACTAAACAATTAAAGATTTCTTATGTGTTTTTGGCATTGATTTCAAAGGAAATTGGGATGAGCATTTACCCTTAGTGAAATTTGCTTACAATAACAGTTATCATGCCAGCATCGGAATGCCTCCTTACGAAGCTCTTTATGGACGCAAATGTCGATCACCAGTATATTGGGACGAAGTTGGAGAGAGTAAAATACTTGGGCCTGGATTGGTGTAGCAGAGATATGAGGTTGTGAAAATCATCCAAAAAAGGCTATTTGTAGCACATGATCGTCAGAAAAAATATGAGGATCAATCAAGAAGGGATATAGAATTCAAAGAAGGAGATCTAGTGTTACTGAAGGTGACACCATGGAAAGGATTATCGAGATTCGGAAAGAAAGGAAAGCTAAGTCCTAGATACGTCGGACCTTTTGAAATTTTGAAACGTGTCACCAAGGTAGCATACGAATTGGCGTTACCCCCACACATGGAGCACATTCATAATATTTTTCACGTATCAATAATTAAGGAATATAATACAGATTCTAGGTATATAATTGAGTATGAGCTGATAGAACTTCAGACAGATTTGAATCCAATAGAGATTCTAGAAAAAAGAGAAAAGATATTGAGAAATAAAGTTGTAAATTTAGTAAGAGTATTGTGGAAAAACCCAAAGGTTGAAGAGTCAACCTGGGAGTTAGAAAGCGATATACGAGAAAAGTACCCTCAGTTGTTTACTTAGGAGATTTTGAGGACATAATCCTTTTTAAGGGGCAAAGATGCAATATCCGGCATATCGCGTGTAATTATTTTTATCAATAAATGATTATTATGTGATTATTATGTGAATTTTGGTGAATTATCTGTTGATTGATAATAATATTTAGATGTATTTATGTAATAAAATGAGAGTGTGTTAATTTTATTATGTCCAGAATAAAATATAGATAATTAAGGTATTTTTCTATTTTTTTTGCAGTATTATATGATTTTATATTGATTTATGAATTTATTAATTATTTTTAGAATAATTATAAAATTATTTTATAAAGCCGGGAATCGTCCAACCTCAACCGTTTTTACGTTTTTAGAACCCGAAACTCGTCCGAAAACTCCTTCCTAACCCAACCTGGTAATTCCGGACATTTTTCATGTTTTGACTTTTTCGATCCGGATTACGGTTTTTGACCCGTACGCGTCCCGGTGTACAATTTTAGATATGATAATTATTTTGATATATCAACAAAACCCGTGTTTTTGAAAGACGGAATAATAATACATTATTTTCGTATTAAGTGTTTTATAAAAAGCTCGGTTGGGATAATTATCCAACACGGGTATTAAATGGGATCGTTTTCGCAGTTACTTAGCGTCTAAGTAACTAATTTATCGATCCAACACAAACCAATATTCCATAAATATATATAGCCCTTCTATTATTTCATTTTATTCGTAAAATCATAATCAATCAGTAAACATATAAGAAATACAGAGAAAAACTCTAAAAACGGTGCGTTCTTGAGAATGGATCGTACAAATGAAGGCGTTATCAAATTCCGATTCGGGCGTGCAACATATCAAAACGTAGCTCTCGAAAAGCTCTTTCTGAATCAACCATCTATTTGTGTGCATAATTCACTGTATTTTTCTTATTTAATTAATATATTTTGAATTATTTATGGATTAAATTATTAAAATTTGTTCTTGATGTTGTTGATATAATTTAATTATTCCGTCGTGTAGATAATATTTTTCTGGTCATTTTGGTATATTATATGTCAAAAACTGAGCTCAATAACATATAGAAAAGGGTGTTTGATTCTTGAATATTAAAACTAGGGTTCTAATAATTTAAATGTTCTTGATTCAAATTAGGTATCTCATTTTTTTTGATTCTAGGTTGAATTAAGCGATACCAGTTAATAGATCGTCTCAAAATGAACTGGTTTATGTATGTGATTTCTGTGTTGGCTTCTTGGATCGACTCACCGGAAAAAGCTTGAAGCATACCGGTTTTAATGGCCATTTTACCGGGGAAACGCCGCTTGGGATGATTCACAATAGTAAAACATCGTATGGAGATTCTGTAGTGAAAAGGAATCGATTAGCATCAAGAAGTCTAGCAAAGACCTCGCGAAGGACCATGAATTTGGCTCGCCGGATTTTATTCAGGTCGCCGTGTTCTTGGGGAGGGGGCGGCGGGTCAGGTCTGTTCTTGGCAACCCGGTTCCTGACCCGTCCGTGACCCGGTTTTGATCGCTTGGAATTCAATTTCAAAATCTGAATACTGTTTCTGAATTATTTTATTTTAAAAATTATTTTAAAATTCTGTTTTAATTCTAATAATTCATTTTAAATTCTAAAAATCTATATTTAATTCTGGAAAATTATTTTAAATCCAGAAAAAATGTTTTTAATTATTTAAAAATAAATCTGATTTATTTTAATTAATTGTAATTAGTTCTTAATTATTTTAAATAATCGATTAATTTACTATTAATTGATTAATTAATATAATTAATTATTATGTTATTTGTGATTTGATTGACACATAATATTATTGTAGGTGCATTGTTTGACTATTTAATTCATAATTTTCATTTCGTACGTCAGATTTGGGTGAAACGAAGGGTAGTTAGAAGCTTGTAACGAATAGATTGTGATGAGAAGTAGTATTGATATGTACATGTGATGTTTAACAGAGGAAGCGAGATGTAGAAAAGGAAAGCAGGTAGTCAGTGAGTGGGAACCACTTGACAAGTGCTAGTAAAGTGAAAGCGAATTGATAAGGCAAGTATTTATATTCTTCTTGATTATATTGCAAGTATTTTGAACTTCCTTCATTATGTTGCAATTCTTACTCTATATTGCAAGTACTTTGAAGTACTTAACCCAAACCCTGATTCTTATTAATCTTGAGCCATAATCCTGATTCTTCACAAACCGTTGATTGTTGAATTCTCAGATACAAACCACACATAAACGATACTACTCCACAAATACATATCTACCACATACTGATTCTTGATACAAAAATTGTTTAACATACCAACCCTTATATCTTGCATAATAGAAGACCAATTCTTGTAACTCTTGAACCCTTGGGTCTTCTGCTTTCTAAATCTTTCCTTAATTGAAACCCAACCTTTATGATTTCCTTGTTATTTCATGGAATTTCAGATCATCGTATGCTTCGAGAGAAATGTTGTTTATGATTAAACTATTGAATTACATTGCTTATCATATTTAGATTCTAGAATTGGATTTTTTTTTAATATATACTAGATTCATGGTCAGACCAGATTCGTTGTCATAATTTGACAATATGTGACTTGGATCCCGTATATAGAGCAAAGATGGAAGCCTTGCTCGAGGTTACTGCGTGATTGATCAGCAGCCTAACCTTGGTTTTTAAAATGAAAAAGAATATCCAATTCTAATCATTGCTTATCAATAACCTTGTTTCCTTATACCATTTCAATTGATCATTGTTAATTTCAGTGACTGTCATTATGACTTGCTGAGCTTGTTAGCTTACTCTTGAAAATCTATTTATATTCTTTTCCAGTGAAAAAGGAAACTGGTGGTAGTGAGAATCCCCAGACAAGTATGCGAGCTAGGTATCTAGGTTGAAATGGAATAGACTAGCAGATGATGTTTGGTTTGGTTATGTTGATAATTTTTAATAAAGTTTAAACTTCAGTTGTAAGATAAATAAACTGAGATTTGGTATATTTGTTTAATAATTAAGATTGTGGCTTGTGGACATACTTTAAACTGCGTCGATCCATGGATTATGGTAAGTAGGGTCATTTCATATATATTATTATATTATATTCATAAACAGGTTTAAATATTGTGTGTACGTGTGTGTTGTGGGCTCCAAACTTCTGACCTGGGTTTGGAGGGCGTTACAGAAGTGATCCTTACTGGGGGCTTTATTCAGCTTCCGATAATCCATACATACTCTCCACCCTGTGAATTTCTGAGTAGGAACGAGTTCGTTCTTCTCATTAACAACAACTGTAATGCCTCCTTCCTTAGGCACACACTATACCGGGTTCACCCATAAACTGTCAGAAATCGGATAAATATTCCCTGCATCCAGCCATTTAAGAATTTCCTTCTTCAAAACCTCTCTCATGATAGGATTGAGTCTATCATGTTGTTCAAATGTTGGCTTACTTCCTTATACAGAATTTTGATTCATGCAGTAAGAAAGGTTGATTCCCTTGATATCTGCTATAGTCCAGCTAATTGCTGATTTAAACTTTCTTAGAATTCTCAAGAGCTTGTCTTCATCACTACCTGAAAGGTCAGAGGCAATAATAAGAGGCAAAGTAGATGCATCGCCTAAAAAAGCATACATCAAGTGATCAGGCAGTGGTTTGAGCTCAAGTGTGAGAGCTTCCTCAATAAGAAAATGGCAAGAGTAAATAATGGATCAGGATATCAATCGTTTGGGTAGAGAAGAGTTATGCACTCAGAAGAACGATCAAGGTATTCCTAGATTTTCATCCAGAATTTGGATACCACCAGTGGAAGAATTGAAGAATGAAATTCTACACGAAGCTCACAATTCAAGGTATTCAATTCATCCGGGAAGTACCAAGATGTACAGAGATTTAAAAGAAAATTATTGGGGGCAAGACATGAAGAGAGAAATTGCGGAATAGGTCAACAAATGTTATACGTGTCAAAGAGTTAAGGCAGAGCACCAGAGACCCAATGAATTATTACAACCATTAGAGATTCCAGAGTGGAAATGAGAGTATATTGCTATGGATTTCATAGTTGGATTACCAAGAACGTAAGCGAACCACGATGCTATTTGGGTCATAGTGGACAGACTAACCAAATCAGCTCATTTCTTGCCTATCAATGAAAGATTTTCTCTGGATAAATTGGTTCACATGTATTTGAAGGAAATAGTAGTTTGTCACGGAGTCCCTGTGTTTATTGTATCTGATCGAGATTCACGATTCAATTCGAGATTTTGGAGAAGTTTTCAAGAATGTTTAGGAACTAAGTTAAATATGATTACGGCTTATCATCCGCAGACGGATGGCCAAAGCGAGAGAACGAACTAAACAATTAAAGATTTCTTATGTGTTTTTGGCATTGATTTCAAAGGAAATTGGGATGAGCATTTACCCTTAGTGAAATTTGCTTACAATAACAGTTATCATGCCAGCATCGGAATGCCTCCTTACGAAGCTCTTTATGGACGCAAATGTCGATCACCAGTATATTGGGACGAAGTTGGAGAGAGTAAAATACTTGGGCCTGGATTGGTGTAGCAGAGATATGAGGTTGTGAAAATCATCCAAAAAAGGCTATTTGTAGCACATGATCGTCAGAAAAAATATGGGGATCAATCAATAAGGGATATGGAATTCAAAGAAGGAGATCTAGTGTTACTGAAGGTGACACCATGGAAAGGATTATCGAGATTCGGAAAGAAAGGAAAGCTAAGTCCTAGATACGTCGGACCTTTTGAAATTTTGAAACGTGTCATCAAGGTAGCATACGAATTGGCGTTACCCCCGCACATGGAGCACATTCATAATATTTTTCACGTATCAATACTTAAGGAATATAATACAGATTCTAGGTATGTAATTGAGTATGAGCTGATAGAACTTCAGACAGATTTGAATCCAATAGAGATTCTAGAAAAAAGAGAAAAGATATTGAGAAATAAAGTTGTAAATTTAGTAAGAGTATTGTGGAAAAACCCAAAGGTTGAAGAGTCAACCTGGGAGTTAGAAAGCGATATACGAGAAAAGTACCCTCAGTTGTTTACTTAGGAGATTTTGAGGACATAATCCTTTTAAGGGGGAAAGATGCAATATCCGGCATATCACGTGTAATTATTTTTATCAATAAATGATTATTATGTGATTATTATGTGAATTTTGGTGAATTATCTGTTGATTGATAATAATATTTAGATGTATTTATGTAATAAAATGAGAGTGTGTTAATTTTATTATGTCCAGAATAAAATATAGATAATTAAGGTATTATTCTAGTTTTTTTTGCAGTATTATATGATTTTATATTGATTTATGAATTTATTAATTATTTTTAGAATAATTATAAAATTATTTTATAAAGCCGGGAATCGTCCAACCTCAACCGTTTTTACGTTTTTAGAACCCGAAACTCGTCCGAAAACTCCTTCCTAACCCAACCTGGTAATTCCGGACATTTTTCGTGTTTTGACTTTTTCGATCCTGATTACGGTTTTTGACCCGTACGCGTCCCGGTGTACAATTTTAGATATGATAATTATTTTGATATATTAACAAAACCCGTGTTTTCGAAAGACGGAATAATAATACATTATTTTCGTATTAAGTGTTTTATAAAAAGCTCGGTTGGGATAATTATCCAACACGGGTATTAAATGGGATCGTTTTCGCAGTTACTTAGCGTCTAAGTAACTAATTTATCGATCCAACACAAACCAATATTCCATAAATATATATAGCCCTTCTATTATTTCATTTTATTCGTAAAATCATAATCAATCAGTAAACATATAAGAAATACAGAGAAAAACTCTAAAAACGGTGCGTTCTTGAGAATGGATCGTACAAATGAAGGCGTTATCAAACTCCGATTCGGGCGTGCAACATATCAAAATGTAGCTCTCGAAAAGCTCTTTCTGAATCAACCATCTATTTGTGTGCATAATTCACGGTATTTTTCTTATTTAATTAATATATTTCGAATTATTTATGGATTAAATTATGAAAATTTGTTCTTGATGTTGTTGATATAATTTAATTATTCCGTCGTGTAGATAATATTTTTCTGGTCATTTTGGTATATTATATGCCAAAAACTGAGCTCAATAACATATAGAAAAGGGTGTTTGATTCTTGAATATTAAAACTAGGGTTCTAATAATTTAAATGTTCTTGATTCAAATTAGGTATCTCATTTTTTTTGATTCTAGGTTGAATTAAGCGATACCATTTAATAGATCGTCTCAAAATGAACTGGTTTATGTATGTGATTTCTGTGTTGGCTTCTTGGATCGACTCGCCGGAAAAAGCTTGAAGCATACCGGTTTTAATGGCCGTTTTACCGGGGAAACGCCGCTTGGGATGATTCACAATAGTAAAACATCGTATGGAGATTCTGTAGTGAAAATGAATCGATTACCATCAAGAAGTCTAGCAAAGACCTCGTGAAGGACCATGAATTTGGCTCGCCGGATTTTATTCAGGTTGCCGTGTTCTTGGGGAGGGGGCGGCGGGTCAGGTCTGTTCTTGGCAACCCGGTTCCTGACCCGTCCGTGACCTGGTTTTGATCACTTGGAATTCAATTTCAAAATCTGAATACTGTTTCTGAATTATTTTATTTTAAAAATTATTTTAAAATTCTGTTTTAATTCTAATAATTCATTTTAAATTCTAAAAATCTATATTTAATTCTGGAAAATTATTTTAAATCCAGAAAAAATGTTTTTAATTATTTAAAAATAAATATGATTTATTTTAATTAATTGTAATTAGTTCTTAATTATTTTAAATAATCGATTAATTTAATATTAATTGATTAATTAATATAATTAATTATTATGTTATATGTGATTTGATTGACACATAATATTATTGTAGGTGCATTGTTTGACTATTTAAATCATAATTTTCATTCCGTACGTCAGATTTGGGTGAAACGAAGGGTAGTTAGAAGCTTGTAACGAATAGATTGTGATGAGAAGTAGTATTGATATGTACATGTGATGTTTAACAGAGGAAGCGAGATGTAGAAAAGCAAAGCAGGTAGTCAGTGAGTGGGAACCACTTGACAAGTGCTAGTAAAGTGAAAGCGAATTGATAAGGCAAGTATTTATATTCTTCTTGATTATATTGCAAGTATTTTGAACTTCCTTCATTATGTTGCAATTCTTACTCTATATTGCAAGTACTTTGAAGTACTTAACCCAAACCCTGATTCTTATTAATCTTGAGCCATAATCCTGATTCTTCACAAACCGTTGATTGTTGAATTCTCAGATACAAACCACACCTAAACGATACTACTCCACAAATACATATCTACCACATACTGATTCTTGATACAAAAATTGTTTAACATACCAACCCTTATATCTTGCATAATAGAAGACCAATTCTTGTAACTCTTGAACCCTTGGGTCTTCTGCTTTCTAAATCTTTCCTTAATTGAAACCCAACCTTTATGATTTCCTTGTTATTTCATGGAATTTCAGATCATCGTATGCTTCGAGAGAAATGTTGTTTATGATTAAACTATTGAATTACATTGCTTATCATATTGAGATTCTAGAATTGGATTATTTTTTTTTTAATATATACTAGATTCATGGTCAGACCAGATTCGTGGTCATAATTTGACAATATGTAACTTGGATCCCGTATATAGAGCAAAGATGGAAGCCTTGCTCGGGGTTACTGCGTGATTGATCAGCAGCCTAACCTTGATTATTAAAATGAAAAAGAATATCCAATTCTAATCATTGCTTATCAATAACCTTGTTTCCTTATACCATTTCAATTGATCATTGTTAATTTCAGTGACTGTCATTATGACTTGCTGAGCTTGTTAGCTTACTCTTGAAAATCTATTTATATTCTTTTCCAGTGAAAAAGGAAACTGGTGGTAGCGAGAATCCCCAGACAAGTATGCGAGCTAGGTATCTAGGTTGAAAAGGAATAGACTAGTAGATGATGTTTGGTTTGGTTATGTTGATAATTTTTAATAAAGTTTAAACTTCAGTTGTAAGATAAATAAACTGAGATTTGGTATATTTGTTTAATAAATAAGATTGTGGCTTGTGGACATACTTTAAACTGCGTCGATCCATGGATTATGGTAAGTAGGGTCATTTCATATATATTATTATATTATATTCATAAACAGGTTTAAATATTGTGTGTACGTGTGTGTTGTGGGCTCCAAACTTCTGACCCGGGTTTGGAGGGCGTTACATAAGTGATCCTTACTGGGGGCTTTATTCAGCTTCCGATAATCCATGCATACTCTCCACCCTGTGAATTTCCGAGTAGGAACGAGTTCGTTCTTCTCATTAACAACAACTGTAATGCCTCCTTCCTTAGGCACACACTATACCGGGTTCACCCACAAACTGTCAGAAATCGGATAAATATTCCCTGCATCCAGCCATTTAAGAATTTCCTTCTTCAAAACCTCTCTCATGATAGGATTGAGTCTATCATGTTGTTCAAATGTTGGCTTGCTTCCTTATACAGAATTTTGATTCATGCAGTAAGAGAGGCTGATTCCCTTAATATCTGCTATAGTCCAGCCAATTGCTGATTTAAACTTTCTTAGAATTCTCAAGAGCTTGTCTTCATCACTACCTGAAAGGTCAGAGGCAATAATAAGAGGCAAAGTAGATGCATCGCCTAAAAAAGCATACATCAAGTGATCATGCAGTGGTTTGAGCTCAAGTGTGAGAGCTTCCTCAATAGATTATTTGAGACGCTCCTGAGAATTTTTAAGCTCTGCTAATCCAAGAGACTCGAATGGCAAATCCAATCTCCTTTTCCACGGAGAAGCATTCAAATACTGCAGCTGCTCTGCCCCCTCTTCATCTTCACTATCAGAGTCCCCTGCTAAGGCTCTCTCTAAGGCATCAGTCCTTAGCATTTAATCAAGCTCCAATTTCACTATAGAGTCGACCAACTCTACTTTAAAGCACTCCTCCTTATTGGTAGGGAATTTTATTGCATTGAAGACATTAAAGGTAATGTCCTGATCCTAAACCCTCATAGTAAGCTCACCCTTTTGTACATTGATCAGAGTTCGGCCTATAGCTTAAAATGGTCTCCCCAAGATAATGGGAATCTTCTTATCCTCTTTGAAATCCAACAAGACAAAATCAGTAGGAAAGATGTGCTAATCCACCTTAACCAAGACATCATCCACTACTCCTCGCGGATAAGTGATGGAACGGTCAGCCAGCTGCAAGGACATGTTTACCGATTTTGGATCAGGAAGACCAAGTTTCTTGAAGACTGACAATGGCATCAGATTGATGCTAGCTCCCAAGTCACGGAAGCACTTATCAAAAGATAAGTTTCCAATAGTACAAGGTATGGGGAAGCTTCCTGGATCTTTAAGTATAGGAGGAAGTTTCTGTTGCAGCAGAGCACTGCACTCTTCCGTTAGAGCAACGGTTTCCAACTCCTCAAGTTTTAGCTTCTGAGATAGAATACCATTCATGAACTTAGCATAGCTCGCCATTTGTTCTAAAGCTTCTGGAAAAGGTATGTTAATGTGCAACTTCTTGAAAACCTCCAAAAACTTGGTAAACTGCTTGTCAAACTTCTGCTTCTGAAGCCTTTTAGGATATGGAAGAGGCGGATACACTTGTTTATCACCTGTATTCAGCTTAGGAGTAGTGTTTTCAATAGCATTCTTCTTCGGTTCCGCTTCGCCACCCTTCTGTACAACCGAATCAGCCAAAATTTCATTTTCTGAAATTGGGGACAGCGTGGGCGTGCTGCTATAGGGCGCGGGCGCACTCTCCTTCTGAATTTTTTTCCAGATTTTGCTCTTTCTTGATTTTGAAGGCTAGCGACCTTTCCAGACCTCAAGGTGATTGCCTTAAGCTATTCTTTGACTTCCCTTTTTCCTAGATTAGCTTCTGTATCCCTCAGAAGAGTTCTTTGTGGTCGGTTCAATAAGGCATTAGTAATTTTTCCTATTTGATTCTCTAGAGCCTTGATCGAAACCGCTTAGCTTTTGAGACTCAACTCCTTCAATTCAGATTATTCATTCAAGGATGGACCGGCACCTCCGTGAGTTTACTGTTGCATCCCCTGTGGCTGAAATTACTGCCTTGGCACAAACTGTTATTGAAAACCAAAAGTATTGAATTGCTTTTTTCCAAACTGCTGGTATGGATATTGTGGCTATTGCATACCACCCTGATTATTGCTCTACCTGAAGTTATGATGGTTTCGGTTGTTAGGATGATAAGTAACATGAACAGGTTACTGTGACCTCTAAAAGTTGCTCACAAATTGAGCTAATTCACTAGATATAACATATTGCTCCATCAAATGCGATCCTGCACGAAGCTCACAAGCACTAATTATTTGTTGAACACCATAGTTGGTCAGAGAATTGACCTGCATAGTCAACGCCTTTAGTTGTGTAGTGATAGCCGTAGCTATATCCACCTCGAGAATTCCTGCTACCTTGCCTTGTGGTAGCCTCTGAGTTGGATTCTGATATTCATTCGCAACCATTATCTCAATTAGCTCATAAGCTTCCTCATAGCTCTTAGCCCATAATGCTCCACCTCATGCTGCATCAAACATAGGTTTGGATTATGCTCTAAAATTATTATAAAAGCAATTGATCACCCTCCAGTCAGGCATTTCATAATGAGGACACTTCCTAAGCATCTCCTTATAGCGTTCCAAGCTTCACATAAAGATTCACCCGATTGCTGCACGAATTGAGTAAGAGCATTCATGATTGCAGTTGTCTTTGCCATAGGGATGAATTTAGTAAGGAATTTCTGAGAATGATCTTCCCAAGTCGCAATACAACCAGCTGGTAGGGAGTGTAACCAGCTCTTAGCTTTATCCCTCAGAGATAATGGGAAAAGTCTCAGCTTTGCAGCATCTTCAGAAACATTATTGAACTTGAAGTGTCGCAGATCTCGATGAAATCCCTAATGTGCATATTGGGATCTTCCGTTGGAGCACCCCCAAACTGGACTGAATTCTGCACCATCCACTACACCATAAATGGTCTATCGCAACATCCTAGTCATGAATGTTGCTAGATTATGTTACCTTAACTATACTAGTTTTAGCCTACTGGAACACTGTGATTTTGGTGTTACCTTAGCCGTAAACTTGGTGTTTCCTCAGATAAAAAGTGTTCAGCTTTGTAACATGCATAAACAATGTTGCCTTAGATTATTCACAAACAAATACAATTTTTTACACAAAAAGAAAAATTAAATATTATTTGAATTTAGAAATTTCTAATTTGTATGAAAGTAAATAATTCATTTATCTAAAAAGTAAGAGTTTTGAACCTAAGTGAATTTATAGTTTGAAATAGTGTAAATAAGATTTTGTTTTATTAATTTATGTATTAACTATTTTACGTTAAATTAAAATTTAAATATTAATTTTGAGTTCATAATAAATAAATACATAAAAGTAATAAATATATTTTGACATAAATAAAATCTTGTTAAATAAATAGGTTGGTACTGCTAAATATTAAGTAAGGTATTCTTTTATTAATTTTAAAATTTAATTTTTTGAAAAAAATATCAAGTATTAAATTACACATAAATATAAAGCGGCGGCCCATATGTAGTGAATTGGTGGAGATGAATTGTTAGAGCGGCCAAAAGCCCGCTCATTTTTCGCCAAGTACTGCCCAACATCTTTTCACTAACCTTTCTATGTCTCATTGTTTAATCTGTCATCGATACAACTCTCTCTCTTTCTCTCTCATAATTAGGACTTTAGTTTCTTCATATTGTGGCTTCTTTAAATTACAGCTGCTACATTTTGGGTTCAATTGATTCGATTTACTTACTAAATTGGGGCTAATTGTTCTATCTCTCGATTTGATTTCAGTTTCAGTGGATATTAGGTAGTGGATTTTTAGGGTAATCTATCTTATTCTCCATCTATGTATCTCTATCTTCTCTATCTCTTTGTCTCTCTCACGTTTCTTCAAATTAGGTTTTGAGGTTTAATCAATTACTCAAACTTAAGCTTTTATAATCAGTTTTTTAATTACTCGAATTAGGTTCTTGGATGTGCTTGGTTGTACATTGTTCTTTGTGTTTGTATTATTATTTTGTGTTCTCTGCTGTTACTCTATCTCTCCCTCCCGTTTATCTGTTTATATGCAATTTATTCATTTACAATGAAATTGAGTTACTTTAATGTAAGTGAAACCATGATGCAATAAGTTTTAGGTACTCTTGTCTCATTTATCATTTACATTAGTGATGTAATGTTCATTGCAGGGTTCAAAACTTGCCCAGAGATAAAGGTAAATACTGATTAACAACATGAATTCATATCTCTCTCGCTCTCATATTAGAACACAAATACACCCCCACACACACAATCTAATGGCGCTGCATTTTTGGGCTCTCATTGTTTGAAACCAGTAAGATTTTGAATTTTTTTGTTTGGGTTGTAAAAGGGCTAAGACTTGAGAGAGGTTAAATGAATTTTAATTTTGGGGTTTTTTAGTAATTTTTTAATAATATATTTATGTAGTTTTTGGTCTGCATTTGTAATGAAATAGACAGGAAATGGCTGGAGGTGGAGCAGGACCAGCAAAATCAGAAGGGCTTCATCCCCCGAAAAATCAGCTCCCTAATGTGTCTGACTGCATAAGCAGTCCTCTTTGGCATGCGTGATTTAGTAATTTAATTTTATTTTTAGATACTTGATTATGTTTTTTGTTTGAACTTTAATTTTTTTGTTGGATTTTTTATCTTTGCTTTATTTGAATTGGGAACTAGTTATAATGTTAGTTCTGATATTCCTTTGTTGATAGCTATGAGTTTTTTGATGTATCAAATTGACGATTACAGAACGAGAATAAGAAAAGCTATATCCCTAATCCAAAAGGCTAAGTTTCAGTTTAGTTTTAATGTGAATATGAATACATATGAGAGCATGATATTGAAGAATTGTATTAGTTGTATGATTTCTATATAATTTTTATTTATATGATTTTATATTGTTGTATATTTAATTCTTGTGTTGATTACCCTTTTGCGAAGCAGCACTAACCTATTGGATTTTTTGAAACACAACCACGTTTCTGGATATTACTTGATACTAGTGCCTATGTGCCTATGTAGTTTTCATAGTTGGGGTCATTTTAATACCCAAATGGTATGCACCACAACCATCTTTCTTCTTAGGTAACACTGGTTGGGTTGTCTTATGGGGGTATATGGTTTGTGATTGAGTCTGGTAAAGTGGATTCAGAACCTCGATCCGGATCCCATTGTGTTAGTGTCTAGATTAGTGTTTGGTTGTTTAGAATGCTCTCGTGTGTTAGTTTTTGGATTTCTGATTTGGTTTTTTGTAATGGGAACCCTGTTCCTATACTGTTTGTTCCTGATTTTGTTCAGATCAACCATCCAAATGGTGCCTAGATCGTGTTGTTGGGAGACATTTTTGACTTGTGTTTTCTCTCATTCTGTGTTTTACTCTAGGGGGGTGTTTTCACGTACCTTTCTCAGGATCTACAAATATATATTATACAGCTATATCAAGAAGTTTAATCAGCAGTCATGCTTTTCACAGACCTTCTTATGGATACCCTGTTTTGCAATTATCTGGTAAGCCTGTTTCATCTTTGTACTAATGCCTCATCTACTATATGCTCTTGCTAATGTTTGCTTTACTTTATTAATTTGCTATTATTTGTTTGCGATACTTTTTACTAATACATATATTAACTTAATAGTTGTTGCATATGCAACTCGTTGTTTGTACTTATTTCTACATTGGAAACTCTTAGTAGTTACAAATGGTTCATTTTATCAAATTTTACAAAAACCTAGTTAAAAAGGTGTTGTTGCATTGCATCAAACTATAAAACATACCCCTCCCAGTCCCGGGCATTGCTAAATTGGGTGTTAAACAAATAATTGTTTTACTTGGTTTTTTTTATAATAATGGATTTTGAGTGCTGATTCTGAAAATGTATTTACCTTTATAACATTTCTTAAGTAACTATAATGAAGTATAGTTATATGTATATTAGTGGACAATCAGAGGGAGCATGTATGTGTATGATTGTGAATTCGTATATTTTTTGCAATGAACTTGAAGATTGTGATGGTTGACATTTAGCTTTACATATTATGTTTTGCTTTTACTAGATTCAAATTAGAAACAATGAGTTGTAACTCAACATTTTAGACCCTGCAATATTGTAGGAAAAGAATTTGTGAGAAATTACTCCGATGAGATTATTGGATATGATGGGTTCTAGAATATGTTTTTTTATCCAAGATCAGGAGATACTATCGACTAAATCAGGACAGAGCTTCAACAGGTTGATAGTTACATTTTTATGCGAATTTTACATGGCATCTAACTTTTTATGTAAATGGTTTTTATGAGAAAATTTACATGATAATTGTGCCTTATTAATCAGTTTAATAATCTGCAGTTTCTGTATCAGCTGCCCTTTTCTTATTACATATTTTTTATGTTCTACTTCTAGATAGCCAAAGTAGCATGCAGAACTCGGTGATTTCTGAGTACACCTGTATAGGGATTGGTTTTTATGCAAAGTTTATCCCTAATACTCCAGTACATAATAATTTCACTCCAGGAGCCCAACGAGTTCATAAAACAGGTGTTACTTACCTAACCTCTAATGGAAGAATAAGAGAAAGCTTATTTGTGTACTTGGACAAATTATGACATGCCTTGATCTTGAAGTCGAGGAGAAAGTGAAGCAAATCCAAGCAGAAGTCTGGAGCAGTGGCTTGTAGTATTACTTTTTTTTATAGTTTACATTCTTTCTTTTTTAAATTTTATAATCTTTAGCAGTTGGTAACCTGTTTAGATTTTGGACGAGCGGATGTTTGATTTGTGTAAATGGAATTATTGTGGTAATGAATTGGTATTTTGGGATTATATACATTCTAATAGAAATTTTTAATTTTTTTTGGAAAAGTGTTATAATATCTTTATAAAGTGTTACAGTGGGCCCCTCGTGATCCCCAATATGGGTCCCACTTTTTTAAAAACATTTTAGAACTCTAAGGTAACATAAAAAACAAGTTACAACTGATCTCTCTTTCTGTTGCATTAGCAAGCTAAGGCAACATATAAACAATTTAAAATACGATGTTGCCTTAGGCACCAAAGATGTTACCTTAGACCCCTAAGACAACATGGAAAAACCTATCTTTAAGAAAATGTTACCTTAGCTTAAAAGTGGGGCATGAGCAACATATTTACCCCCTAATGTAACATTTTTTTGGTGTTACAGTAGGCATTTTATGGTGTAGTGATCTGAATTGTGCCAGGCTTGATCTCAAAGGTATTAGCTGCGATAGCTGGCTTGACAATGCAAGATTGAATGTTATTGATCTTTGGTTGAGAATAATCCATCAACGCTTTCGTTGCTGCTCCTGGTTCTCGCATTGTAATGATCACTTCTTCTTCGACTTCTTTATCTATTTTAAGAACTTCTTCTTCCAATTCTTCAACTTCCTTATCTTCTTCAATTATTTCCTTACGAGACTAAGAACGTGTTCACATACACCCTCTCTAGAGTACCTAACACTACAAAGTAACCGTAGTAAGTAAAGTAATTTGAGTCAATGCACTTTAACGACCACTGATGTCAAACACATAAACTAGAAATTAACACCGAGTCCCCGATAACAGCGCCAAAAATTTGTTCGCAATAAAACAAGCGAAAATACATGGAAGCGTACCGATAAGTTGTATAAGATTTAAATCAAGTTTGTTCTCATAGAGACTGGTTTAGGTTAAGTTTAAATTATGCACTTATGCAACAATGTATGATTATCGTTCACAACTAAGAAAAGTAACAAATTTGAGTTGATTAACTACTTAAGAGATTATACTAGCATGCATTAACTAAGAGATTAAAAGTGAATTACTTATATGAGAATAAAACATGGGATTCTAACTTCATTAAATACTTCATTCAAAGTTTATGTCTTTATCAATAGTAAGCGATGGTGATGATAACTAATCAGATAACACGAAATTAGTATACGCTATCTTTCGATATACGCATACCTTACTACTAAGCATCCATAATCAAGATAGATGTTGAGTAGACACCAACTATGCTTAGACCCTACATGTCTATAAGATTTGAAAACATAACGGTTTAAGAACAAATTATCTATTATGATTACATATGGTGTGTACGATGGTTGAAATTACAATACGAATCATGCATGACAACATACATAAACCTATGCTAGCATGGCAAGTTCTAAACCTCTATATTCATTGTCACTTCAATAGAGATTAACAAACAATCTTAGATTGTAGCTACACATTAAAAACGAATAAAACGAATAAGCACAACCAAACTAGGAAATCATAAATCACCACATACTAAAGATTTAAAATAATCAACTATTGAAATCCATAAATAAATCCGCTAGAATCCCATGACAACGAATACTTCATGATCGAACACATCATCACCATGGGTTCCAATAAAAACATGATACTAAATAAGTTCAGAATACTACGAGATATTATAAAAGTTCTAGGTTTTAGATCGAATCAAAAACAAGCATCCAAAAGTATCTCCTAAATCGAAGAATACAAGTGAAAACATGGCGCGAGCGTGTTTCTCCTTAGCCGTCTCGTGTGCTCCCCACAGTACTAGGGCGCGGGCGCGCTTCTTCTCTGGAAAACATGGCGCGGGCGCGCCTGACCAAGCGCGGGCGCGCTGACCTTTTATTGAAATTCTGAATTTTTCTCGTTTTGTGCTCCTTTCTTCATGCAATCTTTCTCTACTCCATTCCTAACCTCGTATCAACATATTATCATATGAAAAGCTCATTTCCTCCTTCGACAAATTCCTTTTAACAACTAAACACAAAACACATCAAAAATACCAAATACTTGAGTCTAAAATATAACGACCGGGAAATTTACGTTGTATTATATCATATTGATAATAAAATATGTGTATTAAAATGTCATTTACGTGTGATTATCTGTTGAAATCTAATTGTTACTTGTTACGTGCATTCCGTGTCATTTCTGTATTTTTAAGGTATTTTTCAGATGTTTTATTTTGCATTCATCGCATTCATTTCAAACGTTTTACGACCCAAACAATGATTTTAAAGCCAATATTTCAAATAAAATAATGGGCCTTATTTTTCATCAAACGGCTTTTACAATTGCAATATTTTGAACATCTGGATATTTTATAAATTTTCTCGTTTTACAAAAAATGATTTTTCCGGGTCCCATTGGGTGTCAAAAACCCCACAAAAATCATATTTTTATTTTTATAAAATTATATGACTTTCATTTATATTTTTTCTTTGCATTTTTGCAATATTCACAAGTTTTGGGAAATTTTGGCATATATATTGTATATATAAAATATTTATAAATTAAATTTTAATACCCAAAAATTACAAAATTAGGGGCTTATTAATTTTAAAAAGTGTAGAATTAGGGCCTTAATTTTAATTAGGAGTATTAATTTTACTACTATAAATAGCCTAATTTTTATTTAATTAATCATAATTAATAATTAAAAATCAGAAATTTCTTTGAAACTGGGTCGGGATTTCCAGAATCGGGTCGAGAATCAAACCTTGATTTTCAGCTGATTTCTGCATCAAATCGTGTAATTCAAGTACTCAAATCAAAGGTTTTGATCCGTTCTTTCTGTTTGTTGCATGAATTTCATGTTTTAATGTCTTGATTTTGATTTTCGATTTCTAGGGTTTATGCTCGAATTAGGACTTTTTGATTCTAGGGTTATTTTGATGATTTGATGATTGATATAGCTTTGTTAGATGATTTACAGTTGATTCATGGTGTTTAATTGAACGAACGATGTCTGTATAGTGATTCACGATTTCTAGGGTTTATGTCAGATATTCAAAACACAACTCCATGATTTCTGTGAATTTTTGGTTCCTGAAAGTTTAGGGCTTTGATTGTGTGTGTTCATAGCTTTAATTTCTACTATAGAACGTTGAGTTTGGTTTACAGGATCGAAAGATGGGTTTTTGGCAGGAACTGAAGTCGGTTTTGATCGGAGAAATTATTGCAGGGATGTTTCTGGTCGATTTTGGCCTAAAACATATTGGGGGAGTAATTTGGAATGTTTTGGGATCAAAAACGGTAAATGGTGTCCGTTTGGCCAGGAATTGAGACGCCGGAGTCCGGGAAACCCACCAGAATCTGAAAATTTTTCAGTGAGTTCATCCCCGACCCGAGATGTTTTTGATCTGATTTTGTCAGGGATTGTTTTCTCACATATCTTTCTGGATTTTTAATTTTAATTTTAATTTTATTTTTATTTTGAAAATCAGATTTATTTATTTTATAAATTGATTAATTAATTATTTAATTAATTGATTTATATTATAAATAATTCTGAATTATTTTCTAAAAATCAGATTGATTTATTTTCTTAATTATTTATTATTTATTAACTATTTATTAATTATTTGAATTAACAGTGTTTAATTGATATTAATTAGACCGTTAGTCCGATTCGAGTAAAACGAAAGCCTATTGACTCAGAAAAATGAATTCTTTTCATTAAAAATAATATTAAAGTTTAATTTTTTTTAGAAATTAGTTGATTTTGTTACTTGTTTGATTATCAGTCAAAATGCGTGTCGAGACGAGTCCGAAAAATTCCGGAAAAGTAGGAAACGAGTCAGATAACGATCAGTTGAGCGATCAGCGAGTCGATTTTGGTTCTAAAAATTATTTTAACTATAAAAAAATGATTATGTGCTTATGTGTATTACATGGTTAATTGAGTATTATTTGCTAATAAATAATACACGAGTCAGTCATAAGCGCATGGGTAGATGTTAGGAACGGTGTGAAGTCGATTCAAGATGCAATTGAAGTACGAAATGACTTAATCAGTCTATTTTGCTAACAGAAGCTAAGCCAACCAGGCAAGTTGAGTCGATATTATTCCAAGGTGATAGACGAAAGTTATCTAATTGCAGTGAGTCGCATAGAAGGCAAATTTTTCCCCTATTCTACTTTCAGAATAGTGATATTTATTCAAATGCTTATTATATTTGCACTCTTTTGATTCTTGTTCTTAATCACTGATATACACTTGTTATTCCTTTGTTCATATTTCATATCGATCCTTGATTTCTCCGTTTCTTTGGATTTCTGATTCATATCCCGTTGATGATGCATTGAGATTGATATGTTCTGGGATGCTCTCATACCCAAGGTGTTGATCCCAATCCAGGAAGAAAGCTTTGAGTTGCCCAAGCAGGTGGAGTGTTGATAGATAGTGTGCGTGTTTGAATAAAAGTTGAACTTAGTTTAAAATGAAATAGACCATGGTTTGTAATAAAGGGAGTTTGTGAGAATTTGAAAATGGTTTGTAATAAAATAGATAGTGGTTTTTATTTTAATACTTCAACCTAAAAAGATCCTGGTTAGTATTAAAGGGGTTTAATTTCATTTCTTTATTAATTGTTAATCAGATAGTACAGGTTTGGTGATTAGCTAGTAACCCCCAGACTTATACCCCGGGTCTGGAGGGCATTAAAGTTTGGTATCAGAGCTGTAGGTTTGGTCCCTGAAAACAAGAACATTAGGATAGTCAAATTAGGAAGAATAGTATTATGATTTAGGCCAGATTAGAATAGGGAAGTATAAATCTTAGGATTGTCTAGTGACCTTTTCTTTTCTTTGGTATATTATCAGATAGCATCTTCTGGTTATTCTGCATCTTCCGAGAGGACAGTCACCGGGCCAGCAGCACCAGTTATACCTCCAGTATCTGAGTATATGTTTCCTCCTCTACCACCTCTACCACCATTGCCACAGGAGCCGGTACCACCAGTACAGGGGATAGTTCATGACCCCTTTGAGTTCTTTGAGCCGATGGTTCCTTTACCAGTTGAGCACCAGTTTAAACCGGGTATTGAGCAGGAGTTACCACCACCACCATTGCTACCTCCTATACCAGTGCATGCTCCAGAGCCGGACATAGTTCAGATAATTCCAGTCGAGGGGATGGGAGAGCATAATGTGGATCTACAGTTTGGTTTACCACAGGAGGGTACAGGTATACCGAGGGTTCCTTCCCAGGAGTCAGTAGGTCAGATTGCTCAGCCGTATATGGTACCATACCATGAGTATAAAGTTATGAGGGATGATATGGAACATTGGCGGGCACATTATCGAGAGATCATGCATCTGTTTGATCAGAGGGACAGAGGACCGTTGGCAGCCCTACAACCGGATTACTATATGAGACAGCGATTGCAGTCAGTGTTGATGAGTGCCACTTGGGAGCTTGATAATTTGACCAATGAGGGACCACGTACCTTCCTTCGCAGAGTTCTACAGGGTATTCCGATTGGCACAGACTTTGGTCCAGGCACTTAGTGAGGAGCTTAGGCGTATTCCGCCTGGGTTTTGAGGCAGTGATAGTTTGAGATAGTGTCTCCAGGGTACAGAAGTATATAGAGGCCGCATAGTATAACCTTGTGAGTAATGTGTATGCGTGTATTAGTAGATTAATCTGTAGTAGGATTTTGATATGTAGTGGTAGTATGACTTGTAGCCGTAGTGATTACCAGTAGCACGAGACTTTTTGTATCAAGCATTTACACCTGAAGTTGGTGTCACGTATATATAAACTGAACTTTTCAAATTTCTTTTATTTAAATTTCAGCCTTTACAGTTTTACAGCTTTTATTTTCACTTTATTGTTTTACAGCTTTCCATATTATAATTCCTGTTGGAAAAAAAAGAGAGTGAAAGAACAACCATTTTATTTAACTGTTTATATTTCCAGTTTTTACATTCAGCAACTGTTTTCTTTATATAAATCATTTTATTAATACAGGATAAATTGTTTTCCTTACATATTGTCAATTGTTTATTAAACTGTTAAAGAAACATCACCTTTTTCATTATCAGAAGAAGATGGCACCAAAAAGAAAGACCCTCTAACAGCAATTCCGAAGATCAGACTAATGAAACCATGAACCAAATGTTCCATCTGATACAACAATAGATGGTAATGATGCAGCAGCAGATGCAGCATCAACAACAGCAGATACAATAACAAATGTTACAACAGCCACCTCGTCCTGAGCCTCAATTACCACCAACATTACCTGTTGTTACTTTTAAGCAGTTTTAGTCAGTTAAACCTGCAGAATTTGATGGGTCTACTGATCCTATTAATGCCACCACATGGTTAAAAGAAATAGAGAAAGCGTTTGTACTAGTAAAGATAGGTGAGGACCGGAAGACAGATTTTGCTAGTTACTTGTTGAAAGGAGAGGCAAATTATTGATAAGAATCTAAAAAGGCTTTAGAGGGTGAAGAGGTTATTGCTTGGGATAGGTTTAAAGATTTGTTTTTAGAAAAGCATTTTCCTCGCTATGTTAAGAATCAAATGCAGATTAAGTTTTTAGAACTGAAGCAGGGAAATATGTCTGTGGCAGAGTATGAAGCCAAATTTACTGAGTTGGCTAGGTTTGTCCCAGAACAGGTTGATACTAAAGAGAAGCTAGTTCAAAGATTTCAAGAAGGATTGCGACCGTGGATTCGTGGCCAAGTAGCAGTTTTTGAATTGACAACGTATACCGCCGTAGTCCAGAAACTTTGATTATTGAAGGGAAAAGTGAAAGATCTCAGCAAGACAAAGGAGAGGGAAGTTTCCAAGATCGCTCCAGCAGAAAGCCGGGATTTCAAGCCCGGGAAAATTTGAATTTTAAAAGGATAGAACAAGGTCCACAGAAAGCAGGTAATCATTTCCAAACCTTCGGTCAACAGGGAATGGCCAGAGTTCCAGTGCCGTACTGCAAGACATGTAATCGAAAGCATACCGGTGTATGTATTAAAAGGGATGTAACGTGTTATCGGTGTAAGCAGAAAGGGCATTATTCTAACGAATGTCCAGTGGGTAGAACAGTGGAAATGACTTGTTTCCAATGTGGAAAGAAAGGGCATATTGCCAGAAATTGCAAAGGTTCAGCTATGGAAGCCAGTATTCCAAGAGTGTTGGCATTACCTCCGCCGCCGCCTAATCAACCCTAAGTAAGGACTTTTAACATGACAATGAAAGAAGCAGTGCAGAGTCCGAGTGTTATTGCAGGTACGCTTTTGGTGATTTCCGTAAGTTCAAAAATATTAATTGATTCTGGAGCTACCCGTTCATTTATTTCTGAAAAATTCTGGATAAGTTATATTGTGAAATTGAATGGTTGGGCGAGACGTTAATTATAAAATTAGCGAATGACGACCAAGTTCTAGTGGATCGAGTATGTCCTACGTGTGATGTAGAAATAGCCGGACATCATTTTTCTGTAAACTTGATTCCTTTTAAGCTAGGAGAGTTCGATGTCATTTTGAGAATGGATTGGTTAGCTTGTCATAATGCTCAGATAGATTGCGCGAATAAGAAAGTTAAATTGCGAACTGTGGAAAATGCAACGGTAATGTTCAAAGGCGAAAAACAGCGGAAGAAAGTTCTCACCGTGATGCAGACTAAACGATTGCTTCGACAACGATGTGAGGTATACTTAGCTTACGTGTTAGTAACTAAAAGGAAGTCCTAGAATAGAAGACATTCCAGTTGTATGTGAGTTTCTGGACGTCTTTCCAGATGAGTTTCCAGGGTTACCGCCAGATCGAGAAAATGAGTTTACAATTGATCTAGCACCAGATACAGAACCAGTTTCGAAAGCTCCGTATCGAATGGCTCCATTCGAGATGAAGGAATTGTCAATGCAACTGTAAGATCTTCTAGACCGAGTCATCATACGACCTAGTGTATCCCCATGGGGTGCACCGGTGTTGTTCGTAAAGAAGAAGGACGGCAACATGCATTATGCATCGACTATCGGGAATTGAATAAACTCACTATCAAGAACAAGTATCCTTTACCGAGGATCGATGATTTATTCGATCAGCTAAAAGGAGCAGCATGGTTTTCGAAGATAGATCTGCGATTAGGCTATCATCAATTGAAAATTAAAACTGAAGATATTCCCAAGACTGCGTTTCGCACGAGGTATGGACATTACGAGTTTCTTGTGATGGCATTCGATTTGATAAATCGCCAGCAACATTCATGGATCTGATGAACAGAGTATTCAAGAGATACTTGGACAAATTTGTGATTGTATTCATTGATGACATCTTGATTTACTCAAGGACAGAAGAAGAATATGCAGAACACTTGAGGATAGCTTTGGAAATTCTGAGGAAAGAGCAACTATACGCGAAATTTTCGAAATATGAATTCTGGTTAAGGGAAGTATAATTTTTAGGGCATATTATCAGTAGAGAAGACATCCAAGTCGATCCAGCGAAGATTGAAGCTGTGTTGAATTGGGAACGCCCAAAGACACCAACAGAAGTTCGAAGTTTCTTGGGATTAGCAGGATATTATCGAAGATTTGTCAAAGATTTTGCGAAAATAGCAACGCCGCTGACCAAGTTAACTCGAAAAAGTGAGAAGTTTGTATGGAATGATAAGTGTGAAGAAAGTTTCCAAGAGTTGAAGAATCGGTTAGTAACTGCACCAGTACTAGTATTGCCAGACGAGCAAGGGAATTTTGTGATTTACAGCGACGCTTCATATCACGGACTAGGATGTGTATTGATGCAGCACGGTAATGTCATCACATATGCTTCGAGACAACTTAAACCTCATGAATAGAAATATCATACGCATAACCTGGAATTGGCAGCGATCGTATTTGCGTTGAAGCTTTGGAGACATTATCTCTACGGTGAAAAATGTGAAATCTACACAGATCATAAAAGTCTGAAATATATCTTTACGCAAAAGGAGCTGAACATGCGATAACGTCAATGGCTGGAATTGATAAAGGATTACGATGTCACGATCAGTTATCATCCAGGGAAAGCAAATGTTGTAGAAAATGCTCTGAGTAGAAAAGGAAGATTGAACCGGTTAACTTCATGCGAAGAATTAGCCAAGGAATTCGATAAATTGGAAATGGAGGTTCGTATTCCCAATGAATCTGTAGAAGCTATCTACGCTATGACCTTCCAACCGGAGTTGCTAGAAAAGATTCGCCGTTGTCAAGATGAAATGATGAGTCAAGATGATGACCTAACGGGAGAAGAGATCACAACTCAGAAAGATAATGAAGGAATCTTACGCTTTGCATCGAGAATCTGGATCCCTAACGTGGCAGAATTAAAAAAAAGAAATATTGCGAGATGCGCACAATTCGAAGTATTCCATTCATCCAGGAAGCACAAAAATGTATCGCGATCTGAAGAAAAACTTTTAGTGGCCGAATATGAAGAAGGAAATAGCGGAGTGGGTAAGTAAATGCTACACATGCCAGCGAGTTAAAGCGGAACATCAACATCTGAGCGGATTATTACACCTGTTAGACATTCCAGAATGGAAATGGGAACATCTAGCGATGGATTTTATGGTAGGACTACCGAGGACTAAGGCAAATCATGATGCGATATAGGTAATCATTGACATACTCACGAAGTCAGCACATTTTATACCGATTAACGAAAGATTTTCGCTCGACAAGCTAGTGCACTTGTATCTCAAGGAAATTGTGATGCGACATGGAGTTCCAATATCTATCGTGTCTGATCGAGATCCTCGTTTCAATTCAAGATTTTGGAGACAATTTCAAGAATGTCTTGGAACTAAATTGAACATGAGTACCGCTTATCATCCGCAAACCGATGGACAAAGTGAAAGAACTATTCAAATGATTGAAGACATGCTGCGAGTTTGTGCAATCGATTTTGAAGGGAGTTGGGATGAGCATTTACCTTTAGTGGAATTTTCTTATAATAACAACTATCACGCCAGCATTGGAATGCCACCGTACGAAGCACTATACGGGAGAAAATGCAGATCACCAATACATTGGGATGAAGTTGGAGAACGCAAGATTTTGGGTCCAGAATTAACTCAACAGATAAAGGAAAAGATTGAGCGTATTTGGAAATGCCTCGATGCAGCACAAAATAGGCAACGCAAATATGCAGACCAGGCAAGAAAGGATATGGACTATCAGGAAGGAGAAAACGTATTACTCAAAATATCGCCATGGAAAGGATTGACTAGATTTGGCAGTAAGGGTAAATTGAAGCCACGATACGTCAGACCATTTGAAATTTTGAAGAAAGTGGGAAAACTTGTGTATGAATTGGCTTTACCGCCTCATTTGCAATATATTCACAATGTGTTTCACGTATCGATGCTTAAACGATATAATTGTCATTCTAGGCATATAATAGAGTATGAACCGATAGATATCCAACCTGATTTGTCTTTTGTAGAGCAACCGATAAGAATATTAGATCGGCGAGAGAAAGTATTGAGAAATAAGTCTGTATGTTTAGTGCGAGTTTATGGAGAAATCCTATGGTTGAAGAATCAACCTGGGAACTTGAAAGTGAGATGTTAGAGAAATACCCTCATTTATTTTCATAGAAGATTCTGAGGACAGAATCTTATTAAGGGGGGGGGGGGAGAATGTAATGACCGGGAAATTTACGTTGTATTATATCATATTGATAATAAAATATATGTATTAATATGTCATTTACGTGTGAGTATTTGTTGAAATCTAATTGTTACTTGTTACGTGCATTCCGTGTCATTTCTGTATTTTTAAGGTATTTTTCAGATGTTTTATTTTGCATTCATCGCTTTCATTTCAAACATTTTACGACCTACATAATGATTTTAAAGCCAGTATTTCAAATAAAATAATGGGCCTTATTTTTCATCAAACGACTTTTACAATTGCAATATTCTGAACATCTGGATATTTTATAAATTTTCTCGTTTTACGAAAAATGATTTTTTCGGGTCCCATTGGGTGTTAAAAACCCCACAAAAATCACATTTTTATTTTTATAAAATTATAAGACTTTCATTTATATTATTTCTTTGCATTTTTGCAATATTCACAAGTTTTGAGAAATTTTGGCATATATATTGTATATATAAAATATTTATAAATTAAATTTTAATACCCAAAAATTACAAAATTAGGGGCTTATTAGCTTTAAAAAGTGTAGAATTAGGGCCTTAATTTTAATTAGGAGTATTAATTTTACTACTATAAATAGTCTACTTTTTATTTAATTAATCATAATTAATAATTAAAAATCAGAAATTTCTTTAAAACCGGGTCGGGATTTCCAGAATCGAGTCGAGAATCAAACCTTGATTTCGCATCAAATCTTGTAATTCAAGTACTCAAATCGAAGGTTTTGATCCGTTCTTTCTGTTTCTTGCATCAACTTCATGTTTTAATGTCTTGATTTTGATTTTCGATTTCTAGGGTTTATGCTCGAATTAGGACTTTTTGATTCTAGGGTTATTTTGATGATTTGATGATTGATATAACTTTGTTAGATGATTTATAGTTGATTCATGGTGTTTAATTGAACGAACGATGTCTGTATAGTGATTCCGATTTCTAGGGTTTATGTCAGATTTTCAAAACACAACTCGATGATTTTTGTGAATTTTTGGTTCCTGAAAGTTTAGGGCTTTGATTGTGTGTGTTCATAGCTTTAATTTCCACTATAGAACGTTGAGTTTGGTTTACAGAATCGAAAGATGGGTTTTTGGCCGGAATTGAAGTCGATTTTGATCGGAGAAATTGTTGCAGGGATATTTCTGGTCGATTTTAGCCTGAAACAGATTGGGGGAGTAATTTGGAATGTTTTGGGATCAAAAACGGTACCAAACGGTGTCCGTTTGGCCAGGAATTGAGACGCCGGAGTCCGGGAAACCCACCGGAATCTGGAAATTTTCCGGTGAGTTCATCCCTGACCCGGGATGTTTTTGATCTAATTTTGTCGGGGATTGTTTTCTGACATATCTTTCTGGATTTTTAATTTTAATTTTATTTTTATTTTGAAAATCAGATGTATTTATTTTATAAATTGATTAATTAATTATTTAATTAATTGATTTATATTATAAATAATTCTGAATTATTTTCTAAAAATCAGATTGAATTATTTTCTTAATTATTTATTATTTATTAACTATTTATTAATTATTTAAAAATGATTATTTATTTATGATAATTAATCAAATAATTTTCAATAAATCATTATAAATTTATTTTAATTCCCAAAATTATAGAAAAATTATTTTTACTTCTGATTTTTCTAAAATAATGATTTAAAAATTATTTTTGAGTTTTAAAAATTAGTAATAATTATATATAGTGAATAAAAATTTGAATTAACAGTGTTTAATTGATAACAATTAGACCGTTAGTCCGATTCGAGTAAAACGAAAGCCTGTTGACTCAGAAAAATGAATTCTTTTCATTAAAAATAATATTTAAGTTTAATTTTTTTAGAAATTAGTTGATTTTGTTACTTGTTTGATTATTAGTCGAAATGCGTGCCAAGACGAGTCCGAAAAATTCCAGAAAAATGGGAAATGACTCAGATACCGATCAGTTGAGCGATCAGCGAGTCGATTTTGGTTCTAAAAATTATTTTAACTAGAACAAAATGATTATGTGCTTATGTGCTTATGTGTATGTTAGGTCCCAATGTGTTTGTAAAAGGGGGGGTTGAATACAAACAGCACCGAATAATCGAATATATGCGGAATAAAAAATGTGAAACAAAAGTCAAGTTAAATAAGAATATTATTAAACTTGAAAGGTGTTACAACAACTGTATCGATTACAAGGAATTAATCTCAAATTAATTATCACAAATTTGGAACAAATTTGACATGAACTTTTTCTATTTTTGTAATAATTAGAATCAAATGCTAGACGTGATTTGAGATTAAGTTCGAGGGATTTTGACCCACTAGATTGTTACACAAGAACAGGACAAATATTTCTAGTGGTTTGGATTTAACGTTACAAGCTAGAAATTAGATCTTGAATTAAGCAGATGAAAAATGGAATATTTCTAAGGCGGCTGCTTTTTCTTTTCTGTGTTCTTGACTTCTGTTTTGATGATGATTAAAATGAATGTTTAGCTTCTGCTTCTTTTATCAACCAACCGAATGAAAATGAACTGGCATGACAATCTCTTTGGCTCAGCAAAACTTTCGGTAGGACTATCAAATTCCAGTTGAACTTTCGGTAGGACTATCTTTTAGAACTAGCAAGACAATCAGAATGAACTAGCAAGACATTCGGTATGACTATCAATTGTCATACTGATTGTCATATTAGTTCAAACAGTTTGTCTTGCTGAAATTAAATAGATTTAAATCCTAATAATAATTCTGATAAGACAATCCTTTTGAATTAGCATGACTTTCGGTATGACTATTGATTGTCATACCGATTGTCATACTAATACAATCAGTTGTCTTTGTTGAATTTATAACAGATTTTAAATCAATTAAAATTCTGAAAATTCTTAATATTAATTCGGAATTAATTAATTGATTAATTTAATTAATCAAATAAATTAATCTTTACAGATATAATTTATTTTCTTAATTAAATTATAAGACTTAATTAATTAATAGAAAATTAATACTAATCTTAAGCAACATCCATTCATCTGTATATCTTCTGAAAATCACTGAAAATTATGAATCAATTCCCCCACTTCAACGTTGACACTCGATGTACTGTCTGGTTCATGAGTGACTAACTTCCGTGACGTTTCTTCATGTCTTGACTTTGATACTCTGATTTTCTTCAGATTAAATCCTTGTAATTAATGATACTCTGACGAGATCTCTGTCACTTGATTAAACCCACAATCTTGATTTGCATCACTGAGGCTTGAACAATTTCTTGAACTTCTTCCAGTGAATTAACTCTTCAAGTCTGTAGATGAACGTTGTTTCTGAATCCTCTGACAGATGTTACTTGGCGAGACCTCTCTGACGGTAGATCCACTATTTACTTATTACATTCTTATTTGAGTTGAGTTAAATCCTCGAATATACAAATAGGCCTATGACATATGACTTACAATCTCCCCCTATTTGTTTGTTAGACAAGAACACACAAATACCTAGAGGATAACTCAACTAACAAATAAGAAAAAGATATAAACTGAAATGCAAAGTAAATAGCAGAAAAGTTTCTGGAATAAATATAACATTTTCCAGATTCCAAATAAGATGTTCCTCTAGACTGAACATGTTAGATATATTTGATAATGTCATGGCTAATATGTTTTATGTTTAGCTTTCAGATCTTATGAGAACAGGATAAATCAGTACTTAACTGTTGATCAGTACTTATACTGGAAGTCAGGCCTTAAGGATATCAGTACTTATATTATCAGGAGATAATCATCAGAAGATAGATATCAGAACTTAAGTGCTGAAGGACAATCAGATAAGGATAGTAGCTGATTAAAGGAAAGAAGATCGAGATAAACATAAGAAGAGATATGCATGAAGAAGGAATTCCGTGAAGAATGGAATACTTGGAAGAAAAGATATCTGATTGATATATTTTAGGAAGCAGAATTATATTCCATATCAATTAGCGATTATCTTGTAACTGTGTAGTATATAAACACAGACATAGGGTTTACACTATAAGTGTTATCATTATTAGAAATGATTATTCATTATAACCCTAGCAGCTCTCGTGATATTTGTTCATCACTGAGAGGTAACAGTTCCATACTGTAATAGAGTTTATTGTTTCAATAAAGTTTGTTTTCTGTTACTTAAGTTCTTAAAGTTCGATTTAAGTGTACTATACACTGTATTCACCCTCTCTACAGTGTGTGTGTGACCTAATAATTTGTATCAGAGCCTATCTGTTAACTTACATACAGTTAAAGATCCAAACACAATCATGTCAGACACAGAAACTCCAACTAAGCCTACCACAACTGAGGAACCACCAAAGACACAAATTCAGAGTCGGTATGAGACCATCAGAGTCCCCATACTGAGACCATCTGAATATCCCATATGGAAGGTAAGGATGACCATGTTCCTGGAAGCAACAGATCCAGAATACCTGGATAGAATCAAGGAAGGTCCTCACAAACTAACCAAACTCGCTGTTGCAGTTGCAGGTGAAGCAGCAAAGACCGTACCAAAGGAGAAGAGTGATTATACTGCTGAGGACATAACATCAATTGCTAAGGATGCTAAGGTATGACACTTACTGCATAGTGCCATTGATAATGTAATGTCAAACAGGATAATCAACTGCAAGACTGCTAAGGAGATATGGGCTGCTCTGGAAACAAGGTGTCAGGGAACTGACACAATTAAGAAGAACAGGAAGACAATACTCACTCAAGAGTATGAACACTTTGACTCAAAGACTAATGAGTCATTGAATGATTTATATGATAGATTTGTCAAACTTTTGAATGATTTATCATTGGTTGATAAAGAGTATGATCTTGAAGATTCAAACCTTAAGTTCCTGTTAGCTCTTCCTGAATGCTGGGATTTGAAGGCAACGACAATAAGAGACAACTACAATCTTGATGAAACAACTCTTGAAGAAATCTATGGAATGCTCAAGACTCATGAGCTGGAGATGGAACAAAGAAGCAAGAGGAAAGGAGGAAAGTCAAGGACAGTTGCTCTTAAGGCTGAAGAAGAATTCCCCAAAGCAGCTTCCTCAAAGAAAGACAAGGGTAAAGCTCTTTTCATAAAGTCTGATACTGAGTCATCAAGTGCTGAGAGTGATGATGACTCAGATTCTGAAAGGTCGCCTGAGACTGATGCTGATGAGGAGATGATGAAGCTGTGTGCTCTTATGGTGAAAGGAATCACAAAGATTGCATACAGGAAGTTCAGGAAGGGAAAGAAGTTTTCCAGGAAAAGCATAAGTTCTGATAAGAAGAATTTTAAAAGATCTGAAGGCAGAGGAGGAAAGTCTGACAGAGGAGATTACACCAATATTAAATGCTATACTGTGGTGAGAAAGGCCACATATCTCCTGACTGCAAGAAGGTAAAGGGTGACAGAGGGAAGGCTCTTGTCACAAAGCAGAAAAGCTGGACAGACACCTCAGACTCTAAAAGTGAGGAGAACTATGCATTGATGGCAAATGCTGATAAAGAAAGTGTTGAGAGCAGTTCTGAAGCTGCTGAAACAAAGGTACCTCAGACTACTTATGCTTTTCATACTGATGATATTAATGAGTTGAGAAGATATCTTAAAACCATGTTTGTTAGCTATAGAGACCAAACTTTAACATGTGAAAGATTAACTTCTGAAAATCTTACATTTAAGAAAAGGAATGATTTCTTAGAAAAAGAGTTAGTCATGTTCCATTAAACTCAGAAGGATAGAGATGATGCTTTTTATGTTAGGAATGAAGTGCTAAAATTAAATGAATCTCTAAAAACTGTGTTAGAAAAGGAAAGAGAGATTATCAGGACTTGGACTAACTCTGGAAAAACAACTCAAAATTTGCTAAGTAGTGGAAACTGGAAAGAGGGCTTAGGTTATGGAGAAGATAAGAATGATAAAAGAACTGAAGAAATTAAGCCTGTTGTTAAGCAAAAGCCAAAGCTTAAACCTATTAAGTTTGTAACTGTAAAGTCTGAAAATGAGAAATCAGAAGTTAAAGAGGAATTAACTTCTGACAAACTAAAATAGGAAAAGACAGCTAAAGTGAACATAGGCTTAATGACAAAGAAGCAGCTTAAGCATAAGCTGGAAGATGTCAAGAATGCAAACAAGGTAAAATCACCTAGGAAAAATAGGAATGGAAAGGAAGGTGTGAATAAAAGCAATGATTATAAACCTGTTCCTGATGCTCCTAGGAAAACATGTCATAACTGTGGAAGTTCTAACCATCTGGCTTCTTTTTGTAGGAAGAATAAGAATATTAACTCCTTACCTTCAAAATCAGGAGTTAAGAGTCAGTCTGTTAGATACAAACCACAAAATCCTTGTTTTCATTGTGGTAGTTTATGGCATTCCATTTATACTTGTAAGGAATATCATAGTTTGTACTATGATTATTATCAAATAAAACCTTCTTTGAAGAAAGTTTCCATTGTTCCTTCTAGTGTAAATTCTGATTCAAAGTCTGATAGTGTAAATTCTGATAAGAAAAATGTTAACATAAACTCTGATGCTAAATCCGCTGCAAATGTTAACAAACTTAATAAGGCCAAAGGATCCAAGCAAGTCTGGGTCCTTAAAACTAATAATTAGTGGTCTTTGTGATTGCAGGGCAACAGGAAAAATATTCTAGTTCTGGAGAGTGGATGTTCAGGACATATGACTGGAAATAAGGCCCTGCTATCAGACTTTGTGGAGAAAGCTGGCCCAAGTGTTTCTTATGGAGATGGCAACATTGGAAAAACATTGGGATATGGCAATATCAATCTTGGAAATGTCATAATTAAACAAGTAGCTCTAGTCTCAGGACTTAAACACAACCTACTGAGTATAAGTCAAATCTGTGACAGAGGTTATCATGTTGATTTCTTTGAAGAACACTGTGAAATTGTGAGTAAATCTAAAGGCAAAGTTGTTCTGAAAGGATACAGACGTGGTAACATTTATGAAGCTAAGCTTTCAACAAGTACTGATGGTTCTGCAATCTGTCTGATGAGTAGAGCATCAATTGAAGAAAGCTGGAATTGACACAAGAAACTCTCTCATTTAAATTTCAAAATTCTTCTTGAATTTGATCTTGAAAAATCTCCTGGATAAAAATGTAGATGCTCATCAATATCATCCATGTCATCTTGGCTCAACTAATCTTCATTCTCAGTTACCAGCCCTTTACCCATGCTTTCATAGACCTTTGATGTAGACTCAACAAATTCCACCTTCATCTCTTTCTCCTTTTCCAACTTAGCAATAAGTGCAATGGATCCTCCCTTCTTCCTTCGTTTCTCCATCCTTTCATCTTGATCTATTTCAAGCTCATAGGTTTTAAGGATGCCATACAGCCTCTCCAAGGTGAATTCCTTGTAATCTTGTGAATTTAACAATGAGACTGTCATTAGCTTCCACTCCTTTGGGAGAGATCTAAGGAACTTGAGGTTAGATTCTTTTGTTTGGTAGACTCTTCCATGCAGTTTTAGAGCATTCAGTAGCTTCTGAAACCTACTAAAAATGTTAGTCAGTGACTGACTCTCTTCACAGTGAAAGTGCTCATATTGTTGAATCAAGAGTTGCATCTTACTCTCCCTTACTTGCTCAGTACCATCACAAATAATCTGTATTGTGTCCCAAACCTCTTTCGTTATTTTACAGTTAATGATGTCATCAAACATATCACCATCAACACCATTAAACAATATGTTCATGTTCTTCTTATCTTTCCTGACTTGTTCAATGTCTGGATCAGACCATTCATGCTTAGGTTTTGAAACTGATGGTTCATTCCCTATAACATCTCTCATAGGGACGTGAGGACCTCTTTCAATGCCATCCACATAAGCTTCTTCTTGAGAAAGAAGATGTAAGTGCATCTTCACCTTCCAGTGGTGATAGTTGTCTTTATCCAGAAATGGAATTTCAACTCCAACATCCTTTTTGTTCATCTTGTTGATTGTTGTGATCTTTACACTCTTTGTACTTCAAGAGCTTGCTCTGATACCAATTGTTATTTCTAAACAATACAACAGGAATTACAGAAGGGGGTTGAATTTAATTCTGGCTTCTTTTTGAAATTATTCTATCTTAATACATATAACAGTGTTTGATTTGCAGTAATGCGAAATGGAAAAGTATTTGAAATCAAAACACTAAGTAATAAAACACATGGCTTTAAAACTTTCTGGTGGATTTGAATGTATCCACCAGATATATATATATATATCAGATTGAGAATTCTGTGAAACTTTGGATAGCTCATAGCTGCTTTACAAATTGAAGAAACAAAACTACAGAGAAATTCTTACAGAATATAGCTTTATATGTTTCTTAGAAAATAAGCTTGCTTAGTTATTTGTTCTACTTGCTACACTTGGTTTATATATCACCAAGTTTACATGACATTAAGATAATATAATAAAATAAAACTATATCTAGTCTAACTCTATGCTACTTCATTACTTTATTCCAGCATCTTTGAACATCTTCTTAGTTGCATGAAAATGGTAACGTTTCTTTGTTCTAAAAATCCTGATTAACAGGCTGCCACATTCCTTTTGCAAACATCTGATGCATGTGACTGTGTTGTTACTATCAACAACTATTTAAATATGATCATCCGTCGAGATTATGTTTAACATCCGTCAGGAATATGTTGATCATCTGTCGAGGGCCTTGTAGATCATCCGTCGGGAGTCTATCTTTCACTTGACTCTATTTCACTTATACAGAATTACAAGACATCTCATATTTATAATTAGCCAACCTATTCTGTATATCTATCTAGAAGTCAATATGACTTAGAGAATCCTACAGAATCTACTAGACTAAAACATGTTATTTGCGGAAATGTGCTACAGTACTTATTTGTTACATAAGCTACACTCTCGATGGATGTCAAATTATCATCCGTCGGGACTATAAAGTTTATCCGTCGGGACTATATAAAAACATTCGTCGAGAGCTATAAAATTCAATAAGTTAAATCTACTAAGGTGTTTTGTTTAACTTATAATCTAGTTCACAACATATTCCTAACAGTTTCTTCAAAGCCCAATACGCTTTATGCTCTAACTCCGCAAGCAAATGACCCATCTTACCATATACCAAATGTAAAGGAGACATGCCTAGAGGAGTCATGAATGTTGTTATTTGGGCCCAAACAGCTTCATCTAGCTTCAAAGACCAATCTTACCATGACAGACTCACAAATTTCTCTAAGATTCGCTTGATCTCTCAATTATAGACTTCAGCTTGCCCATTAGTTTCAGGATGATAAGTTGTGGCCACATAATGATTCACATGATCACTAGTACAAAAATGACTTTTAGCCACGATCAAAATAGGCCTTTAGCGTCGGTTTTTCAGCATGGTATATGCAGGGGACGAAGTCATTTTTGTCACAAAGATTAAACAGATTAAAATAGATTAAACATATAATGAGCTATGTTTTTTGTCACAAAGACATCAAAAATTTTCATAAGGGTGATGTCCAATGGTGTATTAAACATCTGATTCTTCATTAATGGTGATGTCTATTTTAGCATATAAACATCAATATTTTCTTGAATAAAGTGATGTATATGTTTCATTTAGACTTGAATATGTTAGTCTTTGACATCAGTTGTTTTTCTGAAACTGATGTACATTATGTTGTTTGACATCAGTGTTTTTTGGTTAAAAGTGATGTGTATACTGTCACATAGACATCAGTTTATTTTAAACAAAGTGATTTCTATGTTTCATTTAGACTTGAACCTGGATTTCTTTGACATCAATTTTTTACCTTAAAATGATGTACATTATTTTCTTGACATCTGATTTTCTTCTTTAAAAGTGATGTCCAATTGCTTTTGTAACTAACATACATCAAATATACGGATCTTGCAATCAGGTAGACTAAGGAAATAACAGGATTTGAATACATGCTTAAATATATAGTCTGTCCATTATCATCATCAAAATAAAGTGTATTTTACATTGAAAATTTTATTACTCAAATGGATACCCTAAAAAAATTAGCTTTCACGCTAAAATAAATAAATAAGTAAACAAGCGTCGTAACCGTACTATGGCCGGTAGGATATACATGCCCTATGTGTCTCTTACAACTCACTTTAAACATTGCCAAATCTGAAAGCCAGCAATGGATCTCCAGCAATGCATCTCCAACGAATATGCTTAAATACTTTAAAATTACTAACCTCAGTAATGCATCTCCAGCAATAATCCTCAGCTTTTTCAATGGAGGAACACTACAGCTAATCAAAAAATATATTTTAATTTATATACCAATTGCACATAAAAAGGACTAAAAAGCTGTTGATGCTTATATAAAATAGTTAAAAAAACATTGGCTGTTTTCAGTTAAATATAATTTAAATTTACAAGCACACAGAAACGTGAATAGAACTAAGGTGTGGGGTGAATGCAATAGACATTGCACCTACTATTCCAATTCCAGAAGGTATCAAGTCGGTTTTTATAACCATGGTATACAGAAGCATCTCCACATCTTTGTTGCCACCCGCATTCAAGACATGATTCCAGTTGTCTTAATTGACTAATCCCTGACATATAACACGTCTTAATTGACTATCCCTGATATATAACGATTAATAATAACAAAAACATCAAGAAAACCGTTCCTGAGCATTGAAATGGAAGCGATCAACATTATTCCAGTTGTCAAGATCATAAGCAACCATTGTATTCCAGTTTACACTCCCTGTTGCATTTCTTTTCTTCAAACCAATTTTAACTTGTTTTTTTACATGCCACATTTTCATGCAAGAAGCAACTGTTATTAGTTTGAGTTAGTATTAACAAAAAGGTAGTTTCATAAGACCCAAAGTGTACTAATAAGAAACTGGTATGGTACCATTTTTTGTGCAGGGCATCTGGACAAAAAGGCATGCATTATGAAAAAATGAAAATATGCAATAGTAGGAGGTCTAGCTATCTATGTAGCTAGATGGATTTCAAGGGAAGACAAAGGAGCAGCTGATGGAGGTCATTGACTAGAAGGGTATGCATGTATTTGATATTGTACGAACTAGTGGTTGTGCAATATATATATATATAATGTGATCAGAGAAACATTTTTGTCTACCTCTAGCTCTCTCTTCACACCACAGCTAGTTAAAAACAAAGAGACTGCAAACATGGCAGAGCTAAGTTACTGCTGTAATATATGGTCAAATCAAAACCCGGTAATTAGTCACCATCCCCCTTACACATCATGTATCGAAAAATATAAGACCCCTTCATATAGAAAGCTTGCAGTAGTTTACAAACCTCAACCTGCAAACAGTCTTTCACAATCATCATTCAGCATGTCTTATATTATTTATGTCATCCTATTTCTTTCTCTGCATGCATGTAATGGCCTCCGTCTAGGCCTACATACTAACAAAGGCGATTTCATTGGCATAATTATTGTAATAAACCTACAGAATTACATATATAGATACATAATGCACTAATGCATCTTATAGTTATAGGTAGTTGAAACTTTAATTGAGATCTGGTGCAGAATATGAATAACTCAAACCTTTAGCACTTTAGAGATGAGGTTCTTCAAGCACAAGAAAATCATTTTGCTAAAACTGGCCAATAAAATATTGACCAGAGTTTAGCTTGTGCAGTTTCTGTCAAGGAGAATCCTTCTGAGGAAACCTTAACCAAAAAAATAACATAGGTAAAAGATTTAGATACTCCCCAGAAACATTTTCCAGCTCAAAAATAATTTAGACTAAAAGAGTATATAATCTAGGAACAAATCGGATTATTAGAAGATCAATATGAACCTGTGCTTTATGACCAAATATAGCAAGCTCACCTTTGGTATAGAAGTAGTCTCACGCAGCTCCTCTTTTTTGCTCAATTTTGTACCATGAAAGAGTTCATGAATAAGACAACCTAAACAATTTAAATAATTAAAATGTATAAATAGTATATTAAAATCTCCCAATAACATATATATATATATATAGTCGAAATGAGTCATAGTACTCTTTGAACCTTACCCTAATAAAAAAAATTCAACATGGGACTCTGGGTTTGTTTTTCTCCTTATCTGCAACCAAGTGAACCTGCAAACCAAACACATTCGCATAAATAAGTTGCTAACTTAAAGTTGATACAACTTTGCACCGAAGCCTATATCACGTACATGTTATGTTTCTCCTGAAGCTGCATTCTTATCCAAATAGGCCACATTTAAAATATAAATATATGGCATGGTAGAAATGAACTACTATGCCACATAAGCTGTGCTCACCTTCAAATTGTACAGCTTCTGACGTGAAAACAATCACCACCAGTGCTAGTTTGTAGGCAAACTTTGGCCAAAATACCAGTTCAACATACTACCCTTTCCCTTACGAGGGAATATATATTTTAAATAAAATAATAATGTAAAACGAGACATTAAGTACCTGGGAATCGTGTGTACTTCAGAAACGTTTTTTATAGCCTTTAAATCCAAAAGTAGAAATTTTAGTATCAACAAATTCACATACTTCATACTTGATATATAATTGGGAATGAATGTAGATGCTAACATTATCTACAGATTTTACCTAGGTATAGGAAAAAAATTATCATTCTTGGTCTGTTGCTTGAGAATAATGGCCAAAAGGCACAATGAATCACTACTCTTACAACTTATAAACTCGCTACCATTCAGAGAAAACATAACCATAACCCCACATATGTTTTGTTTCCCATTCTATCTTCTATGGACGACTGTTTCATTATTAGAACACAAATATATAAACAATGAATAGCTATTACTGCTTATAGATCAAATCAAATATATAAAGTTGGGGAATAACTTACTGCAAAAATTACTTCACTATCTTCCCCAGGAGCTTATCTGGTGCTAGATCCATCATAATTTCATTATACACCCATTTAGGAAATCATGCAAATGAAAATCATAATCACAGAAGAAACAATAACAAATTTAATATTTAGGAATATAATGCAGTACCCTTTGCTTTGCTTCTGAGTTCCATGCAGAAACCACCAATCATGTTAACAAAATCCATATTAAAAGAGATTGGGATAGATCCAACAAGAAACTAAAAACCAAGTACCCTATAAATATAAGTACATATCCCCTTCCATGTAAAAACTACAACCCAGTCTAATAGCTGTGAATAGAGTTGTAAGCTCATGCGTCTTCAGAGAAAGTCCTACGCACACAATTCACAAAAAATTCAACTCACATTACAACTAAATCACAATAATGTACAAATTATAAATTCATCAGTTAAAATCAATAAAAATATTATATGTGAACCAAGTACAATTAAAAACATATAAACATAAATATATAAACCAATAGGTAACACAATCCTACTTTCAATCCAACCTTAAACAAGTGAATACCTAGAGATTAAATCCAGAACCATATACAAAAAAGGTCATGTATATATACAACGAATTGAAAAGAATTAATAACTTGAAAATACATTAAATTAAATGAAAGCACCATAGGGGTTTGGATTTGAAAAAACCCCAATTAAAAAAATTAGGGTTTCGATTTAAAAAGACCCCAATTTTAAAAATTGTCTTCATGAAGAGAAGACTAGTAAGATTTGAGACTAGAGATGAGATAAGCTTACAAACCTTAACTACCGAACTTTAGTTCAGTCGAGATGATGAACACAGATGGTGAGATGGTCGAGGTGAAAGTGAGCGGGTGAGAGGAGTGTTTAGTGAGGAGAGATGAGTGAAATTTTCAAAGAGGAAAATATGGGAACCAAAATATTGGCTCATGGGCGGGGTAAAATTTTGGGATAAATGTAAGAAATTTTGACTAAGGGGGAAATTAAAAACCTGAGCGTGAAATGAAATTTTTTCATGTAATTTTAGACATCTATTTTAACATAAGCGATGTCTTCGAATGAAAATAACATCATAGAAACACGGGGTGTTGTTATAAATTATTTTAACATTAGTGTAAAACCTAACTGATGTCTAATGTGTGATATCTATTGACAGTTTTCTTGTAGTGTAAGTTAGAAGAGTTTGACGTTATTTTAGGGATGGACTGGCTATCTGAGCATGATGCTCAGATAGAATGTCATAATAAGAAGGTAATTTTGAAGACATCAGACGAGAAACCGGTGATGATTAAAGGTCAGAAGCAAGCAAAGAAATTCTTGACAATGATTCAAGCTAAGAAACTATTACGACGAGGATGCGAGCATTTCATTGCCTACGTGATAGACAAAAGTCAGGAGCCAGCAAAATTGGAAGATATTCCTGTGGTAAATTAATTTCCAGACGTATTTCTAGAAGAACTACCAGGACTTCCTCCAGATAGAGAAATTGAATTTGCAATCGATTTAGCACCTGGAACAGAACCAGTATCAAAGGCCCCGTACAGAATGGCGCCAGTGGAAATGAAGGAACTAGCAAATCAATTACAAGAACTATTGGAGAAAGGAGTAATTCGACCTAGTGTATCCTCATGTGGTGCATCGGTATTATTTGTTAAGAAGAAAGACGGAAACATGAGGCTATGCATCGACTATCGAAAACTTAATAAGCTTACGATCAAGAACAAGTATCCATTACCTCGAATCGACGAGTTGTTTGACCAGCTGAAAGGAGCCAAGTATTTTTCTAAATTGATTTGAGATCTAGATATCATCAATTAAAGATCAAAACTGAAGATATACCAAAGACAGCTTTCAGAACAAGGTACGGTCATTACGAATTCCTAGTGATGTCTTTTGGATTGAAAAATGCCCCAACAACATTTATGGACCTGATGAATAGAATTTTTAAGGAATAATTGGACAAGTTTATAATTATGTTTATCGATTATATTTTGATCTACTCCAAGTCAACAGAAGATCACTTGGAACATCTAAGGACACCTTTGGAAATTTTGAGAAAGAAGTTGTATGCAAAGTTTTCGAAGTGTGAATTTTGGTTACCACAAGTTTAATTTTTAGGTCACGTAGTATGTAATGAAGGAATCAAAGTTGACCTAGCAAAGATTGAAGCCATTACGAACTGGGAAAGGCCTAAAACACCAACAGAAGTGAGAAGTTTCTTAGGATTAGCGGGACATTATCGACGATTTGTTTAAGATTGTGAGGCCTTTGACAAAGCTTACCAGGAAAAGTGAGAAGTTTATATGGAACGAGAAATGCGAAGAGAGTTTTCAATAATTAAAGAAGAGATTGATCACGACACCTGTTTTGTCACTTTTAGATGATCAAGGGAGTTTTGTTATCTATAGTGATGCTTCTCATAGGGATTAGGTTGTGTTTTGATGTAGCATGATAAAGTTATTGCATATGCGTCGAGACAGCTGAAACCTCATTAGCAGAAGTATCCTACTCATGATTCTGAACTAACGGCAATAGTATTTTCCTTGAAGATTTGGAGACATTACCTATATGGAGAAAAATGCGAGATCTATACGGATCACAAAAGTTTGAAGTACATATTCACGCAAAAGGAGCTCAACATGAGACAAAGAGGATGGTTGGAGTTGATCAAGGATTATGATTGCAAGATTAACTATCATCCAGGAAAATCGAATGTGGTGGCATATGCGTTAAGCAGAAAGGAAAGACTCAACATGTTGACGATACCTGAAGAATTATACAGGGAATTTCAGAATTTGCAATTGGAGCTCATAATTTGCAAGCATGGTGAAGTAAAGATGTATAGCATGACGTTTCAGCCATAATTAGTAGAGAAAATAAGAAAATGGCAATAGTAAATAATGGATCAGGATATCAATCGTTTGGGTAGAGAAGAGTTATGCACTCAGAAGAACGATCAAGGTATTCTTAGATTTTCATCCAGAATTTAGATACCACCAGTGGAAGAATTGAAGAATGGAATTCTACACGAAGCTCACAATTCAAGGTATTCAATTCATCCGGGAAGTAACAAGATGTACAGAGATTTAAAAGAAAATTATTGGTGGCAAGACATGAAGAGAGAAATTGCGGAATAGGTCAGCAAATGATATATGTGTCAAAGAGTTAAGGTAGAGCACCAGAGACCCAACGAATTATTACAACCATTAGAGATTCAAGATTGGAAATGAGAGTATATTGCTATGGATTTCATAGTTGGATTACCAAGAACGTAAGCGAACCACGATGCTATTTGGGTCATAGTGGACAGACTAACCAAATCAGCTCATTTCTTGCCTATCAATGAAAGATTTTCTCTGGATAAATTGGTTCACATGTATTTGAAGGAAATAGTAGTTTGTCACGGAGTCCCTGTGTTTATTGTATCTGATCGAGATTCACAATTCAATTCGAGATTTTGGAGAAGTTTTCAAGAATGCTTGGGAACTAAGTTAAAAATGAGTACGGTTTATCATCCGCAGACGGATGGCCAAAGCGAGAGAACGAACTAAACAATTAAAGATTTCTTATGTGTTTTTGGCATTGATTTCAAAGGAAATTGGGATGAGCATTTACCCTTAGTGAAATTTGCTTACAATAACAGTTATCATGCCAGCATCGGAATGCCTCCTTACGAAGCTCTTTATGGACGCAAATGTCGATCACCAGTATATTGGGATGAAGTTGGAGAGAGTAAAATACTTGGGCCTGGATTGGTGTAGCAGAGATATGAGGTTGTGAAAATCATCCAAAAAAGGCTATTTGTAGCACATGATCGTCAGAAAAAATATGAGGATCAATCAAGAAGGGATATAGAATTCAAAGAAGGAGATCAGTGTGTTACTGAAGGTGACACCATGGAAAGGATTATCGAGATTCGGAAAGAAAGGAAAGCTAAGTCCTAGATACGTCGGACCTTTTGAAATTTTGAAACGTGTCACCAAGGTAGCATACGAATTGGCGTTACCCCCACACATGGAGCACATTCATAATATTTTTCACGTATCAATACTTAAGGAATATAATACAGATTCTAGGTATGTAATTGAGTATGAGGTGATAGAACTTCAGACAGATTTGAATCCAATAGAGATTCTAGAAAAAAGAGAAAAGATATTGAGAAATAAAGTTGTAAATTTAGTAAGAGTATTGTGGAAAAACCCAAAGGTTGAAGAGTCAACCTGGGAGTTAGAAAGCGATATACGAGAAAAGTACCCTCAGTTGTTTACTTAGGAGATTTTGAGGACATAATCCTTTTTAAGGGGCAAAGATGCAATATCCGGCATATCGCGTGTAATTATTTTTATCAATAAATGATTATTATGTGATTATTATGTGAATTTTGGTGAATTATCTGTTGATTGATAATAATATTTAGATGTATTTATGTAATAAAATGAGAGTGTGTTAATTTTATTATTCCAGAATAAAATATAGATAATTAAGGTATTTTTCTAGTTTTTTTTGCAGTATTATATGATTTTATATTGATTTATGAATTTATTAATTATTTTCAGAATAATTATAAAATTATTTTATAAAGCCGGGAATCGTCCAACCTCAACCGTTTTTACGTTTTTAGAACCCGAAACTCGTCCGAAAACTCCTTCCTAACCTAACCTGGTAATTCTGGACATTTTTCGTGTTTTGACTTTTTCGATCCGGATTACGGTTTTTGACCCGTACGCGTCCCGGTGTACAATTTTAGATATGATAATTATTTTGATATATCAACAAAACCCGTGTTTTCGAAAGACGGAATAATAATACATTATTTTCGTATTAAGTGTTTTATAAAAAGCTCGGTTGGGATAATTATCCAACACGGGTATTAAATGGGATCGTTTTCGCAGTTACTTAGCGTCTAAGTAACTAATTTATCGATCCAACACAAACCAATATTCCATAAATATATATAGCCCTTCTATTATTTCATTTTATTCGTAAAATCATAATCAATCAGTAAACATATAAGAAATACAGAGAAAAACTCTAAAAACGGTGCGTTCTTGAGAATGGATCGTACAAATGAAGGCGTTATCAAACTCCGATTCGGGCGTGCAACATATCAAAACGTAGCTCTCGAAAAGCTCTTTCTAAATCAACCATCTATTTGTGTGCATAATTCACGGTATTTTTCTTATTTAATTAATATATTTCGAATTATTTATGGATTAAATTATTAAAATTTGTTCTTGATGTTGTTGATATAATTTAATTATTCCGTCGTGTAGATAATATTTTTCTGGTCATTTTGGTATATTATATGTCAAAAACTGAGCTCCATAACATATAGAAAAGGGTGTTTGATTCTTGAATATTAAAACTAGGGTTCTAATAATTTAAATGTTCTTGATTCAAATTAGGTATCTCATTTTTTTTGATTCTAGGTTGAATTAAGCGATACCAGTTAATAGATCGTCTCAAAATGAACTGGTTTATGTATGTGATTTATGTGTTGGCTTCTTGGATCGACTCGCCGGAAAAAGCTTGAAGCATACCGGTTTTAATGGCCGTTTTATCGGGGAAACGCCGCTTGGGATGATTCACAATAGTAAAACATCGTATGGAGATTCTGTAGTGAAAAGGAATCGATTAGCATCAAGAAGTCTAGCAAAGACCTCGCGAAGGACCATGAATTTGGCTTGCCGGATTTTATTCAGGTTGCCGTGTTCTTGGGGAGGGGGCGGCGGGTCAGGTCTGTTCTTGGCAACCCGGTTCCTGACCCGTCCGTGACCCGGTTTTGATCGCTTGGAATTCAATTTCAAAATCTGAATACTGTTTCTGAATTATTTTATTTTAAAAATTATTTTAAAATTCTGTTTTAATTCTAATAATTCATTTTAAATTCTAGAAATCTATATTTAATTCTGGAAAATTATTTTAAATCCAGAAAAAATGTTTTTAATTATTTAAAAATAAATCTGATTTATTTTAATTAATTGTAATTAGTTCTTAATTATTTTAAATAATCGATTAATTTAATATTAATTGATTAATTAATATAATTAATTATTATGTTATTTGTGATTTGATTGACACATAATATTATTGTAGGTGCATTGTTTGACTATTTAATTCATAATTTTCACTCCGTACGTCAGATTTGGGTGAAATGAAGGGTAGTTAGAAGCTTGTAACGAATAGATTGTGATGAGAAGTAGTATTGATATGTACATGTGATGTTTAACAGAGGAAGCGAGATGTAGAAAAGGAAAGCAGGTAGTCAGTGAGTGGGAACCACTTGACAAGTGCTAGTAAAGTGAAAGCGAATTGATAAGGCAAGTATTTATATTCTTCTTGATTATATTGCAAGTATTTTGAACTTCCTTCATTATGTTGCAATTCTTACTCTATATTGCAAGTACTTTGAAGTACTTAACCCAAACCCTGATTCTTATTAATCTTGAGCCATAATCCTGATTCTTCACAAACCGTTGATTGTTGAATTCTCAGATACAAACCACACATAAACGATACTACTCCACAAATACATATCTACCACATACTGATTCTTGATACAAAAATTGTTTAACATACCAACCCTTATATCTTGCATAATAGAAGACCAATTCTTGTAACTCTTGAACCCTTGGGTCTTCTGCTTTCTAATCTTTCCTTAATTGAAACCCAACCTTTATGATTTCCTTGTTATTTCATGGAATTTCAGATCATCGTATGCTTCGAGAGAAATGTTGTTTATGATTAAACTATTGAATTACATTGCTTATCATATTTAGATTCTAGAATTGGATTTTTTTTTAATATATACTAGATTCATGGTCAGACCAGATTCGTGGTCATAATTTGACAATATGTGACTTGGATCCCGTATATAGAGCAAAGATGGAAGCCTTGCTCGGGGTTACTGCATGATTGATCAGCAGCCTAACCTTGGTTTTTAAAATGAAAAAGAATATCCAATTCTAATCATTGCTTATCAATAACCTTGTTTCCTTATACCATTTCAATTGATCATTGTTAATTTCAGTGACTGTCATTATGACTTGCTGAGCTTGTTAGCTTACTCTTGAAAATCTATTTATATTCTTTTCCAGTGAAAAAGGAAACTGGTGGTAGTGAGAATCCCCAGACAGGTATGCGAGCTAGGTATCTAGGTTGAAATGGAATAGACTAACAGATGATGTTTGGTTTGGTTATGTTGATAATTTTTAATAAAGTTTAAACTTCAGTTGTAAGATAAATAAACTGAGATTTGGTATATTTGTTTAATAAATAAGATTGTGGCTTGTGGACATACTTTAAACTGCGTCGATCCATGGATTATGGTAAGTAGGGTCATTTCATATATATTATTATATTATATTCATAAACAGGTTTAAATATTGTGTGTACGTGTGTGTTGTGGGCTCCAAATGTCTGACCCGAGTTTGGAGGGCGTTACAGAAGTGATCCCTACTGGGGGCTTTATTCAGCTTCCGATAATCCATACATACTCTCCACCCTGTGAATTTCCGAGTAAGAACGAGTTTGTTCTTCTCATTAACAACAACTGTAATGCCTCCTTCCTTAGGCACACACTATACCGGGTTCACCCATAAACTGTCAGAAATCGGATAAATATTCCCTGCATCCAGCCATTTAAGAATTTCCTTCTTCAAAACCTCTCTCATGATAGGATTGAGTCTATCATGTTGTTCAAATGTTGGCTTACTTCCTTATACAGAATTTTGATTCATGCAGTAAGAAAGGTTGATTCCCTTGATATCTGCTATAGTCCAGCTAATTGCTGATTTAAACTTTCTTAGAATTCTCAAGAGCTTGTCTTCATCACTACCTGAAAGGTCAGAGGCAATAATAAGAGGCAAAGTAGATGCATCGCCTAAAAAAGCATACATCAAGTGATCAGGCAGTGGTTTGAGCTCAAGTGTGAGAGCTTCCTCAATAAGAAAATGGCAAGAGTAAATAATGGATCAGGATATCAATCGTTTGGGTAGAGAAGAGTTATGCACTCAGAAGAACGATCAAGGTATTCTTAGATTTTCATCCAGAATTTGGATACCACCAGTGGAAGAATTGAAGAATGAAATTCTACACGAAGCTCACAATTCAAGGTATTCAATTCATCCGGGAAATACCAAGATGTACAGAGATTTAAAAGAAAATTATTGGTGGCAAGACATGAAGAGAGAAATTGCGGAATAGGTCAACAAATGTTATACGTGTCAAAGAGTTAAGGCAGAGCACCAGAGACCCAATGAATTATTACAACCATTAGAGATTCCAGAGTGGAAATGAGAGTATATTGCTACGGATTTCATAGTTGGATTACCAAGAACGTAAGCGAACCATGATGCTATTTGGGTCATAGTGGACAGACTAACCAAATCAGCTCATTTCTTGCCTATCAATGAAAGATTTTCTCTGGATAAATTGGTTCACATGTATTTGAAGGAAATAGTAGTTTGTCACGGAGTCCCTGTGTTTATTGTATCTGATCGAGATTCACGATTCAATTCGAGATTTTGGAGAAGTTTTCAAGAATGTTTGGGAACTAAGTTAAATATGAGTACGGCTTATCATCCGCAGACGGATGGCCAAAGCGAGAGAATGAACTAAACAATTAAAGATTTCTTATGTGTTTTTAGCATTGATTTCAAAGGAAATTGGGATGAGCATTTACCCTTAGTGAAATTTGCTTACAATAACAGTTATCATGCCAGCATCGGAATGCCTCCTTATGAAGCTCTTTATGGACGCAAATGTCGATCACCAGTATATTGGGACGAAGTTGGAGAGAGTAAAATACTTGGGCCTGGATTGGTGTAGCAGAGATATGAGGTTGTGAAAATCATCCAAAAAAGTCTATTTGTAGCACATGATCGTCAGAAAAAATATGAGGATCAATCAAGAAGGGATATGGAATTCAAAGAAGGAGATCTAGTGTTACTGAAGGTGACACCATGGAAAGGATTATCGAGATTCGGAAAGAAAGGAAAGCTAAGTCCTAGATACGTCGGACCTTTTGAAATTTTGAAACGTGTCATCAAGGTAGCATACGAATTGGCGTTACCCCCGCACATGGAGCACATTCATAATATTTTTCACGTATCAATACTTAAGGAATATAATACAGATTCTAGGTATGTAATTGAGTATGAGCCGATAGAACTTCAGACAGATTTGAATCCAATAGAGATTCTAGAAAAAAGAGAAAAGATATTGAGAAATAAAGTTGTAAATTTAGTAAGAGTATTGTGGAAAAACCCAAAGGTTGAAGAGTCAACCTGGGAGTTAGAAAGTGATATACGAGAAAAGTACCCTCAGTTGTTTACTTAGGAGATTTTGAGGACATAATCCTTTTAAGGGGGAAAGATGCAATATCCGGCATATCGCGTGTAATTATTTTTATCAATAAATGATTATTATGTGATTATTATGTGAATTTTGGTGAATTATCTGTTGATTAATAATAATATTTAGATGTATTTATGTAATAAAATGAGAGTGTGTTAATTTTATTATGTCCAGAATAAAATATAGATAATTAAGGTATTTTTCTAGTTTTTTTGCAGTATTATATGATTTTATATTGATTTATGAATTTATTAAATATTTTCAGAATAATTATAAAATTATTTTATAAAGCCGGGAATCGTCCAACCTCAACCGTTTTTACATTTTTAGAACCCGAAACTCGTCCGAAAACTCCTTCCTAACCCAACCTGGTAATTCCGGACATTTTTCGTATTTTGACTTTTTCGATCCGGATTACGGTTTTTGACCCGTACGCGTCCCGGTGTACAATTTTAGATATGATAATTATTTTGATATATCAACAAAACCCGTGTTTTCGAAAGACGGAATAATAATACATTATTTTCGTATTAAGTGTTTTATAAAAAGCTCGGTTGGGATAATTATCCAACACGGGTATTAAATGGGATCGTTTTCGCAGTTACTTAGCGTCTAAGTAACTAATTTATCGATCCAACACAAACCAATATTCCATAAATATATATAGCCCTTCTATTATTTCATTTTATTCGTAAAATCATAATCAATCAGTAAACATATAAGAAATACAGAGAAAAACTCTAAAAACGGTGCGTTCTTGAGAATGGATCGTACAAATGAAGGCGTTATTAAACTCTGATTCGGGCGTGCAACATATCAAAATGTAGCTCTCGAAAAGCTCTTTCTGAATCAACCATCTATTTGTGTGGATAATTCACGGTATTTTTCTTATTTAATTAATATATTTCGAATTATTTATGGATTAAATTATGAAAATTTGTTCTTGATGTTGTTGATATAATTTAATTATTCCGTCGTGTAGATAATATTTTTCTGGTCATTTTGGTATATTATATGTCAAAAACTGAGCTCAATAACATATAGAAAAGGGTGTTTGATTCTTGAATATTAAAACTAGGGTTCTAATAATTTAAATGTTCTTGATTCAAATTAGGTATCTCATTTTTTTTAATTCTAGGTTGAATTAAGCGATACCAGTTAATAGATCGTCTCAAAATGAACTGGTTTATGTATGTGATTTCTGTGTTGGCTTCTTGGATCGACTAGCCGGAAAAAGCTTGAAGCATACCGGTTTTAATGGCCGTTTTACCGGGGAAACGCCGCTTGGGATGATTCACAATAGTAAAACATCGTATGGAGATTCTGTAGTGAAAAGGAATCGATTACCATCAAGAAGTCTAGCAAAGACCTCACGAAGGACCATGAATTTTATTCAGGTTGCCGTGTTCTTGGGGAGGGGGCGGCGGGTCAGGTCTGTTCTTGGCAACCCGGTTCCTGACCCGTCCGTGACCCGGTTTTGATCACTTGGAATTCAATTTCAAAATCTGAATACTGTTTCTGAATTATTTTATTTTAAAAATTATTTTAAAATTCTGTTTTAATTCTAATAATTCATTTTAAATTCTAAAAATCTATATTTAATTCTGGAAAATTATTTTAAATCCAGAAAAAATGTTTTTAATTATTTAAAAATAAATCTGATTTATTTTAATTAATTGTAATTAGTTCTTAATTATTTTAAATAATCGATTAATTTAATATTAATTGATTAATTAATATAATTAGTTATTATGTTATATGTGATTTGATTGACACATAATATTATTGTAGGTGCATTGTTTGACTATTTAATTCATAATTTTCATTCCGTACGTCAGATTTGGGTGAAACGAAGGGTAGTTAGAACCTTGTAACGAATAGATTGTGATGAGAAGTAGTATTGATATGTACATGTGATGTTTAACAGAGGAAGCGAGATGTAGAAAAGCAAAGCAGGTAGTCAGTGAGTGGGAACCACTTGACAAGTGCTAGTAAAGTGAAAGCGAATTGATAAGGCAAGTATTTATATTCTTCTTGATTATATTGCAAGTATTTTGAACTTCCTTCATTATGTTGCAATTCTTACTCTATATTGCAAGTACTTTGAAGTACTTAACCCAAACCCTGATTCTTATTAATCTTGAGCCATAATCCTGATTCTTCACAAACCGTTGATTGTTGAATTCTCAGATACAAACCACACCTAAACGATACTACTCCACAAATACATATCTACCACATACTGATTCTTGATACAAAAATTGTTTAACATACCAACCCTTATATCTTGCATAATAGAAGACCAATTCTTGTAACTCTTGAACCCTTGGGTCTTCTGCTTTCTAAATCTTTCCTTAATTGAAACCCAACCTTTATGATTTCCTTATTATTTCATGGAATTTCAGATCATCGTATACTTCGAGAGAAATGTTGTTTATGATTAAACTATTGAATTACATTGCTTATCATATTGAGATTCTAGAATTGGATTATTTTTTTTACTATATACTAGATTCATGGTCAGACCAGATTCGTGGTCATAATTTGACAATATGTGACTTGGATCCCGTATATAGAGCAAAGATGGAAGCCTTGCTCGGGGTTACTGCGTGATTGATCAACAGCCTAACCTTGATTTTTAAAATGAAAAAGAATATCCAATTCTAATCATTGCTTATCAATAACCTTGTTTCCTTATACCATTTCAATTGATCATTGTTAATTTCAGTGACTGTCATTATGACTTGCTGAGCTTGTTAGCTTACTCTTGAAAATCTATTTATACTCTTTTCCAGTGAAAAAGGAAACTGGTGGTAGCGAGAATCCCCAGACAAGTATGCGAGCTAGGTATCTAGGTTGAAAAGGAATAGACTAGCAGATGATGTTTGGTTTGGTTATGTTGATAATTTTTAATAAAGTTTAAACTTCAGTTGTAAGATAAATAAACTGAGATTTGGTATATTTGTTTAATAAATAAGATGGTGGCTTGTGGACATACTTTAAACTGCGTCGATCCATGGATTATGGTAAGTAGGGTCATTTCATATATATTATTATATTATATTCATAAACAGGTTTAAATATTGTGTGTACGTGTGTGTTGTGGGCTCCAAACTTCTGACCCGGGTTTGGAGGGCGTTACAGAAGTGATCCTTACTGGGGGCTTTATTCAGCTTCCGATAATCCATGCATACTCTCCACCCTGTGAATTTCCGAGTAGGAACGAGTTCGTTCTTCTCATTAACAACAACTGTAATGCCTCCTTCCTTAGGCACACACTATACCGGGTTCACCCATAAACTGTCAGAAATCGGATAAATATTCCCTGCATCCAGCCATTTAAGAATTTCCTTCTTCAAAACCTCTCTCATGATAGGATTGAGTCTATCATGTTGTTCAAATGTTGGCTTACTTCCTTATACAAAATTTTGATTCATGCAGTAAGAGAGGCTGATTCCCTTGATATCTGCTATAGTCCAGCCAATTGCTGATTTAAACTTTCTTAGAATTCTCAAGAGCTTGTCTTCATCACTACCTGAAAGGTCAGAGGCAATAATAAGAGGCAAAGTAGATGCATCGCCTAAAAAAGCATACATCAAGTGATCATGTAGTGGTTTGAGCTCAAGTGTGAGAGCTTCCTCAATAGATTATTTGAGACGCTCCTGAGAATTTTTAAGCTCTGCTAATTCAAGAGACTCGAATGGCAAATCCAATCTCCTTTTCCACGGAGAAGCATTCAAATACTGCAGCTGCTCTGCCCCCTCTTCATCTTCACTATCAGAGTCCCCTGCTAAGGCTCTCTCTAAGGCATCAGTCCTTAGCATTTAATCAAGCTCCAATTTCACTATAGAGTCGACCAACTCTACTTTAAAGCACTCCTCCTTATTGGTAGGGAATTTTATTGCATTGAAGACATTAAAGGTAATGTCCTGATCCTAAACCCTCATAGTAAGCTCACCCTTTTGTACATTGATCAGAGTTCGGCCTATAGCTTAAAATGGTCTCCCCAAGATAATGGGAATCTTCTTATCATCTTCGAAATCCAACAAGACAAAATCAGTAGGAAAGATGTGCTAATCCACCTTAACCAAGACATCATCCACTACTCCTCGCGGATAAGTGATGGAACGGTCAGCCAGCTGCAAGGACATGTTTACCGATTTTGGATCAGGAAGACCAAGTTTCTTGAAGACTGACAATGGCATCAGATTGATGCTAGCTCCCAAGTCACGGAAGCACTTATCAAAAGATAAGTTTCCAATAGTACAAGGTATGGGGAAGCTTCCTGGATCTTTAAGTATAGGAGGAAGTTTCTGTTGCAGCAGAGCACTGCACTCTTCCGTTAGAGCAATGGTTTCCAACTTCTCAAGTTTTAGCTTCTGAGATAGAATACCATTCATGAACTTAGCATAGCTCGCCATTTGTTCTAAAGCTTCTGGAAAAGGTATGTTAATGTGCAACTTCTTGAAAACCTCCAAAAACTTGGTAAACTGCTTGTCAAACTTCTGCTTCTGAAGCCTTTTAGGATATGGAAGAGGCGGATACACTTGTTTATCACCTGTATTCAGCTTAGGAGTAGTGTTTTCAATAGCATTCTTCTTCGGTTCCGCTTCGCCACCCTTCTGTACAACCGAATCAGCCAAAATTTCATTTTCTGAAATTGGGGACAGCGTGGGCGTGCTGCTATAGGGCGCGGGCGCACTCTCCTTCTGAATTTTTTTCCAGATTTTGCTCTTTCTTGATTTTGAAGGCTAGCGACCTTTCCAGACCTCAAGGTGATTGCCTTAAGCTATTCTTTGACTTCCCTTTTTCCTAGATTAGCTTCTGTATCCCTCAGAAGAGTTCTTTGTGGTCGGTTCAATAAGGCATTAGTAATTTTTCCTATTTGATTCTCTAGAGCCTTGATCGAAACCGCTTAGCTTTTGAGACTCAACTCCTTCAATTCAGATTATTCATTCAAGGATGGACCGGCACCTCCGTGAGTTTACGGTTGCATCCCCTGTGGCTGAAATTGCTGCCTTGGCACAAACTGTTATTGAAAACCAAACGTATTGAATTGCTTTTTTCCAAACTGCTGGTATGGATATTGTGGCTATTGCATACCACCCTGATTATTGCTCTACCTGAAGTTATGATGGTTTTGGTTGTTAGGATGATAAGTAACATGAACAGGTTACTGTGACCTCTGAAAGTTGCTCACAAATTGAGCTAATTCACTAGATATAACATATTGCTCCATCAAATGCGATCCTGCACGAAGCTCACAAACACTAATTATTTGTTGAACACCATAGTTGGTCAGAGAATTGACCTGCATAGTCAACGCCTTTAGTTGTGTAGTATAGCCGTAGCTATATCCACCTCGAGAATTCCTGCTACCTTGCCTTGTGGTAGCCTCTGAGTTGGATTCTGATATTCATTCGCAACCATTATCTCAATTAGCTCATAAGCTTCCTCATAGCTCTTAGCCCATAATGCTCCACCTCATGCTGCATCAAACATAGGTTTGGATTATGCTCTAAAATTATTATAAAAGCAATTGATCACCCTCCAGTCAGGCATTTCATAATGAGGACACTTCCTAAGCATCTCCTTATAGCGTTCCAAGCTTCACATAAAGATTCACCCGATTGCTGCGCGAATTGAGTAAGAGCATTCATGATTGCAGTTGTCTTTGCCATAGGGATGAATTTAGTAAGGAATTTCTGAGAATGATCTTCCCAAGTCGCAATACAACCAGCTGGTAGAGAGTGTAACCAGCTCTTAGCTTTATCCCTCAGAGATAATGGGAAAAGTCTCAGCTTTGCAGCATCTTCAGAAACATTATTGAACTTGAAGTGTCGCAGATCTCGATGAAATCCCTAATGTGCATATTGGGATCTTCCGTTGGAGCACCCCCAAACTGGACTGAATTCTGCACCATCCACTACACCATAAATGGTCTATCGCAACATCCTAGTCATGAATGTTGCTAGATTATGTTACCTTAACTATACTAGTTTTAGCCTACTGGAACACTGTGATTTTGGTGTTACCTTAGCCGTAAACTTGGTGTTTCCTCAGATAAAAAGTGTTCAGCTTTGTAACATGCATAAACAATGTTGCCTTAGATTATTCACAAACAAATACAATTTTTTACACAAAAAGAAAAATTAAATATTATTTGAATTTAGAAATTTCTAATTTGTATGAAAGTAAATAATTCATTTATCTAAAAAGTAAGAGTTTTGAACCTAAGTGAATTTATAGTTTGAAATAGTGTAAATAAGATTTTGTTTTATTAATTTATGTATTAACTATTTTACGTTAAATTAAAATTTAAATATTAATTTTGAGTTCAGAATAAATAAATACATAAAAGTAATAAATATATTTTGACATAAATAAAATCTTGTTAAATAAATAGGTTGGTACTGCTAAATATTAAGTAAGGTATTCTTTTATTAATTTTAAAATTTAATTTTTTGAAAAAAAATATCAAGTATTAAATTACACATAAATATAAAGCGGCGGCCCATATGTAGTGAATTGGTGGAGATGAATTGTTAGAGCGGCCAAAAGCCCGCTCATTTTTCGCCAAGTACTGCCCAACATCTTTTCACTAACCTTTCTATGTCTCATTGTTTAATCTGTCATCGATACAACTCTCTCTCTTTCTCTCTCATAATTAGGACTTTAGTTTCTTCATATTGTGGCTTCTTTAAATTACAGCTGCTACATTTTGGGTTCAATTGATTCGGTTTACTTACTAAATTGGGGCTAATTGTTCTATCTCTCGATTTGATTTCAGTTTCAGTGGATATTTGGTAGTGGATTTTTAGGGTAATCTATCTTATTCTCCATCTATGTATCTCTATCTTCTCTATCTCTTTGTCTCTCTCACGTTTCTTCAAATTAGGTTTTGAGGTTTAATCAATTACTCAAACTTAAGCTTTTATAATCAGTTTTTTAATTACTCGAATTAGGTTCTTGGATGTGCTTGGTTGTACATTGTTCTTTGTGTTTGTATTATTATTTTGTGTTCTCTGCTGTTACTCTATCTCTCCCTCCCGTTTATCTGTTTATATGCAATTTATTCATTTACAATGAAATTGAGTTACTTTAATGTAAGTGAAACCATGATGCAATAAGTTTTAGGTACTCTTGTCTCATTTATCATTTACATTAGTGATGTAATGTTCATTGCAGGGTTCAAAACTTGCCCAGAGATAAAGGTAAATACTGATTAACAACATGAATTCATATCTCTCTCGCTCTCATATTAGCACACAAATACACCCCCACACACACAATCTAATGGCGCTGCATTTTTGGGCTCTCATTGTTTGAAACCAGTAAGATTTTGAATTTTTTTGTTTGGGTTGTAAAAGGGCTGAGACTTGAGAGAGGTTAAATGAATTTTAATTTTGGGGTTTTTTAGTAATTTTTTAATAATATATTTATGTAGTTTTTGGTCTGCATTTGTAATGAAATAGACAGAAAATGGCTGGAGGTGGAGCAGGACCAGCAAAATCAGAAGGGCTTCATCCCCCGAAAAATCAGCTCCCTAATGTGTCTAACTGCATAAGCAGTCCTCTTTGGCATGCGTGATTTAGTAATTTAATTTTATTTTTAGATACTTGATTATGTTTATTGTTTGAACTTTAATTTTTTTTGTTGGATTTTTTATCTTTGCTTTATTTGAATTGGGAACTAGTTATAATGTTAGTTCTGATATTCCTTTGTTGATAGCTATGAGTTTTTTGATGTATCAAATTGACGATTACAGAACGAGAATAAGAAAAGCTGTATCCCTAATCCAAAAGGCTAAGTTTCAGTTTAGTTTTAATGTGAATATGAATACATATGAGAGCATGATATTGAAGAATTGTATTAGTTGTATGATTTCTATATAATTTTTATTTATATGATTTTATATTATTGTATATTTAATTCTTGTGTTGATTACCCTTTTGCGAAGCAGCACTAACCTATTGGATTTTTTGAAACACAACCACGTTTCTGGATATTACTTGATACTAGTGCCTATGTGCCTATGTAGTTTTCATAGTTGGGGTCATTTTAATACCCAAATGGTATGCACCACAACCATCTTTCTTCTTAGGTAACACTGGTTGGGTTGTCTTATGGGGGTATATGGTTTGTGATTGAGTCTGGTAAAGTGGATTCAGAACCTCGATCCGGATCCCATTGTGTTAGTGTCTAGATTAGTGTTTGGTTGTTTAGAATGCTCTCGTGTGTTAGTTTTTGGATTTCTGATTTGGTTTTTTGTAATGGGAACCCTGTTCCTATACTGTTTGTTCCTGATTTTGTTCAGATCAACCATCCAAATGGTGCCTAGATCGTGTTGTTGGGAGACATTTTTGACTTGTGTTTTCTCTCATTCTGTGTTTTACTCTAGGGGGGTGTTTTCACGTACCTTTCTCAGGATCTACAAATATATATTATACAGCTATATCAAGAAGTTTAATCAGCAGTCATGCTTTTCACAGACCCTCTTATGGATACCCTATTTTGCAATTATCTGGTAAGCCTGTTTCATCTTTGTACTAATGCCTCATCTACTATCTGCTCTTGCTAATGTTTGCTTTACTTTATTAATTTGCTATTATTTGTTTGCGATACTTTTTACTAATACATATATTAACTTAATAGTTATTGCATATGCAACTCGTTGTTTGTACTTATTTTTACATTGGAAACTCTTATTAGTTACAAATGGTTCATTTTATCAAATTTTACAAAAACCTAGTTAAAAAGGTGTTGTTGCATTGCATCAAACTATAAAACATACCCCTCCCAGTCCCGGGCATTGCTAAATTGGGTGTTAAACAAATAATTGTTTTACTTGGTTTTTTTTATAATAATGGATTTTGAGTGCTGATTCTGAAAATGTATTTACCTTTATAACATTTCTTAAGTAACTATAATGAAGTATAGTTATATGTATATTAGTGGACAATCAGAGGGAGCATGTATGTGTATGATTGTGAATTCGTATATTTTTTGCAATGAACTTGAAGATTGTGATGGTTGACATTTAGCTTTACATATTATGTTTTGCTTTTACTAGATTCAAATTAGAAACAATGAGTTGTAACTCAACATTTTAGACCTTGCAATATTGTAGGAAAAGAATTTGTGAGAAATTACTCCGATGAGATTATTGGATATGATGGGTTCTAGAATATGTTTTTTTATCCAAGATCAGGAGATACTATCGACTAAATCAGGACAGAGCTTCAACAGGTTGATAGTTACATTTTTATGCGAATTTTACATGGCATCTAACTTTTTATGTAAATGGTTTTTATGAGAAAATTTACATGATAATTGTGCCTTAATAATCAGTTTAATAATCTGCAGTTTCTGTATCAGCTGCTCTTTTCTTATTACATATTTTTTATGTTCTACTTCTAGATAGCCAAAGTAGCATGCAGAACTCGGTGATTTCTGAGTACACATGTATAGGGATTGGTTTTTATGCAAAGTTTATCCCTAATACTCCAGTACATAATAATTTCACTCCAGGAGCCCAACGAGTTCATAAAACAGGTGTTACTTACCTAACCTCTAATGGAAGAATAAGAGAAAGCTTATTTGTGTACTTGGACAAATTATGACATGCCTTGATCTTGAAGTCGAGGAGAAAGTGAAGCAAATCCAAGCAGAAGTCTGGAGCAGTGGCTTGTAGTATTACTTTTTTTATAGTTTACATTCTTTCTTTTTTAAATTTTATAATCTTTAGCAGTTGGTAACCTGTTTAGATTTTGGATGAGCGGATGTTTGATTTGTGTAAATGGAATTATTGTGGTAATGAATTGGTATTTTGGGATTATATACATTCTAATAGAAATTTTTAATTTTTTTTGGAAAAGTGTTATAATATCTTTATAAAGTGTTACAGTGGGCCCCTCGTGATCCCCAATATGGGTCCCACTTTTTTAAAAATATTTTAGAACTCTAAGGTAACATAAAAAACAAGTTACAACTGATCTCTCTTTCTGTTGCATTAGCAAGCTAAGGCAACATATAAACAATTTAAAATACGATGTTGCCTTAGGCACCAAAGATGTTACCTTAGACCCCTAAGACAACATGGAAAAACCTATCTTTAAGAAAATGTTACCTTAGCTTAAAAGTGGGGCATGAGCAACATATTTACCCCCTAATGCAACATTTTTTTGGTGTTACAGTAGGCATTTTATGGTGTAGTGATCTGAATTGTGCCAGGCTTGATCTCAAAGGTATTAGCTGCGATAGCTGGCTTGACAATGCAAGATTGAATGTTATTGATCTTTGGTTAAGAATAATCCATCAACGCTTTCGTTGCTGCTCCTGGTTCTCGCATTGTAATGATCACTTCTTCTTCGACTTCTTTATCTATTTTAAGAACTTCTTCTTCCAATTCTTCAACTTCCTTATCTTCTTCAATTATTTCCTTACGAGACTAAGAACGTGTTCACATACACCCTCTCTAGAGTACCTAACACTACAAAGTAACCGTAGTAAGTAAAGTAATTTGAGTCAATGCACTTTAACGACCACTGATGTCAAACACATAAACTAGAAATTAACACCGAGTCCCCGGTAACAGCGCCAAAAATTTGTTCGCAATAAAACAAGCGAAAATACATGGAAGCGTACCGATAAGTTGTATAAGATTTAAGTCAAGTTTGTTCTCATAGAGACTGGTTTAGGTTAAGTTTAAATTATGCACTTATGCAATAATGTATGATTATCGTTCACAACTAAGAAAAGTAACAAATTTGAGTTGATTAACTACTTAAGAGATTATACTAGCATGCATTAACTAAGAGATTAAAAGTGAATTACTTATATGAGAATAAAACATGGGATTCTAACTTCATTAAATACTTCATTCAAAGTTTATGTCTTTATCAATAGTAAGCGATGGTGATGATAACTAATCAGATAACACGAAATTAGTATACGCTATCTTTCGATATACGCATACCTTACTACTAAGCATCCATAATCAAGATAGATGTTGAGTAGACACCAACTATGCTTAGACCCTACATGTCTATAAGATTTGAAAACATAACGGTTTAAGAACAAATTATCTATTATGATTACATATGGTGTGTACGATGGTTGAAATTACAATACGAATAATGCATGACAACATACAAAAACCTATGCTAGCATGGCAAGTTGTAAACCTCTATATTCATTGTCACTTCAATAGAGATTAACAAACAATCTTAGATTGTAGCTACGCATTAAAAACGAATAAAACGAATAAGCACAACCAAACTAGGAAATCATAAATCACCACATACTAAAGATTTAAAATAATCAACTATTGAAATCCATAAATAAATCCGCTAGAATCCCATGACAACGAATACTTCATGATCGAACACATCATCACCATGGGTTCCAATAAAAACATGATACTAAATAAGTTCAGAATACTACGAAATATTATAAAAGTACTAGGTTTTAGATCGAATCAAAAACAAGCATCCAAAAGTATCTCCTAAATCGAAGAATACAAGTGAAAACATGGCGCGAGCGTGTTTCTCCTTAGCCGTCTCGTGTGCTCCCCACAGTACTAGGGCGCGGGCGCGTTTCTTCTCTGGAAAACATGGCGCGGGCGCGCCTGACCAAGCGCGGGCACGCTGACCTTTTATTGAAATTCTGAATTTTTCTCGTTTTGTGCTCCTTTCTTCATGCAATCTTTCTCTACACCATTCCTAACCTCGTATCAACATATTATCATATGAAAAACACATTTCCTCCTTCGACAAATTCCTTTTAACAACTAAACACAAAACACATCAAAAATACCAAATACTTGAGTCTAAAATGTAACGACCGGGAAATTTACGTTGTATTATATCATATTGATAATAAAATATGTGTATTAAAATGTCATTTACGTGTGATTATCTGTTGAAATCTAATTGTTACTTGTTACGTGCATTCCGTGTCATTTCTGTATTTTTAAGGTATTTTTCAGATGTTTTATTTTGCATTCATCGCATTCATTTCAAACGTTTTACGACCCAAACAATGATTTTAAAGCCAATATTTCAAATAAAATAATGGGCCTTATTTTTCATCAAACGGCTTTTACAATTGCAATATTTTGAACATCTGGATATTTTATAAATTTTCTCGTTTTACAAAAAATGATTTTTCCGGGTCCCATTGGGTGTCAAAAACCCCACAAAAATCACATTTTTATTTTCATAAAATTATAGGACTTTCATTTATATTTTTTCTTTGCATTTTTGCAATATTCACAAGTTTTGGGAAATTTTGGCATATATATATTGTATATATAAAATATTTATAAATTAAATTTTAATACCCAAAAATTACAAAATTAGGGGCTTATTAATTTTAAAAAGTGTAGAATTAGGGCCTTAATTTTAATTAGGAGTATTAATTTTACTACTATAAATAGCCTAATTTTTATCTAATTAATCATAATTAATAATTAAAAATCAGAAATTTCTTTGAAACCGGGTCGGGATTTCCAGAATCGGGTCGAGAATCAAACCTTGATTTTCAGCTGATTTCTGCATCAAATCGTGTAATTCAAGTACTCAAATCGAAGGTTTTGATCCGTTCTTTCTGTTTCTTGCATGAATTTCATGTTTTAATGTCTTGATTTTGATTTTCTATTTCTAGGGTTTATGCTCGAATTAGGACTTTTTGATTCTAGGGTTATTTTGATGATTTGATGATTGATATAGCTTTGTTAGATGATTTACAGTTGATTCATGGTGTTTAATTGAACGAACGATGTCTGTATAGTGATTCACGATTTCTAGGGTTGATGTCAGATATTCAAAACACAACTCGATGATTTCTGTGAATTTTTGGTTCCTGAAAGTTTAGGGCTTTGATTGTGTGTGTTCATAGCTTTAATTTCTACTATAGAACGTTGAGTTTGGTTTACAGAATCGAAAGATGGGTTTTTGGCAGGAACTGAAGTCGGTTTTGATCGGAGAAATTATTGCAGGGATGTTTCTGGTCGATTTTGGCCTGAAACATATTGGGGGAGTAATTTGGAATGTTTTGGGATCAAAAACGGTAAATGGTGTCCGTTTGGCCAGGAATTGAGACGCCGGAGTCCGGGAAACCCACCAGAATCTGAAAATTTTTCAGTGAGTTCATCCCCGACCCGAGATGTTTTTGATCTGATTTTGTGAGGGATTGTTTTCTCACATATCTTTCTGGATTTTTAATTTTAATTTTAATTTTATTTTTATTTTGAAAATCAGATTTATTTATTTTATAAATTGATTAATTAATTATTTAATTAATTGATTTATATTATAAATAATTCTGAATTATTTTCTAAAAATCAGATTGATTTATTTTCTTAATTATTTATTATTTATTAACTATTTATTAATTATTTGAAAATGATTAATTATTTATGATAATTAATCAAATAATTTTCAATAAATCATAATAAATTTATTTTAATTCCAAAAATTATAGAAAAATTATTTTTACTTCTGATTTTTCTAAAATAATGATTTAAAAATTATTTTTGAGTTTTAAAAATTTGTAATAATTATTTATAGTGAATAAAAATTTGAATTAACAGTGTTTAATTGATATTAATTAGACCGTTAGTCCGATTCGAGTAAAACGAAAGCCTGTTGACTCAGAAAAATGAATTCTTTTCATTAAAAATAATATTAAAGTTTAATTTTTTTTAGAAATTAGTTGATTTTGTTACTTGTTTGATTATCAGTCGAAATGCGTGTCGAGACGAGTCCGAAAAATTCCGGAAAAGTTGGAAACGAGTCAGATAACGATCAGTTGAGCGATCAGCGAGTCGATTTTGGTTCTAAAAATTATTTTAACTATAAAAAAATGATTATGTGCTTATGTGTATTACATGGTTAATTGAGTATTATTTGCTAATAAATAATACACGAGTCAGTCATAAGCGCATGGGTAGATGTTAGGAACGGTGTGAAGTCGATTCAAGATGCAATTGAAGTACGAAATGACTTAATCAGTCTATTTTGCTAATAGAAGCAAAGCCAACCAGGCAAGTTGAGTCGATATTATTCCAAGGTGATAGACGAAAGTTATCTAATTGCAGTGAGTCGCATAGAAGGCAAATTTTTCCCCTATTCTACTTTCAGAATAGTGATATTTATTCAAATGCTTATTATATTTGCACTCTTTTGATTCTTGTTCTTAATCACTGATATACACTTGTTATTCCTTTGTTCATATTTCATATCGATCCTTGATTTCTCCGTTTCTTTGGATTTCTGATTCATATCCCGTTGATGATGCATTGAGATTGATATGTTCTGGGATGCTCTCATACCCAAGGTGTTGATCCCAATCCAGGAAGAAAGCTTTGAGTTTCCCAAGCAGGTGGAGTGTTGATAGATAGTGTGCATGTTTGAATAAAAGTTGAACTTAGTTTAAAATGAAATAGACCATGGTTTGTAATAAAGGGAGTTTGTGAGAATTTGAAAATGGTTTGTAATAAAATAGATAGTGGTTTTTGTTTTAATACTTCAACCTAAAAAGATCCTGGTTAGTATTAAAGGGGTTTAATTTCATTTCTTTATTAATTGTTAATCAGATAGTACAGGTTTGGTGATTAGCTAGTAACCCCCAGACTTATACCCCGGGTCTGGAGGGCATTAAAGTTTGGTATCAGAGCTGTAGGTTTGGTCCCTGAAAACAAGAACATTAGGATAGTCAAATTAGGAAGAATAGTATTATGATTTAGGCCAGATTAGAATAGGGAAGTATAAATCTTAGGATTGTCTAGTGACCTTTTCTTTTCTTTGGTATATTATCAGATAGCATCTTCTGGTTATTCTGCATCTTCCGAGAGGACAGTCACCGGGCCAGCAGCACCAGTTATACCTCCAGTATCTGAGTATATGTTTCCTCCTCTACCACCTCTACCACCATTGCCACAGGAGCCGGTACCACCAGTACAGGGGATAGTTCATGACCCCTTTGAGTTCTTTAAGCCGATGGTTCCTTTACCAGTTGAGCACCAGTTTAAACCGGGTATTGAGCAGGAGTTACCACCACCACCATTGCTACCTCCTATACCAGTGCATGCTCCAGAGCCGGACATAGTTCAGATGATTCCAGTCGAGGGGATGGGAGAGCATAATGTGGATCTACAGTTTGGTTTACCACAGCAGGGTGCAGGTATACCGAGGGTTCCTTCCTAGGAGTCAGTAGGTCAGATTGCTCAGCCGTATATGGTACCATACCATGAGTATAAAGTTATGAGGGATGATGTGGAACATTGGCGGGCACAGTATCGAGAGATCATGCATCTGTTTGATCAGAGGGACAGAGGACCGTTGGCAGCCCTACAACCGGATTACTATATGAGACAGCGATTGCAGTCATTATTGATGAGTGCCACTTGGGAGCTTGATAATTTGACCAATGAGGGACCACGTACCTTCCTTCGCAGAGTTCTACAAGGTATTCCGATTGGCACAGACTTTGGTCCAGGCACTTAGAGAGGAGCTTAGGCGTATTCCGCCTGGGTTTTGAGGCAGTGATAGTTTGAGATAGTGTCTCCAGGGTACAGATGTATATAGAGGCCGCATAGTATAACCTTGTGAGTAATGTGTATGCGTGTATTAGTAGATTAACCTGTAGTAGGATTTTGATATATAGTTGTAGTATGACTTGTAGCCGTAGTGATTACCAGTAGCACGAGACTTTTTGTATCAAGCATTTACACCTGAAGTTGGTGTCACGTATATATAAACTGAACTTTTCAAATTTCTTTTATTTAAATTTCAGCCTTTACAGTTTTACAGCATTTATTTTCACTTTATTGTTTTACAGCTTTCCATATTATAATTCCTGTTGGAAAAAAAAGAGAGTGAAAGAACAACCATTTTATTTAACTGTTTATATTTCCAGTTTTTACATTCAACAACTGTTTTCTTTATATAAATAATTTTATTAATACATGATAAATTGTTTTCCTTACATATTGTCAATTGTTTATTAAACTGTTAAAGAAACATCACCTTTTTCATTATCAGAAGAAGATGGCACCAAAAAGAAAGACCCTCTAACAGCAATTCCGAAGATCAGACTAATGAAACCATGAACCAAATGTTCCATCTGATACAACAATAGATGGTAATGATGCAGCAGCAGATGCAGCATCAACAACAGCAGATACAATAACAAATGTTACAACAGCCACCTCGTCCTGAGCCTCAATTACCACCAACATTACCTGTTGTTACTTTTAAGCAGTTTTAGTCAGTTAAACCTGCAGAATTTGATGGGTCTACTGATCCTATTAATGCCACCACCTGGTTAAAAGAAATAGAGAAAGCGTTTGTACTAGTAAAGATAGGTGAGGACCGGAAGACAGATTTTGCTAGTTACTTGTTGAAAGGAGAGGCAAATTATTGATGGGAATCTAAAAAGGCTTTAGAGGGTGAAGAGGTTATTGCTTGGGATAGGTTTAAAGATTTGTTTTTAGAAAAGCATTTTCCTCGCTATGTTAAGAATCAAATGCAGATTAAGTTTTTAGAACTGAAGCAGGGAAATATGTCTGTGGCAGAGTATGAAGCCAAATTTACTGAGTTGGCTAGGTTTGTCCCAGAACAGGTTGATACTGAAGAGAAGCTAGTTCAAAGATTTCAAGAAGGATTGCGACCGTGGATTCGTGGCCAAGTAGCAGTTTTTGAATTGACAACGTATACCGCCGTAGTCCAGAAACTTTGATTATCGAAGGGAAAAGTGAAAGATCTCAGCAAGACAAAGGACAGGGAAGTTTCCAAGATCGCTCCAGCAGAAAGCCGGGATTTCAAGCCCGGGAAAATTTGAATTTTAAAAGGATAGAACAAGGTCCACAGAAAGCAGGTAATCATTTCCAAACCTTTGGTCAGCAGGGAATGGCCAGAGTTCCAGTGTCGTACTGCAAGACATGTAATCGAAAGCATACCGGTGTATGTATTAAAAGGGATGTAACGTGTTATCGGTGTAAGCAGAAAGGGCATTATTCTAACGAATGTCCAGCGGGTAGAACAGTGGAAATGACTTGTTTCCAATATGGAAAGAAAGGGCATATTGCCAGAAATTGCAAAGGTTCAGCTATGGAAGCCAGTATTCCAAGAGTGTTGGCATTACCTCCGCCGCCGCCTAATCAACCCTAAGTAAGGACTTTTAACATGACAATGAAAGAAGCAGTGCAGAGTCCGAGTGTTATTGCAGGTACGCTTTTGGTGATTTCCGTAAGTTCAAAAATATTAATTGATTCTGGAGCTACCCGTTCATTTATTTCTGAAAAATTCTGGATAAGTTATATTGTGAAATTGAATGGTTGGGCGAGACGTTAATTATAAAATTAGCGAATGACGACCAAGTTCTAGTGGATCGAGTATGTCCTACGTGTGATGTAGAAATAGCCGGATATCATTTTTCTGTAAACTTGATTCCTTTTAAGCTAGGAGAGTTCGATGTCATTTTGAGAATGGATTGGTTAGCTTGTCATAATGCTCAGATAGATTGCGCGAATAAGAAAGTTAAATTGCGAACTGTGGAAAATGGGCAACGGTAATATTCAAAGGCGAAAAACAGCGGAAGAAAGTTCTCACCGTGATGCAGACTAAACGATTGCTTCGACAACGATGTGAGGTATACTTAGCTTACGTGTTAGTAACTAAAAGGAAGTCCTAGAATAGAAGACATTCCAGTTGTATGTGAGTTTCCGGACGTCTTTCCAGACGAGTTTCCAGGGTTACCGCCAGATCGAGAAATTGAGTTCACAATTGATCTAGCACCAAATACAGAACCAGTTTCGAAAGCTCCGTATCGAATGGCTCCATTCGAGATGAAGGAATTGTCAACGCAACTGTAAGATCTTCTAGACCGAGTCATCATACAACCTAGTGTATCCCCATGGGGTGCACCGGTGTTATTCGTAAAGAAGAAGGACGGCAACATGCATTATGCATCGACTATCGGGAATTGAATAAACTCACTATCAAGAACAAGTATCCTTTACCGAGGATCGATGATTTATTCGATCAGCTAAAAGGAGCAGCATGATTTTCGAAGATAGATCTGCGATTAGGCTATCATCAATTGAAAATTAAAACTGAAGATATTCCCAAGACTGCGTTTCGCACGAGGTATGGACATTACGAGTTTCTTGTAATGGCATTCGATTTGATAAATCGCTAGCAGCATTCATGGATCTGATGAACAGAGTATTCAAGAGATACTTGGACAAATTTGTGATTGTATTCATTGATGACATCTTGATTTACTCAAGGACAGAAGAAGAGTATGCAGAACACTTGAGGATAGCTTTGGAAATTCTGAGGAAAGAGCGACTATACGCGAAATTTTCGAAATATGAATTCTGGTTAAGGGAAGTATAATTTTTAGGGCATATTATCAGTAGAGAAGACATCCAAGTCGATCCAGCGAAGATTGAAGTTGTGTTGAATTGGGAACGCCCAAAGACACCAACAGAAGTTCGAAGTTTCTTGGGATTAGCAGGATATTATCGAAGATTTGTCAAAGATTTTGCGAAAATAGCAACGCCGCTGACCAAGTTAACTCGAAAAAGTGAGAAGTTTGTATGGAATGATAAGTGTGAAGAAAGTTTCCAAGAGTTGAAGAATCGGTTAGTAACTGCACCAGTACTAGTATTGCCAGACGAGCAAGGGAATTTTGTCATTTACAACGACGCTTCATATCACGGACTAGGATGTGTATTGATGCAGCACGGTAATGTCATCACATATGCTTCGAGACAACTTAAACCTCATGAATAGAAATATCATACGCATGACCTGGAATTGGCAGCGATCGTATTTGCGTTGAAGCTTTGGAGACATTATCTCTACGGTGAAAAATGTGAAATCTACACAGATCATAAAAGTCTGAAATATATCTTTACGCAAAAGGAGCTGAACATGCGATAACGTCAATGGCTGGAATTGATAAAGGATTACGATGTCACGATCAGTTATCATCCAGGGAAAGCAAATGTTTTAGAAAATGCTCTGAGTAGAAAAGGAAGATTGAACCGGTTAACTTCATGCGAAGAATTAGCCAAGGAATTCGATAAATTGGAAATGGAGGTTCGTATTCCCAATGAATCTGTAGAAGCTATCTACGCTATGACCTTCCAACCGGAGTTGCTAGAGAAGATTCGCTGTTGTCAAGATGAAATGATGAGTCAAGATGATGACCTAACGGGAGAAAAGATCACAACTCAGAAAGATAATGAAGGAATCTTACGCTTTGCATCGAGAATCTGGATCCCTAACGTGGCAGAATTAAAAAAAAAGAAATATTGCGAGATGCGCACAATTCGAAGTATTCCATTCATCCAGGAAGCACAAAAATGTATCGCGATCTGAAGAAAAACTTTTAGTGGCCGAATATGAAGAAGGAAATAGCGGAGTGGGTAAGTAAATGCTACACATGCCAGCGAATTAAAGCGGAACATCAACATCTGAGCGGATTATTACACCTGTTAGACATTCCAGAATGGAAATGGGAACATCTAGCGATGGATTTTATGGTAGGACTACCGAGGACTAAGGCAAATCATGATGCGATATGGGTAATCATTGACAGACTCACGAAGTCAGCACATTTTATACCGATTAACGAAAGATTTTCGCTCGACAAGCTAGTGCACTTGTATCTCAAGGAAATTGTGATGCGACATGGAGTTCCAATATCTATCGTGTCTGATCGAGATCCTCGTTTTAATTCAAGATTTTGGAGACAATTTCAAGAATGTCTTGGAACTAAATTGAACATGAGTACCGCTTATCATCCGCAAACCGATGGACAAAGTGAAAGAACTATTCAAATGATTGAAGACATGCTACGAGTTTGTGCAATCGATTTTGAAGGGAGTTGGGATGAGCATTTACCTTTAGTGGAATTTTCTTATAATAACAACTATCACGCCAGCATTGGAATGCCATCGTACGAAGCACTATACGGGAGAAAATGCAGATCACCAATACATTGGGATGAAGTTGGAGAACGCAAGATTTTGGGTCCAGAATTAACTCAACAGATAAAGGAAAAGATTGAGCGTATTTGGAAACGCCTCGATGCAGCACAAAATAGGCAACGCAAACATGCAGACCAGGCAAGAAAGGATATGGACTATCAGGAAGGAGAAAACGTATTACTCAAAATATCGCCATGGAAAGGATTGACTAGATTTGGCAGTAAGGGTAAATTGAAGCCACGATACGTCAGACCATTTGAAATTTTGAAGAAAGTGGGAAAACTTGCGTATGAATTGGCTTTACCGCCTCATTTGCAATATATTCACAATGTATTTCACGTATCGATGCTTAAACGATATAATTGTCATTCTAGGTATATAATAGAGTATGAACTGATAGATATCCAACCTGATTTGTCTTTTGTAGAGCAACCGATAAGAATATTAGATCGGCGAGAGAAAGTATTGAGAAATAAGTCTGTATGTTTAGTGCGAGTTTATGGAGAAATCCTATGGTTGAAGAATCAACCTAGGAACTTGAAAGTGAGATGTTAGAGAAATACCCTCATTTATTTTCATAGAAGATTCTGAGGACAGAATCTTATTAAGGGGGGGGGGAGAATGTAACGACCGGGAAATTTACGTTGTATTATATCATATTGATAATAAAATATGTGTATTAATATGTCATTTACGTGTGAGTATTTGTTGAAATCTAATTGTTACTTGTTACGTGCATTCCGTGTCATTTCTGTATTTTTAAGGTATTTTTCAGATATTTTATTTTGCATTCATCGCTTTCATTTCAAACATTTTACGACCTAAACAATGATTTTAAAGCCAGTATTTCAAATAAAATAATGGGCCTTATTTTTCATCAAACGACTTTTACAATTGCAATATTCTGAACATCTGGATATTTTATAAATTTTCTCGTTTTACGAAAAATGATTTTTTCGGGTCCCATTGGGTGTTAAAAACCCCACAAAAATCACATTTTTATTTTTATAAAATTATAAGACTTTCATTTATATTATTTCTTTGCATTTTTGCAATATTCACAAGTTTTGAGAAATTTTGGCATATATATTGTATATATAAAATATTTATAAATTAAATTTTAATACCCAAAAATTACAAAATTAGGGGCTTATTAGTTTTAAAAAGTGTAGAATTAGGGCCTTAATTTTAATTAGGAGTATTAATTTTACTACTATAAATAGTCTACTTTTTATTTAATTAATCATAATTAATAATTAAAAATCAGAAATTTCTTTAAAACCGGGTCGGGATTTCCAGAATCGAGTCGAGAATCAAACCTTGATTTCGCATCAAATCTTGTAATTCAAGTACTCAAATCGAAGGTTTTGATCCGTTCTTTCTGTTTCTTGCATCAACTTCATGTTTTAATGTCTTGATTTTGATTTTCGATTTCTAGGGTTTATGCTCGAATTAGGACTTTTTGATTCTAGGGTTATTTTGATGATTTGATGATTGATATAACTTTGTTAGATGATTTATAGTTGATTCATGGTGTTTAATTGAACGAACGATGTCTGTACAGTGATTCCGATTTCTAGGGTTTATGTCAGATTTTCAAAACACAACTCGATGATTTCTTTGAATTTTTGGTTCCTGAAAGTGTAGGGCTTTGATTGTGTGTGTTCATAGCTTTAATTTCCACTATAGAACGTTGAGTTTGGTTTACAGAATCAAAAGATTGGTTTTTGGCCGGAATTGAAGTCGGTTTTGATCGGAGAAATTGTTGCAGGGATATTTCTGGTCGATTTTAGCCTAAAACAGATTGGGGGAGTAATTTGGAATGTTTTGGGATCAGAAACGGTACCAAACGGTGTCCGTTTGGCCAGGAATTGAGACGCCGGAGTCCGGGAAACCCACCAGAATCTGGAAATTTTCCGGTGAGTTCATCCCCGACCCGGGATGTTTTTGATCTGATTTTGTCGGGGATTGTTTTCTGACACATCTTTCTGGATTTTTAATTTTAATTTTATTTTTATTTTGAAAATCAGATGTATTTATTTTATAAATTGATTAATTAATTATTTAATTAATTGATTTATATTATAAATAATTCTGAATTATTTTCTAAAAATCAGATTGAATTATTTTCTTAATTATTTATTATTTATTAACTATTTATTAATTATTTAAAAATGATTATTTATTTATGATAATTAATCAAATAATTTTCAATAAATCATTATAAATTTATTTTAATTCCAAAAATTATAGAAAAATTATTTTTACTTCTGATTTTTCTAAAATAATGATTTAAAAATTATTTTTGAGTTTTAAAAATTAGTAATAATTATATATAGTGAATAAAAATTTGAATTAACAGTGTTTAATTGATAACAATTAGACCGTTAGTCCGATTCGAGTAAAACGAAAGCCTGTTGACTCAGAAAAATGAATTCTTTTCATTAAAAATAATATTTAAGTTTATTTTTTTTAGAAATTAGTTGATTTTGTTACTTGTTTGATTATTAGTCGAAATGCGTGCCAAGACGAGTTCGAAAAATTCCAGAAAAATGGGAAATGACTCAGATACCGATCAGTTGAGCGATCAGCGAGTCGATTTTGGTTCTAAAAATTATTTTAACTAGAACAAAATGATTATGTGCTTATGTGCTTATGTGTATGTTAGGTCCCAATGTGTTTGTAGAAGGGGGGGTTGAATACAAACAGCACCGAATAATCGAATATATGCGGAATAAAAAATGTGAAACAAAATTCAAGTTAAATAAGAATATTATTAAACTTGAAAGGTGTTACAACAACTGTATCGATTACAAGGAATTAATCTCAAATTAATTTTCACAAATTTAGAACAAATTTGACATGAACTTTTTCTATTTTTGTAATAATTAGAATCAAATGCTAAACGCGATTTGAGATTAAGTTCGAGGGATTTTGACCCACTAGATTGTTATACAAGAACAAGACAAATATTTCTAGTGGTTTGGATTTAACGTTACAAGCTAGAAATTAGATCTTGAATTAAGCAGATGAAAAATGGAATATTTTTAAGGCGGCTGCTTTTTCTTTTCAGTGTTCTTGACTTCTGTTTTAATGATGATTAAAATGAATGTTCAGCTTCTGCTTCTTTTATCAACCAACCGAATGAAAATGAACTGGCATGACAATCTCTTTGGCTCAGCAAGACTTTCGGTAGGACTATCAAATTCCAGTTGAACTTTCGGTAGGACTATCTTTTAGAACTAGCAAGACAATCAGAATGAACTAGCAAGACATTCGGTATGACTATCAATTGTCATACCGATTGTCATATTAGTTCAAACAGTTTGTCTTGCTGAAATTAAATAGATTTAAATCCTAATAATAATTCTGATAAGACAATCCTTTTGAATTAGCATGACTTTCGGTATGACTATTGATTGTCATACCGATTGTCATACTAATACAATCAGTTGTCTTTGTTGAATTTATAACAGATTTTAAATCAATTAAAATTCTGAAAATTCTTAATATTAATTCAGAATTAATTAATTGATTAATTTAATTAATCAAATAAATTAATCTTTACAGATATAATTTATTTTCTTAATTAAATTATATGACTTAATTAATTAATAGAAAATTAATACTAATCTTAAGCAACATCCATTCATCTGTATATCTTCTGAAAATCACTGAAAATTATGAAGCAATTCCCCCACTTCAACGTTGACACTCGATGTACTTTCTGGTTCATGAGTGACTAACTTCCGTGACGTTTCTTCATGTCTTGACTTTGATACTCTGATTTTCTTCAGATTAAATCCTTGTAATTAATGATACTCTGACGAGATCTCTGTCACTTGATTAAACCCACAATCTTGATTTGCATCACTGAGGCTTGAACAATTTCTTGAACTTCTTCCATTGAATTAACTCTTCAAGTCTGTAGATGAACGTTGTTTCTGAATCCTCTGACAGATGTTACTTGGCGAGACCTCTCTGACGGTAGATCCACTATTTACTTATTACATTCTTATTTGAGTTGAGTTAAATCCTCGAATATACAAATAGGCCTATGACATATGAATTACAATCTCCCCCTATTTGTTTGTTAGACAAGAACACACAAATACCTAGAGGATAACTCAACTAACAAATAAGAAAAAGATATAAACTGAAATGCAAAGTAAATAGCAGAAAAGTTTCTGGAATAAATATAACATTTTCCAGATTCCAAATAAGATGTTCCTCTAGACTGAACATGTTAGATATATTTGATAATGTCATGGCTAATATGTTTTATGTTTAGCTTTCAGATCTTATGAGAACAGGATAAATCAGTACTTAACTGTTGATCAGTACTTATACTGGAAGTCAGGCCTTAAGGATATCAGTACTTATATTATCAGGAGATAATCATCAGAAGATAGATATCAGAACTTAAGTGCTGAAGGACAATCAGATAAGGACAGTAGCTGATTAAAGGAAAGAAGATCGAGATAAACATAAGAAGAGATATGCATGAAGAAGGAATTCCATGAAGAATGGAATACTTGGAAGAAAAGATATCTGATTGATATATTTTAGGAAGCAGAATTATATTCCATATCAATTAGCGATTATCTTGTAACTGTGTAGTATATAAACACAGACATAGGGTTTACACTATAAGTGTTATCATTATTAGAAATGATTATTCATTATAACCCTAGCAGCTCTCGTGATATTTGTTCATCACTGAGAGGTAACAGTTCCATACTGTAATAGAGTTTATTGTTTCAATAAAGTTTGTTTTCTGTTACTTAAGTTCTTAAAGTTCGATTTAAGTGTACTATACACTGTATTCACCCCCTCTACAGTGTGTGTGTGACCTAACAATTGGTATCAGAGCCTATCTGTTAACTTACATATAGTTAAAGATCCAAACACAATCATGTCGGACACAAAAACTCCAACTAAGCCTACCACAACTGAGGAACCACCAAAGACACAAATTCAGAGTCGGTATGAGACCATCAGAGTCCCCATACTGAGACCATCTGAATATCCCATATGGAAGGTAAGGATGACCATGTTCCTGGAAGCAACAGATCCAGAATACCTGGATAGAATCAAGGAAGGTCCTCACAAACTAACCAAACTCGCTGTTGCAGTTGCAGGTGAAGCAGCAAAGACCGTACCAAAGGAGAAGAGTGATTATACTGCTGAGGACATAACATCAATTGCTAAGGATGCTAAGGTATGACACTTACTGCATAGTGCCATTGATAATGTAATGTCAAACAGGATAATCAACTGCAAGACTGCTAAGGAGATATGGGCTGCTCTGGAAACAAGGTGTCAGGGAACTGACACAATTAAGAAGAACAGGAAGACAATACTCACTCAAGAGTATGCACACTTTGACTCAAAGACTAATGAGTCATTGAATGATTTATATGATAGATTTGTCAAACTTTTGAATGATTTGTCATTGGTTGATAAAGAGTATGATCTTGAAGATTCAAACCTTAAGTTCCTGTTAGCTCTTCCTGAATGCTGGGATTTGAAGGCAACGACAATAAGAGACAACTACAATCTTGATGAAACAACTCTTGACGAAATCTATGGAATGCTCAAGACTCATGAGCTGGAGATGGAACAAAGAAGCAAGAGGAAAGGAGGAAAGTCAAGGATAGTTGCTCTTAAGGCTGAAGAAGAATTCCCCAAAGCAGCTTCCTCAAAGAAAGACAAGGGTAAAGCTCTTTTCATAAAGTCTGATACTGAGTCATCAAGTGCTGAGAGTGATGATGACTCAGATTCTGAAAGCTCGCCTGAGACTGATGCTGATGAGGAGATGATGAAGCTGTGTGCTCTTATGGTGAAATGAATCACAAAGATTGCATACAGGAAGTTCAGGAAGGGAAAGAAGTTTTCCAGGAAAAGCATAAGTTCTGATAAGAAGAATTTTAGAAGATCTGAAGGCAGATGAGGAAAGTCTGACAGAGGAGATTACACCAATGTTAAATGCTATAACTGTGGTGAGAAAGGCCACATATCTCCTGACTGCAAGAAGGTAAAGGGTGACAGAGGGAAGGCTCTTGTCACAAAGCAGAAAAGCTGGACAGACACCTCAGACTCTAAAAGTGAGGAGAACTATGCATTGATGGCAAATGCTGATAAAGAAAGTGTTGAGAGCAGTTCTGAAGCTGCTGAAACAAAGGTACCTCAGACTACTTATGCTTTTCATATTGATGATATTAATGAGTTGAGAAGATATCTTAAAACCATGTTTGTTAGCTATAGAGACCAAACTTTAACATGTGAAAGATTAACTTCTGAAAATCTTACATTTAAGAAAAGGAATGATTTCTTAGAAAAAGAGTTAGTCATGTTCCATTAAACTCAGAAGGATAGAGATGATGCTTTTTATGTTAGGAATGAAGTGCTAAAATTAAATGAATCTCTAAAAACTGTGTTAGAAAAGGAAAGAGAGATTATCAGGACTTGGACTAACTCTGGAAAAACAACTCAAAATTTGCTAAGTAGTGGAAACTGGAAAGAGGGCTTAGGTTATGGAGAAGATAAGAATGATAAAAGAACTGAAGAAATTAAGCCTGTTGTTAAGCAAAAGCCAAAGCTTAAACCTATTAAGTTTGTAACTGTAAAGTCTGAAAATGAGAAATCAGAAGTTAAAGAGGAATTAACTTCTGACAAACTAAAACAGGAAAAGACAGCTAAAGTGAACATAGGCTTAATGACAAAGAAGCAGCTTAAGCATAAGCTGGAAGATGTCAAGAATGCAAACAAGGTAAAATCACCTAGGAAAAATAGGAATGGAAAGGAAGGTGTGAATAAAAGCAATGATTATAAACCTGTTCCTGATGCTCCTAGGAAAACATGTCATAACTGTGAAAGTTCTAACCATCTGGCTTCTTTTTGCAGGAAGAATAAGAATATTAACTCCTTACCTTCAAAATCAGGAGTTAAGAGTCAGTTTGTTAGATACAAACCACAAAATCCTTGTTTTCATTGTGGTAGTTTATGGCATTCCATTTATACTTGTAAGGAATATCATAGTTTGTACTATGATTATTATCAAATAAAACCTTCTTTGAAGAAAGTTTCCATTGTTTCTTCTAGTGTAAATTCTGATTCAAAGTCTGATAGTGTAAATTCTGATAAGAAAAATGTTAACATAAACTCTGATGCTAAATCCGCTGCAAATGTTAACAAACTTAATAAGGCCAAAGGATCCAAGCAAGTCTGGGTCCTTAAAACTAATAATTGGTGGTCTTTGTGATTGCAGGGCAACAGGAAAAATATTCTAGTTCTGGAGAGTGGATGTTCAGGACATATGACTGGAAATAAGGCCCTGCTATCAGACTTTTTGGAGAAAGCTGGCCCAAGTGTTTCTTATGGAGATGGCAACATTGGAAAAACATTGGGATATGGCAATATCAATCTTGGAAATGTCATAATTAAACAAGTAGCTCTGGTCTCAGGATTTAAACACAACCTACTGAGTATAAGTCAAATCTGTGACAGAGGTTATCATGTTGATTTCTTTGAAGAACACTGTGAAATTGTGAGTAAATCTAAAGGCAAAGTTGTTCTGAAAGGATACAGACGTGGTAACATTTATGAAGCTAAGCTTTCAACAAGTACTGATGGTTCTGCAATCTCTCTGATAAGTAGAGCATCAATTGAAGAAAGCTGGAATTGGCATAAGAAACTCTCTCATTTAAATTTCAACAATATAAATGAACTGGTCAAGAAAGATCTTGTGAGAGGATTGCCAAACACAGTATTTGCTCCTGATGGTCTTTGTGATTCATGTCAGAAAGCCAAACAAAGAAAATCTTCATTCAAGAGCAAGACTGATTCATCAATTCTTGAGCCTTATCATCTTATACATGTTGATCTATTTGGTCCTGTAAATGTCATGTCTATTACAAAGAAGAAGTATGCGTTGGTCATAGTGGATGAGTTCACCAGATACACATGGGTGTATTTCTTGCACACAAAAAGTGAAACCACATCTATCTTGATTGATCATGTCAAACAGCTAGATAAAATGGTCAAAGATTCTGTGAAAATTTTAAGGAGTGATAATGGTACTGAGTTCAAGAATTTGATAATGGAAGAGTTCTGAAAAAGCCATGGAATAAAGCAGGAATTTTCTGCTCCTGGAACTCCACACCAAAATGGAGTTGTTGAAAGGAAGAATAGAACTCTCATTGAAGCTGCACGTACAATGCTTAAAGAAGCAAAGCTTCCAAGCTATTTCTGGGCTGAAGCTGTGCAGACTGCTTGTTTTACTCAAAATGCGACACTCATTAACAAGCATGGAAAAACACCATATGAGATGGTGAAGAAAAAGAAGCCAAATCTGAAATATTTTCATGTATTTGGATGCAAGTGTTTTGTTCTCAAGACTCATCCTGAACAGCTATCAAAGTTTAATCTAAAAGCTGATGAAGGAATCTTTGTTGGATATCCACTTTCTACAAAAGCCTTCAGAGTCTATAATTTGAGAATAAAAGTGGTCATGGAATCTATCAATGTCTCTTTTGATGACAAGAAGATCACTGGTCTTAAAGATTTCATTGACCATGATCAGTTGAGATTTGAAAATGAAGACTCATATTCTGATACTGAAAATCCTGACAGTCTAAGTCCTGATACTGCAAACTCTGATGGATTAAACTCTGATATTATTGAAACTGTGGTGACTACGTTAAAGGAAGATGCACCTATGCAGGGGGAGCATACTCAAGATCCTACCACATCTCAAGAAACATCCGAACATGCATCTGGCTCTTCAAGTTCTGATTCGTCAAGTTCTGATAAGCCAAGTTCTGATAGTGCTGAAAATCTAAATACTGAAGAATCCAACTCAGAGAGCATAGTTTCAGGGGGAGCGTCAGAAAATGAAAATGAAGATAGCATGGATCATGGGGGAGCATCCAGTTCCAGAGAAAACCTTCCATCTGCAAGGAAGTGGACAAAATCACATACACCTGATTTGATAATTGGAAATCCTGATGCAGGTGTCAGAACTAGAATAGGTACTTCAAATGAGTGTCTTTACAATTCTTTTCTCTCTCAGACTGATCCAAAGAAAGTGGAAGAAGCTCTTCAAGATGCTGATTGGGTGCAAGCAATGCAGGAAGAGTTGAATGAATTTGAAAGAAACAAAGTCTGGACCCTAGGACCAAGACCAAAGAATAGATCTGTTATTGGTACAAAGTGGGTATTCAGAAACAAAACTGACAGTGATGGCATAATTACAAGGAATAAGGCAAGGCTGGTTACAAAAGGATATTCTCAACATGAGGGAATTGATTATGATGAAACATTTGCACCAGTTGCTAGGTTAGAAGCCATAAGGATATTTTTGGCTTATGCTGCTCACAAAAAGTTTACTGTCTTTCAAATGGATGTGAAAAGTGCTTTTCTCAATGGAGAATTGGAGGAAGAGGTATATGTTGAACAACCTCCAGGTTTTGTAGATACCAAATATCCAGACTATGTCTATAGACTTGACAAAGCATTTTATGGACTTTAGCAAGCTCCTAGAGCATGGTATGAGACTTTAGCACAGTTTCTTCTGGAAAGTGGATTCCACAGAGGGACAATAGACAAAACACTGTTCTACCTCAACCATGGAAAGGAATTACTTCTGGTCCAGATTTATGTTGATGATATCATTTTTGGATCTACAAATGACAAACTTTGCAAGAAGTTTGCCAAACTAATGCAGTCAAGATATCAGATGAGTATGATGAGGGAACTTAGCTATTTTCTGGGCCTTCAAGTCAAGCAGAATGAGGAAGGCACTTTTATTTGTCAAACCATGTACACCAAAAACTTGCTAAAGAAATTTGGAATACAAGATTGTTCAAGTGCATCCACTCCAATGGCCACTGCAACAAAACTGGATAAGGATACCAGTAAATCAGTAGATATTACTGACTACAGAGGTATGATTGGCTCTCTACTCTATCTAACTGCTAGTAGACCTGATATCATGTATGCTACCTGTCTTTGTGCAAGATTTCAAGCAGATCCAAGAGAACCTCACTTAACAGCTGTAAAAAGAATCTTTAAGTATCTTAAAGGAACAGCTGCTCTGGGATTATGGTATCCTAAAGAATCAGATTTTAAACTAATAGGTTACTCAGATGCAGATTTTGCAGGTTGCAAAATTGACAGGAAAAGCATAAGTGGAAGCTGCCAATTTCTTCGAGGCAGATTGGTTTCTTGGTACAGCAAGAAACAAAAGTCAATTTCCACATCAACTACAGAAGCAGAGTATATTGCTGCAGGAAGCTATTGTGCACAGATTCTTTGGATGAAGAATCAGTTACTGGATTATGGGTTAACATATTTCAAAATCCCTATTTACTGTGATAATCAAAGTGCTATTGCTATGACAGGTAATCCAGTTCAACACTCAATGACAAAGCACATCAGCATCAGGTACCACTTCATCAGGGAACATGTGGATGAAGGTACAGTGGAATTGCATTTTGTTCCCACAGATCAACAATTGGCAGATATCTTCACAAAACCATTATGTGAAGCTACTTTTACAAGATTGGTAAATGAACTTGGAATGGTTTCAGGTTCTTTCTCTAAATCTGCTTAGACTTGTTCTATGAATCAGACTTTATGCTCAGTATTTACAGAATTAATCTCATTGTATATTGTGTGCTTAATTGATAAATGTCTTTAAGTACCGACTGTTGTCTGATATATGTTTCTAAACTATGATAAGTGATATGTTTGTTCTAGTACCTATTCAATCCTATGAGGATAACTGTGCTAGATACTAACCTAGTAGTCTTCAATAAACAAATGATTCCATGGAAGAAGTAATAATTTCAGTGGAAATCTTATGACACTAGCAAATTCTGATAACTGAGCTTAGTTAAGTTTACTTTGTATATCTTATTACTAAGTCACAAATTAGAATAATGCTACTCATCTGTTAAGTTCTGATACTAGTAAAACTGCTGAATGTACTAAGTGCTGATAAACCTCTCTTATCAAAAGAAAAAGCAAAAAGATCAAAGATTAAAATCAGGTACTCCTTTGAGATCTAGAGTAAAAATGTGGAAGGGACGACCCAAGTGCATTGCTGGTATTAAGTAAATATGCATCAGAAAAGCAAAATATTTTCTTGGTGACTTTTCACACTCTATGATTACTGGAGAAATACTCTGAAAATAGCATAAATTCTGATAAACAGTCGTGACTCACTTACACTGAGAAGCCACTGTAAAACAGAATTGCAAAAGATGCATAAAATTAGCACAAAACAGTTGAGATGGACTCTAGCATGAACTCATTCATCAGTAGGTTTCAGGACAATGACAGATCTTTAGCAAGATTTTAGTTATGCCTTATTTCTAAGATGTACTGAAGTTAATCAGACTTTACTCTTTGTCTGTTTTTAGCTTAATGCACACACTAATCACTCCATCTGAATGATGAAAATTTCTGTGGTGGTCTATATTATTTTAGATAAACAGTCATTGTGTTATTATTGCACAAATTCTGAGGACAAGTTCTAAGTTACACGTCCTGATGATTAAGTTCTGACGTCCATAACTCAGAACTTGTATGAGTATTTACTAAGATGGGCATTCATTTTTCGAGTAAAGAAATTATGTTCTGATGACTGTTAAGTTCTGGTATAGGTCTAAGTTCTGATTTCTCAGTCTAATCCTTTACTTGGCTTATCTGTGAATAAAATTTGATAACAGTCTCAGTTCGAACTCGAATATGTTGAAGTGGAAGATTAATAGTCACTATGCTAAGGATTAATGGTATTTGTACTTGAACAGTCCACTGTTTCTTGTGTCTTGTGCGGTCTAGACCATGATTCCCCTTTCCAATGACTGTTATTCTTTTTCAAAGTCTAGGGAGACGAGGTAGAATTAATTCTACCTCTCAGCATTAAATATTTTTGTGTCTCTTGGCATTCTCTTGCCTATATAAGCAACCACTTCACATCAGTCTTTCCATCACATTCTTCTCACACACTTATCCTCCTTCTTCTATCAAAAACACAATGGTTCGATACAACATGTTTTTGAACAACCAAACCTTCACTATGGAGCTAAGTTGTGCCGAGTGGCAGCAGGAGTGGCATGTAACAGCCATTCCTGAGGAGATCTGGGATTCTGTCCCACAGGAGGTGCTGACTCACCTTCTATTCTTCTATATGGTTTACCATCGCCATCTGGAGCGATTGGAGGAGGAAAGGCGGGAAGCTATCCGTCAGCAAGAGCGAATCATACAACTCGCCATCTTGTTCGTCGAAGATATGAAGAGGAAGATGACTTAATCTTGTCTTCTTCCTGTTCTTCTTCATCCTCAGCTTTGTCAGGCTTCTTAGCTAGGACTAAAGCTGTTGATGTTAGGATTAGGAGCTTAGGGAAAATCTTGTATAAGTATTGATGTAATTTTCATTTCATAAATGTATTGACTTGATATATTAATGAAAATTGTTTTCACTTCAAGATTTTGTCTCTGAGTTATTTTATCTTGTGTTGATAAATCCTGATTGATATTCTGATGACCATTTAAATTTTGTTTTTATTTAAGTTCTGATTCTCTGTCAGCACTTATTCATCGAAATTATCTCGGTCATTTTTAACATGATTTATTTTCAGAATATTAATGTTGCAGTGAAAAATAATTCAATCAGTGCTAACGGGTTAAATTTTGAATTAAAATTGTTTCCCTTGATAAATGGAACAGTTTTTTCCTTGAAACTCGGCAAATGGGTAAGTCATGATTACTATTTTCTCGAGCCCAGTAACTATCCGTTATTACTGCATGTCTGATAGGTGTCCAACGATAATATTTTTTTGTATAAGTACAGCAGAGAGAAGATTTCTTTAATCTTTTTAATTTCGTCATCTTTTATCTCTCTTCTTACTTTTACTCTCCTTCACTTTACTTTTTCCGTTGTTTTCATACAGACATTATATCAAACACCTAACAGGCATACTTAATTCTCAATTTTTTCACATGACACCAAAGGATTTAATCATTGATGGAGCAAAGTTTGTTCCAAACAACTATGCAGCAATTCTTGATCATGCTGACGCTCCATCTGAATTGCACTTTGTGCAAGATCTTCTTGCACATAGTGAGGCTGGGTACGCCTTAACTCAGCCTGAATTATTTTCAAGTCAACAAGTTCTGAGGTTCTGGAGGACTGGAGTTTTTGATGATGGTGCTAACCGTGGAACTCCCAGTATTATCTTCCAAGTGGGTGATTCATCCTTTGTAGTCACTCCTGGTACAGTACGCAGGGCTTTACATCTTCCAGAGGATTGTACTTTCTCAGTTCCAGAGGACTCAGCCCTTCGGGAGTTAATGGCTGAATTGGGATATGAAAAGAGTCTGACGAAACTTGGACAGTTGAAACGGGCTAATATCAGAAGAGAATGGAGTTTCTTCTTTGATTGCATCACCAAAGCTTTTGGGAACAAATGTTCAAATTTTGATGTTATCCCAATTCTGAGTCAGCACATAGGGTATGCTATTATCCATCAAACTCATTTTGATTTTCCAACTGGAATAATTGGTTTTATTGGGGATAAGATGACAGAGGATCGAGATGTTGTTTATTTTGCTAGATTCTGTCAACTTATTTATACTTACTGTACTGATGAACCTCATTTAGTCAGCAATCAAACCCCACCTTTTAAGGTTGGAAAACGATACTTTAATGACCTGGTAAATGCTGATACTAAGAAGAAAGTGTTTAGACCATTACAGATTCCTAAGTCTATGAAACAGATCCTGGTAAATGTTGATCCTGATACTTATAGATCTGTTTACTCTGATGTCCAACCACCTTCAACCACCCAAAATCCATCAACCTCAGTACCTACCTCTCATTCTACTCAACCTACCCTCAGAACTTATCTCAAATCCTATCTCTCCACTTCACAGACTGCTCAACCTTCTTCTTCAGCACCTACTGTGAAGCCTACATCCTCTAAGCCAAAGAGAACAAAGAATGTTCCTCAAACACCTCAAAAGAGGAGGAGAATTACTTTGAGAGATGAATTAGATTCTGAGGAACAAATTCTTTCTTCAGAACCTTTGGTGGTTGAAGCTGAGAAAGCAACTTCTCAGAAGGATTCTGAAATTGGGGGTTCTAGGCTTCTCAAGAGGCTTAGACGTATGATAGTTCCTGAAACTCCCAAGGAATCCAAATCAACAAGGAAGTACAAGAAATAGAGGGCACAAAGGCCAGTTTCAGATGATGAGGAGGAAGCAGCTAAGGAAGGGGATCAGGAATCTCTGATCTCACAAGACAAGGAATTTGCTCCAGTCACTTCTTCTCCATCAACTCCATCTCAGGAAGCTGTATCTGACAAGGCTAACTCACCATCTGTGTCTCTTGTTGATCCAGGCACAAGTGCTGAAATTGATATTCAGAACCTGGTTGTGCCTACAATACTTTTCTTGGAAGCTCCAACAGCAAAAAATCCTTCCACAACACCTGTTACTGATGCTGTTCAAACTCCAGAGTTCTCAACAACACCTTCTCTGCATCAAGATGCTGATGATCAGATTTTAGGTGAGCATCAGGATATGGCTGTTGATGAGAACTTAGTATCAGATCAGCAATTAGAGGATGCTGAAGCCTCCATTGCTACTCACACTATTGTCTTATCAGAAGATACTGATTCTTTAAGTTCTGATGCTACAAATGTTGGAGATACTGGTGAAGCTGCTACAACTGTAGATGCTGATGAAGCAGGTCCTTCAGGACATACTCCTCCACCGACTCTTCCAATGTCTGAACTGGTAAAAGAGTTTGTTATCAGGGATGCACCAGTGCCTTGGAGTGAAACTCCTGCAGGTCAGGAGTGGACTAAGGAATGGAACTCAGTTTCATGTGTTCCAAATGCTTTACATCTTGCTGAGCACTTGACTAAAGCTGATGAAATGTTAAATTCTGATGATTTAAAACCCAGCTTAGAGTCACTGCATTGAGTACTAAATATCTACAAGGTCTTCATTCCAATACTCATGCAGAGCTACACAAGATTCAGGAGAACTTTATCAAACAGGAACAAGTTTGGAAAATTGATAAGAAAAAGTTCTTTCAACCTACCATTGACAGGATTGCTTATATTGAGAAAACTCAAGAGAAACAACAAGCTCAGATTGATCAAATTCTGACAAATCAAGCTTCTCAGCAATCGCAACTTACTGAAATCCAGACCTCAGTGGAACTACTTATCTCTCTTTTATTACCTGCTGATGCCAAAAAGGGGGAGAAGGTAATTAAGTCTAAATGCAAAACCAACAAGACACTGCAAGGAAAGGATGATGGAAAAGATGACCAAGGAAACTCTGGAATGGGTAGTGGTCATAGTCAATGTAGAAGGTTTACATCAAGACAAGCTAGTCACAGAACAAGTTCTGATACTGGAAAAAGAATAAGTTCTGCTGCTGGTAAAAGAATAAGTTCTGATGAACTTCTAGATCTTGATGAGGAAATGTCAAGACAGTTATTTCTTCAAGAAAATCCAGGGATGGACTTGGAAAGTTTAAAGGAAGAAGAAGCCAGACTTAAATCAGAGAAAGTCACATCTAAATCTAAAGCTTCTGGTAAAAAGTTACTTCCAAAACTTAAAGGCATTGTGATCAAAGAAAGGACACATATTGAAGCAACATTGGCTAGATCACAACCACAGATAGATCCAAGATCCAAGGGTAAAGAAAAGGTTGGTGAACCTATCAAGGCTTATGTACCTCCTGAGGAAGAAGAAATTACTGATGGAAAAGATGATCGTGCTCTGACTTCAAGAAAAGTTCTTAAAACAACCTCTGACATGGCTCAAGTTGTTCAGAGTCAAGAAATTGTAAGTTCTGATATTCAGTAGAAGCAAGTAACCTCTGACAGAGCTCAAGTTAACTTGATATCAGAAAATAGATCAAAGACACTCCTACCAGGATTCACTAAAGCAAAATAGACTCAGTCTTTGAAGACTACTGCAAGTGGTTTTGAAGCAAGAGTAGTTACTGGAAAGGAAGCTAGAGATAAAACTGGATTGGGAAGTGCTGATGAAAGAAGAGTACACAACACTACCAATGATCCAACTTCCTTGAGTGAACCAGGTATTGGAGCAACTCCTGAGAGATTGAATCAACTAGAATCTGTACAGATGGTTTACCATACCTACTTGAAAGAATGCATCATGTTGTATTTCATGACAGATGGTAGGGTTTATCATATAAGACAAAATGCCATTCCTTTGAAGTATTTTGAAGAATTGGAGCATGTACTTTTCTTACTTCAAGTGGATGACAGAATAACAGAGACTGCTGCAAACTACTTAAAAGAACAGATTCAGAGACAGAAAAGGCTTTATTCTGTTAAGTCTGACAACATATATGTTCTAAAGTACAGAGATCACAATGGTGATATTGTTGATATGAAGCCTAATACTGCACAGATCATAACGTATCTTGGTATTAAGGGACTTGAATTCAATCCTGAGTCTGACAAAGCTTATGTCATAAGACTAGATCAGGAGTTGAGAAAAGCAAAGATTAATGATCTCAGAGCTGCAATCTTTCAAACTTGTGAAGATACTGCAGAGCTTAAAGGTGTTAAAAGGAGAATGATTGATGAACTAAGATATGCTGAGAAATGTTTGTTGAAGAACTATCTCTGAACAACTCCTGACATCAGAGAGATCAGAAAATGAAAAAGCCAAGTCGAAGATCTACAACTGCTTAAATTCTGATATTTATACAGATTGAAGTTGTTATCAGAAGTTGAAATTGGTAAAAACTTTAAGGACTGTAAGTTGTAGTTATCTAGTCTATTTCTCATACATTTGTACTTAATGTTTTTGACATCATCAAATATCTGTTAAACTTGTATATTTTGTTAATTTACAAGTTTGGGGAGATTGTTAGATATATTTGATAATGTCATGGCTAATATGTTTTATGTTTAGCTTTCAGATCTTATGAGAACAGGATAAATCAGTACTTAACTGTTGATCAGTACTTATACTGGAAGTCAGGACTTAAGGATATCAGTACTTATATTATCAGGAGATAATCATCAGAAGATAGATATCAGAACTTAAGTGCTGAAGGACAATCAGATAAGGATAGTAGATGATTAAAGGAAAGAAGATCGAGATAAACATAAGAAGAGATATGCATGAAGAAGGAATTCCATGAAGAATGGAATACTTGGAAGAAAAGATATCTGATTGATATATTTTAGGAAGCAGAATTATATTCCATATCAATTAGCGATTATCTTGTAACTGTGTAGTATACAAACACAGACATAGGGTTTACACTATAAGTGTTATCATTATTAGAAAAGATTATTCATTGTAACCCTAGCAGCTCTCGTGATATTTGTTCATCACTGAGAGGTAACAGTTCCATATTGTAACAGAGTTTATTGTTTCAATAAAGTTTGTTTTCTGTTACTTAAGTTCTTAAAGTTCGATTTAAGTGTACTATACACTGTATTCACCCCCTCTACAGTGTGTGTGTGACCTAACAGAACATATCTTCAAGTAGTTCCATTTTCTTCTGTACAACCACATTTCCTGTTGAGAAGCTCATATCTCTCTTGTTTCTCCCCCTATGAGAATCAACTGATTAAAGAAGATCACCTTTATTTACCACCTCTCCCGTACAATAGGATCCGCAGATAAAAACCAATGGTACTCCTCATTTAGAAAACAGCTTCTTCCCTTATCACTAGGAAATCACCTTGTGTTTTACCACCTCTCCCGTACAATAGGATCCGCTGTTACAAACAACAATGGTGTGGTGTAGTGTACATGTTCTTTACCTTTTTCTTACTCCCTGCAATTTCTCCCCCTTAGTTGAGGAATCCTCCAAACTATTACTTAAGCTTTTATCTCCCCCTTAGTAAAGGAATGTATGCCGTCGTCTGAAGGAGTTCTCATATTCCACTTGGTTGGAAAAGAAATAACAAGTAGTTTCTCTTTCTTCCTCACTGTGAGTGTGTGATTCTGTTTGTGTACCTCATATGTGTTTCACTCTTCTCTCCACTCGTGTTTACACTCTTTCTCACAAGTGTATCACTCCTCTCATAGCTCCATATTCCAGCTGTACCTGCAAGAAAAATCACCTTAGCCATCCTTAAGGAGGTCACAGGTGGTGCAATGGGAGTTCACAAATCCCCATCCTTGTTAAACTCGTCAGATGAATCTAAGTCATAATTTACAAGTTGCTAGTTTCCCTTTTAGGGTTCCTGATTTGAATTCTGGGAAGGTAAACAATGATCCATCGAATTTAGCATAAAGATCAAAGTTCCCTTCTAATGTCTGTGAAGACATTTCCTTGTGACTCATCAGGTAATATCTTAATCATTGTCAACAAGTTGCCGATCTGCACCTATGTCAGATCCACTATCCGCGGATGCATCCAGGGGATTTAAGCCTGGGGAGGTAGACACTGACCACTGACATATGGATTTTGGATCAGTATCCTCTCCTAACACCTGTAAAGGCAATTGGTCCATTAACGAACCTTGAACAATCGAATCTGACCTTAAAATGGTCGAAACTCTTATTTCCGTCAACTCATCCTTTGTGTGTGTAACCTTTCCTTGTGCATCAAGAATTGTTTATATTTGAGGTGGTGACACTACATCGGATACCCTGGCCGACAGGCAAATTTCAATAGACACACCCTGTTGAGAGAATGAATCTAGTAACTGTTTTTATGCCTTTTCAACCATTACATCTTTTTGAGAAGATGTATGGGGGTTAGCAGTTGTCTCGGTTTAAATACTACTCATCTTTGTAGGAGACAGAGCTACTGGGTTGACTACAGAACCTTCCTTATGTGGTGCACTGAGGCACTATCTCCCTCACGCTCATTCATACTATATTTAGTGGTAAGAGAGTGTTGGTTGGTTCTGTTTTTGTGTTTGTCTTTACAGTCTGGGATAGACGTTGTGGGTTTGCAACCTCATGACTGTCAATGAAGGAAAGTCATTGGAGACTGAACCTGTAACACAGAATATATGGCAATATAGAGATAATGATGTACAATAGTAATTTCAAAAGATTTTACATGAAATAAGAAATTACTAATGTAGAAAGAAGTTTGATTTTGTATTTCAATATGAATGAGTTTTATTTTTATAAAACATTGATCACTTAGGGTAAAGTCTAAGTAATACTCATTCATATCAAAAGCTCACAAATATTTGCAACATAATGTTAACAAAATATCATTGACCGATACTTGTCAGGTACTTTATATACCAACGGTTTTGTTGCATAAAATTTAAAATAAACTAAAATAAAATAAGAAATAATACAATACAAATAATAATAATAATTAAAATAAATATCAGTGAATTAAATACCAAAAATCTATCAAAAAAATATCATCATTCAATTTCATATATCATACAATATTTACAATTAAAGAAAATACAAATAAAAACTTATATAAATATTGCAAAAATATAGAAACTATTTACAAGTTCAATGATAACATTACCAGCTTGCAAACAGCCATATCCCTTAGATACACATTTGCTGTTATCTCCAAAGGTAACCAGGGGGCCAGCTTTCTCAATCCACATTTGATAGCAGGGCTCTATCTCCGGTCATATGTCTTGATGATCCACTGTCAAGAATCCACACTCCCGGTTTTACCTGTTTAATGCCCTGCACTACAAATGGATTAGACCTTCTTCGGAACCCAAGCTTGGTTGGGTCCGGCATACTTGTAGAACTGTCCTTTGTCAGACAAAACAACATTTTTAATTTTAATTGTCTCAACTTTCTCACTGACTGAACATTTGACCTTATAAACAGCCTTAACAAATTTCTGTTTAGGCTTAGGCTCAAATGTCTCCTTTCTAGCCTTAGAAGGACTAGCAGTCTTAGACCTATCATGCTTTCTATTATTCACATGCTGATGAGGAGTAGTCTTATCACTAGAAATATGCTTACCATTAAAATAAGCATACATCAATTTAAAAGCACAAGACATACAATTAGCAACACTACATGCTTTATGAGAGTGATTAATAGCAGGCAATTTATGCATGGTAGACATGGCATTTTTGTTATCCAACTCATGTGTGTCTGAGTTAGTCTTAGTTGCTTTCACAACTTTGACTGGAACTTTCGACTCACTTAACTTGGAAACAATCTTCTCATTAGCATGATCCTCAGCACGTATTTCTTCTTGAATAACAGAAGAGGTCGCATCAAATGGTTCAGCAATTGATGGCTTATAGCGGGGTGCATCAACACCCTTAAGCACATGTAGTACTTCCCTCCCTTTAGCACAGACATGAGGAGGGGAGTTTATGCTTAATTCTCCAATAGCAACACTGTAATCATAACCTATTCCAGATGTTTTATTAACAGCTTGCTTACCGTAGAACTCTTTAGCCTTCGAACAAGAATTGAAGTAGGCTCTAACCTTAGTCTCAAGACCGGTGATCTTGTCTTTGAGAATAGTTTTGAGTTTTCTATAACAGTCAACTCTATTCTCTAGAAAAGATACTTGTTCTTTTAATTTGTCTTGATTAATATGCACAAGTCTTAATTCATTGACCTCTTTCTCAAGGTCTGTGATCTGTAAACTTAACAATTCATTATCACGACGTGCACAATCTAAGTTACCTCTTAGATGATAAACCATTTCAGCATCAGAAAGTTTTACCTCTATTCTTGATGATGAAGCTTTTCCATCAATATCCATAAGAGCAAGATTTCCTTCTTCTTCATCTTCACTGTCAGTATCATCCCAGCTTCTTCCCTTTGCCAGATAAGCCCTTTCAGAGTTCTTTCTTACTTGCTTTGGCTTCCTACATTCTGTGGCAAAGTGTCCCAACTCATTGCAGTTATAGCATCTAATGGTGCTCCGATCAACCATCCCTATTTTGTATCCACCACTGCTGGTGTTAGAGGATGAAGATCCACCTTTCTGGAATTTATTGTAGTTGGACTTGTACTTAAGCTTGGGATTCCTCTTGAATCTGACATGGGAGAATCTCTTGACAATTTGGGCCATTGACTCGTCTTCCAATTGCTCCAGCTCTTCCAAGAAATAAAAATCATCACTTGATTGATTTGTAGTAGGAGGATCATATTCTGCTACTAACATATTTCCCTCAGCCTTGGAACACTGTACCATTCTCTCCAATTGTTGAGATTGTTATTGTTGTTGACCTTCAGCTACAAGTGCAGTAGATGTGTTGACCATTCTATCCTTCCCGTAGACTTCCTTCTTTTGAATCTGCTCCAACTCATAGGTTTTTAACACTCCATAGAGCTTGTCCAAAGAAATCTCACTCAGATCTCTAGCTTCTCTAATGGCAGTGATTCTATGTTCAAGATGAGTTGGCAGTGTTAAAAGGAACTTTTTGTTGACCTCCCTGATTGAATAAAATTTTCCATTGATGTTCAGGTTGTTGATCAATGCATTATACCTCTCAAACACTTCAGTAATTCCTTCTCCTGGATTTGATTTGAAATGTTCATACTCAGAGGTTAGGATCTCCAACTTGTTCTCCCTAACTTCCTCTGTGCCTTCATTGATCACCTCAATAGTTTCCCACATGTGTTTGGAATTTTTACAGTTCATCACATGTCTGTTCATCAAGGGATTAAGGGAATCAATTAAAATTAATTGAAGGCTGGCATCCAAGGAGGCTTCTTCCTTTTCATCAGGAATAAAATCTTCAGGATCTTTAGGATAGGTTCTGGCTTTGGTGATCACAACATCATCTACTATCACCTCCGGTTCAATAACCATCGGAGTTTTTATCCCCTTCTTTAACAAGTTTGAATATTTGGGATTTGCCACTTGTAAAAACAAGAGCATCTTCTTCTTCCACATAATATAATTCTCTTTATCAAATTGTGGAATTTTAACGGTTCCAACTTTTTGTGAAGTCATTATGAATTTTTGAATGAATAAAAATTCAAGGAGTTGAAAAATCACAAAAGTCTAGGATCTTGATTTGTTCGTTAATCAGAAGGCTCTGATACCAATTGTTAGGTCCCAATGTGTTTGTAGAAGGGGGGTTGAATACAAACAACACCGAATAATCGAATATATGCAGAATAAAAAATGTGAAATAAAATTCAAGTTAAATAAGAATATTATTAAACTTGAAAGGTGTTACAACAACTGTATCGATTACAAGAAATTAATCTCAAATTAATTATCACAAATTTAGAACAAATTCGACATGAACTTTTTCTATTTTTGTAATAATTAGAATCAAATGCTAAACGCGATTTGAGATTAAGTTCTAGGGATTTTGATCCGCTAGATTGTTACACAAGAACAAGACAAATATTTCTAGTGGTTTGGATTTAACGTTACAAGCTAGAAATTAGATCTTGAATTAAGAAGATGAAAAATGGAATATTTCTAAGGCGGCTGCTTTTTCTTTTCTGTGTTCTTGACTTCTGTTTTGATGATGATTAAAATGAATGTTCAGCTTCTGCTTCTTTTATCAACCAACCGAATGAAAATGAACTGACATGACAATCTCTTTGGCTCAGCAAGACTTTCAGTAGGACTATCAAATTCCAGTAGAACTTTCGGTAGGACTATCTTTTAGAACTAGCAAGACAATCAGAATGAACTAGCAAGACTTTCGGTATGACTATCAATTGTCATACCGATTGTCATATTAGTTCAAACAGTTTGTCTTGCTGAAATTAAATAGATTTAAATCCTAATAATAATTCTGATAAGACAATCCTTTTGAATTAGCATGACTTCCAGTATGACTATTGATTGTCGTACCGATTGGCATACTAATACAATCAGTTGTCTTTGTTGAATTTATAACAGATTTTAAATCAATTAAAATTCTGAAAATTCTTAATATTAATTCAGAATTAATTAATCAATTAATTTAATTAATCAAATAAATTAATATTTACAGATATAATTTATTTTCTTAATTAAATTATATGACTTAATTAATTAATAGAGAATTAATACTAATCTTAAGCAACATCCATTCTTCTGCATATCTTCTGAAAATCACTGAAAATTATGAATCAATTCTACCACTTCAACGTTGACACTCGATGTACTGTCTGATTCATGAGTGACTAACTTCCGTGACGTTTCTTCATGTCTTGACTTTGATACTCTGATTTTCTTCAGATTAAATCCTTGTAATTAATGATACTCTGACGAGATCTCTGTCACTTGATTAAACCCACCATCTTGATTTGCATCACTGAGGCTTGAACAATTTCTTGAACTTCTTCCAGTGAATTAACTCTTCAAGTCTGTAGATGAACGTTGTTTCTGAATCCTCTGACAGATGTTACTTGGGGAGACCTCTCTGACGGTAGATCCACTATTTACTTATTACATTCTTATTTGAGTTGAGTTAAATCCTTGAATATACAAATAGGCCTATGACATATGACTTACAGTGTATTACATGGTTAATTGAGTATTATTTTCTAATAAATAATACATGAGTCAGTCATAAGCGCATGGGTAGATGTTAGGAACAGTGTGAAGTCGATTCAAGATGCAATTGAAGTACGAAATGACTTAATCAGTCTATTTTGCTAAAAGAAGCTAAGCCAGCCAGGCAAGTTGAGTCGATATTAGTCCAATGTGATAGACGAAAGTGATCTAATTGCAGTGAGTCGCGCAGAAGGCAAGTGTTTCCCCTATTATACTTTCAGAATAGTGATATTTAATCAAATGCTTATTATATTTGCACTCTTTTGATTCTTGTTCTTAATCACTGATATACACTTGTTAATCCTTTGTTCATATTTCATATCGATCCTTGATTTCTCCGTTTCTTTGGATTTATGATTCATATCCCGCTTATGATGAATTGAGATTGATATGTTCTGGTATTTGGAATATATCAAAGCATACCGATTGTTCCGGTTGCTAAGCGATGGACTGGATAATGATATTTTTGGGATTGAGTGTGTCTTAATCCTGAGGACCGAGATTTGACTGGTGCCTCGACACGGGCCGTAGTGCCTGGTTACCCGACTGGATCTATATAGTGAGATATAAAACTGCATTATATTCTGACTGATTAGCAGAATATAGATGCGAACTTGTGTCTAGTTTAGGTCATTTGTACTCGCCAGTAATGGCCTTCTTTCTATTCTCGTGGGGTTATATCTTTGCAGATATACCCGGGATTACAGATTCATTTAAAATGCTTTAACACTGCTTATATTTTGTGGACTTGTTGAGCGATTTTTGGCTCACCCTTTTTGTTGTTATTCACCTTATTATTTTCACCTAAGAAGTAATATGAAACCCATCAGGACTCGAGTGGTAAAGAAGCGGGTCAAGCCTCGGGATCCACTCATACCCAATCCAGGAAGAAAGCTTTGAGTTGCCCAAGCAGGTGGAGTGTTGATAGATAGTTTGTGTGTTTGAATAAAAGTTGAACTTAGTTTAAAATGAAATAGACCATGGTTTGTAATAAAGCGAGTTTGTGAGAATTTGAAAATGGTTTGTAATAAAATAGATAGTGGTTCTTGTTTTCATACTTCAACCTAAAAAGATCCTGGTTAGTATTAAAGGGGTTTAATTTCATTTCTTTATTAATTGTTAATCAGATAGTACAGGTTTGGTGATTAGCTAGTAACCCCCAGACTTATACCCCGGGTCTGGAGGGCGTTACACAAAACACCAACTTAAGCCGACAAAATGTATTCCAAGTGGATATAAATTCCACTTATAATGTGGGTTTGAGGAATATAAGATAGTAGAAAGTGTGGGAGAATGAGTGTGTGATTGTCTATTTCTTACTTTCCCAGGGTTTTATACCCGATTTTCCCATCAATGCTTCGTCCACTATACCTTAATAATGAAAAGGAGTGAAAATGGGGCGTTATGATTGCGAAATCCCAACAATTGGAGTAGAAGTGGGCCTAAATCTGCTGAGCTGACGGGGTCTTCGGTTCATGATCATGTTGTGCCTTCGGCCCTAATAGTATAAATGTGTAATGGGTCTTCGTTCGATAGGCCTTCTTGGGCCCATAGCTAACATGTCCCTGTCCTTCGGTTGGGCCTTCAGTCGGGTCGAAGGACATCAATCTATGCCCATCTTGGGGTGAAGAAACCCTAGGATGATTGCTTCGGTCTTACCTTGACTTGTTCATATACGTGGCAACGTTGTAGGTGTATTAATGTGACAGTTGTCTGTCACATCATTCCATAGCCTAATCTCGGCCGTTGAATTTAAACCATTTTCATCATGGCCGTCCATTTGAAAAGATCCCCAAATGTCGAATTTTTTGGCACCAAAACTTATTTAGGACCCTATATAAAGAGTCAGAGTACACCCTTGTGTTACTTTTATCCTTTTCTAGCAACTAAACACTCACAGCAGCAAAAACTCTCCAAGTTATTTCAATCACCGGTAGTAATAACTCTACCTTTCCCAATCACCCCATCTCTGTCAGGAAGCATCTCCAAATTAGTAGGTAGTTCTTACATTTCTTTTCTTTTTATGTTCAAGTTATCTGTTTTTCATGCAAGTTATTTGCAGTGTTTTCTGGGCTTTAGGTATGGGTTTTTGATATTTTTTGTATGGGGTATCTTTCCTGGGTAAGTTGTAGGTCTGCGACTGGGTTTTTGTCTTTTTAGGGTTACCCAATGGGTTTAAAGAGGGCATGCAAGTTGTTCTCAGTGAAGAACTCTCTTCAGGGGGTTTTTTGGTTATGGATCAACCTTTGGGAGCCGACCCAGAGTGCTTAGTTTTTCCTTCAACTTTGCCTGTTGAATTTAAAGATGGCATGCGAAGGGTTCTGGGGGCAAGAACTTCCTTCACGAGCACTGGTCTGTAGAACATCCATCGGGGGCCGACTCTGGGCATTCTCTTGTTTGCTCAGTTCCAGGACATATACTCGGTCCCTTGTCTTTTCATTTTTCCTTTTTTCGTTTAGTCTGAGTACATGGACTAATTTGTCTCTTTATTTCCGAATACAGGGACATGGACCAAGCGAATCCTCCAGCTGAGACTTTTGTTCTAAGAGTGAACACTCTGGCTGGGACTTCCTCCATACGTCCCGAAAGAACGGGACGAGCTCACTTCGGCTCTGTGGCATCGTATCCTGCGGTCAACAACCGCTCGAAGCTGTCGAAAGAACGCGTAGATCAGATGTACTTCAAATATTATATCCAACGGGGTTACTTTTAGTTGTATTCCTCTAAGGAGGATGAGCGGATCTATGATACTCCTGGCATGTCGAAGGGGTATGGAGACTGTACCATGGGAATATTTGAAACAGAGTTCAAGTGTGGCTTCCGAGTGCTGCTGTTGAAGGTTCTGAGAAGGCTTTTCAGTTAGATGGGATTTGCACGGGGCTAATGGATCCGAATGGATTCATCCACATTAATTGCTTCCAAAACCGGTGCCTCAAAGCCGAGGTTCAGCCGCTCACTCGGCTATTCTGGTATCATTACGATTTCCGGAAAAACCCTAAAAGCCTGGGCTCCTACAACATTTCCTGGCGGGCCGGTCGACTGGACTAGATGGATACTAATCCTAGCAACAAATCCACCCACACCCGTTGGTGCTTCATCAGTGGGCCTAAGCGGGCGGATATGTTGGTGTGGCGTGACGTCAATGCTTCGGTGGTCATAATGTTGGACTTGACGGAGGAGGAGAAAGACCTATATGCGGCCCTAATGGACACAAAGGTGAGCAAGCTTGGTCCCAAGGAGTTTTGGGACAAGCTGTATTCTTACCTTGTGAGGTGGGGGTAAGGGTCTCTTCCTTCGTCTATTTTTCATACTTGTAGTTTTACATTTATATTACTACTTTCCTTTATGTTCGTTCTACCATTTCCTTCTTCGCTCTCCAAGTATGCTTAAAGAATTTTATAGAATTTGAGGATGAAGGGTTTGTCTTCTTCGAGATCGCCCCTAGACAAGGCTTTTTTCGTTTCTTAGGTAATATCGCCTCTTTTAATTGTTCTTTTTGGAGATAGTGGTAAATCACTAGGGATGGACGAAGGGGAAAGTCTTTTTTCTGGATCGTCGTTAGACGTTCCTCATTCGTCCTTGCCGTTTACAACCACTTTATAATTAAATAATAGTTATGGGGAGATGGATATTAATCTATTTAGAATTTCCCCTAGATAATATTCATTCTCCCCTTTATCTTAAGTAAACTAAACGTGGCGGCCGGAGGGTTTATCTTCTTCTGGGTCGCCCCTAGATAATACTCGTTCGACCGCTCAATTTGTAGTAATTTTAAGTAATAAATTTGTAAGAAAGAAGTGCATTTTTATTGATCATTAAATCATTACACTTTTCCTATAGAACTTAGAATGAAGTACAAATGAGAAATAAAAAAAAAATTTACTGATAAAATTTTCGGAGGCGACTGGTGTGCCAAGATTTTTTTATTGCTTCACTAGCCAGCGTTTCCATATTGTAAGTTCCTGCACGAACGACCTCAATTACTTTGTAGGACCCCTCTCAGTTCGGCTAAAGTTTCTCTTGTTTTGTCAGCATGAATGCGACTAGTTCTCGTAGGACCAGATCTCTGACGCAGAACGACCTCTTTTTAAATCCAGAATTATAGTGTTGGGCTACCTGCAGTAAGTATTTCATGTTCCTTTGGTGGGCAACCTCTTTTTCATCTTCTAACAATTCCACATTCGCCCTTAATTCGAAGTTATTCATTTCCACATTGTAGACTTTAGTCTTGTAAGACTGTAAGCCCACTTCAACCGGAACCAGGGCATCCGTTCCATACGCTAACCTGAAAGGAATTTCCCTTGTGGAAGACCGAGGAATTGTTCGATAAGCCCATAAGACTCAAGGTAGATCTTCGGCTCATCTTCCCTTGGTTTCACTTAACCATTTCTTTATTCCTTGAAAGATTATTTTGTTTTGCTGCTTCGATTGCCCCGTTCCCCTGGGGATGTGCTACTGAACTAAACTTCTGTTAAACTCCAAAGTGATGCAAAAACTTTTTGAACTTATTCCCAACAAACTGGGTTCCGTTATCCAATACATAAACTTTTGGAATTCCAAATCTGAGTATAATCTGCTCTAGAAAGAAGTTATTGGTTACTTCTTCAGTTATGGCGGATAGCGGCCTTACTTCGACCCACTTGGTCATGTAGTCGATTGTGATTGTGTAGTATTTCGCCTGTCTGGTGCTGGTAGGGGGAATTCCAACTAATCTATGGCCCGCATAGCGAAATGAATGTGGCTAAGCATAGAAGCCATTTCTTCGGGAAGTTGCTTTGGGACTGTGGCGAACAACTAACATTACTTGTATTTCTTTGCGTATTTGCTAGCATCAGCTTGCAAGGTCGGCCAATGGAATCCTTGACGAAGGATCTTGAAGGCAAGGGACCGACCGACCAGGTGTTCCCCACAAATCCCTTTATGCACTATTTCTAAGGCAGTATTTAAGCAGCTTAAGAGGGGCTGACTGACCGACCGTAGATACATTCTTCCGTTGATAATTTTATAGCTTGACAGCCTGTATTTTACTTTTAGGGCTTCCTTTCGGTACAGCGGAGTCATCAAATCGGTTCCTTGGTGAATCTCATGGCATTCTTTCTTTTCGATCGAAGGCGTCTTCGCTTCAGTGAGATCGATAGAACCGGTTAGGCTCTGTGTTTCAGCCGAAGCTAGCCTGGAGAGGGAATCCGCATGACCATTGTTTTCCCTGCCTATCTGAATTAGTTCAAAAGTTTCAAATGACAAAAAAGAGTCATTTACCTTATTGGCATAAGCCTTTTTCCGAGGATCCCTTTGTTCATATTCTCCTGAGAAGTGCTTGACTACTAGCATGAAATCACTAAACTCCCTCACGTGCTTCGCCTCGAAGCTTCATACTAACTACATTCCTTTCAGGAGGTCTTCATATTTTGCTTCATTATTGGTGAGGGGAAAGTCGAACTATATAGCCTGACATATTTCAAACCCTTCGGGGCTGGAGAGGATCAAACCGGCCCCAAACTTCTTCCCGGCGACTAATTTGTCCACAAAAAGCTTCCACTTACCCGGGGTCAGATAGAGTAATTCCTCTGGTGTAAGATCTTTCGGCCCGGAAAATGTGCACGCGACCATGAAATCCACTAAAGATTGAGCTTTGATCGCCATTCGAGGGACGAACTCAAGGTCATATTACCCAACTCGATGGACAAAGCTACAACTCTACCCAAAGCCTCTTTCCTTGTCAAAATTTTCTTTAATGGTTGATCGGTGGCATCTGAACTGTTTGGCCTTGAAAATAATGTCACAATTTTTGGGAGGCCATAACCAGCCCATATGCGATTTTCTCTGCGTTGGGGTACCTTGTTTCTGCATCCTTAAGGACATGAGATACGTAGAAAATAGGATATTGGTTCCCCTCATGATTTCTTACAAGTACCACCCCCAGAGTTTGGTCGGATACAGCCAAGTAGAGCTGGAGGATTTCCTTCGGATCATGCCTCATTAAAAGAGGTGCCTTAGTGAGATACTCTTTCACTTCCCCGAACGCCTTTTGACACTCGGGCCCCCATTCAAAATTCTTCGACCCCTTGAGCACGACGAAGAAAGGAAGCGACTTCTCGGTAGATCTGGAAATGAATCGTCGAAGGCCGTCCAGTCGGCTAGTCAGCTTTTGGATATTTCTGACACATTTAGGAGCCTCCATATTGATAACTGGTTTATTTTTCTCCGGATTCACCTCTATCCCAAAAGCACTGACTATGTAGCCTAGAAACTTTCCACTTGACACTCCAAAAGTGCACTTGTTAGGATTGATCCTCATGTTATTTCTTTGGAGAGTCTCGAAGCATTCTCTTAAATCCTTGACGTGATCTTGGAATAGGGACTTCACGATCATGTCATCCACAAAAGCCTCCATATTCCAACCGATATGCTCCTTGAACACTTTCTTCACCATTCGTTGGAATATGGCTCCAGCGTTCTTAAGTCCAAAGGGTATTTTGATATAAGCATAAGTCCCCTTCGGAGTTATGAATGTTGTCTTGGGAACATCCTTGTCGTTCATGGTAATTTGATAATAACCAGAAAAAATATCAAGAAAATTAAGTACCCGGTATCCGGCCGTGGCGTCCAATAGTTGGTCGATGTTGGGTAGGGGTAGTAGTCCTTCGGACAAGCCTTATTGAGATCCGTGTAGTACACGCACATCCTCCCCTTTCCATTGGATTTTTTAACGACCACCACGTTAGCCAACTAGTCAGGGTATTCAATTTCTTCTATAAATATAACTTCCAGCAGCTTCTCCACTTCGGCCTCAATGACCTCCTATCGTTCGGCTACAAAAGTCATCTTCTTCTGCTTTACTAGTTTGGCCTCGAGCTGCACATTAAGGCAATGTTTGGCCGCTTTGGGATCCAAAGCAGACATATCTTCTGGCCCCAGGCGAACACCTCATGGTATTTTCGAATCATCGCAATAACCTTTTCCTTCAGATCTTTCTCTATATTTCTCCTGATTCAAACCATTTTGCCCGAGTGTCCTTTGTATAATTCAACCTCTTCGGTCTCGGCGGCTGGCTCGGCAATCAGACTTGAAAGATCCGCCCTGAACTTTTATAACTCGATGTTCAAGGTCTCTCTGCTCCCACTGGGCTCTACTTCAGCTCTTTTTATTTTTCCAGTTTCATCCGGCTTCTCATACGCCTGATCTTTTTCTAAGTCCTCTACCATAATTATTCAGGTGGTTTTATGATCGCTACTAATCTCTCCCACCCCTTTCTAAGTTGGGAATTTAAGATTGAGGTGGGGTATAGACTCTACTGCCTCGAAGGTTGACAGGAACGGTCTTCCCAGAATGGCATTATACGGACTCTCAATCTGAACCACGTAGAACTTTACTGGCTATTCGACAATATATGGCAATTTACCTAAAAGGAAGGGAAGAGTTATCGTGCCTTCAAACTGTATTGGGTGTCCTCTGAAGGCATAGAGAGATGCTTCGTTCCAGGGTTCAAGTTGTTCTCCCACCAGGTTCATCTTACAATAAGTCTTGTGGAACAAGATGTTGGCCGAGCTGCCAGTATCCACCAGCACCTTCCAAATTTTGTTATACCCAATGAGATGTTTGATGATAAGGAGGTCTTCATGTGGGCCAATGACGTCCTTATAATCTTCTTTACTGAAAGTCATAGGCATATGAGGTTTCTCCTGGCCGAACTGATAGAGGTTGTACACTTTTCAGGCATACTTCTTCTTCGTTGTCTTGCTATCTCTGTCCAACACACTGCCCCCAGATATTTTCTTCACTTCTCCCCTTATCATGTCTCTTCGTTCAGGCTCCTCAGCTTTTGGTTCTTCCTGATTATCCTTCGGCCCTAGTCTGTCCCTCAGATCTCGGGTGAACTGATTAAGTTCGCCTTCTTTGTTCATCCGTTTGATTAGCTTCTTGAGATGGTATCATTCATCAGTATTATGCCCCTTATCTCTGTGATAATCGCAGTACTTGTCAGGGTTCTTCTTATGGTTTGGGACTTTCATCTTGGCTGGCCGAACGAACCCAGACTTTCCCTTGATCTCATGGAGAATCTTGGATATTAGCGCATTCAGAGGGGTGAATACAACTGAATATCTATCTCGGTGCCGTTCGGCCCCACGATTAGTTTCTTTTGTTCTTGCTTTCTTGTTATCCTTTCGGTCATTCCCAGATCTTGAGTTTGCATATCTTTTTGCTTGCTTCGAATGGTCATCCCTTTGGGAATCTTTGTAACCCCCAATACTTTCCATCTTCCACCGAATATTCTCACCCCTCACATATATATATCATTTAGGGATTTTGGGGGAAATCTTATAGGGAAGAGCAAAGTTTTTTACCTATGTAAGTGTCCAGCCCCACCGTAAGGAAGCCCATAGCTTTGACTTTGTCCAGATTTGTCACCATTTCAGCTTCTTTCTTGAACCGAACCAAATAATCCCCTAGTTCCTTGTTCTCCCTCTGTCTACAGTGGACCAAATCTTCAGTGTCCTTCGCCTTACGGCATAGATGTGAATAGTACATCAAGAACTTTCTCTTCAAGTGCTCATACGACCCGAGACCTGGATTTGAGGGATTTATACCACATAGAGGCTGATTCCTTCAGACAGGTCTTAAAAATTTTGTATAGCATGATGTTATTATGCCCCATCCCAATCATTAGCAATTCATACTTTTTACAATGGTTCTATGGATCGCCCTTTTCATTAAACTCACTAATATTTGGGAATTGCCTTTCCTTGCCTAATGGAGGTCGGTACTTCTAGATTTCTTCCAACACAATCGGCTCTCGTTGACCCTTCTGTCTCCAAATATAGCCTTTTTCAGGCGAGTGAGCCTGATTCGGGACCTATCAAGTTCTTCGTCTGAAATGGATAAAAAGCGTTGCTTCGTTCGCTTTCTTTTGGGGTGCGAACCAGAGTCAGACTTGTCTTCTTTGTCATACCCCATTCGCTCCTTTCTTGATTTGGTTGTTTTCTCTGGCTCATCAGCTCGCAGTGCTTCACACAGTGCTTTCTCATGTAGCTCAATTTCTTCCCTCTAGAGTTGAAGGGATTTTAGTCGTAACGCATCGGCCTCTCTCCGCTTTGCTCGGGCCTCCGCTTCTTTTTCAGCATGGTCATCTTTTGCTTTGCCCCTTCTCCCCACCTAACTTTTCTGCACGGATCTTGAGAAGAAAAGCCTCCTCTTCGGGAGTTAGCTTGATGACTCCGTTGGAATCCACTAGGAAGGACGTTTGTCCCTCGTCGTGAGGAGTGAAACAAGGTAGCGGTGAGTGTTCGTGAATCGTGTTTGTCATTATCTCGTTATCTCGTTCGTGATTCTTACTGTCCCACATACGGCGCCAAATGGTACGCCCAAATATTTTTCGGACTGTATGAACGGTCTTCGGCCTCCCAGGAATTGCCTCCGGCCTCCACCTGCAAGGGAAGAGAATGCGATGGATTGTCCCCAAGATTCACCTCCGGTGTGAGAATAAGAATCTGGATGTATTGTGGGTTTGAGGAATACAAGAAAGTAGGGAGTGTGAGAGAATGAGTGTGTGATTGTCTATTTCCTACTTTCCCAAACAATGGCGCGGGCGCACTCCTTCTCTGGAAAATATGGCGCGGGCGCGCCTGACCAAGCGCGGGCGCGCTGTCCTTTTGTTGAAATTCTGAATTTTTCCTTTTTTGTGCTCCTTTATTCGTGCAATCTTTCTCTACTCCATTCCTAACCTCGTATCAACATATTATCATATGAAAAACTCATTTCCTCCTCCGACTAATGCCCTTTAACAACTAAACACAAAACACATAAAAAATACCAAATACTTGAGTCCAAAACACCAACTTAAGCCGACAAGAAGCGTTCCAAGTGGATATAAATTCTGCTTATCATGTGGGTTTGAGGAATACAAGAAAGTAGAGAGTGTGGGAGAATGAGTGTGTGATTGTCTATTTCTTACTTTCTCAGGGTTTTATACCCGATTTTCCCATCAATACTTCGTCTGTTACACCTTAATAATGAAGAGGCGTGAAAAGGGTGCGTTATGATTGTGTAATTCCAACGGTGGGAGTAGAAGTGGGCCTAAATCTTTTGAGCTGACGGGGCCTCCGGTTCATGGTCCCGTTGGGCCTTTGGCCCTAACTGTCTAATGGGTCTTCGTTCGGTGGGATTTCTTGGCTCATAGCTAACAGGTGTGTTGGTTCTGTAATATTTAAAAATTAGTATATGATTGTATTTAAAATTATCAGCTATTAACAAGGAAAACTTTATTTATACCTCTTAATTTCATTGTATTTTGTTGATTGCTTAAATTGTTTATAGATTAATAAACTCGGTGTCACTTGTCTTCTTGGCCTCTTTAGTTGTCTTATTCTTGAACTGTGGTGTATGACCTCTAATTTTACCAAACAATAATTTCTATGGAAAATAAGTGTAACCCAAACATAGCAAAATTATAATACTACTTTTTGATTTAATTTTAGTAAACTGTTATGTGATGTGATTGTCATATATCATTTTAGTGATATTAATCTACATTAGGACACCAATTAAAAAAATGCTAAAAAAAACTGGTGCACATTGACAATCACCGAAGTGAAACAATTACAATGATTATTACTTGGTCGAACACAAGCGTCAAAACCAAACATAAGAGAGACAGTTACAACTAAACCAAATGAAGTTTGAAGGTCGGAGTCTTAACTATTACAATTACAGAAAATTACATAACACAATATGGGTACTATAGCAACAGCTATAAGCCAGAAGCCATATGCAAAAGTTAATATCCAGGCACTAAAGTCATGTTTAAGCATGTGTTCAAGCTGAATAGCTTCCATACTGGTTTTCTTACCTCTGATTGGGTCAACCTCAACCTTAGCCCAGGCCATTATCTCATACGTCTTGCTTTTACTCCATAATATCTTCCAGTTCCCGCTGAACTTTATTGTACTTGCAAAATCCAACCGAAAGACGTAACTAGAGGCCGATGATGCCGACACTGCTGCGATTTCTTGCAACGAGATCCCATTACCTGTTAGGGCAAAATTTTTTAGCACAGTTTTCGTACCTATAGCCTGGAGAAATGCTGGTATGCTTGTGTTGCCTACCGGAACAATACCTACACTCCCATAATATGAAAAAGTGAGGTTAAGGTTGTCAAAATAGACTTCCATGTTTTCGGCATTATTCTCAAGGTTGAGATAAACGTAAATGATGGACTGGTTGAAGTTGCAGCCACTAGTACTTTGAAGACTATTTACGTAAAAATCTTGAATTGAACATTTGATTGAAGTTTGACCAACCCCATACATGTTTAGCCAAATCCAAAATGGGAACAAAATAATGCATATTATCGAACTGCACGTACACGTAAATAGTTTCTGAAGGTTCTTACTGTCCTGCTCGTTATAACTTGATACCCTACCCATTTTTCTGGTGAGCTCAACCAAACGGAGCTCACCCTATATGTAGCTCCCTATAGTCCTCAGTTTTGTAAAAACATAGGATGTTGTGAGACTTTCCTTAACTACGCTCTCTTTATAATGGAAAAACAGATCTGAACAAACACATTCGGTTGACCAAATGGATTAATCGAACCTATAAAGTCAACAACCCTACATGTAACAAAGTTGAATATCTCACTATTTACGTAATTCTTAGATGCGCCAAAAGGGGGAGCCTAGTGCTCAAGCTACGGGCACTATATTTATATATTCTTAAAATATAGACATGTTTAACAACAAACCTGGTTTAAGGCCCTAACAACCATCTCTTTGTTTTTAGTCATAATGTTTTTAAAATTCTCAATAATTTCTCATTTTTTTATATATTTCGTTGCTAAATCTATATATCTTAACACTATTATAGATTTATACCTGCATAGCGTTTACTTTTCAACTTGCATAGCACTTTTAAGTGTTATGCAAGTACAAGTGGCTTATATAGCATTTTTTATTGTGCCATGCAAGTGTTATACTATTAGATAGCACTTTTTAAAACTCTATAGAAGTAAGTTATATCCATGAGCTCTCACTTTAATAACACGTTCATATATGCTATGCAAGTTATATTTTTATATTATATTGTTACTTCCATAGCTCTTCATCGAGGGCTATCTAAAGAAAAGTTTTCTGAAAATTTTAAAATTAACTGTTTTTCTTATTTAATTTTACCCATAATGTCCCTAAAAATTTAATAAAAAAATCAAAACAAAAACAAATGTATCAATTAAATAATTTAACAAAGCCTTAAAAAATTTCATTCTTTTTTATTTAATTGAAATCAAAGAGCACTGTTAAATAACTAATGTAAAAAAATATTACATAAATGCATAAATTTTCATCATCAAAAGTCTCATAAATTTCTAATTTCAGTGAACCATAATTCTAATATCTAAACCATGTGTGTTATTCTCAGTGTTTCTCTATCAGACCAGTCCCAAGTAAACAATAATTCTCCCTTGTTCTGTGAAAGCACCTCTCAGATTAAGATCAATCATCTCCTGCTACTTAGGTGTCTTCATTCTCATTAACAGGCAATCCCTAGTAATTCCTGAAATTATAATTGCAATTGATTAGCTGGCTGTGTTATATACTAAAATCAGTAGATTAAAATTTAAGGTTATTTTTGTGAAAACATCAACTATTCCCCAAGCACAACTTCCAGCATGGCAGCATGTGGAATTACTTTACCAAACAATGCCTCTCTTTTAAACTAGACAGTAAACAAAGGAAACAGAACAACCAGCATGATCGGGGGTGGGGCAATAGCTAAATAATTTGTACATTACTTGGTATAGGCAAATGCTGGGTTTCTTTTATTTTTCAGGATCATCTCTTGAAAAGAGCCTTGATAAGTTCCCAGTAATTGCTTATCTATTGATCAATTACAATCATCACAAATATTTCGAGAGCACTTAAAAGTCTCAAAAGCGTTATCCTGTTGACAAGCATTCACGTACTAACATGTTAGACATACAACTAATTAAAAAGCAATCGAGAACATCACAGACAAGATTAAAACAAGTATTAAATCACTTTGATTTTCATATAGACAAACATCAAATTATATATGTTGCACATAAGAAACAGAACAAGGTTGATGCAGGACATACAAAAATATGTTCCCTGCTGGATAAACATCTCTATGTCCAGGTCCTTTCAACATACTCTGTAAAAAAATTCCAAAAAACAAATATTAGTTATAATATATTTTTTATAAGAATCAATTTTCCGCAAGTGCGAAGCTCTTACTTAAGGAACTGTGACTTTGATGTGCCCAGATCACCTAGTAAATTAAGACTTCTGCGAATGCAAAAAAACAAGGAAACTGACAAGATTATCCATTATGGTATTTTTGCAATGTGGGTGTTCAGCAATGGATAATAGTGTCATTGTAACTATTTGTTGTTTGACACTTCTATAAATATCAAGGCAGAGAGCAAATTAATTATAATTCACAAAATTATAAGCAAATTAATTTTGACAAGAAAACCTATTTAAAAGTGGAAAATAAGGTAACTTTCACTATATTATCGTGGTGGAGTTAGCAAGCCTTTATAATCTCCCAATTGCTGCACGCTGGAAACCTAGTCATTTCGAAGTTCTCTGAGAACTTTGTTTGCCTACCTATTGATTTGTGCAATGGTGCTCATCTGCATCCATAAGAAAAATCTCAACCTCCTCAATAACAATTACAGTAGCCAGGGGTGTCATCGATAACAATAAGCATAAGTATGTGTCGATTTCAGGAACTGGATCCTCTCACTCAGGGCTCTTTATTTGAAACCAAGAAGATTAGAAAAGAATGTCAACAAAAATAATGCAAAACAGATAAACTTGGGCCTATAAAAAATACTCATATTTTACCACCTGACAAGGAGGTTGCTAGTACTTCGGTCGTATAATTATTGTAAACAAGTATTAAATATACTCCTGGACATAAATTTTAAATCTTTTTTTATTTGGTAAGTAAATTTGTTATAAGGAACCTATTTTGAACACACAAGTACAAGAAAAACCTACGACAAACCGAAAATATTCTAATATATTAATTACTATAAAGACTTAGAGTGCAAAGAACTTGGTACTCTGGTTCTGTAATTTACAAAGAATATGTTAGTAGCCACGTAAACGCTTAGGATCAAGTTTTCTTGGTCCCCATATATCTTCAAGTATTCTCCAATATAAATCATTCATATGTTATACGTGGAATGTGAACTAACCATGTATTTATTCATAATGCTCAGAAGGATATAATTTGATATATGAGCTGCATATTACTACCTTATAAATGACACACCATTATTATTTTGGTCACTTACTAGTGCACTTGGCATAGGTTTTAGCTTTGTTGTTCAATCCTTCTCACTAGCCACCAACATTTTACAGATATAACCAAGCTCATGATGTTCAAAATGAATTGGTCTTTGGGCTTATAGATAAGAAAAACTGTACCTTTTACACAAAAATAATAACTATATATATTGGGCTAAGCATAATTGTATATGTTATGGAGTCTAACATAAGCAATTGTGTTTGTGTGGTTGAATGGACAGAGTATATTCTTTCTATGAAATATGAGCATACTGCTACTTCTAAAAATCATATCTATACTGTACCTTATTGTCTTTCTTTTTATATGTTACTCATGGTATCACTAGATATCTGAACTCCCCTTTGAGTTGGTTCAACTCATGTTAATAAGTTCTCCAACATAGTCCATAAACAAAAAAAAAAAGATTAGAAAAAACCCAAGACAGGAAAAAAGCACATAACAGGGCAAGTAAAGAAAACCGTAGATAGAATTCAAATTTAAAACCCTAAATTTAGAAACCAACAAATTACGAAAAACCCAATTGAAAACCCAAACTAGAAATACTCACAAGTCGATTTAAGATTCGTTCGATGAAGGCAGAGTGCTCAATCAAGGCTTCGAATTGATTCTTCAGATGAAGCTCAGGAAGGTAGAGATACAAAGACGTCTCTATGTTCCATACCAAAATGAAGAGAAATTAACAAGTAAAACATCTTAAATTATTTTTTAGGAAGCGTTTGTAAAAGGGCTTTGGGAGTGTTTAGAAATTAATAAAAAAATTAAATTAAATACTTAAAATACGTTTACTTACATAGCTTTTGTGCAAATGCTATACAAACTACTCCATCGGTCCCTTCCAATTGTTTACATTTCCGAGGAAGTGTCCGGCACGCATTTTAAGGTGCATAAAAAGGATATGTATGTAACTTATTTTTACAATTTTTATTTTCTGAATAAAAGTTGAATGTCTTAATTTTTATTCAGAAAAACAAAATTGTAAAAAAAAATTACAGAACTATACTTTATATGCACCTTAAAATGCGTGTCGGACACTCTCTAAAAAAATGTAAACAATTGAAAGGGACGCAGGGAGTACTTCTTAGATAGTGTTTACTGATAAAACGTCGTGGTAGCATGTGTTATTTATTTTATATTTATTTTTAAATTAGCTGATTACACCTTGCATAGCATTTATTTAAAAAACGTTATATTAGCATATCACTTCCATAGCACATAGAAAAAAGTGTTATATAAGTGGTGTATTCTAACTTTAAATTTGTAGTAGTGTAATGAGTACTCCCTAATTTACCCCATGACCCAAATCCTATATATTTTGCCATATACATGGACTATCCAATTAGTTTCAATTCACCCATCTTAATTACTAATTACCTATTTTTGAATTTCAAAATCAGCCTATCTATGGAAAATAATTTCAAAAAAAATAAATCATGCATGATTTGCTCATTCTGTTACATCACTCTTTCACTCTTCCTCCATACTCTCTCTTTCTCTCTCACTCTCTCTCTCTCCCCCTCTCTCTCTCGATCGCTCTATCTCTCGCGAATTAGAAGCTACAATGGATGACCATTGGATCTGAAAACTGAATCTTGGCGCTGAAACGTTATCAGAATCATGGAATTTCAAGGTATTGCTTATCACCAGTTTCTAATTTGATGTTGGATTATTATCTGTTATTTTGTCATGCGATTCACAGGATTATACATTAGGTACGTTAATCACTAATGGTAGGATCCAAACGTGTTCGTGGCCGTAATACTGAAAATATTTTGACATCGCACACCTCAAGTAATCAAGGTATGAAATTTGATTAACATGTCTCATTGTTACACTTTTTGTTTTGTATTTGGTAATAATTTTTCAGTTTTTTTCCAATCAGAAAAAAAACGTCGCGTCCGTGGCCGGAATGTAGATTCCATTCTTACAGACATGACTAATTCTCAGAGTGCAGATAATTACCAGATGATTTCCTCCTGCAATGATTAATGTAAAGTTTCTTCATTTTACTGACGTAGTTTGAATCTAAAAGTTATTATGCAGACGTTAATAAGACTATCTTTATTCTTTGTTTCAGTTAAACCCGGATCTGATCCAATAAATATGCGTGGAAATGCATTTTCAGATAGTAGCAAGGAGAATCAGAATCTACTAATTTTGTCAGGTTAAGCATCTCTCAGCCGATCAACTATTGAACATGGCCAAAGCTGGACATTCTAACAGTTTTGATGTATAGTTAATGTTTTTTATTTTTTATTATTACGGGTACCAAACCGCAGCCGTTCAATCAGTCTTTGAGGACTAGTAATGTAGGATATCTTAGCCGTAATCCTCTAAAAACAATTAACGGTAACTTGAATTGCAGGACAGTCATGTATGTAGATAGGCCTGGTATTTTAAGTTAACTTTGTATTCCCCTTTCATGGATGCAGGTAATTCTGCAAGCCTGTCTCCTTTGACTGAATTATCAAAGAATATCGAATTTAGTCAGAATTTACAGTCTGCAGGTTCGGCAACTTTGAATGGTTTTTGTTTGCTTCTTAATGTAATACTAATATTGTGTTTGCACAATACCATGATCAACATTCAATGGATTTGAAAATAAGTTTTTCTCTATTCTTTGCTTTAGTTAAACTCGGATCTTATCCAATAATTTTGAGTGGACATGCATTGTCAGATAGTCGCAAGGAGAATCAGAGTACAATAATTCTGTCAAGTATATCATCTCTCGGCCGATCAAATATTGAACATAGTCAAGGTCTGTCTTATACTGCGGTCTACTTTGACATGTTTTTGTTTGCTTCTTAATGTAATACTAATGTTGTGTTTATACAATACCATGTTCAGCATTCAATGGAATTGAAGATAGGTATCTTAAACACACAGAGCTGCAAGATATTAATGTAGAACTATGTAAGCAACAAATCTCCCGTGATTTTCCATTGTGTTTGGAAGATTTAGGCAAAAAGTGTCTGCGCACTCTTGACACGACAAAGGCTGGTAAATTCCTAAGTTTACATTTATAGCTACAATATTCTTAATTTTAATATACCTTTTGATTATGCAGTTTCAGTTATGGGTAATTACCAATCCAGTGATAAGGATAGATTAGTGATAAGGATAGATTAGCCACCAGACAGATGTTAATGTCAACTCTCCATGAAGTTCAGGTTGACATTAATTTCCAGCCCAGATTTGAGAAACTAGGTACTGACGGATATTGCCTCAATACTAAACCAAATGCAAAACCAAACCTGAAACAACCTGGTAAACAATAATAAGTGTGGTCAGTTATTTTATTTTTTACTAAAGAATCATGATTGATAATATAAATGTCTTTACTGGAAATTGCAGGAAAAAAAAACAAATGAGGGTGCGTCGAAAGAACTGCAGTTTTAAGGAACACAAAATATTCCTGAGTACACTGACGGATGATCCAACTGTTAGCAAAAGCATTGTGCACAAGCCTGTGGGAACTGCGTCACCTTCACATGCTTCTCAAACATCAGGCACATTTTACTTGACTCATAGTTGGAAAAATTTGTGTTTAATTTTATATGATATTGGCTGAATTGGTTATGTTCTTCTCCAAGTAAAAGAAAAAGTAGGTTATGCGGAAAGAGTCTGCGTGACAGAGAATTACTCGATAATTTTCCATACACCCAACCTGGAAACACTTCACGTTCATACTATTCTCAAATATCAGGTCAAAATATAACCAACGTTATTTTTTATTACAGTTGTCCATGGTTGTCTTATTGCTATATTGGCAAAATATAATTATCAAATTGTTAAATTTATTGCACAATTTGATAAATTTTGGGTCAACCATGTAGGTGTACAGATAAATGGAGAAACATGCGCAACTTCTGATACTCCATGCGTTCATAAATTACGACCCATGGGATTTGAAGGTGCGTTTCAAAATCAAAATTGTATGTTAGAGATGCTTACTATTTATGCAAATAAAGATAGTAGTAGTTGATCTTATTAACAATATTGTTGTTGTAGAAGGAGAACAACGAAATATTGCAGCTTCAAAAAATACTCAAAGTGCCAAGAGTACTGTCACTTTTGCACTGCCCGCATCCACTATATTTAAACGACCACAAGTAACTTTAGGTTCCCGCAGTGTTATCGCTGTAAAATAACACTCCAAAAAAACATGTGGTAAATTTAGTCCAGGTTCTTCAACATATGATACATCTTCCGTAAAAAGTTATTATGAGCAAGGAGAAAGTTCAGGTTCTAAGAACTTATTAGGAGAATTTAACAATATTGAAGATTGTGACAGCAGCGACAGTGATTGTATATCTACCGGTATGAACTTAAATTCAGTTTCATTCTTAATTACTCTGATGTTCCACAGTCATAATAATTTCAAATTTTGTAGGTGATTGTGACGTTGTTGATGTACATGATTTTGACAATACTATTACTAAGTGGAGTGAGTACCTCGATGTCGGTGATCCTGATAGAATTTGTTCAAAGTGTCAGGCCATCATGTGGAATCATGAAAGAAACAATAAAAAAGTGACCAAAAAGCCTCCAACTTTCTCTCTTTGTTGTAAAAATGGTCAGATAATTCTTGAGAAAGAAAAGCAACCTCCCGAGCCTCTCGCTTCACTCCTTACTGGTGGATCCCGTTTTAGGCCTTTGAAGGAAAATATTAGAATGTACAACTATATGTTTGCCATATCTTCCACCGGAGGTCAAATTGATCGTAGTATCAATCGTGGCGGTGCTCCTTACTGTTTCAAGGTAAAAGGTGTAAATTACCATAGTATGGGAAGCTTTGTACCACTTGACGGTGAGATCCCCAAATTCTGTCAACTCTACATATATGACACTGAAGATGAAGTACATAACAGAATAAATGCCGTTAAGGGAGGACACGATGCCGTGGATGAAGAAATCGTTGAGTCATTGTTAGAAATGTTGGATAAATATAATTGTTTGGTCCAAGCTTTTTGTATGGCACATGAAAGAATTAGTCAGAATCCAGTTGATGAATTTAGATTGGTTCTAATATCTCCGTCTTTCGCATCTGGTCGACCTAACCATATTGGTCCATCGAATGAAGTTGCCGGGTTGATTGTCACTAACGAGTACGCTAAAGGATGCAGGGATACAATAATCCATATCTTTTTGCAGAAGCAAATAAATATCTTCCTCAACAGCAGCCTGAATTTGCAATAGGTCTGGTAACGCACTCTTTTAACTCGATATTATCGTAATTAACTCATATGGAACAATTCTCCTACAATTATAAAACAGTCTACATTAATATTGTGGAAATAAATTTTGTGTTAAACAGATATTATTGGAGTTGTGGAGAAGTATGATGGTTTGAACAAGCTTCATAATCGATACGGAGATAGGGACATTGTGAAGTTTAGAATATGCGATTCAAAGTAATGTGCATATGTATATTTGATCAGTTGTGTAATTACGCATATACACTGCATATTGCTAATAGATTATTAACATATATGATATCTAAATCTATTTTGTAGTAATGCCCACAAAGTTACTGTTTGGGGTGATCTTGCTGTGTCGTTCAACAATGAGATGGCTGGAAATCCCAAAAAACCGATCATTGCTATTATAACAAGTACAAAAGTTACTACATTTATGAGTAAATACTTATGCAATCAAATCTATTACACAGTTATATTCTTGCTGATTAAATAATTAACTTTATTCCCATATACAGGTTCTGTTCAGATTGGTATATTACCATCTACTCATCTATATATAAATCTAGATGATGAATCTGTGAATGATATGAGGCAGAGGTAACAAGTAAATATAGAGTTAAAATTAACTTATCGACATTTTGCTCTATTTATTAATTTCTTCAATATGTTTAAGTTGGTTGAGGAAGGATATATAATGAAAAGAGGCAAATTGAACTGGTTCCCACATTATTTGAAAATTTGTCACTCAAAGACCTTAATGAGAATCTGACATACGATCACCTCAAGTTATTGCATTTATATAATATTCAGAAATGGTATTTTTATATGGTTGCTTTTGTTGTTAAATATTACATTTTCATCGTACCCCAGAAAAGAATTTGCTGAACCTTTAAGATCATTAAGGTCGATGAGGAAATAAATTGGTTGTTTTATAGCTGTAACAAATGTCTCCACGAGGTTGAGCGCATTGGAACAGTATTCAAATGTACCCAATGTCCTCGAAACATTCCCGTGTCTCCGAAGAGGTAACCTAACTATTTCAATTTATTGGAAATATTTGTAGGCTTGATACTGTTAATTAAAGCCTTTAAAAAATAGCTAACTATTTTCTCAAGGTTCCGTATCATGGTCCTTGCCGAGGATGAGACATTTGCCTGTAATATTGTTTTGAATGATCGAGTTTCTAGAAGAGTTCTTGGAACAAGTGCTGCAAAGGTGGTTTCTGATTACGACAAGGTAAATAACTGTTAAAATAAAACAGCTACATCGTCACCATGTTATACCACATATGCATTCTTATTTTTTATAATTGTGTTCAGGATTCCTCCAAAGCCTTTCCAGAAGTGATTAAATCTTTAGTCGGAAGACTAATTTCAGTTGAGCTCGGTCTGACAAAAACAAATGTTGTTGAGGATAACAACATCTTTTATGCTGATGATTTATATGAACCAACGATGAACACTCCAACTCCTTCTAAATCTCCAATTCTGTTCGAAGATTATTCCATCAACATGGGTTTTGAAGTGAGATTATAATGCGGTTATGTTACATTTGAGTTCTCTTTAGTATTCCATGTTGAATACTAATATTTGCAGACTTTTCTATTAAAACGCCTTTGCATGTATAGTACTCTGAAGGTGATGACGATAATTGTACTCCAGGCTCTGATAAATCTGTTACCAAAAAATTAAGAAGGTACTGACAATAACTAGCATCCTATGTTAGACATCCTATTTTCTTATATACCAAAGTGCTTTTCGCTGACTAGGAATTGTCCTTATTCATTACTCTAAAACTATGTCCGCCTAATTTAATTAATGAATATGTCACATTTGCTTGCAGGAAGGTTGATAGCATGCTTCAACTTTGAGTATGTGTGAGAGCTTTCATCTTGTTTATGGCTGAATGATTTTTTACAGTTATTGTCCACGTGACATTATTTGCAATTTTGATTGCATAACAATGTTTTTACCCTGTTTTCAACATTTGTTATCTATGAATTTGATTTTTAATCCTTCATAACTGTGATCAGTGTCATCACACATAAATAATAGTTTGGTTTATAATATTTAAATATTACCTTGATCATCTACATTTAATGAAGCATGGTTGAAGCACTACTTTTATTAGAAACTAGTGCTTATTTATCAAGGACCCTGTCGTACACCATTTAATTTGACAATCAATGTCCTTTATGGACATAAGATTTTATAATGGAAAGAAATGTTTAATTTCAAATTGTATAGCGAAAAGATCATTTTTTAAGAGAAGACAAGTTCTTAAATTTGACTCGAAACATTCATGATGAGTAGCCTTAAATTCAAAATAAAGTGTCAGACTATATGTTTTAAATTCCCCGCATTACTCAATATTGAAATTTACCAAATATAACTACTTTCCATCTCATTATACAAGTTTCCACGATATTTCCCGTGAATAACCTCAAAATATGCTCCTTAATTTTGACATAAATCAATACCTTAATTATGACAATCTTGATTCACACATTGCATTGTTTAGGATTATGATATAATATGCGTATTGTTTGTGATTTGCAGAGTATACCACAACCTATTAAAATTATCCGAACTGCCTATAATCAAGATGACAATATCTTCCTTTAAAATTGGTGTTATTGAGTATCTTTCCTATATTCAAAATCAATCCTATTCTACTTAGACGGTACTATATATTCAGTAACTTTTATAGTTGTTCTACACTAAAATTGTTGAAGAATATACATGTTTGTACACATATTTCTCTTCAATTTCAACAAAAAATACTATACATAATACATTAATCCTATAAACATTTATCATCTTTCAGCCAGGTATGGATGGCCATCAATATTTGTCCGATCTGAATGCCACTCAAATTGCATGGACATTGGAAGTTAGGGTGACAAGAATGTGGAGGTCACTGAATGGTCATAGAGAGGCCTCGAGGCACAATCTTATTTTACTCGACCGTGAGGTGTGATTGCTTTTAATCTATTGCAAGTAATTGAGTTCACCACGTTTCTATTTTTCATATTCATTATTCATGCATATACTCTCTTTATATTACAGAATACGCACATGGTTGCAGTTGTTTCACCTTCTATTTGGAATCAATTTGCCGGACTTTTGATTCCAGGAACCTTATACCGTATAAGGAACATAAGTGTCATGCCAGCAACTGGTTTGTACAGTCCGGTGCGTAACACAAACTGCATACGGTTGCTACCCATCACTATTGTGGATGTAGTTCCAGTGGATACTCTAATGATTCCGCGGCACAAGTTTGAATTGACTCCCCTGCCTGCTATTTCCGACGCTCTTTTGAATTCGAATTATGATGAGATGCCTATTTACTCCACTTGTATTGAATTTTAAACGTCGGCAATCAAGATTTCTAAAGTTATAAACGTTAGTAATTTACAATGTCAAAAATAGTTGTTATCGGTGTTGTCGAAGACTTGGAACCAAAGCGAACTATCCTGAGCAGATTTGGTTCAATGGATATGATCCGCTTCAGACTAAGTGATGGAGAGTAAGATATTCTGTATTCTGGCCCTTATACTGCAGATTTATACAATCATAACTGTTTAGATTACCACGTCTTTACTTTAATTTCAGGACATCGCACCGTGTTTATTTTGTCAATAATTTCGCACCGAATATAGATTCTTTATACAAGGATATAGGAACAGAAAAGAAAATTTTCATCCTTGCATCTGTCCGCATCAACGTTTACCAAGGTTTAATTCTTGCTTTCCTGCATGTACTAATTGTTTTTTAAAAAATCAACAGTCTGACTCTCAAATTCCATTTAAAGCATTCCTAAAGTATTCTATTTTTTCTATTTAAAAAAAAGTATAATTTGAATAGTTAATTTTCCCTCAACAAGTATCTTCGTCAATATTGATTATCCCGATGTCGTCACTTTGAGATAGAGGTATGCACATTAAATCAACACACATTTAAATTATTATATAATTTACTATTCATACTCTAACTTTGTTTTCCTTTTGTCATGTAGGTTAGTGAATATCGACAACTGATGCATTAAAGAGATATTGCAGCTGGAGCATTTTATTATATTTATTAGTTTATGATATTTAACTAAATAAATTTTTATCGATATTCGGAATAATCGTGCAAATTGTTCTACCACAAATATTATAATTTGATATTCAATGTGTATCTTTCTCATATTTTTGGATTTTTAAATTATCTATTTAAATCTTTTGCTTCAATTACGCCGCAGTTATCTTATGCAATATTTAACGTAATACTTCTCTGTTCGGACTAAGATATTATTATATTTAATACAATCACGAAATATTTACCATATTCTAAATATTGTCACACTTTATCTAAGTAATCCAGTACTTAGATTACTATTTTTACTTTTCTGTAGTCGTAGAAATTGTACAAGTTATCTATATTAAAAATATACAATATTGATTGCAAATATATAATTACTAAGTCCTCAATCAACCTTAGGAATAATGTCATTGCAACAAGAGAGCTTTTACATTGTTCAGCCAATAAGATCCATAATATAAATATACTATATTAAATTTGGAAAGTGTTTTAAAATCAGATCACATCTAATAATCTAAATAGCTACAAAATGAAATTTCAAGGATAACAAACCATAATATTAATACATCATGTACTAGACATAAATATATCTATCACATTGATCCAATATGAAATGTAGTGTAGATTAAACAAACTATTCGATAACTATATCGAATATTAAATCTTCTTGTTGAAAAGTAAAAACCAAGTTATCGTCTATTTATAGGTCATTATCAGTCGCATATTGGTTCCATCCATCAGAGAATCGAGGTAATCCAGTAGAAAGCACTATCTTAACATTCCAGGTTAAAAGCCCCATCCTAAAAGTTACAATTTCGCCACTTATCCATGTCCTACCATTTGGCTGTACAGCTGATGGGATATACTAAAATATGATATGTCTTTGTTATATCAATTAACCACAAAATGAGTAAAATTTATATTGTATTTACAAAAAAAGTCTATGTAAATTGATCGAGTAATGTAACAATACCGCTCTGTGACATGTGTTATTCACATTTGAAGCAGTCATTGTGGCGGTGAACTCCATTCCCAGGAGTTGATCATTTTCCTGATCACTTATATTGTTGTCTGTAACATTATCTGTTACGTCTTCAACATCCATATCCAAGTTGTCTTCTACTTGCTGAATTGCTTCTTCAGGAACTTCTGCAGCATGATCAGTGTCAACTGTAATGTTCATATGAAAAATTTCTTCTAATTCCTCAACTGTACCTGGAAGCTGTTCATTAATATCTACAGAGAAGTAGAAAAAGGTATTAATATTATTATCGTGGTCACCCGCATTTCCATTAATACTGTTTGACTGCATAGCTTCATTAATCACCAGACAAATAAAATGTTATGTAATATTTAAAGTAGTACCATTTCTTGAAGAACAGCTGACTAGAAGTTTTTCATTTTTTGAACTATCAAAAATGATAGTTTCAAACTTCCCAGATCCTCTGTAGGTAAGCAACATGAAATCCTTCCTCTCGAACATTTTATCATTTACTAGCTCCAGTATATTAGAAATCTTCCCTGTGGATTCAGAGTACTGACAAATTTATATCTTTCCATTCTGCAAGATCAATTGTACTTTTACAGGAATCAACTTTCCAAAAGAGTTGTGAAATTTTTCTGGTATGGCCTGCCACAAGCATAATAAGTATCGATAAATGACAAAATTACTATTAATAGAGAAAGAGATACAGATCATAGTGTGGGAAAGTAAGAATTGCTCAATTAAAAGCTTACTATTACTCTAGAGTCTATTGCACCGCCAATACCAAATATCATGAATTTGCAACCAATCTCAGTTATTATATCTGTAAATTAATTGTTGGTATCCAAGTTCAGTCATAATGAATAATGAAATTTAAATTTATGTATCCCAAAACAAATACGTAAAAGCTTTGTAAAAATGTACAATTACCTCTACAAGTTGAATGCGATTAGGAAACAACTCTTGCAGAATTATAATCCACTTCAATTGCATCAAGATTCAGTGCACATACCATAAATTGTCCGAGGCCCTTATGTGTGAAAATCAGAATTGTAGCCGAATACCGTCTAACTTCTTTCAGTAACCATGTAAGTTTAACAAAACTATTTTCCTCCACTGAATACTTGACATGAATTTCACGACCACTTGGGAACCGAAGCCAGACATTTTTTGGTATCACACTTGCAAATGTTGTGGCCAACTTCTCTAGTAGTTTCTATATAAATCAATTAAATTTTAAACACCAATTATTTTGATCTATATTCGCAGCAACCTTAAAATTACACCCAAAGTTAAAATATGAAATTTGTACAACATTAAATGAAAAACGTACCACTACATTTTGTGCATAGTTATCTGATTTAAGAATGACGATAAATCCTGGAAGCTTGGTTTGATTAATATCCACCTAATAATTACAGGAGCATAATACTTTTACATACATTTTTTAAAAGAACAAATAACTCTATTATATTAAACTGAATCGATATTATCACATACCATCTTATGTCTCTTCTTCAATCTCTGTTTTTTTTTGTAATATTTCCATCCTTTCTTACTAGCAATGAATTACAAAATTCCTGCAATGGATCGATGTCATTGTCTTCTCCCATTAACATACTTTCTCCTCTTTCGCCACCAACAAATTCATTTCCACCTCCATATCTATAAAATTGTAATATAGAAACATCAGTACAATAATTATAACTTTAACCTTCATCAGATTTTGCCACATTGATATATATCAAACCTTCATCAGAATCTAAATGAATCTGTAGAAACCAATCTCTTCCTATCATCTCTTTTCCTCCAATACGCCTTTTTAAGTAATCAACCTCAAATCCATCTTCCTGAAAAATCCTAGCTGAAATGATATTGCTATCATCCATAGTAAATACAAGTGTATCTCTTTCGCACAAATAAAATATCACTAGCACATATCCAAGGCAGTCAAAATATCCATTTGACGAGTTGTATGAAACGAAAGATTCATGCCCTCCAACCCGGATTTTCCTTATCGTCTGGAGCTTTTGACTGTATTTGTACCGCACCAAACTTGGTACAATCTTGGAAAGAAACAATAAATAATGTTATTTTTACGAATTACACATAAAAGCACAAACATGTACGAATGCACAAACATATAAATATATATGCTCTTCAATTTGATCACAACGTAAATTACTCACAAATCCTCCACATGCCAGAGTAACTTTAGAAACAATTTTCAAGAATGATGTTTCCGTCAACAAGTTTCCTGCCCCAAAAACAATATTTGATGAGTTTCTACAGATGCACAATTTCTTTAATTCATAAATAATTTATATGTAGAAATTAAAAAATTTAACTTATGACAGTACCTCTATCAAGATCTTTACCATAAACTACATGTTTATAGATGCAAACATTCACGTTGTTCACATTATAAATATCATTATGCATTCTATACAAGATAATATAATCTCCAACTCTAAGTCATGTGTCTGATACAAAATCAGCCCATCCTTTCCAAAATTTGCAACCTCCTCCAATCCTCTCTACCTCGTATTTCCATTCCTTAGTAGTAAACCTCAGACTGACCGAGTTCCCATTTTTCAAGTTTTTGTAGAAATTCTCCGTTCCTGGCTTCAGTGTCTGATATATATACAAATAATTGGACAATTATACACCTTATACCAACTAATATGAAAGTATGAATTTTAGCTGATATGAAAATAATTCCAAAATCTATCATACCAGATCTAGCGCATGTTCTTGCAAGTCTGTGCTATTTATGCAGATAAGGTAAGATTCACTTTTGTTCAGAATTGCATCATAAACTAACCGAGCAATAGATTTCTGGAACTCAATGTTTCCATATTGGACAACGAATTCATCCTGTTTTCATTCAGGTTTATTCTTCTTCCACTCATTTGGATGTATTATCTGGTAGTTTATTTCAACTCTGGTTTCCTTATATATCTTCACATTAAAAACTCTGTCCCTATAATAATCAAAAAGAACAAAGTTATATATCTTAATGCCATAGTACTCCATGAAACGAGCAAGACCACATATTTTACCGACTTCTGATTCATATCGAGCATGCCATATATGTGTTTTACAATATACCTTCAAGTGATTTAAAATTCTTCTACCACAAAAACCTTTAAAATTCGGTGCCACTCTCTGATGAAGTACCATTAAATCAAAATTTCAGAAGATTATAAAGAGATTAAAACTATATAAATGAACGCTGTAAAATCTACACTTACAATTTGCCCGAAATCAGAAACTTCCACATTTCCTTCCAGAAACCTACATATACTATCTTGATTGTCTGTATAATTAGTATTATGTTAATGTACCTAAATAAAACAGTATACTGACTAAAGGTCAAATTCTTACCTAAATCTGCTACATTTGTAGAATCTGATGCTCTCTTCATCTGTAATTACATAATAAATTTATTCCAATAAATATAAATGATGAAATTTACTTAAAACCACGATGTATGAGATACAGAGCAGAAATTTCAGAAGAACACTACATGCATAAGATACAAAAATATTATATTACATGAATCGAAATAAAACATGTTCTTAAATTCTATGCAGCATTAATAGATTAATTTAAGATATATATACATAAAACTCTATGAATCAAGCAATATAACTGTATACCAACAACTGATTCATAGCTCCATTCCATGTATATATATAAACTGTATGTAAGCAATATAACTATAAAATCAAAATTGATTCATACCTCCATTGTAGACAACGAGTTGATTGTACCGAGAATGCTATTGCCTTCTTTGTGAAAGGAAGTTAGACTTCTTGCTTAATGTAAGTTGAGAATCCCAAATTAACGGTAGTTTGCGTTATCTGGGTTTTTTTTAAGACAGATATGTTGTATTTTTTTGGGTTTATAAAATCTCAAAGTCAGCGTTATTTGTGTTGTTTGGGCTTTTTTGTTTGCTTTTGTTTTTCTTCTCTCTTTCTCCTTATATTAAAAGGCCCATTCTGTAAATTACATTAATATATTATATTTCTATATAAGGATGATTTTGTATTTTTTTTATTTTTAAAATAATTCATGCAAAATATTGAACTATATATAGACTTTACTTTATGTCTTTTCAAATTATCAATTAAATTATACTATAAGTCGGTTTTACTACACTAACTTTATTCACATTGTCTTCTCAAAACTTGAGAAAAAAAATATGTTACAACACAAGAAGTAAGATACTCTTTCGAGATTGGTTAAATCTTGAGAACTAAAAAATTAAAATTAAATGTCAGTAATTGATGATTAAATATAATATATATTTTGAATTTCATACATTAACGAAATCTAAAAAAATTCAGTAAACTTAAAAGATAAAAGTTTTCTAACTACCTAGGGTAGTACATAGACAATGAGCTATATCTTCGTTGTAGCACTTTTTGTTATTGGTTATATGTCTACATACAATAAAACAACGTGATGGATGTAATTAATGCTCTACAAACTATAACGAGTCTTCCAATACAATTTAATCAATACATAACTGCTTTTGGAGATATTGTCATGATAAACATTGATTTTATCTTTTTTTTCACAAATATTTAAAAAATATTTTTGGGAAAGTTAGATTAAATCAAAATATATGTTGACAGTTCAGAAAAATAAGTTAAGATTTTTTGTTATGTGAAATTTAAATTTGAAAATTGAATTATGATGACGCCAAGATTTAATATTATTTTATTTTATTTTTGTTAAGAAAATATTGATAAATATTAATATTACGGGAATAAGTAATTTGTAGAATAAATATTGAAAGACAAATATTGTATGTAATTACTTTTTTCCATCTTTACATTAATTTATTATATGATTATTTTTAGTTTCTATTCTTCAATGATTTATACGATCTTTTATAAGCCAAATATGTTTTTGGGAATAAGTACATAAAATCAATATATTTATATTTTATTCCTCGGGATATGTAAAATTTATTAAACATAAAAGGAAAATGAAAAGATAATAATATTTTGTCCAAAACAACTGCAGATCATCATTGTTAATTAAGTACATACGCATTCCCTTTCTCTTAAACTCAAAAGTAACAAGTTAACTACATTTTTCAGCAAAGCTTTCTCAAATGGCTGATCCAACTATTTTTAATGTTTCACTAGAGTTGATCATACTTATTTTTTCTCACCTCATTTTCAAGATAGAAAGCTTCAGTTTGTTCGTGAAGCTTTTGTTGGTATGGGAGCGTAAACAACCAAAGAAACATATCAAGTATGTCCTTGAAGCTCTTGACTGGGATAAGCTATATGACTTTCATCAGCATCAGATGGAAGTTACACGTGACCAGTTCTACGTCTTCGTTTCTTATTGTGTTAGACACGATGTTCATCAGGCAAGCTTTTTTAACTCATCTCTCAGACTGTTGTAGAGAAATAATGTTGATTTTAATCTTGAGGTTTTATCAGTACTATCTTCTAAATATTTCCCATCCAGATTTTCTTACATTTTCTTTAAGGCATTATTTAGACCAACTGAATTACATAGTACTGTTGCTGAAATATATATGATAGTCACCAATACTGACATGAGAGGAAGAGTGAAAGAGATTATTACTCTGCTCTCTGACATGCACGGTAACATTGCTGGAAATGATGTTCTGCTACCAGCAAACAAATTATGTCCAAATGCAAGGAGTGTTAAACCATTCCACCTGGAAGATGGACCTCCGTTTGAGATAGACTTGTGGAATTCACTTTGCACGGGAGCTGTCCAAGGAAACTATCAGGAAGAAGGTGACTTATGGTCAGAGGGTTTGAAGATGGCGCATATTTGGAACTCAAAATATCACAAATGCACTCTTCAACTGATGTTTTTCAAGATTTTACTTTATGCTATGAATTATTAAATTTAAGTAATGTATTTGTGTAAAATTCAATTATTCTTATGTAACTGGAATTTAAATCCATGAATCTACATTCTCCATCTTCTATAACCTTATTTTGTTTACAAGATTCTTGATGTGTTGTGCATCCATAGCCTATAGTTGGGATTTGGAGTTAATACATCTTTCACAAATATGTCAAATAATGACAATGCTATTAATGTCTGTATTGTTTAAAATTATAGGTTACAAAGGTTGATTTGGTTCTTCCTGAAAGGTGTCTTAAAGGGTACTTAATTGACAGCTATCCTCAAAACTAACTTTAGAAGGTGCTTTCAATTAAGAAGCTCTCTTAATTTACATTGTAAAAGGTGAAGAAACAAATTCATATTTGTAGTCATTTTCCATGGAATTAGACCTATGCCATACCCTATGTCTAACAAATTTTCAGATGAATCAAATACAAGAGTTTCATTTGGTTTTAATTTTTCCCAATAATGTTTTTCAGTTGCATGACTGTTTTAATTCGTTTCCGTGTCTTGCAGGTGAATGTGTTTGACTCATGAAGAGGTTTACTAACTAATTCTAATTAACTTGCCTCAATTGACATAGTGAAGCAGTATAGTGTTCGTAAGAAAGTTACTTCCGAGTACAAGGCGTGGTTAGAACTTAAACCGATGGTGCACATGGTAAACTAACAGCACTACAGTGTTGTGTGTTATTGTAACATGTTGCATAGATTTTGAAACCACAGATCTGAACTATGAGACACAACATCAGTTATAATGTAAGTTTTTTTGAACATTTCCATTATTTTGCTTTAATTCATTACTTTGATATTTATATATAGTTGTCTGAATTTACATATTTTCTGATCACAATTTACAATCACATAAACAACTGCATGTTTGAAATTTTGATAAATAAAGTTTGTGCTAAACTAATTATTTACTTTGTATTGAAGAAAGTTATTTAATTCCTAAAAAAGAAATTCAATCATAATTACTAATTCATAAACTATTAAAACATGTTTTGTTTTATTTCTAATAAAAACAGCTAATTGATAAACTTTTAGTAGTACTAATAATAGATATTATTCTATTAAGCTTTTAATAGAAAAGTTTCAATGTAACTGTATATGTATCTGAATTTACCTTAGCTTTCATCATATGTAGTTGAATTTTATATAATATAATCTTCTACAATATATAATTTTACATTGCCCATGAACAATGTATTTTAGAATTGTTTTTCTAATGGAATATTAAACGTTGAATTGATTAGATCAGGTGTGAAGAAAATACTATTATTTCTATAATTTCTTCAACATAATAATTATCTTCAGGGCACATAATTATGACGACTATTGCGATCTAAACTTTTCCAATAAATTTTGTTATTTTAAATCCCACAATTTTTTGGAATAGACAAATCTCCTCAACTCTTCTATCCTTTTTTAGATAACTAAAAGTCTTCAACTATTTGGAGCAGACACATCTATTGAATTCTTTTCTTTATATACTACAAATAATCATTTAATAATATATCATATAATCAAATTAAACCCATAAACAATTAACTTTTGTTTTATACATTTAGGTAGAATGGAACATGTTGAGCGTGTATGGCAATTTCCTCCTAATGGTTGGGTGAAGATCAATGTCCATAGTGAGTATATCTAGAATGCTCCTGAAGGCGATAATAGAAATGGTATTGGTGTTGTTGTAAGAGATGCAGGAGGTCATCTTCTCAGACTTACTTATGGAACAATTCCAGGACTCACAAATTTGAATTGTACATTTTGGGCTATTTTATTAGGTATGCGCCGTGCATTCCAGGATTCTTACGAACGTGTTATCATTGAAACCGACAATATACAAGCATACCGAGAATTCAAATATAATAAAGAAGAAGGGATTACACCACATTCTAGACAGACTTTTAGACTTATTATTTCAAGGCTTAGTGATAAGAATATCTGTTATGAACTTAATTTGGTTCATCCTAATAGGAATGCAGTTACACGTCGTTTGGCAACACTTGGAAGAGAGGAATCTCATGACCTTCGAACATTTGATAGGCATGTTGCAGATATACAGAATTTCCTAAACATGGATTTAGGTATGGGCCAGAGCAAGCAAGATTTCAGGACTTTGAAGTTAATGATCCCGAACCACCAATTGATTGTCAGGTTGTGCAAGTTTAAAATTCTTTCAATGTATGTGAATGTGATATATGTCTATCATGTAAGGAAGACATATTTGTATATAGAATAAACTGCATTTTTAATTGTTGTTCAATGTATATATATGTTTTTAAACATCTACAGTAAACACAACATGACAGTAATCCAACATAAACAATCAATCATATTTGTAATTATTGCATAAAAACATTTATTACTATCCTCCAAGTAGACGAAGTAGAATACATCATCATAGCATATCGACTACAACATAATTTATATATTTTGAGCATAATCATCTAATAATATGCGAAGCTTTCTACTTTCTTCACTCAACATATCAACACGAGCATTCAAAGTATTAAGATGTTTTTTCCATCTATCACCAAACTTTTTAAATGCACTTACCATTTCTTCTGTGTTCTATTTGAATTTGTTCTCATGACCATGTAGAGATGTGGACGTATCACCTAGGAATCTGCGTGAATCCATTATATAAGAATGTGGAATTTCAGTACTACTTTGTGATGACTCTCCACATTTTTTCGATGTTCCATTTTTCAGAGTACTCTCTATTTCGCTGTGAAAGATTGAAACTGAGACCATTAAATTTATAATATAAAGAAATATAAATCATAAAAATAGATAAACATTTGAATATTACTTGAATTGTTCTTCAAGGCCAATAGAACGAGCAAACAATTCAGATTACCTATTTTCCATTGTAGCATACATCTCTGAGTAGAAAATCTTTGTTTCTTCCATGTCATTATTGAATTATACGCACGCTATAGCCAAATTTTGAAACTCTTGCTCCGCGAAATTCTTTATGCCTGACCATCTCTTCTTCTTCTCACTTCTTGAAGTCATTTTATAATCTGTAATATACATCTAAATTTTAAAAACATCCAAAGGTATATATACATATGAGTATTTCTGGTAGTTTTTGGCAGTTCTATTTTGATAAATTTAACAGTTACCATGATCTGTAAAAATTGAATGGTAGTTAACAATTTGATTTTTTTTTTCCTGTTTTCAACTGTCATGTTACTCTTAATTTTTGATTTGTCCTTAAGGAATGTGCTGATTAGGTCATCATTATGAGAAGATACTTTTAAAAAAGATTTACAAAAAACTATTTTACATGTGTTGGTGCATACTGTGCATATTCACATTCTCATTCTTTTTCTCATGTTTGGAGATCGTCTCTTCTACTCCAAGCAGAAGATAATCAGGATCATTACATTATTTTGGATTTAATCATGCATTAGCCTATGAGTGCAACGTTCTGATATCCCTGAAGTCTATCCGCACTTAGGTTCTGATATAAGTTCTGACGCCTTAAGTTCTGATAACTTTCTGTCTTCAATAAGTTTTGATTTCCAGTTAAGTTCTGATTTGTGATGTCATGTCTAATCTGATTTGTGATGTCATGTCTAATCTGATTTGTTTGGTTTTAGAACTTATTATCAGAATATCAGAACTTAACTGGAAATCAGAACTTACTGAAGAGAGGAAGTTATCAAAACTTAAGGAGTCAGAACTAATATCAGAACTTAAGTGCGGATACACTTTAGGGATGAAAAATGGCTGATTTACAGGAGAGGATCTGGAATAAATAAAAGAAGATATGATTGGAGAGTTGGACAGCTAAATGACTTATATCCATTAAACAAAAGAAGATGTTTATCTTGCTTACTCGTGCATCAGCCTATGAATGCGGCTAAGTGTATGCATCAAAGTTTTTCAGAGTTAGGAATGTAATTAATATGTGATTATGCATCCTATTATATACATCCTACTATTTTTGACAATTATCTATTATGGTTGGATCAATTTTATCGTGGAAATTAAATTTAAATACTATCTGTTTTAATCTTTATTAGCATGATATCATGAATTGGAGTGGATGTTTTAACATTAATCACATTTTTGTACTTCTTGAACATGTCTGCCAATATATTTTTCAAATTAGATAGAACATTAAGAGGGATGAATTTTCACTTAATATGTAGTAAGCATATATTCTCACAGAAAAATTTGATGCATTTGCAAAAAGAATATCCATATGTTGTAGTTTGACAATGTCCGTGATGTACTTAACGTTAAATTCAATTTTCTAACTTTATAGCTACTATGATTTACCTAAAAAATATATGTGCCAACTAAAGAAAATTTTAAAAAAGATGTAACAATCTCTTGAGATCGAATTTCAAGAGATTATGATTTAAAAAAAAAGTTTGTACGTTACAATATGCAAATCATTACAAACATACAGAGGTTTATGAGAGCAAACCAAATTTATAGATAAGTATGAAAATGAAAAAGGTAGAGTTTACCATATGCATATTAGTCATCAACTTGAAAATATATAAAAACTATATATTAGTATGTTATTGACAATAAAACGGCACTCCTGTTTTAATATTAAGGATTTTGGTTCAAGGTTTCATCACCAGCCTCAAAACTTAAGTTGCATATGAAAATACAAAATTACAATATAATTCAATATAATTTAAAGCATAAGCACATGGAACACGTTCAAATTGATATAAAGAGTATTCCAACAGCATCACAATATCAAAATTCAATCTCCAAACTACATTAATACTTTTAAGTAGCAGGTTCAGATTCTAAGAAATATATGGAGGATAATTACTAATTGGGAGGATTGACTTCAATGTTACAAGTTGGAACAAAACTGTCTTGATGAATGTGAAGCGCAGATTGTCATCCTCCTTTAAGTCAAGATCTTTGACAAATTTGCTCCATCCACGCGAAAACTGTCCCGTTTAGCATTATTTTTATGTCCCAAACTCCTTGGCCAGTTCTGAACTTCACCATGTCTCCGCTTTTCCACATTTGATCTCGGAATCTTATAGTTCTAGGAATGTGCTGCACAATAGTTGAATATGTTAGCATAATTTGATAAGTCTGTTCCTGAACATAATACAACAAGGTATTCGAAATAGTTATATTATACTCTTATATATTATTAATTACCACTCCATGACATTTAGAGTTCCAGGGACTTCCAGCCAATAATTTAGAAAACTGGAGATTCATTCCAACTTGCGCATCATATGGATTGTTGTTTTCCATCAACTGCATATTCTGTATTCTAGCATTGTCCTGTGCAGGGTTATCATATTCTTCCACCTCCATCTCAGTTGACAGATCCACAATTTTAATATTTTGTTCTAAGTACGGATATAAGACAATGTTAATTTCAAGACCACTGCTTATGTAAAAGGACCCTGCAAAGTAAATAAGGAAACAAAACATATGGCATACCAATTCCAGGAGGTGAATCTGTAACATTATCTTCAAAAAGAAAAAAATTGCCACTAGCCTTTCTCCTCCGATTACTTTCTGCTGTGGAACGTGTAATTTCCGTTCCTTCACACATAAAAATCCTTCCATAAAACTCACCATTCCCACCGAAACTAAATAATATCATATCATTCTCCACCAGACCAAAATACTTAATCAGTTATTTTAGCCCATAAAGTATTCTTAATTTAGCATCGTATCTCACATCCCATAGAATCCCATTGATTATAATATGTTCAACACCAAGGAGATGCTTTTCAGTCTCCTGGCCTAAAAACCTTGGGATTGTCTGTTACAATATTAAAACATAAAAGAATTATTGATCATTTACTAATAACATACAAGAATATGGGTAAAAAATAATAGGTTACTCACAATATATCCAAGCTTCAAAGGAGCCTAAAAAAAATCTTATAAAATAATCTTCTTCCATTTCTATCCCCTGTTCATTAATTATCAAATTTAAATTTATTACTAAATATATTTGAATCTTCTAGATATTAAAAGACTGGTCTTTCAAATAAAGTGTTGCACCCTCATAGCAAAATCAAAAGAATTGTGAGATACCTTCTTTTTTCTCAGCTTTCACTTCTTTCTCATTATAAATAAAATATAGAACAATCTCTGGTAGCTCATGAGCCATATTCATAGATATTACATCACCTGCACAAATACCCAACTCCTTCAGAACTCCAGACCATCCTTTCCCAAACCAACAATTTTCTCCAACCTAATGGATGAGTACATCCCATTTTCTACAGCCATGCATCAACACAGATCTTGGACATTCCTTTCCATCGCTTATACAAATTTTCCAAATGAGTAGGTAGTTCCTGTTCAATTGAGCACATTGAATATTAGATTTAAGATAAGTAAACCAAATGTTTATACATATGAGGTAAATATTAAATGTATAGATAGAGAGAGTTGTTACCATATTATCCAAGTCCTCCATACTTGAGTATTGTCTGATCACCATCAAGGATTGTTCATAATCAAGTCTTACAGCATTATAGTGAATAAAAGCAAGGTACATCTCAGTAACATCATGATTACGATAATATATAAACTCATCCATAATCCAATTGTTATAGTTCTCTTTATTGAAGAAAAATATTGGCTCAACTGATGGATGTGTAATCGAAACAACCATATGGTTGAAACACTGGATAGTAAAGTTGCCATACCCATAATAATCAAAAACAACAACATAACACATCTTTAAATCATAAAATCTCATAAATTCTTGAAGGCCGCAGATTTTTTTTCGATACTTATCATATTCCACATTCGAAATAATTGTCTTGCACTTTAGGTGTAATTAGGAATGAAGTTTACTCCTGAATTTATCAATAAAACTAGATGGAACCCTCTGCAATTTTTGATAGATAATATAGTGAGGTACAATATAAATTCAACTTCTTAATAACGTTCAAATACAATCAGTTAAAAACTTACAAATGCTCCATCCTCATCTTTCTCCACATTTGCAGAAACAAAACTGCCTAACGGTTTTCGTCCTCTACCTACATTTAACATTTATCAATCATGTATACCTAAGTTTTTAAATAAGAATCCAACAAGCAATTAAAAACATTGTCTGACATATTTACCCATATCCCAGTCAACATTCCATGAGTCGTGCTTTCTCTTAAGTTCATGAACATTGAAATTTAAAACTCAATCCAAAACAGTTCATGAAGAAATTTTAAAAAATTCGTGAATAATCTACTTTTGGAAATCTTATCAATCTGCTATACGGAAGTATAGGCATCCAACGGTGAACTAATTATATCAATTTGAAATCAAATCATTGTCTATATGACTCCGAATTAAAACATGCAATCAACATCAATCCGAACCCCCGATGATACTCTATCTCACACGCGAACTTCAGACGGACACAATACATACTAAACTCGGCTAAGTAAAGTTCAGTATCTGTTACTCTTATACATACAAATGGAGAATTACATATACAAATCTCATTAAACAAACTATTAGCCATGAACTTTACAACCAATTGACAACAACTAAAACATGGATAGATGGGGATAGTAACCTCCATAAATTGTTCATAATCTTCTGATTGAGAGAGTTCGTTTCCATGATTTGAAGTAGTAGCCATCGATTCTCCCTCGGCAGAGCTCTGTTCTATGTTTTGTTTATAGTTAACGGTATTTTACCTAAATCCAACACTTTATGAATGATATGTTGGGTATGAATTACCTAATCTTTAAAAATTTAAATTCTTTTAAATTAAATATTACAATATACATACTATTGAAATTGTGTAAAGATTATTAAATTAAATTTTACGTTTTATCATTAAAATCATATCAGAACAAAATATATTTTAATTTTAATTCTTATATGCTTATAAATTAATAATTATCACATTTTATAAATTTATAATTATCACGTTCTATGTTTTGTTTGCCGTTAACGGTATTGTGCCTAAATCCAACACTTTGTTAAAGATATGTTGGGTACGAATTACATAATCTTAAAATATAAATCTAAATTCTTTTAAATAAAATATTACAATACACATGCTAATGAAACTTTGTAAAGATTATTAAATTAAATTTTACGTTTTATCATTAAAATAATATAAGAACAAGATATATTTTAATTTGAATCTTTATATGAGTATAAATTAATAATTATCACATTTTATAAATTATTCAACACAAATTAAAAAATATATGTTGAGATTATTTTATTTTATTATTAATTAAATAAATTATTCTTAAATCATTTCCTCGATAAAATTGTAATATACCTTAAAATTAATCTATATCATATGAAAAAACGTGAAACATGCGCTGATTTTATTACAAACAAAAATTAAAATTAGTTAATTATGTTTTAAAACAAAAATTATGACAACACAACATATATTTTTCTAACATACGTGAAAAAGTATATCCGCCTACATTTTTTTCATTAACTGAAAAGTTACGTAAATATTTTTCTTTATATTATTTAATATTTTTTTAAAAATTAAATATATTTAGAACGCGTAGCGTGGGCAAAAATCCCTAGTATATTTATAAATATTTATATTCTATATTATCTATGTTATATAAAAAAAGCCGATTCATTAGAAGTTTAATAAGTTACGGTACTCATAATTTTGCTGCTGCACTTTAATCTCTTTATTTTTGCAATTTGACAATAATTTCTGAAAAATAACAATTTTAATCAAAAAACATATTTTCGAAGACATCTACTGGGCCTATTTATTTTGAGTTAGCTAGGATCTATTTATTTCAAAATTAAGTCACCCGTGCATTATTAAAAGTATATTATTTTAAATATATAAATATTACACTATTATATCCTTACCAGCCCCCTAGATTTCCAAATATAATGTTTGTAGTATTAGTTTTGTATCATATGTACTTCTGGTTCCGGAGCATGTAAGCTATCAAACACACTATGGTTGGATTCCCCTCATGATTTTTATCTATTGTTCAACTTTTACCATTTTTATTTATAATTTTTTTAATTTTCATCTCTAATGATTTAAAAATTAGAGAAAAATGCCCTTAACTATGACTTAGAGCACTTACCTAGTATTTTTAATGTTTAAGATGTAATTATTTTAAATAAAATCTATAAGTATAATAATACTTCTCGAGCATTTACATTAAAAAATATGTTATACTAACCTAAGTTAAGTGATTACCTACTTAGGGGGCATCATCTCTATAAATTATATGCATTTTTAATCATTATTCTAGTAATTTTTATGGTTCATAATAAAGTGATGTAAGTTAATTTTTTTTTAGTTTTATATATAATTTTTATAACTAAACTTTATTTTTTTAATTCTTAAAACTATAAGTTAAAACCGGCCCCCTTTAAATTTTCCTTCTGGCTCCTTCACTGATCCTTACGTAAGTGATTTATGTGTAAAAATATTACAGTCCACCATGATAATTTTAGAAAATACTGGTTGAATCACATTTACTATTAGAATTTTGAAACCCCAACAAATAATTCAGTAGAGAAGTTTGTATTAGCCTACTTATCTAATTAATTAATTTTATATCATTATATTATAATATCTATTTATAATAAGTAGTTTTTAAAATAAATAAGTTAATAAAGTGACTCAATATATTGGTCGGAGTTAAATAGGTAATTTGTTTCAATGATAATATTTTAATTCTTAATTATTTTGGTTGTTGATTATTGTATAAATCTTTTTTAACGGGAATGAATAGTTTATATCATTTTGTTTTGGTAGCACGCTATTATGGAAACTAACAAATTATATATACTATCATTTTAATAAAATAGTAGGGATATTATAGACATTATATAAGTCCATTACATTAATCTAATCCAAGTACGGTCTTGCACCAAAATGCCCACCATTTTGAAAAATCTGCCCAAAATAACTATTGGCGGAATGTTCCGCCTTTTTTACCCACTGAATACGCATGTGGGGGATGCGGATTTAATTTTTAAAATTTTAATAAAGACTACGCATGTTCAACATGCGTATTCACTTTTTGTTTTTTTGTGAATACGCATGTTGAACATGTGTATTCTTTGTAAAATTAAAAGTGAATACGCATGTTCAACATGTGTATTCTTTGTTAAAATTTAAAAGGCTGAATACAGATCCTTGAAATGCATATTTCGTGGGTATTTTGGGCGGTTCGCGCACATCTGGGCATTTTTGGCAGATGAAGGTGGAAAGTGGTGTATTTTGGACATTCTTTCATTAAGTAATTGTATTGAGTTTATTTTTAATTTTATATTAGCACAGGTTGAATATAATTTTTGTTTATGCATGGTGAGTAGTATATAATATTTTGTTTTTCCCCATACTACTATATCGACCAATGAAATCATCTTTCAATTTAAATTTTGTTGTAACCCTCGTAACTGCAGTGTGCCGGACTGCTCCTACCGACGTCGCCGCTCCTACCGACGCCCCGCGCCGGTATCCTTCTCGCCGCTGAGATGTAGCTCTTGAGTTGTATCTGCAAAATAACACCCGCTAAAATGAATGTTTTACACATGTCTATGTGAAAATGTTGATGAATATTCCAAGTATCCTTAGACATGTGTCTGACTATTATGGCCATTGATTAATGGCGGTTATCGTTGCCTCGCGCGGACTGTAAAGGCTTGGGCCGCCGGGAAGCTCTAACTAGAATTGAGGGTGAGCCGGACTCGATGGTGTTCGGGTGGTAGGGAGGCAATCCGGGCCTGCAGAGTACTTTATATTCTATAATTGTTCAATAGTGTAATTTTCTTATTTGTGTAAGTAGTATTTTTTATTTTATTTTAGCATGATGTACTAAATTCACTTAAATTTTATCTTACCTCCGCCTAATAATAAATCTTTATTCGCGTTAATAGTATTTATTATATTTTTTAGCACAATGCACCTGATTAAACTAAGTGTATCTATTTTTTTCTATTTAGCATGAATAATAGTATAATTTTGTTTAAATCCGGATTATTAGTATAATTTTAATTTATCCATGATGAATAGTGTTTATGTTAGGTCACACACACACTGTAGAGGGGGTGAATACAGTGTATAGTACACTCAAATCGAACTTTAAGATCTTAAGTAACAGAAAATAAACTTTATTGAAACAATAAACTCTGTTACAGTATGGAACTGTTACCTCTCAGTGATGAACAAATATCACGAGAGCTGCTAGGGTTACAAAGAATAATAACTTCGATAATGATAACACTTATAGTGTAAACCCTATGCCTGTGTTTATATACTACACAGTTACAAGATAATCGCTAATTGATATGGAATATAATTCTGCTTCCTAAAATATATCAATTAGATATCTTTTCTTCCAAGTATTCCATTCTTCACGGAATTCCTTCTTCATGCATATCTCTTCTTATGTTTATCTCGATCTTCTTTCCTTTAATCAGCTACTGTCCTTATCTGATTGTCCTTCAGCACCTAAGTTCTGATATCTATCTTCTGATGATTATCTCCTGGTAATATAAGTACTGATATCCTTAAGTCCTGACTTCCAGTATAAGTACTGATCAACAGTTAAGTACTGATTTATCCTGTTCACGTAAGATCTGAAAGCTAAACATAAAACATATTAGCCATGACATTATCAAATATATCTAACAATCTCCCCCAACTTGTAAATTAACAAAATATACAAGTTTAATAGATATTTGATGATGTCAAAAACATTAAGTACAAATGCATGAGAAATAGACTAGATAACTATAACTTACAGTCCTTAAAGTTTTTACCAATTTCAACTTCTGATAACAACTTCAATCTGTATAAATATCATAATTTAAGTAGTTGTAGATCTTCGACTTGGCTTCTTCATTTTCTGATCTCTCTGATGTTAGGAGTTGTTCTGAGATAGTTCTTCAACAAACATTTCTCAACATATCTTAGTTCATCAATCATTCTCCTTTTAACACCTTTAAGCTCTGTAGTATCTTCACCAGTTTGAAAGATTGCAGCTCTGAGATCTTTAATCTTTGCTTTTCTTAACTCCTGATCTAGTCTTATGACATAAGCTTTGTCAGATTCAAGATTGAATTCAAGTCCCTTAATACCAAGATACGTTCTGATCTGTGCAGTATTAGGCTTCATATCAATAATATCACCATTGTGATCTCTGTACTTTGGAACATATATGCTGTCAGACTTAACAGAATAAAGCCTTTTCTGTCTCTGAATCTGTTCTTTTAAGTAGTTTGCAGCAGTCTCTGTTATTCTGTCATCCACTTGAAGTAAGAAAAGTACATGCTCCAATTCTTCAAAATACTTCAAAGGAATGGCATTTTGTCTTATATGATAAACCCTACCATCTGTCATGAAATACAACATGATGTATTCTTTCAAGTAGGTATGGTAAACCATCTGTACAGATTCCAGTTGATTCAATCTCTCAGGAGTTGCTCCAATACCTGGTTCACTCAAGGAAGTTGGATCATTGGTAGTGTTGTGTACTCTTCTTTCATCAGCACTTCCCAATCCAGTTTTATCTCTAGCTTCCTTTCCAGTAACTACTCTTGCTTCAAAACCACTTACAGTAGTCTTCAAAGATTGAGTCTGTTTTGCTTTAGTGAATCCTGGTAGTAGTGTTTTAGTTCTATTTTCTGATATCAAGTTAACTTGAGCACTGTCAGAGGTTACTTGCTTCTACTGAATATCAGAACTTAGAATTTCTTGACTCTGAACAACTTGAGCCATGTCAGAGGTTGTTTTAAGAACTTTTCTTGTAGTCAGAGCAAGATCATCTTTTCCATCAGTAATTTCTTCTTCCTCAGGAGGTACATAAGGCTTGATAGGTTCACCAACCTTTTCTTTACCCTTGGATCTTGGATCTATCTGTGGTTGTGATCTAGCCAAAGTTGCTTCAATATGTATCCTTTCTTTGATCACAATGCCTTTAGGTTTTGGAAGTAACTTTTTACCAGAAGCTTCAGTTTTATATGTGACTTTCTCTGATTTAAGTCTGACTTCTTCTTCCTTTAAACTTTCCAAGTCCATCCCTGGATTTTCTTGAAGAAATAACTGTCTTGACATTTCCTCATCAAGATCTAGAAGTTCATCAGAACTTATCCTTTTACCAGCAGCAGAACTTATTCTTTTTCCAGTATCAGAACTTGTTCTGTGACTAGCTTGTCTTGATGTAAACCTTCTACCTTGACTATGACCACTACCCATTCCAGAGGTTCCTTGGTCATCTTTTCCATCATCCTTTCCTTGCAGTGTCTTGTTGGTTTTACATTTGGACTTAATTACCTTCTCCCCCTTTTTGGCATCAGCAGGTAATAAAAGAGAGATAAGTAGTTCCACTAAGGTCTGGATTTCAGTAAGTTGCGATTGCTGAGAAGCTTGATTTGTCAGAATTTGATCAATCTGAGCTTGTTGCTTCTCTTGAGTTTTCTCAATATAAGCAACCCTGTCAATGGTAGGTTGGAAGAACTTTTTCTTATCAATTTTCCAAACTTGTTCCTGTTTGATAAAGTTCTCCTGAATCTTGTGTAGCTCTGCATGAGTATTGGAATGAAGACCTTGTAGATGTTTAGTACTCAATGCAGTGACTCTAAGCTGGGTTTTAAAATCATCAAAATTTAACATTTCATCAGCTTTAGTCAAGTGCTCAGCAAGATGTAAAGCATTTGAAACACATGAAACTGAGTTCCATTCCTTAGTCCACTCCTGACCTGCAGGAGTTTCACTCCAAGGTACTGGTGCATCCCTGATAATAAACTCCTTTACCAGTTCAGACTTAGGAAGAGTCGGTGGAGGAGTATGTCCTGAAGGACCTGCTTCATCAGCATCTACAGTTGTAGCAGCTTCACCAGTATCTCCAACATTTGCAGCATCAGAACTTAAAGAATCAGTATCTTCTGATAAGACAACAGTGTGAGTAGCAATGGAGGCTTCAGCATCCTCTAATTGCTGATCTGATACTAAGTTCTCATCAACAGCCATATCCTGATGCTCACCTAAAATCTGATCATCAGCATCTTGATGCAGAGAAGGTGTTGTTGATAACTCTGGAGTTTGAACAGCATCAATAACAGGTGTTGTAGAAGTATTATTTGTTGTTGGAGCTTCTAAGAAAAGTATTTCAGGCACAACCAGGTTCTGAATATCAATTTCAGCACTTGTGCCTGGATCAACAAGAGACACAGATGGTGAATTAGCCTTGTCAGATACAGCTTCCTGAGATGGAGTTGATGGAGAAGAAGTGACTGGAGCAAATTCCTTGTCTTGTGAGAACAGAGATTCCTGATCCCCTTCCTTAGCTGCTTCCTCCTCATCATCTGAAACTGGCCTTTGTGCCCTCTGTTTCTTGTACTTCCTTGTTGATTTGGATTCCTTTGGAGTTTCAGGAACTATCATGCGTCTAAGCCTCTTGAGAAGCCTAGAACCCCCAATTGCAGAATCCTTCTGAGAAGTTGTGTTCTCAGCTTCAACCACAACAGGTTCTGAAGAAGGAATCTGTTCCTCAGAATCTGATTCATCTCTCAAAGTAAATCTCCTCCTCTTTTGAGGTGTTTGAGGAACAGTCTTTGTTCTCTTTGGCTTAGAGGATGTAGGCTTCACAGTAGGTGCTGAAGAAGAAGGTTGAGCAGTCTGTGAAGTGGAGAGATAGGATTTGAGATGAGTTCTGAGGGTAGGTTGAGTAGAATGAGAGGTAGGTACTGAGGTTGATGGATTTTGGTTATGGTGAGTTGGTTGAATATTTGAGTAAACAGATTTGTAAGTAGCAGGATCAGCATTTACCAGAATCTGTTTCACAGACTGAGGAATCTGTAATTGTCTCACCATTGATTTCTTTGTGTCAGCATTTATCAGGTCGTTAAAGTACCTTTTTGCAACCTTAAAAGGTGGGGTTTGAGTGCTGACTAACTGGGGTTCAGCAGTACAATACGTATAAATAAGTTGACAGAATCTAGCAAAATAAACAACATCTCGATCCTCTATCATCCTATCCCCAATAAAACCAATTATTCCAGTTGCAAAATCAAAATGAGTTTGATGGATAATAGCGTACCCTATGTGCTGACTCAGAATTGGGATAGCATCAAAATTTGAACATTTGTTCCCAAAAGCTTTGGTGATGCAATCAAAGAAGAAACTCCATTCTCTTCTGATATTAGCCCGTTTCAACTGTGCAAGTTTTGTCAGACTCTTTTCATATCCCAATTCAGCCATTAACTCCCGAAGGGCTGAGTCCTCTGGAACTGAGAAAGTACAATCCTCGGGAAGATGTAAAGCCCTGCGTACTTTACCAGGAGTGACTACAAAAGATGAATCACCCACTTGGAAGATAATACTGGGAGTTCCACGGTTACCACCATCATCAAAAACGCCAGTCCTCCAGAACCTCAGAACTTGTTGACTTAAAAATAATTCAGGCTGAGTTAAGGCGTACCCAACCTCACTATGTGCAAGAAGATCTTGCACAAAGTGCAATTCAGATGGAGCTTCAGCATGATCAAGAATTGCAGCATAGTTGTTTGGAACAAACTTTGCTCCATCAATGATTAAATCCTTTGGTGCCATGAAAAAATTGAGAATTAAGAATGCCTGATAGTTGTTTGATATAATATCTGTAGGAAAACAACGGAAAAAGTAAAGTGAAGGAGAGTAAAAGTAAGAAGAGAGATAAAAGATGAAGAAATTAAAAAGATTACAGAAATCTTCTCTCTGCTGTACTTATATAAAAAAATATTACCGTTGGACACCTGTCAGATATGCAGTAATAACGGATAGTTACTGGGCTCGAGAAAACAGGAATGATTACTTACCCAGTTGCCTTGTTTCAAGGAAAAACCGTTCCTTTAATGAAGAGAAACAGTTTTAATTCAAAATTTAAACCGTTAGCACTGATTGAATTATTTTTCACTGCAATATTAATATTCTGAAAATAAATCATGTTAAAAATGACCGAGATAATTTCGATGAATAAGTGCTGACAGAGAATCGGAACTTAAATAAAAGCACAATTTAAATGGTCATCAGAATATCAATCAGGATTTATTAACACAAAATAACTCAGTGACAAAATCTTGAATTAAAAACAATTTTCATTAATATATCAAGTCAATACATTTATGAAATGGAAATGACATCAGTACTTATACAAGATTTTCCCTAAGCTTCTAATCCTAATGTCAAAAGCTTTAGTCCTAGCTAAGAAGCCTGACAAAGCTGATGATGAAGAAGAACAGGAAGAAGACGAGATTAAGTCATCTTCCTCTTCCTATCTTCGACGAACAAGATGGCGAGTCGTATGATTCGCTCTTGCTGACGGATAGCTTCCCGCCTTTCCTCCTCCAATCGCTCCAGATGGCGATGGTAATCCATATAGAAGAATAGAAGGTGAGTCAGCACCTCCTGTGGGACAGAATCCCAGATCTCCTCAGGAATGGCTATTACATGCCACTCCTGCTACCAATCGGCACAACTTAGCTCCATTGTGAAGGTTTGGTTGTTCAAAAACATGTTGTATCGAACCATTGTGTTTTTGATAGAAAAAGGAGGATAAGTGTGTGAGAAGAATGTGATGGAAAGACTGATGTGAAGTGGTTGCTTATATAGGCAAGAGAATGCCAAGAGACGCAAAGATATTTAATGCTGACAGGTAGAATTAATTCTACCTCGTCTCCCTAGACTTTGAAAAAGAATAACAGTCATTGGAAAGAGGAAGCATGGTCTAGACCGCACAAAACACTAGAAACAGTGGTCTGTTCAAGTACAAATACCATTAATCCTAATCACAGTGACTATTAATCTTCCACTTCAACATATTCGAGTACAAACTGAGACTGTTATCAAATTTTATTCAAAGATAAGCCAAGTAAAGGATTAGACTGAGAAATCAGAACTTAGACCTATACCAGAACTTAACAGTCATCAGAACATAATTTCTTAACTCGAAAAAGGAATGCCTATCTTAGTAAATACTCATACAAGTTCTGAGTTATGAACGTCAATACTTAATCATCAGAACGTGTAACTTAGAACTTGTCCTCAGAATTTATGCAATAATGACACATTGACTGTTTTATCTAAAATAACATAGACTACCACATAAATTTTCATCATTCAGATGGAGTGATTAGTGTGTGCATTAAGCTAAAAACAGACAAAGAGTAAAGTCTGATTCACTGCAGTACATCTTAGAAATAAGGCATAACTAAAATTTTGCTAAATATCTGTCATTGTCCTGAAACTGACTGAAGAATGAGTTTATGCTTGAGTCCACCTCAACTATTTTGTGCTAATTTTATGCATCTTTTGAAATTCTATTTTACAGTGGCTTCTCAGTGTAAGTGAGTCACGACTGTTTATCAGAATTTATGCTATTTTCAGAGTATTTCTCCAGTAATCATAGAGTGTGAAAAGTCACCAAGAAAATATTTTGCTTTTCTGATGCATATTTACTTAATACCAGCAATGCACTTGGGTCGTCCCTTCCATATTTTTACTCTAGATCTCAAAGGAGTACCTGATTTTAATCTTTGATCTTTTTGCTTTTGCTTTTGATAAGAGAGGTCTATCAGCACTTAGTACATTCAGCAGTTTTACTAGTATCAGAACTTAACAGATGAGTAGCATTATTCTAATTTGTGACTTAGTAATAAGATATACAAAGTGAACTTAACTAAGCTCAATTATCAGAATTTGCTAGTGTCATAAGTTTTCCACTGAAATAATTACTTCTTCCATGGAATCATTTGTTTATTGAAGACTACTAGGTCAATATCTAGCACAGTTATCCTCATAGGATTGAATAGGTACTAGAACAGACATATCACTTATCAGAGTTTAGAAACATATATCAGACAACAGTCAGTACTTAAAGACATTTATCAATTAAGCACAGAATACACAATGAGATGAATTCTGTAAATACTGAGCATAAAGTTTGATAACACAGAACAAGTCTAAGCAGATTTAGAGAAGGAACCTGAAACCATTCCAAGTTCATTTACCAATCTTGTAAAAGTAGCTTCACATAATGGTTTTGTGAAGATATCTGCCAACTGTTGGTCTGTGGGAACAAAATGCAATTCCACTGTACCTTCATCCACATGTTCCCTGATGAAGTGGTACCTGATGCTGATGTGCTTTATCATTGAGTGTTAAACTGGATTACCTGTCATAGCAATAGCACTTTGATTATCACAGTAAATAGGGATTTTGAAATATGTTAACCCATAATCCAGTAACTGATTTTTCATCCAAAGAATCTGTGCACAACAGCTTCCTGCAGCAATATACTCTGCTTCTGCAGTTGATGTGGAAATTGACTTTTATTTCTTGCTGTACCAAGAAACCAATCTGCCTCCAAGAAATTGGCAGCTTCCACTTGTGCTTTTCCTGTCAATTTTGCAACCTGCAAAATCTGCATCTGAGTAACCTATTAGTTTAAAATCTGATTCTCTAGGATACCATAATCCCAGAGCAGCTGTTCCTTTAAGATACTTAAAGATTCTTTTTACAGCTGTTAAGTGAGGTTCTCTTGGATCTGCTTGAAATCTTGCACAAAGACAGGTAGCATACATGATATCAGGTTTACTAGCAGTTAGATAGAGTAGAGAGCCAATCATATCTCTGTAGTCAGTAATATCTACTGATTTACCGGTATCCTTATCCAGTTTTGTTGCAGTGGCCATTGGAGTGGATGCACTTGAACAATCTTGCATTCCAAATTTCTTTAGCAAGTTTCTGGTGTACTTGATTTGACAAATAAAAGTGCCTTCCTCATTCTGCTTGACTTGAAGGCCCATAAAATAGCTAAGTTCCCCCATCATACTCATCTGATATCTTGACTGCATAAGTTTGGCAAACTTCTTGCAAAGTTTGTCATTTGTAGATCCAAAAATGATATCATCAACATAAATCTGGACCAGAAGTAAGTCCTTTCCATGGTTGAGGTAGAACAGTGTTTTGTCTATTGTCCCTCTGTTGAATCTACTTTCCAGAAGAAACTGAGCTAAAGTCTCATACCATTCTCTAGGAGCTTGCTTAAGTCCATAAAGTGCTTTGTCAAGTCTGTAGACATAATTTGGATGTTTGGTATCTACAAAACCTGGAGGTTGTTCAACATATACCTCTTCCTCCAATTCTCCATTGAGAAAAGCACTTTTCACATCCATTTGAAAGACAGTAAACTTTTTGTGAGCAGCATAAGCTAAAAATATCCTTATGGCTTCTAACCTAGCAACTGGTGCAAATGTTTCATCATAATCAATTCCCTCCACTTTCTTTGGCTCAGTTTGAGAGAGAAAAGAATTGTAAAGACACTCATTTGAAGTACCTGTTCTAGTTCTGACACCTGCATCCGGATTTCCAATTATCAAATCAGGTGTATGTGATTTTGTCCACTTCCTTGCAGATGGAAGGTTTTCTCTAGAACTGGATGCTCCCCCATGATCCATGCTATCTTCATTTTCATTTTCTGATGCTCCCCCTGAAACTATGCTTTCTGAGTTGGATTCTTCAGTATTTAGATTTTCAGTACTATCAGAACTTGGCTTATCAGAAGTTGACGAATCAGAACTTGAAGAGCCAGATGCATGTTCGAATGTTTCTTGAGATGTGGTAGGATTTTGAGTATGCTCCCCCTGCATAGGAGCATCTTCATTTAACGTAGTCACCACAGTTTCAATAACATCAGAGTTTAATCCATCAGAGTTTGCAGTATCAGGACTTAGACTGTCAGGATTTTCAGTATCAGAATATGAGTCTTCATTTTCAAATCTCAGCTGATCATGGTCAACGAAATCTTTAAGACCAGTGATCTTCTTGTCATCAAAAGAGACATTGATAGATTCCATGACCACTTTTGTTCTCAAATTAGAGACTCTGAAGGCTTTTGTGGAAAGTGGATATCCAACAAAGATTCCTTCATCAGCTTTTAGATCAAACTTTGATAGCTGTTCAGGATGAGTCTTGAGAACAAAACACTTGCATCCAAATACATGAAAATATTTCAGATTTGGCTTCTTTTTCTTCACCATCTCATATGGTGTTTTTCCATGCTTGTTAATGAGTGTTGCATTTAGAGTAAAACAAGCAGTCTGCACAGCTTCAGCCCAGAAATAGGTTGGAAGCTTTGCTTCTTCAAGCATTGTACGTGTAGCTTCAACGAGAGTTCTATTCTTCCTTTCAACAACTCCATTTTGCTATGGAGTTCCAGGAGCAGAAAATTCCTGCTTTATTCCATGGCTTTTGCAGAACTCTTCCATTATCAAATTCTTGAACTCAGTGCCATTATCACTCCTTGAACTCAGTGCCATTATTAGTGCCATTACAAAATCTTTGACCATTTTATCCAGCTGTTTGACATGATCAATCAAGATAGATGCAGTTTCACTTTTTGTGTGCAAGAAATACACCCATGTATATCTGGTGAACTCATCCACTATGACCAACGCATACTTCTTCTTTGCAATAGACATGATATTTACTGGACCAAATAGATCAACATGTATAAGATGATAAGGCTCAAGAATTGATGATTCAGTCTTGCTCTTGAATGAAGATTTTCTTTGTTTGGCTTTCTGACATGAATCACAAAGACCATCAGGAGCAAATACTGTGTTTGGCAATCCTCTCACAAGATCTTTCTTGACAAGTTCATTTATATTGTTGAAATTTAAATGAGAGAGTTTCTTATGCCAATTCCAGCTTTCTTCAATTGATGCTCTACTTAACAGACAGATTGCAGAGCCATCAGTACTTGTTGAAAGCTTAGCTTCATAAATGTTACCACGTCTGTATCCTTTCAGAACAACTTTGCCTTTAGATTTACTCACAACTTCACAGTGTTCTTCAAAGAAATCAACATGATAACCTCTGTCACAGATTTGACTTATACTCAGTAGGTTGTGTTTAAGTCCTGAGACCAGAGCCACTTCTTTAATGATGACATTCCCAAGATTGATATTGCCATATCCCAATGTTCTTCCAATATTGCCATCTCCATAAGAAACACTTGGACCAGCTTTCTCCACAAAGTCTGATAGCAGGGCCTTATTTCCAGTCATATGTCCTGAACATCCACTGTCCAGAACTAGAATATTTTTCCTGTTGCCCTTTGTTTCAGCAGCTTCAGAACTGCTCTCAGCACTTTCTTTATCAGCATTTGCCATCAATGCATAGTTCTCCTCACTTTCAGAGTCTGAAGTGTCTGTCCAACTTTTCTGCTTTGTGACAAGAGCCTTGCCTCTGTCACCCTTTACCTTCTTGCAGTCAGGAGATATGTGGCCTTTCTCACCACAGTTATAGCATTTAACATTGGTGTAATCTCCTCTGTCAGACTTTCCTCCTCTGCCTTCAGATCTTCTGAAATTCTTCTTATCAGAACTTATGCTTTTTCTGGAAAACTTCTTTCCCTTCCTGAACTTCCTGTATGCAATCTTGGTAATTCCTTTCACCATAAGAGCACACAGCTTCATCATCTCCTCATCAGCATCGGTCTCAGGCAAGCTTTCAGAATCTGAGTCATCATCACTCTCAGAACTTGATGACTCAGTATCAGACTTTATGAAAAGAGCTTTAGCCTTGTCTTTCTTTGAGGAAGCTGCCTTGAGGAATTCTTCTTCAGCCTTAAGAGCGACTGTCCTTGACTTTCCTCCTTTCCTCTTGCTTCTTTGTTCCATCTCCAGCTCATGAGTCTTGAGCATTCCATAGATTTCGTCAAGAGTTGTTTCATCAAGATTGTAGTTGTCTCTTATTGTCGTTGCCTTCAAATCCAAGTATTCAGGAAGAGCTAACATGAACTTAAGGTTTGAATCTTCAAGATCATACTCTTTATCAACCAATGACAAATCATTCCAAAGTTTGACAAATCTAACATATAAATCATTCAATGACTCATTAGTCTTTGAGTCAGAGTGTTCATACTCTTGAGTGAGTATTGTCTTCCTGTTCTTCTTAATTGTGTCAGTTCCCTGACACCTTGTTTCCAGAGCATCCCATATCTCCTTAGCAGTCTTGCAGTTGATTACCTTATTTGACATTACATTATCAATGGCACTATGCAGTAAGTGTCGTACCTTAGCATCCTTAGCAATTGATGCTATGTCTTCAGCAGTATAATCACTCTTCTCCTTTGGTACGGTCATTGCTGCTTCACCTGCAACTGTAACTGCGAGTTTGGTTGGTTTGTGAGGACCTTCCTTGATTCTATCCAGGTATTCTGGATCTGTTGCTTCCAGGAACATGGTCATCCTTACCTTCCATATGGGATATTCAGATGGTCTCAGTATGGGGACTCTGATGGTCTCATACCGAATCTGAATTAGTGTCTTTGGTGGTTCCTCAGTTGTGGTAGGCTTAGTTGGAGTTTCTGTGTCCGACATGATTGTTTTTGGATCTTTAACTGTATGTAAGTTAACAGATAGGCTCTGATACCAATTGTTAGGTCACACACACACTGTAGAGGGGGTGAATACAGTGTATAGTACACTCAAATCGAACTTTAAAATCTTAAGTAACAGAAAACAAACTTTATTGAAACAATAAACTCTGTTACAGTATGGAACTGTTAACTCTCAGTGATGAACAAATATCACGAGAGCTGCTAGGGTTACAAAGAATAATAACTTCGATAATGATAACACTTATAGTATAAACCCTATGCCTGTGTTTATATACTACACAGTTACAAGATAATCGCTAATTGATATGAAATATAATTCTGCTTCCTAAAATATATCAATCAGATATCTTTTCTTCCAAGTATTCCATTCTTCACGGAATTCCTTCTTCATGCATATCTCTTCTTATGTTTATCTCGATCTTCTTTCCTTTAATCAGCTACTATCCTTATCTGATTGTCCTTCAGCACCTAAGTTCTGATATCTATCTTCTGATGGTTATCTCCTGATAATATAAGTACTGATATCCTTAAGTCCTGACTTCCAGTATAAGTACTGATCAACAGTTAAGTACTGATTTATCCTGTTCACGTAAGATCTGAAAGCTAAACATAAAACATATTAGCCATGACATTATCAAATATATCTAACAGTTTATGATTTTCGTTTATCTCAAGATACGAAATTTTATTTTAACAATATTTTAGACGAGTTTAATAATATACTTTTTCGCATAACATAAGTGTATTTTGTTTTAACCTTATACAAATTTAATTCTATTTCTAATTACTCAATTATATTATGAATATTAATCTATTAATAAGAATTTGTTTTTTTTTATGTTAAACGAATTTATAAATTTTGAGTATGACTTAATTATATTACCAATATTAATCTATTAATGAGAATTTATTTTGTTGTTAACAAATTTTTAAATTTAGAGTATGACAAAAATACAGGTAACCATGAAATATTACCAACAAGACTTTAAATATATGATCTTTTATTATAACTACATGTATTTGGTTTGCTTTTTTTAGTATTTAAGTGCAGATAAATAGTGTTTATATATTATAATTCTATTTATATTAAAAAATTATCTTGTGAATATCAATTCATTAACAGAGTGTTTTATATTAAAAAGTCACCATCAGACTCCCCAAATATATTAAATAATATAATAGTATAGATAGATTGGTTTATTCTTATTATGTCAGCACATTTAACAAAGAATAAACATCTTCGGTTGTCAACATAAAGAACAATGAATAAACATATTTAATGAATACCAATATTGAATGTTATTATTATTATTATTATTATTATTATTATTATTTAGTAAGGACGATCATGTAATTTCACCAAAATCGACTGACTGTCAAATTTTTAATATTTCAACTAGTCTAATATAGTATAGATATAAAAAAATCCAAATTCATTAATAAATCATAATTAACATCAATTCGCCCTAAATTTAAATATTTTTTCTTGACAAATAATATAAATCAATTAACAAGATAAACAAATAATATGAAACTTGTTTCTAACTATAACTATAAAACAAAAATTGAGTAAAAATACTATATCAAAAATCACTCTTGAAAAGCTAATCACCCATAAAAATAAAAATATGGAAAATCAATTAGAAACAAGAATATATTAAAAGTAATTGAAAGAATTTAATCTTCAGAATAATGGCCCTAAATCTCACAATTTGAGAGCAAATGGCCCAAAATATCACAACTCAACAAAATGACTCTTACTATCACTCAATAACATTACTAAATCTTGAGTTTATCATTTCTTTAAAAACCCCTTTTTACTAAGAAACTCATTATGAACATTCCTAGAAGAGGAAGGAACACATTTAAAATCCACGTTTACGAGTTTAACATATTCTTATTATGCGTTTTCAGAAATAATAATTTTTTTATTTTTTTTTTCAAAATAAATATTTTTAAATTTATAGGGAACGCACGATAAAAATTACGTTTTTTTAAAAATGCATATAAAAATATACATTTTAAAATGATATAAAAGACCTTATTTTAGCTCATGTGAGATTTTGAATGTTTTCTCCCCAAATTGTGATATAAAAGAGCATTGCCCTAATCTTCATCCACAAGAGATTTAGCTTAGCTACACATGATAATAATATTATTTAAACAAATAACTTTATAAAATTCCAGGGGTGTAAATAGAAGAAAGGAAGATTTCATGAGCTTGGGCATTGAAGTACAAGGTCTATTTACAATATATTTTCTTAAGTTCTTTTTTCTTCTCCAAAAAATGTATTTTGATTTTTTCTACAACTTTCTTCTACTTCCACGTAGGTGCCCTTTCATTCACCTTTTTCTCACCTTTATCTACTTTAAATATAATTTATTTTATTTTCTTACAAAATGAATAAAATAATTATTTATCACTAAAATTATGAAAGAGGACATAAAATAAATATAAAAAATTAATGAATTACGGACCTTTCTTTGATATAATCCTGAATTTTGGTCTTGATAGGAAAAAATAAATAACAACCATTAAATATTCAAATAAATAGATGAGAAGCGTGTGATTAATATAATAGAATGTATTATATGTATAATGCCTAGTATAATATGCATTCTAAATTGAGTAAATCTCTAAAAATTGGTAACACTCTTTTCTCTTAAGTTTCCAAATAGTTCCAGTTTGATAATATTATCAAATCATCAATAAATTAATTATTATTCCATGAATTTTGCTCCACATTTCAAACAATAAATTGAAAGTTCGAGATCTAATCTGTTTTTTTTATTTATTGTTACTACAGTTTAATTTTTTTTATTAATAGCTCCATTAAATAATTAATATTTTTTTTCATCTAATGAAATATTAAAACAAATATTAAAATTCATTGATTATGAATTGGTACTATATTTATCCAAATTTAAATATTTAAATTCTTAGTAATGTAAACTTTTCTTATTAATTATTTTAACAATGCTAGAGACTCAACTTAAACTTGTGAAAATGAAGCTGGTAACTAAATAAATTTTGTTCAATTTTGCCAAAATTGGTCATGAAAATTTTCACGCTTTTCACTATGCTATATTGATAAATGTGTCAATTTTCACTACACCATAAGTGGGCTATTTAATACCTAAATGCTGTTAATATAGACCCCGTTACATTAGATATATTGTAACACCTTAAGTATACGAGCATTACAATAAATACCATAATGTAACATTTTTGTGATCTAATGATAAAAATATTACACTATACAACTAATGTAACACTCTAATATACAACTGTAATTGAGTGATACATTAGGTTGGATTAAGATGGCAAACGTGGATCCCACATGTGGGTCCCATATCCTATTATAAAAGTCTGTTTTATATATAGTAACACCATTTTAAGCAACAATAGCAAATGTAATATAACACTATATATAAACATATATTACACTAGATTACTCAAATCTAATAGTTATTTTTATTTTTTAAAAATATATACTTAATCAATAAAATATCAAATTTGCTTACATAAGTCTCAATTTTTCGAACCACACTATTAAATAATATTCTCAATTCTCCAAATCATACCATTACATAGGAGTCTCAACTCTAGGTTAACACCTTCAACATAACATCCAAGCTATCATTGGATAAGAAAAAATACTCTTTATCAACAAAAACTGTTTCATGCAGTGGATGAATTGATATAATATAAGCTATGCGATCAGCTCGCTTTTGTGGCTTCTTTTACCAGGAAACACCATATTTTTCAAGGAATGTATGCGATCAGCTTGCTTTTGTTGCTTCTTTTACCAAGGAAACACCATATTTTTCGAGGAATGTATTGCATAAAGTCAATATTAGGGATGAAAAGGAAAACCTGCACACACAAGAGGGTCACAAATCTAGAAAGATTTATTCTGTAAAAATAAACATGTTAATTACTAGGTGATCTAGCAACTCAAAGCCAACCTCCCCCTATTTTTACTAATTATGTAGTAAGGCAGATGAAACGGATAATTGTGTAGTAAAGAAGTGAATATAATTCTGTAGTAAGGGATAATTATATAGAAGTATATGCTAGGGCTTTTGGTTGCAATAAACTGTTAAGCTCAGAATTTTAATTCTGATGTGGGATTTTGGTGATCATCGATGGTATAAAATTTGTCTCCCAATTTGTGAAATATATTTTTTTAATATGTGTAGTGAGCATGCTTTCTTTAACTCTTGTGTTTCTTTGTTTCAATAGAATACAAAAATAACCTTGGAAATGGTCAAAGCAGGGCTTCATTTTCCTTTTAAAATGCCATGGCAGATGCTCCCGTTGCTGTTTATATTCGGGTGGAAAACTTTGGTTCGAAATGCTACCTGTCAATTTATTACATGCATTAAAAACATATAGAGTGAGGAATTATTAAACCTTTCGATGAAGAAGATAAGTAGAAGACTAAAAGCATCAGCAAAAATAAAACGGTAAGTAATTAAATCGCTCAAGTTCATTCCATCCTCTGCAGCCAACTTATAGAAGACATTGGAAACCGCAAAAGTGGTCTGAACTATTCTCATAAATAACGTCGGCTTCAAGCCATTCACTATGTTTCTTACATTTCCCATTATCTTATTTTTCTCCCATAAGTATAAACTTCAATCTCTTACTTCAAAACTTAATTAATCTATAAATCAATAGGGGAAATATCGTTAAAAGTGTAGTGATGATGATGTAGACACATGTTTAGGCGAGTATATTAATCACGGCTTAATGTAGGTTTATAATAATATTGTAGGAGTATATTAACCACAGCCTAATGTAGGTTTATGATAATAATGTTGGTCGGTACCATTATCTGGTGAATGGAAAATATATTATCTAAATTTATGATAATAAGGGTTTACATGTCAAGGAAGGTTTACCTTCAGGTTCACCTTCAAAACATAAATCGCTCTCACATGTACTTGGCTCGAAATTGGTTACTACGTCCCTGCCATTGCATTTTATTTCCGCTTTGTCATAAGCCCTGATTAAAATGATCGAAACAGAATTAGGCCAGAAGGTCTATGTGGATATATCAGTGGATAAATGCAAGTGAATATAAAGGTAAGGTAGTAAAGGTTATGAAAATCTCAACCTTGTTGCTTCAATCTCACTGTCAAATAACCCAAGATAAATATACCTGAAAGCAAGCAACAAATGATTAGAACAGAAAAGAAGAACAATATTACTTTGTTCGAAGTGATATTTAAGAAGTAATCCAAGTTATAAGTGGAAACTCACTTTTGCCCTAGCAATTGTCCCATCCGAGCTTCCCAACGTCCACATTTGTGTAGAGTAACCCCCCGATATTTTGAACTTCCTCTAGAGAACCTAGTGCTCTGCCGATGAAGTACGTGCACAAATAATGTTGGCCTTATATATATTTATGTAATGTACGGTACATTATGTACCACATATTTCTGTTAGTATTGTGAATTTAGGCTACTTAAGATTTCAACCCTTATTTACAAGTGAGTCTCCCACCAAAATATGACAACTAGAAGATATTTGAAATTATTTTTTAATAAATTATGAATTCTCTTTCTCGAAGAAATCCCGGATCCGCCACTGGCTAAGGTTATCAATTCTGAGAAGACTCGGGTGAGAATTGCAAAGTGTGCAAGAGGACAGACATAAACCCATGAACAGGCAGTTGAATTCAAGAGAAAGAGAGATAAATTAATCATGGATGTTGTTGGGCCTAACCTAAGTATATTGGCAAACCATCGCAAGTTAACCATAATAAAACTTTCACGATTGATAACAAATTAACAGAATATTTAAATTACATATTCTTGTCATTACCTCCACTGCCTTCTGCTGCTGCGGGGCATTTGTTTATGAAGTATCAGATGAGATGAATGAGGATGATCCATTTCCGAATCGGGCATATACATGGGCCTATTTGGAAAACCTAAATTCACTCTTCTACATGAAACCCAAATTAAATAAATAAATAAACACGACAAAAAAAAAACCAAATTACCAACTATCTAAATTCACTCTTCTACATAAACGATACAATTGAGATATCCAATTAACTTGAACCCCTAATTTTGAAGTCATACAAAACGAAACCCAATTACTCATAGCAAAAATGATCATGAAAGAGAACAAAATTCTAATTAAGATATATATACCTACCAATTCACCCCAACCCCAATTTAAAGGCTAAATTAACAACAAAATCAAGGGAATAAATATTTACCTTTATATTTGAGCCACAGAACTTATCGATTGTGTCAGAGCCCACAGAGAGAACTTGGGAGACTAGCCTTCGACTTATCTTCTATTTGTGCTTTAATCTTGTTTGGAGAGAGAGTTAGCTGAGTGAGTAAGACATCCAGAGAATTGAGGAGTTTGTGAGGAAGAAGGTTTATCACGTGGGTTTTCATTTTGGGGGGGAAATTACCGCTTAAAATTTCCTAATTTCAATAATTTGTTATTTTGTTTTTAGGATTAACTATTAAAATTATTATTTAATTAATTTTAAAGAAATACGATCATAAGTATTTATATATGATAAATATAAAATTCGTACTTTATTTTATACTATATGTTAGAGTAAAAAAGTACGTCCAAAATAATTTTGATTCTGGTTTTATAATATTATATTCATTTTTATATATTATAAAAATATATGATTTCTATTTTTAATTTTAATTATTAAAGTATTATTTATTGAATTAAAGTAACTTCTGTATTTACGTATAATTTGTTTTTATAAATTTAATTTAATTATATATTACATTTTATATTCATAAATAAACCAGAATATTATTTTTATACTAATTTCTAATAATAATTATATACTAATATATGATATTATTTTTACTTTAATTTTTTTATAAATTAAAAAAAGTAAGTAATGGAACACCATGTGCTAGTGTTACATATTGTCCAACACCAACATTACTATGCAACACTAGCTTAATAGGTACTGTAACACTAATTGTGAGGTATTACAAAAATTTCTTAGCTATAACACTTGCATTTCAGTAGCCTACTTATGGCATAGTGTTTGCATCTTGTCCGCTTTGAGAATAGAGTATTAATGATTATAAATGGGCTTCTGGTCATCTTGTAAAAGGGGTTAGGTATGAAATGCACGGGGTGAATGTGTGTTTCTTGATTTTTACTTAAAATCCTTATGAATTGTTTCAAGAAAATCAAGTTAAATGTTTAGGCTTTTCTTGAACATAAAAGTTAACATATTTTTGCAGTGATAACTAACTAACTTTAAAAGACAAAAAATAAACTATATATAAAAACTAACTTGATCTTTGTTCAAAATCTAATAGGTTGTGCTACAAATTCATGTTTTTGACTATCGAAGAACTTAGCTACTTCTTGACAAAATACAAGAAATTCTAGACTATTTTTGTTACAACTGAAAAAGGGACCCGTGACATATTTTATAGACTAACATGCACAATTTTTATAGATTGTACTAAAATAGATTAACATAATTTCTAAATCTAGTTTGTCTATTTCTATTTCAAGTGCTCCAAATGTGCATGCAATCTATCACCTCTACTACACTCTTTTGTCGAGTTTATCTTGTCCCCTGATCTTTCACCCCTCAAGCTCCATTTAAAGACTTTTCATTTTAATGATAAAATGGACTATTGACTAATAAATTTGAATTTTTATGATAGTTGTATTTTGTAATTGAAGCTATTATCGAGATCTTCAAAGTGTATAGCGATATCTATATCGCGATGTAGAATGACTTGTCGATATCTCCATTTTTCTACATGTGTAAATGACTTTTCGATATATCCGCTTCTCTACATTTGTAGATGACTTGTTGATATCTCCACTTTTTTACATGTGTAAATGACTTGTCGATAACCTCCACTTCTCTACATGTGTTTTATCTTGTCGATATCTCTCTCCATGCATTTTGACTTTTCGATAGGCAATGTGACTTCTCTGTAAGTGAGATGACTTCTCTACAAGATATATGACTTCTCTATAAGTCAAACTGACTTCTCGATAAGCTTGAGTAGTTCTCAATATACTTTTTGACATTTCTTGATCTATGACTTCTTTACATTTGACTTAGAATATTCTCTAATCTATATTATAAGACTTCACCAAGCTGTTTAACTTCATTCTCGGTCATGATCTTCTTCTAGAGATTTATTCCTAGCTTGTTGGTTGTTTACTAAAAAATACTCCAGTCTAGTCTTCTTCCACATTCTTATATACTCAGGGAATTCCATTAAAAACTACAAAAAAAATACAAGTCAGCTAAATCTTAGCATTGTCAATATGACTTATTCTTGTTATATTAAGGCATGTCTTACACAACAATCTCCCACAATCTATGAGAAGATCATTTGTCACAAATTCATGCCTGATAACAAGACTAATCCCAAGCTAAAAGTGAAAATAAAAGAGATATACAAGGTACATTTTTTAATCCATAAATGTCATCTAGCTGTTACAAAGAAAATTGAGTTATAGAACTAACTGAAGTTTAACCCAGACTGAGCTCTAATCAACTCCTTTAGTCTAACAAGACACTCAAGTTCTTCAATAATCTCAATTTCTCTTAGTGCTCTCACAAGCTGTATCCATTCTTCTAGTGAGTAATTATCAAAATGCTCAACTTTGTGCCTTGATAGTCTGTGAGTTCTAATATTCAGGAACACACTATTTTCAAAAACCCTGCTCAATCCTCAAGCCTTGAGTTCATTTGATCTTCTTTCCAATCTTTCTAGAACCTACGGATGATTAATAGCTCTCTCTTCCATCTCCATTTTCTCCATTGCCCATCTTTCATTTATGTTTACCAACATTTCATCTAGTTTAACCTTCCTCATTCTTGTAAATTTATCATTCTCAATCATTAAGCTACCACCCTTTCAAGTTCTATTGTTGAGAAGTTTTCCAGTATTTCATTCTTGAATATGTTGAAAGTGTCATTCTTAAAATAGATTCTGACCTCTCCCCATCCACAATGCCTTTACATATTATTTCAGCTTGTTGATATCATTGAAGTTGACCACCATCCTCTTTTTACATCATTTCATTGCTGACTAAACAAACCCTCAGGAAATTTATATTTTTGTCTACAGATTTCTTGTAGGTGTGGTGATTCTAGTTCACTGAAACCTCCAGGATTTCGAGGAGTTCCCAAATTCCTTATCTTAGTAAGGTCCTTGAGCTTCCATCTTGAGCCTCTCTTCCATACCAACCTCTTCTTGATTTATAGCTTGTAGCTTGCGTTCTCTCTTCTTCTACCCCTTAGGATTGTTAGCAGGCTGAGCAGGGTGTCTAGAGATTTGAGTCCTTACATTTTGCACTATTTCCTGAGGTGGAATCATCAAAGCCCCCATTATAGCTCTCAGTGACACATTAGTCTATATTTAAAAGTAATTATGGGAGTGTATCGGGATTTTGATGTCATGATGTTGACTTTGAACTTCAGTACTAAGAAGATTGACTTGTGATACTAGAGTTATGTTGGAGGTTTGAATCTCATTATTCAGAGATTGAAGATTTTGATTTGGAGAATGGTGGTTTTAGAAGCTGAACTACATGAAACTCCACCGCTAATGCTATCCTATACAGCTCTTCTAACATCCTCAGCCATCAAACCAGAGGGTTCATATCTAGCCTTGTGAAGTTAATTCAGTTTGACCTTTGTGTAATTATTCTGAGAAATCTAATTCTGCAGAACATCGTGCAAAGACAGAAAAGACTCCCTTGGCTGCTTGATGTTGGCTTCAATAGTGAAGAGATTTAGAGTGGCTAGTTTGGTAAAAACAGAGTTGTTGTTTAACCTCCAACTGTTTGGGTATGAGTTCATCTATTTTGTCTCTCACCATCTGTTTAATGTGTATTTGATGACCATCAAGATTCTTTTATAGGGTTTTTCCAATATAATTGAAAGCTTTGAGTTATACTTTGTAGACCTCTGCGATGATATTATACATTTTCTCAGAAGTAAGCACCATGGCATTGCTACCTAAAATAGTGACATACTTCCCCCTGAACATTGACAAAGCCTCCTCCATGTCAATATTGAAAGTTTTTTAGAGCAAAGCATCAACATTTCCATCATGTAGATGGTAGGTCAGGGTTTGGTTGTATATTGGTTGAGGTGATGGGAGTAGATATGACTATAGCTACAGATGGACTCACAGTGTGAACTGTGGTTATGACAGTTTGTTGTTCACCTTGAGAGTGAACCTCCATTTGAATTAATTGGAGGGGTTTAGCCAGGTTATTGTCATGTACCATGGCCTCGAACCCTTGTTCTTCTTGCAAATAACTGAAACTTGAATATGTTTATGTACTTGCCTTCTCAGTGAGTCAATCATTGGCAATTAGACTCCTAGTTTCAATTGTCCAATCAATTTCAGCTGGGGTTTTGAGGAGAGTTGCCCCTTCTAGAGGAACCTCCAAATAAATTGGAGAGGATTTGAGTAACTCTCCCTCAAGAGTACTACCCACAAACCTTAAATCTTGTGAATGCTCAGTTGCACATGAAGTTGCATTGGTTGTCACGGGATTTTCAGTAAAAATTGATGAAACCCTGCGTTTATGATGGTATCATCAAGGTCTACCTCAGCATGTAGCCTCACACCATCTAAATATTGGTTCTGAGTGGTGATCAGAGTTTTGGGAACCATGTCACTTGATTTTGGCAGAGCTTGAGAGGAGGATTCAAGCCCTTCATTAAAAGAAAAAGAAATATTAAAAATAAGATTTGTAACTTCAAAAGTGAGTGTTGGAAACCCCCCCCTGAGTAGAAGAGGGAGCTTCAATATATGTGCTCTCATGGTGTGTGCCAGCCACTTGACTTCTGTCACTCAAGAGTGCTCAATAGGATGTGCAGGCTCTGTACAAGATACATTTGGGAGAATGCTTTGTTCAATAGTGACACCTTATTGAGAGGATGCCACTAGAATCTGTTTTAATCTCTTATTCAAATATACATCTTTTTTAAAAAATGTAGAAGTGATCAATTGAGCGGTCAACTCTATCTTCTTCTTCTTTGGTTTCTTGACAAGGTGACCCTCAACCTCACTTGGTTTCTCTCTAATCTCAATAATTACAGTAAGGTTAATTTGATTTCTCCTCTTTATAATAACTCCACCCTTTTGAGAGGATGGAGCAGTTGGCTTAGTAGCATTTAGGGACTCGGAAGAAATGATTTCAGTTGTGGTAGGCCCTTGTGGGTTGTCGTGTTTTGGTACTTCTGCAAGACCAGGAGCCATAGTTGTACTAGTAGAAACAGTGATTTTCATGTCAAGAATTGGGTAGGGGTAAGTACTAAATTTCCCTAACATGACGTTAGTGATATTAAGACTTACCTCTACTTCATTTATCTTGTTCAGTTGTCCAAAGAAAATTTTAGACAGTGATTTAGAAATGCCTATTAAACTGGAATCAATTCCTTCAGTTAAATGAATATCATTCACCTTATGATTTAAGGAAGACATTATAAACCTAGGGAACAAGATTTCCTTACCTTTGGATTCCAATGGCATTCTGAGCCTTGTGCTTAGCTCACTCAGAATCAGGCTTACAAAATTCAAATGCATGTCATATGCCATTGTTAACACCAGCTTGTGGACCATATTGGATATATTTTCAAACCCAGTTTTCCTATATTTGAAGGCCCTTATGATTGTGTCGAACACAAAGAACCATTCTCTCTTTATCTACTTGTTGTTGAGCCTTTCTAGATCCACTTTGTCTGCATAGTGGATAAAATCAATGAAATCTCTAATCTCTTGAGAAGTAGGACCTGTAACTTGATTTTCCGTGCAAATGCCGAAAACAATGTGCAAGTCCTCAGCATTAAATTCCACATCTTTGCCCTTAATGGTGCGTGTCACCACCATCTTGACAACCTGGTCTTCATCCACGGTGGTGGTAAAAATGATAGTATTCCAAAATTCATTAAGAACATCCAAGTGCGGGGTTGGATTTGTAGTAAGAGCTCGTGTATATTATGAATCATTGACAAATTTTACAAGGCACTTGAAATTATCAGGTGCTTGTGTTCGGTCAACAAACGCCATGAAGTTGGTTCCATTCTTGGGGATTACTGCTCTTGCAGTGTTGGTATATGGTGCCATTTATAATCTTGAAGAAATTAAGTTTGTTAGTTATTAAAAAGTGAAAATGCTTGTTAAAGAAGTTAAATTGAGATAAATTGATGTAATTAGGTTGAAGTAGATCTTGAAAGAGTAAATAGGCGTTATGCTGAGATGTCTGAGTATTAATAGTGTAAAGATATTAGAAACGGGATAAATTATATCGAGAAGTCATATTGAGCTTGTAGAGAACTCATATCGAGATGTTATTTTTTGAACTCTTATCGAGAACTAGATAGTGACGTATCGTATATAGTACAAATACTTAGTTTGCCACTAGAACCTTTTAATGTCTATTTTATTGAAAAAATACAATATAAAATCAAAATTAATTTTATATAAAAATTATATTAATGAAATAGTTTATTGAATTAAATTATTCCATTCTGAGATATCGATAAGCCATGATATATATTATATCGAGAACTCTATTTTGCAAAGCACATGTAAATATCTAGATTTAAATTATCAAGAACTTTAGACTTATCGAGAAGTCATCTGAGACTTATCGAGAAGTCATATCAGACTTATTGAGAACTCAGTTATCTCCATACTTTTGCTTCATTTAGATTTTTCCTTATATCAATTTCACATATAATCAATATGAAATAACATTTAGACAGTTTTTCTTAGATTTAGAAAAATTACAAGCTAGATTTATTTTTCGAAAATAAATACACAAAGATTTTTGAAATATTTACATATCATATTTCAGTTAATTCTTAATTAAGTCAAATTAATTTTGACTCATTAAGAATTATTATGTTGCAACATGTTAGCTTAGTTCTTACCTTTAAATGAAAAATTTAGCATTCCAGTTTCACTTACTAATCTTGTGAATGTTGCTTCATTTAAAGGTTTAGTGAAAATGTCATCTACCTGTTTTTCAGTTGGAACAAATATGAACTTAATGGTACCATTTGCAGCATGTTTTCTAATGAAATGGTTTCTTACATTAATGTACTTTGTTCTAGATTGATTAACTGGATTTGCAAAAATTAATATTGCACTAGTGATATCACACATGATAGGAATTTTCTGTCACACCAGTCCATAATCAATTAGTTAGTTTCTAATCTAAAGCACTTGAGCAAAACAACTTCTAGCAGGTATATATTCAACTTCAGTTGTGGAAGTTGACCCAGACAGTTGTTTTCTACTATACCAGGATACGAGTCTCTAACCGAAAAATTGACAGCTTCCACTAGTGTTTTTTTTAACTCTGTATTCAACGAAATCTGTATTTGTGTAACCAATAATTTCAAAACCGGTTCCCTTAGGATACCACAATCCCAAGTTTGGAGTACCCTTCAAATATCTGAAAATCCTCTTAACAACCATTAAGTGTGATTCTTTAGGGTTATCTTGAAATCTTGCACATAGACAGGTAGCAAACATGATGCCTGGTCTACTTGAAGTCAAGGAAAGTCGAGATCTAATCATTCTCCTATAGCTTGTAATGTCTACACTTTTTCCTTTCTTATCTTCATCCAACTTGGTAGCTGTAGACATAAGAGTTGATGCAGGTGAGCAATTCACCATTCCAAATTTATTCAGGAGATCCTTGACATACTTAGTTTGATTGATGAAAATTCCATCACTTCTTTGTCTAACTTGTAGGCCAAGGAAATAACATAATTCTCTCATAATGCTTATCACAAATTCATTTTGCATGTGTTTTGAGAATTTTTGGCAAAGCTTCTTATTAATAGAACCAAAAATCTTATCATCAACATAAATTTGAACTAGGATAACGTTATTACCATGTTGCTTGAAGAAGAGAGTTTTATCAATTCTAATAAAGTGGCATACCATGCTCTTGGTACTTATTTTAATCCATAGAGAGCCTTTCGAAATTTGTAAACAAAATCTGAAACTTCTGGATGTTCAAGGGCTGGAGTTTGTTGCACATAGACTTCTTCTTCCACTTCACCATTAAGGAATGCACTCTTCACATCATTTGATACACTTTAAAGATTCAGTGTGCAGCAAATGTAAAGAAGATTCTTATTGCATCAAGTCTTGCAAATGAAACAATAGTTTTATCATAGTCAATTTCTTCTTCTTGTGAGTAGCCATTAACAACAAGCCTTGCCTTGTTTCTGGTGAAAACACCATTTTCATCCATCTTGTTCATGTACACCCACTTTGTTCCAATGATGCTTCTATTTCTTGGTGTAGGAACCAACTCCCAAACTATGTTTCTCTCAAATTGATTCAATTCTTCTTGTATTACAGTTATCCAATCAGAATTAAGCAAGGCTTTCTCAGTTTTCTTAGGCTCAATTTGAGATAGACAACAAGCATGTAAACATTCATTTACAGTGGCACTTCTAGTTCTCACACCAGCACTGAGATCACTATTGGTTGTATCTATAGTGTGACTCTTATCTTTTTTTCTGGTGCGATGATTTTGATGACTTGAAGTGTCCTCATTTTTTTCATTATTGGCATGACTTGCAGAATTATCACATCTTTCTCCCCCTGAGTTTATGCTACCAAATTTAGGTGAATTTATATCTTGAGATGAATACTAATTCTCAGATATTAATGGATCACTATCTTCTTTTTCTTTATTGTATGCAATATTTCCATCATCATCTTCAGAATCACTGTCAAGATTGAGATTTTCAAAATTCAAAGCTTCAACTTCACTTTCATCAATGCAGTCCAAATCAGTGTACTTGTCATCATCAAAACTTATATATGTGATCTCCATAATATTTCTTTGCTCTAGCACATAGACCTTGTAAGCAGTCCTTTCCAATGAGTAACCAAGAAAGATAGCTTTAAATACTTTAGAGTCAAATTTACCAAAATATTCAAAGTTATCTTTTATCATAAAGTTTTTGCTTCCAAATACATGAAGATGTTTAAATATAGGCTTCTTCTTAGACATAATTGAGTAAGGTGACTTTTCAATGCTTTTGTTTACTAAGTATCTGTTCCGAGAATAACATGTTGTGTTAACAGCTTCTTCCCAAAATCTTGTGGGAAATTTAGCATCTTGCAACATTATTCTTACAGTTTCGACTAGAGTTATGTTTTTTCTTTCAACAACACCATTTTGTTGAGGTTTTCTTAGAGCTGAGAACTCTTGAGTGATACCCTTGTCTTTACAGAAGTAAATCAGTATAGAATTTTCTAATACAGTACCATTATCACTTCTCTATATTTTCACTCTTGAGTGATCTTTTGCTCAATGATAATGTGTAGAGTTTCATATTTAGAATGCATAAATTCCACCCAAGTGTACCTTGAGTAGTCATCCACTATTACAAGTGCATATCTCTTCTTAGAAATGGACATGACATTCACAGGACAGAACAAATCCATATGGATAAGTTATAGAGGAACATTTATAGAGTTCATAATTTTACTTTTGTGATTTGATCTTTTCACTTTTTCTTTCTGACAAGCTTGAGTGACCTTAACTCTAACGCTGGCATGTCTCTCACTAATTCTCTTTTTATAAGAATTTTTATTGTCTTGATGTTTAGGTGAGAGATATTTTTGTGCAAAAGTCTTTGGTGTAGAAATAACACACATTGTCCTTGTCCACTGAGTTAATGTCTACAACAAACAGGCTTCCTTTCCTTATACCTTTGATAGTTAATTCACCATTCTTTGTCTTTGAGATTGTACAATGTTCTCTATCAAATTCAACTTTGAATCCTTTGTCTGTGAATTGACTAACACTTAGAAGATTAACCTCAAGCCCTTCAACCAGTGTTACATCTTGAATAACAATATTTCCACAAAATTGCCACATCCCGTTGTGAATTATTTATTGTTGTCTGCCAATGTCATAAAAGGCCCAACCATCTCCTCAAACTGTGATAGCAAGGTTATCACTTGTCATTTTTTTGGACAGCCGCTATCAATGATTCACATGACTTCATTCTTCTTGCCCTACACACAGTGAGATTTAAGTGTTTTTAGTTACCCAATCCAGTTTTGGGCATATTCTTCTTCTTTGAAGAGTTAGCAGGAGTAGAGCTTGAATTATCAAAAGAAAATAAATTCTTAGGTTGATTAACATTCTCATTTTTTACCTTGAATCCAAGGTTGATTTCTTTTAGATCTTTTCATAATTTATAACAGCTAGTCATGATCTTCATGTTGTATGGAATGCAATCAAACTTGTCACAAAAAGAATAAAGATCATCAGTATATGTTTCATTGTACTTGCATGCCATATGCTTGGACTCACTAATAGTATTTTACAAAGATGAGTAATGTGATTAGCTGAGCCACATTTTTTATATTATTTTCCAGGGGCATCTACAACATAAACATAATTGTTGCTTTTGTTAACTACAATCTTTTCATTCCTATTTTACTTTTTCTTTTTTGTGCCTTCACTCTTTACTTCAGTATTAGGACTCTTGCGCACAGGGCTAGTTTCACGCTTCTTTTCACTTTTAGTGTTGATAGTAGAATTAACATTTTTCTTGTTCTCTTCCTCATCTACAATTTTTTGATAAATGATGATCTCTTTTTCATTAAAGTCCACCTCAGAGGGTTTGAACAAAGGTAAATTCACTTTTTGTAGCACCTCATGAACTTCTTTGTTCAACCATTCTTTTCCTTTATCAATTTAATTTTTCTTTAATGGTGGATTAGCCTCATAGTCTAGCTAATTATCACATTGGCAAAAGGTTTGTTCTTTTCATGACATTGGCCAACTAATTCAGATGCAATTTTAAATGACTTAATTTTAGGTTCATTTTTCTCAATCTTTTCTCTCAGTACAGCCTCTATCTTTTATGCACACGTTAGCTTCTTCTTTAAATATTTATTTTCTTGCCTAACAGAATCGAGGCTTACAAGCTACAGGCCTAGCTCTTGTTTCTCTATTTCTAGTTTATCATTCACTTTTGAAAATCTGTTCATTTCTTCAGTGGCAGCCACAGGCTTGTGTAAATATGAAACATTTCCATGCTCATCTTTTCAACAGTTTCTTGATATTGAGAGGCATTCAAATTAATGATGGTTAGGACGTGTACCTCATATTTTGATGTAGATGATTCTCCTTCCTCTAAGACCATAAGAGCATAATTTCCATATTCTTCATTTTAATCTTTATCATTTGTGTCGTCCACTTTTTTCCTCATCCATATAAGTGTTTTCTTGTTGTTTCTTCAGAAGAGCCTCATACATAGCTTCAAGCTCCAAATATGTTTTGTCTTTCTTCACCTTCTTTGGCTTCCTGCATTATATTGCAAAGTGACAAAGCTCATCACAGTTATAGCATCTAATCTTAGATTTATCAACAGATCCTGACTTGTAGCCACTTTTGCCAGTTCTTTTTGAGTTCTTCATCTGACATTTCCTTTTTTAGTCATTGTTGTAGGAGGATTGACCTTAACCTTGGAAGTATCTGGGTATCTGGACTCTTATGTTTAAGAATGTTCTTTCCATGTAGGTTATAGACTAATTTATTTTACCCAAATCATCAAGAGTGTAGTATTCATCCTCTTCTAATTCCATAATGACTTATTTTTGAGGTTCCTTGCATTTCTACTCAATAGGATGTATAACTTGAATCTTAGACTCAATTTCATTTTCAATTATCTTTTGGTCATTTCCTATCAAGGAACTTGACACATCAACAACATGTCACTGATATAAATTTAATGACTTTCTCTGCAACATCTCAAGTTCATAGGTTTTTAGAACTCCATATAAAACCTCCAAGGTTATCATGCCTAAATCTCTTCCTTCCCTTATTGCAGAAATTTTCTGTTCTAAGTGGTCATAAAAAGTGAGTAAGGACTTCAACTTAACCTCCTCAGCATCATAGAACTTGTCATGCAACTACAAGTCATTTATCAGCTTGTTGAATCTTTAAAATACTTCGGTAATGCAATCTTTTGGTTTATCCATGAAACCCTCATATTGTCAGATCAAGATTCTTTATTAATTTAATCTTACTTCTTCAGTACCTTCACATAAGATCTCTATCTTCTCCCATATTTGCTTGGCTAACTCTAAATTAATAATATTGTTATACATAACATTATCAATAGACTCAATCAAAATGAGTTGTAAGCCACTCTCAAGTGAGACCTTCTCTTTCTCTAGCACAGTGTATGTAGATGGATCTTAGTGGCCAGGAATAACAATATCATCTTAAGTTGCTTCAGGTACCCTTATAAAAGGAATGAAAGGTCCATGTTGAGAATCTCAAGGTAGAGTGGATAAGCCATCCTGATGAACAACATCTTCTTCTTCCACAGAGTGTAGTTTCCTTTGTCAAAGATATGTATCTTGATACTTTTAAGCTTTTTTGAACTCATACTTCCACAATCTAATCTTTTTGCTTTCAGATTTTACTCTGATACCACTTGTTAGGTATAAAATGCACACAGAGAGGGGGTGAATGTTTGTTTCTTGCTTTTTACTTAAAAACCTTATGATTTGTTTTCAAGAAAATCAAGTTATGTGTTTTGGATTTTCTTGAACTTAGCAGTTAAGATGTTTTGCAGTGCTGATTAACTAACTATAAAAGATAGAGAATTGATCATTGAAACTTACTTGATCTGTATTCAAAATTAAATAGTTTGTGCTACAAATCCAAGTTCTTGAATATCAAATAACTTAGCTACTTCTTGAGAAAATATAAGAAATTCTAGATTTTTTTTGTTACAACTGAACAAAGGATCCGAGATATATTTTATAGACTAACATGCACAGTTTATATAGATTATAATAAAATAGACTATCACAGTTTCTAAAGATAGTTTTTCTATTTCTATTTCAAGTGCTGCATAGCCGGATGCAATCTTTCAGGTCTGCTACACTCTTTTGTCCAGTTTATCTTGGCCCTTGACCTTACACCCTTTAAGCTGCATTTGTAGACTTTCCATTTTAATGATAAAACGGTTTCTTCACTGGTAACTTTGAATCTTCATGATAGCTGTATTCTTTAATTGAAGCTATTATCGAGATCTTCAAAGTGTATAGAGATGTTTCTATCACGATATCTCTACTTCTCTACATGTGTAAATGACTTGTCTATATCTCGAATTCTCTACATGTGTAGATGACTTGTCGATATTTCCACTTCTCTACATGTGTAGATGACTTGTCGATAACTCCAATTTTATACATGTGTTTTGACTTGTCGACATTTCCATATTTCTACATGCATTTTGACTTCTCGATAGGAAATGTGACTTCTCTATAAGTGAGATGACTTCTCTACAAGAGAAATGACTTATCTACAAGTCAAATTGACTTCTCGATAAGCTTGAGTAGTTCTCGATATTCTTCTTGAAATTTTTTTATCTGTGGCTTCTTGACAGTTGACTTAAGTCATTTTTCAATCAACATCACTATTCTGCACCAAGCTGTTTATCTTCATTCTGAGGCATGATCAAGCTTGATCTCCTTCTAGAGATTTATTTCTAGCTTGTTGGCTATTTACTGAAAAATACTCCAGTCTAGTCTTCTTTAACATTCTTACAGACTCAAGGAATTTGATAACAGATTAGATAGAAATTACAAATCAACCAAATCTTAGGATTGTCAATATAACTTAGTCTTATTAAGGCATGTCTTGCACAACAAAAGCGATGAGATGGAATTGGGTTTTGATTATCACTTATTAGTGTCTTCTACGAGAGCTGTTGTTCCTAATATTTTTTCCTGATATTATGTAAAAATTTCCCATTAACGTATTTTATTGTATATTTTTTTCCATTTTTTCCGTTTATATTTACATTAAGTTTTTTTGAAATGGTTGTAGTTGTGTTTTCAGCTCGGTAATCGGTTATGCAAAGAGACTAATTTTATAAAAAAATAATGAAAAAATACATATGGTCATCAATTATTGAAATTATTGAATTTAAGAGTGGAGGCTGGGAACAAGTCATGAAGGAATTCAAATTTGGAAAATAATAAATGATTGCAAGATATGTTTGCTCTAAGGGCTTCTTAGATTCGAGCATATTTTAGGGATAAGCCAATGTGTGGGCTGTTGCAAATTACTTCAAGGTCGGAAAGTGAAATTTGTTTTGGTCAATTTCATAGATAAGGCGATGTATTATGTGAATTTTGGTTATGTTATGAGAGTGCAATAGATAGGTAAAGGAATAAGGCACTTGGATTGGATAATGAGTTAAAGTCAAGTCTTCCTGAAATATTATTCCAGTGGTTTACTGAAGATGATACAACTATTTATTCACATACAATCTTTCATAAAGTTTAGGAAGAAATTCTTGAATCATTTTTGTACATGAAAATTAAGGCTATGACCTCTGAAATTGATGGTGTTATTCTATTTGAAATCTGGGATGTTAGGGTGAAATATAAACTTTTTAAGGTAAATCCCAAATATACTAACATGTCATTTTCGATGTAGTTATTAGTGATATTTTTATCATAGTTTAATGATTATTAATGGAAACTTTAGTGATTGTTAACGATTCTTTGTATTTTTTGTAGGTTTGTGTCAATATGAATCATGTTGTATGTTCCTACAAGAAATTTGTAATGTATGAAAACATTAATTTTGTGGTATAAAATAAACCGGAGTGACCAAATTTCCTAGAAGCTTTGTTATGAATCGTTGGATGCAGATTGTTGATAATGGAACTTCATCGACTTTGGATGTAATTATATAAGATTACTTTAAGATGGAAAATGTATTCTTGTAGCTGACAAGTATTTTGTGTGATTTCTTCGATCAGTTGATAAAGCTTTAGTTGAAATGGACATGCTTGATCATGTACACAGTACTATAAAATAATCAAATACTAATCTTGATGAGCATGTTGGATCTGTTAATTTTTCAAAGAGAGATCATATGACAGTTATGGTTGGCCAACAACCTGTTGAAAAGCTGACCTTTCTTCTGCCTGATATTTGAAAAATAAAGGAAACTACTTGAATATGATGATCATTAGAGATAGGGAAAAGAATGATCAAATTAAAGAAAAAGCCTCACAAGTGTGCGAGATTTGGAGCATTAACTCATGATGCTAGAAAATGTTAAAAAGGATAAGGAAGTGACATTTGCAGGAAATTATAAATAATTGACATTAAGTTTTCATTTTAATGAAGTTTCTTATATAATTTTTTAAACTTTCACATTGCCACTTTGTTATGATTGATATATAATGGAGTACAATTAATCTGAATGTTTATAGTTTTGTATTCTTTAATGTATGCACAGTTGATATAAGATGCTGATAGTGCCTTTATATTTTTTGTTTGGTGATGTACTGTTGTAAAATACAAAGCCATAAAGTTGTTAATTTTTTTCTTTATTCTAGAAAAATATAACATAATTATTCAAATTATTAACAATTTTTATTATTTTAGGGTTCATTAGTCCCCTCTTGGATTTTTAAAATATTTTAAAGAAATTTTAAATGATATGCCGATTTATAGGTTTGGGTGTAATCTTCCTAAACCCTAATTTATGCTAGGTTTAGGGCCCTAAACCCTAGGAAATAAATTATAAAAAAATGTTAAAAATTGAGGGAATAGCTTTAAGATATATAGGCTCTCGCATTTCGATTTGTGATTCACAAATCACAAGTTGATAAGAATGACATTAAGAAAAGTTCAATTTTGAAACAAGATACACTAAAGCTATAGACACTACAAGAAAACTGCCCATTTGTGACAGAATTTTTACACTACAATTCGTCGTAATTAGCCCAATGCGACGGAAAATATTTGATATTTTTGCTCAAGTCTTAAGTTCAGATTTTCATCACAAATAACCTTTTCATCATAAATATCAATTATGTCATAAGTCCCAATTTTGTTATAAGTGCATATTTCGTCATAAGTAAACGTTTCGTCATAAGTACATATTTTGTCACAAATTGAAGTAAAATGTCACAAGTTAGGAAAGTGGAGCCCACTAAAATGGGCTGATAATTACACTTTCGACGAAATATAACGCTGTTTTATCTTTAATTTATGACGATTTGTATGTCGTTTTATCTTTAATTTAAAATTTTATTTAAATTTAAAACTCCTGCCAACTTTAAATATTTTCGGCGACCTTCATATGGTCCTAAAGCGATTCCAAACATTCTGTTATTCATCTCATATTACTATATCCAAGTGTCCACTAGTTATACCATAATAATCGAATCTAAACATCAAAACTTGAATAAAATCCGACGAGAATCTTTTTTCTGGAAAACATAGACTAGACAAGAAAAATTAACAAAAAATATATATAGTACAACATCATTAGATCTGTAAATATATAAAAACTAAATCGAAAAATTAAATTCTAAAAATAATTCTGACGAGTGCAAAAATTTCCAACAAAAAAGATATTGCAATAATCTACTCAAACGATCATTATGTCTCCATTATCGTCTTCACTTGGTTGCTTCACACTTTGAAATAGTTACAAATTATTTGGGTTGTGCAGCTTGGAATATTGTAAAAGAGAATATAGGATGAGAGAGGGTTGAGAACATGTAATATTAGTTTTAGGAAAAGTTAAAGAAGAACAGAAGAAAAATTAGTGAAGAAAAACATGTAATATATAAGTGATGATGTCAAAGATTACTAAAGATAACAATATCATTAGTGGCCCTGGTCAAAGTGTGAAGCATAGCCAAATGGACATCTGATCTAGGGAGAATAATGAACTATTACTTTTCATAATATGTTAAGCTTGGGGTTAGTCTTGTTAACATGCATGAATGTGTGTTAAGCAATCTTCTCACCAATTGGGAGAGATTGTGGTGCAAGACATACCTGTATCTAAACAAGACTAAGTCATTTTATCAACCCTAAGTAAGTTGTATTGTTATCTTAATTTATATTTTGTACTTGTAACATTTAAAGTCTGTAAAAATGTCAAAGGAGCAGACTGGAGCCTTTTTCTATAAACAGTATCAAGCCTAAGAATTCTATCTCGAAGAAGATCAAGAAGATCATGCCTCAGAAGAATTATGAAGAAGCTTGGAGTTGAATAAGGCTATTTTAGGAAAAATACTCTAAGTCAAGATCTCTAAAAGTCACATATTTAATGTTATAAAGAAGTCATTCGAGAACTCCATAATGGCTTATAGAGATCTCAGAAAGCTTACAGGGAAATCAGAGATATCGACAAGCAAATTGAAGATATGACGATTGGAGGTATCGACAAGTCATTTATTCACTAGAGAACTCAGAGTTATCGATAAGTTAAGTTTCACTAGGGAACTCTGAGATATCGACAAATCAAGAACCTACTAGAGAACTAAGAGTTATTGATAAGTCAAAGTGAAGATGTGATGACTAGAGATCTCGACAAGCCAAAATACTCTTATAGAGAACTGAAGACCTCTACAAGCAAAACTAAATATAGTTTACTAGAGATCTCAATAAGCCAATATACTTATCAAGATTTCAAGTGTTCTATAGACCTAAACTGGAGATCTCGAGGTAAAATCTCAAAGTACAAAATCACAGACCATTCAATATTCAAGATAAACAATCAACAAACAATCCAACCTACTGGATTGACAAGTCTACAAAAAGTAGCTTGAAGAATGTGCAAGATCAATGGTGAAGATTAACTAACAGAGGAAGATTAAAATTATCTCAGGATGCTAAAGATATGCTAAGCCAGAAATGGAAGATCTACTTTTCTATAAATATAAATGACAAGTGTCTTATTGCATACTGTGTAAACCAGAAGTAAACTAAGTTATAAAGTTAACACTGGTCTTTCAGTCAGAAGTAACAATTTAGATCAAATTTCTTGTAATACTCTCAAGGAGAAGCTAAACTCTTTATCAACAAAGAGCCTAGAAATTTTGTAGAAAAATAGTCTTATTTTTAATATAAAATTCAGTGAGTTTTGAAGATCCGTGTTCTTTATTTTCTGCAAGTTTAATTTCTGCATGAACACATTTTACTACAAGATTTAATTTATTTTGATCAACCATAAACATTCAAGAGATGCCCAAAAACAGTAAAATACATTCACCCCCCCCCTCTGTGTGTTATTCATTTCCTAACAAGTGGTATCAGAGCAAAATCTGAAAATAAACAGATTCAAGATCTTGGATGAATGAATACACAGAAAATCAGTAGCTTCAAAATCCCTACCTTTGACAAAGCTAACTGCACTCTTTGGAAAAAGAAAATGATATTGTTTATCATGATAGCCAACCCACTTTATAATTAGATCCTCAAGAATGGACCTGCATCCTTATGGTTAGAGTTGAGGAATCTACAGATGGAGACATGGTTATCCCAGCTCATTATGCTCCAAAAGATCCTTCTGAGTATACTGACCCCGAAAAAGAGAAAGTTTCCCTGGATAGCAGCTTGCAATTAATATTGATTGAGTCACTTGACAATGTGATGTACAACAACATTGTCAACTGTAACACTGGCAAGAAATTATGGGAAAAGATTGAGATACTCTGTGAGGGAACTGAAGAAGTTAGGTCAAACCAAAAAAGATTACTGATTTCACAGTATGAGGATTTTATGGTAAAGCCAAAGGAAAGTATTACTGATGTGTTTGAAAGGTTTAAAAAGCTGATAAATGATTTGCAGCTTCATGACAAATATTATGAAGCTGAAGAAGTGAACTTGAAGTTCTTGCTTACTCTCCCTGATCATTTGGAACATAAAATCTCAGCAATCAAGGAAGGGAGATACTTGAGTAGGATAACACTGGAAGTTCTATATGGAATTCTTAAAGCATATGAACCTGAAATGATTCAAAGAAAATCACTGAGATCTGGCCAAGGACATGTTGTAGATGGCCCAAGTGCCTTAATTGTAAATAAAAATCAAATATCTAATGATGAACCAAGATCTCAAACTCTAGTTGCCTCAATAAGTGAGCAAAGAACAAATGATTCACAGGAACAAGTCATTCTGGAATTGGAAAAAGATAAGTTCTACACTCTTGAAAAATTGGATGAGCTTGATCAGGTAATGGCCTACTTGGCTAGAAAATTCTCTAATATTAGAGTAAAGAAGGCAAGATACTTCAAGAGAAAAGGACAGTCTTTCAACAAAGATAGCAGCTGGAAAGAAAAAGGGAAGTACAATTCTGATAGTAAGAATGGTTACAAAATTGGGTCTGTTGACAGATCTAATATAAGATTTTCAATTGTGATGAACTAGGCCACTTTGCTACAGAATGCAGGAAACCCAAGAAAGCAAAGAAAGACAAAGTGTATCTTGAACTTGAAGCAAAATATGAAGCTCTTCTGAAGAAACAGTAAAGTAAAGCTTATATTGCAGATGGTAAGAGTTGGGATGACTCTGAGATTGATGAAGATGAAGAATTTGGTAATTATGCACTCATGGCTTTGGAGCAAGGAGAATCATCCCCATCTAAATCACATGTACCAACTCTTACCACCATTAATTTAAATATGAATCAATATAAGGAAACTGTTGAAAAGATGAGCACAAAAATGTTTCACATTCACACAAGCATGGTTGCTGCTAATGAAGAAGTTAGCAGATTAACCAAGATAAATGAGAAGCTTGAAAGTGAGAAGCAAGAAACTGAATTGTTATTCGAGGAGCTTGAAGCTTTAAAACAAGAAAATGCATATCTAAAGAACAAGATCATGTGTGCAACTGAAATTGAAGCAGTGCTAAGGGAGATGCTGGAAAAGAATGAAGTAAAGTTGAGGTCCTTCAGGAATGTATCTGAATTGGTTGGTCAGTACCATGAGAAAAACAAACCATGTGCAAACATTGATATTGGTCTTGATTATGATGCCTTGAACAACAAAAAGAAAAACATAAGTGACAAAGGAAAAGCAACAGAGAATGAAAATGTTCCTGCAATGCTGAAAAATGTTGGATCACCTGTGTTCAAGGCTTGTGAAGTAAATTTCAGTGAAGAAGAATTGATTATCAAACAAGAAATTTCAGATGAGGATAATGAAAAGAAAAATGCAAACTCAACTCAATCTTCTAAGGCTGAAGAAAATCTCATGGACAATCAAAGCATCAAGACTCCTGTCAAAGAAATAAAGATTGAAGATGTAAGAAAGAAGAAGAAAAATAGAAATGGGAAAATAGGGATAAACAAAAGCAATAATTTTGCTTATATTGCAGATGCTCCTAGAAAGAAGTGTGAAAAATGTGGCTCTACAAATCATCTAACTCACCTTTGTAAAAAGGTTGTTAGCAATTTAACTGAAGGAGCTTGCAAATACAATGAAGCAGATTCAAATGATCCCTATTCATTATGTGACAAGTTTGAATCCATCCCTTGCAACTTGAAAGTGATGAAGAGATGCCACAAACTGAGAGTAGACCTTAAAGAAACAAAAATTGGGTCTACATCAGATAGGAAAAATGCACAACAATCATTGAACTCTATTTTATCTGAAACAACTCACTCTACTCTTGTTAAATCAGTTAACAAGAAGAAAGTACCCAACACTGCTTGGGTCATAAAATACAACTAAATCTCATTGTGTGTAGGGAAAAGTGAATATAGTCATATGGATAATTGACAGTGGATGTTCCAGACATATGACAGGTGATAAAGCCCTGCTATCACGATTTGAGGAGAAAGTTGGCCCATTTATGGCCTTTGGAGACAACAGCAAAGGATTCACAATGGGATATGGCAAGATTATTTCTGAAAATATTTTCATTGATGGTGTAGCACTAGTAGCTGGTCTTAAAGTGAATCTTCTCAGTGTTAGCCAATTTGCAGATAAAGGCTTTGAAGTTTAATTCAACAAAGAAGAATGCACTTTTATCAGCAAGAAGTAAGGAAATGAAGCTTGTTTGTTGCAGACTTGGATTCAACAAATAAGGATGGTATTTGCTGCTTCTATACCAAGGCATCAGAAGAACAAAGCAAGCTATGGCATAAGAAGCTGTCTCACTTGAATTTACATGCTGTTAATATCTTAGTCAAAAAGGAGTTAGTAAGAGACATGCCCAAACTGGAATTTGCTCAAGTTGAAGTTTGTGAAGTTTGTCATAAAGGAAAAATGAAAAGATCTAGTCACATGTCAAAAGCTGTGAATTCTATAAGTGCACCATTGCAACTTATTCACATTGACTTATTTGGGCCAGTGAATGTCTTATCAATTTCAAGGAACAAATATGCACTTGTGATGGTGGATGATTTCTCAAGATATACTTGGGTAGAGTTCATGTACTCTAAAGATGAAACTCCACACATCATAATTGAGCACATCAAGAAGATAGAAAAACAAGCTGAAGATTACAATTGTATGAAAAAATTGAAAAGTGACAATGGAACAGAATTCAGAAATGCTACATTAAGTGAGTTCTGCAAAGGCAAAGGCATTGTTCAAGAATTCTCAGCTACAAGAACACTTCAACAAAATGGAGTAGTTGAGAGAAAGAAGAGAACATTGATTGAAGCTGCCAGGAAAATGCTGCAAGATGCCAAGTTGCCAACAAGTTTCTGGAAAGAGCCTGTTAACACTGCATGTTACACTCAGAATATATAACTCATTAACAAGGCACATGGAAAGTCACCTTACTCAATCATGTCTAAAAGAAAGCCTACTGTAAAGCATCTTCATGTGTTTGGAAGCAAGTGTTACATTTTGAAAGACAACTTTGAATATATGGGAAAATTTGACTCAAAGGTTTTTGAAGCAATTTTTCTGGGATATTCACTGGAAAGAATAGCCTATAAAGTTTATGTGATTGATTAAAAGAAGATTATGGAGAACACATATGTGACCATTGATGATGACAAGTGTCCAGGCTTGAAATGCCTTAATGATAATGAAGCTGAAGCCCTGGCAGTTGAAAACCTCAACAGTGATAGTGATTCTGATGGGGAAGATGAAGTTGATGTACAACATATATTAAATGAAGAGACTACTCAACATGAAAATCATAAAAATGGAAACTCATCTCAAACACTTAAATTTGAGAGCACAAAGTCAGGAGGAGAAAGAGAATAAGGATCCAGCAGTCATACCAACAATGAAGAAAATAATGAAGGCACAAGTCAACAAACTCATACAAGGAAGTGGGATAGAAGTCATACTAGAGAAGCAATTATTGGTGATCCTACTGCTGGTGTGAGGACTAGAAGTGCAACTGTTAATGAGTGCCTACATGCATGTTTTCAGTCTCAAGTAGAACCTAAGAAAATTGATGAAGCTCTACTAGATCCTGACTGGATATCTGCCATGCAGGAAGAGATGAATCAGTTTGAAAGAAGCCATTATTGGAATAAAATGGGTGTTCAGGAATAAAATGGATGAAAATGGTATAGTTACCAGAAACAAAGCAAGGTTGGTTGCGAAAGGCTACTCACAAGAAGAAGGAATTGATTATGATGAAATTTTTTCTCTAGTTGCAAGACTTGAAGCAATAAGAATCTTTCTAGCATTTGTTGGACATTCAAATTTTACAGTGTATAAAATAGACGTCAAGAGTACCTTTCTGAATGGTGAGCTACAAGAAGTTTATGTGCAACAGCCACCTGGCTTTGAAGATCCAGAATTTCCAAACTTTGTGTACAAGTTACTCAAGGCTCTATATGGACTAAAATAGGCACCTAGAGCTTGGTATGACACACTGTCATATTTCCTACTGAAGCATGGTTTTACTAGTGGTACCATAGATAAGACTCTCTTCTACAAGAAACATGGTGAAGATATGATCCTAGTTCAGATTTATGTGGATGATATCATTTTTGGTTCCACTAATGAGAAGCTTTTCCAACGATTCTCCAAGCTTATGCAAAGTGAATATGAAATGAGTATGATGGGGGAACTGAGTTACTTCCTTGGACTTCAAGTCAGTCAAAGAAGTGATGGTATCTTCATCAGCCAAACTAAATATATCAAGGATCTATTGAAAAAGTTTGGAATGGTTGATTGTTGACCTGCATCTACACCTATGTCTACTATAACAAATTTGGATGAAGATAAAAAGGGCTAGTATGTAGATATCTTAAGCTATAGAGGGATGATTGGATCATTGCTTTATTTAACAGTAAGTAGACCAAACATCATGTTTGCAACATGTCTATGTGCAAGATTTCAAGATAATCGAAAAGAATCATATCTGATGGCTGTAAAGAGGATTTTCAGATACTTGAAGAGAATTTCAAACTTGGGATTATGGTATCCTAAGGGAACTGGTTTTGAAGCTGTTAGTTACATGGATGCAGATTTTGCTGGATGTAGGGTTGACAGAAAGAGTACCAGTGGAAGCTGTCAATTTCATGGACAGAGACTTGTATCCTGGTATAGCAAGAAACAACAATCTGTATCAACTTCTACAGCTGAAGGTGAATACATAGTTGCAGGAAGTTGTTGTGCTCAACTGTTTTGGATTAGAAATCAAATCATGGATTATGGCCTAGTGTTACACAAAATCCCAATTAAGTGTGACAATACTAGTGTTATATCTATAGTAACTAATCCAGTTAATCATTCTAGGATAAAGCACATTGATGTGAGGTATCATTTCATCAGAGAACATGCTACAAATAGTACCATTGAGCTTATCTTTGTACCAACAGAAAAATAATTAGCTGACATTTTTACTAAACCTTTGGATAAAGCAACTTTCACTAGACTTGTAGGTGAAATTGGAATGCTTAATTCTTCATCCTAAAACAAGAACTCAGCTAATGTTTTGCAGCAGTTTAATCTCCAGTAAATCAAAATTAATTTGATTTAATTAGAAATTAACTGAAATATGAATTATAAATATTTTATAAATCTCTACATATTTGTTTTTCAAATTCAAATTCAATTTGGAATTTTTCAAATTCGAAGTAAACTGCTTAGTTGTTAATTTACATCCTTAATATGTAAAATTAACACGAGGCATAATTACAAAAACCAAAAGTATATAGAAAACTGAGTTCTCGATAAGTCAAAATTGACTTCTCGACAAGTCATTTTAGGACTTCTCGAGTGAGTCCTTGATAAGTCAATTTACTGACTTCTCGAGTGACTTCTCGATAAGCTTAAAAATGACCTATCGATAAGTCCTTAAAGAATTTGGTACTGATAGTTCACAGAGTTCTCTACAAGTACAATTTTTGACTTATCAATAACTCAGAATTGAGATAATATAATTTAATAAATTGTTTTGGTAAAATACTCTTGGAATATTTATTCTAATTTTTATTTTGAATTTATTCAAATAAAAGTTGGAATTAATTCAGTCCACTTTTTGGACAAACTGAGTATTTATTTATCTCGATAAGTCAATTTTGAGTTCTCTAAAACAATAATTTAAAATGACTTCTCGATATGTACTTCACTTCTTAAAATGACTTCTCGATAGACAAACTCCAAACGTCTATTTTTGAGTTCTCAACAAGTCATTTATTTTCTTTTAAATACCCAGACTTCTCGATACATATCTTAACTTGGAATTTTTTAAAATTCTAAGTAAACTGTATATTTATTAATTTATATCCTAAATACAAGAAGTTAATAAATAACAGATCAAAAAGGAGGAAAAAGTATGAAAAACTGGAATGATTTAATTTATAAATTATGTTCAGCAAAATACTTTTGACATACTTTGTCTAATTACTCAGACTTATTGACAAATTTACGTGCTTATGTGCATATTTTTGATCATATGTGGAATATGTTAGTCTAATGTAAGTAGACTAGTATATTATATGTGATGTTTTGAGAATACTGATAATAGTTGAATTTATTTTACTGAGTGCTGATTATGTATTTTTGAACTTATTCAAAATAAATCTTTCTCAGTATGGAGTATTTGATTTGATTAGTGAGCTAGTGGAATATCTTTTGTTGCTAGGAAGGGTTACCTTTTGTGTAAGTTTTCTTGAGTACTTGCATGGGGAATATTTAAACCTTTTGCGTAAGTGTTCTTGAGTACTTGCATGGGGAATAGTTAAAACTAGAAAGTTAAGTCACTTTTTTAACTGCCTAGATACGCGTAGTGTATGTGTGGTTAAAACACTTATTCACCAAGCAACTCAGGTCTCTTCGGTTTCTTTCCTTTCTCTATAAATTCAAATCCTTTTTTCCTCATTATTCAACACTATTTCTTTTTCTCAACAAACATCCTTACTCCAAACCCTCATCTTGTTCAAATCTCTCAAATGGCTGCTCCTGTATTCTACAAGCTTAACAATGGTGTTTATCTACCAGCCCTTCATTTGGCTGATAACCAGGTCTACTATGACCCTTTTGAGCTTCGGGTCTGCATCAGAGGGATCATTTGTAGCCCTTTTGATGTTCCCCTTGAAGTTTTTTAGGAACTCTCTTGGGACGATCAGATAAAATTTCTATTTTTTGAGGGAGAAGTCTCTCTCGAGCAAGGGAGGCGTGCTTTGATGGCTGAGCAGGAACGCCTTGCTGCTCTGGAGTTGCAAGAGAGAATCACTTCTCTTGCACACTTCATGTGCAAAGCGTACTAACGTAGGGCAAGGAGGATTGAAGCAGAGAAGAAGCAGAAACTAGAGTAGTTAGGATTAGGGTTTAAATTGTTGAAATCTAAATCTTCATGTACTATGTTTCCATATTAATTGAAATATTTCACCTTCCCTATTTTAAAGTTGTTTGTGTCATGTTTGATATATGTTTACAATTTATCTAAGTATCATACTTTTGGTAATACTGCATGCAACCGAAAATCTCTCGGCATACGTCTAACTAAACATCATAAAGTTACATATGTTCAATGCAGTACATGGTATACACAATCTCTTCAAGACAACAACAGGAAACTCAAACAAATCACTTGAAACAGAGATAACACATTTGGTTTCAACTGATGCATCAGACATATCAACGGATAAGTAAAGTAGAATATTACACAAAATCATTCTTGATTTATGTTTTAAATCTCCTAACTTTTAAAAGTAAACATCTTTGATAATCAATTTTTTGCAAAATTCTCTGAATTTGCCTATAATTGCAAGAAACTTGTTATTTACAAGATATTTGAGATCTATGGATTACTCAACAGGCGTTTGTGCTAAACTGCAGTTAATACATCTTTCATAACCAAACTGCAATTCACCCAGGCACATCAACACAAACACAAACTCAAACACAATCTCACTTAGGTGAATCTCAAAAGGAACCTATTTTATGAAAGGACAAAAACCTCACAAAATGTTTCTCATTTGTTTTGTTGTTTGAGAAAAGAAGGATGCAATAAGCCAAGATCCTCATGCTTATATAAAAATTTCAGAATTCATGAAGGGGATACTTGTGCTTATTAAATCAAAACTATCTCAAGATATTCTGATTCATCTCCAACGAAAGTACCAGAACTTCATCTAATACTGGTCTTCTAAGAAACTCATCAACCCTGTTATGTCAGACTTAAGGAAGAATTACTAAAGAAAATTGTTAGAAGTTCCTACAACATCAAGGTCAAAAGATAGTAAAGGAAATTACTCTTGGACATGTAGATGAGACTATCAAAGGGTTTCCACTTCCTGGATCATGCACACAAGAACCTAAGTCTTAATGGGGCATATCAGCAACATAATTTCTTAATCCATATTCCACAAGAACCTATACTTCACATAGCATAGAAGACAAAGAAGAATCTCTTGAAAAACATGACATAACTGCACAGTAAATAGTGTTAACAGAAGCTCGAAATTCAGACAGTGGAGTAGAGTACACAAGAACCTGGATATCAAAGTCATACAACAACTCTTGAATCTCCAACCACACAAGAACCATTACCTCAAAATGGTAATAAAGGCAGAATCACTGAGAACACTTTGAGAACAGTTGAAACTGATGAAATATGCAGCTACATACTAATGTTAAATTAATCAGTTACTTCCTCAAAATCTCACAAGGTATGAAATATATACCTGCTCTTCTGATGACATTAGTATGATTAGACCTATATGGATCACCTCTAATCATATGATCACAGACACCTCTTCTCATCCACCTCTTATTTCAATAGGTCAAACAACATTTGATCCTTTCATGTGAGGATGAGAGAAAAGATTGAGAGAAAAATAGAAAATAAGAGAGGCAGGATCCTTCCTGGAAAAAGGAGAGGTAGATGAGTGTCTGGATTTAGTAATCCTTGTGAGGAAACTCTGACTCTTAACATTCATGAGACTAGTACAGTCAGAAGTAGTGAGACTACTTATTAAAAGATCAGAGAGTTTAGGACTTTTGTTACTAAAAAATTTTCTCCGAAGGTCTAAGTAAAGTCTCATATTCTACCTGTTAAAATCACTGATGCTTGAAGCTGCAGATATTGTTCTTAATGGACAATGATAAAAGCTTAAATAACATGCATCTAGCTGATTCTTTCCACCTCGAGATAATGTCAAAAAGGGGGAGAATATATCTAAATGCAAAATCAGCTGTTGGATGTTTCCAGAAATTAATACGCTCTTCTTGATAGGGGGAAAGAAGAGTAAATCTAAATGTACTGGGGAGATTCACTTCTGCATTTAGATAGAGTTTTGACCTCATCAATCCGCACTTGTGCATAATTTCATAATGAAAAAGTTGGGGGAGATTGTAATATATAAGTGATGATATCAAATATTACTGAAGATAACAATATCATTAGTGGCCCTGGTCAAAAGTGAAGCATAGCTAAATGGACATCTGATCTAGGGAGAATAATGAACTGTTACTTTTCATAATCTGTTAAGCTTGGGGTTAGTCTTATTAACAGGCATGGATGTGTGTTAAGCAATCTTCTCACCAATTGGGAGAGATTATTGTGCAAGACATACCTGTATCTAAACAAGACTAAGTCATTTTATCAACCCTAAGTAAGTTGTATTGTTATCTTAATTTATATTTTGTACTTGTAACATTTAAAGTCTGTAAAAATGTCAAAGGAGCAGACTGGAGCCTTTTTCTATAAACAGTATCAAGCCTAAGAATTCTATCTCGAAGAAGATCAAGAAGATCATGCCTCGGAAGAATTATGAAGAAGCTTGGAGTAGAATAAGGCTATTTTAGGAAAAATACTCTAAGTCAAGATCTCTACAAGTCACAGATTTAATGTTATAGAGATGTCATTCGAGAACTTCATAATGGCTTATAGAGAACTCAGAAAGCTTACAGGAAAATCAGAGATATCGACAAGCAAATTGAAGATGTGAAGATTAGAGATATCGACAAGTCATTTATTCACTAGAGAACTCAGAGTCATCGATTTGTAAAGTTTCACTAGAGAACTTTGAGATATCGACAAGTCAAGAAACTACTAGAGAACTAAGAGTTATCGATAAGTCAAAGTGAAGATGTGAAGATTAGAGATCTACACAAGCCAAAATACTCTTATAGAGAACTGAAGACATCTACAAGCCAAAATAATTATAGAGTACTAGAGATCTCGATAAGCCAATATACTTATCGAGATGTCAAGTGTTCTATAGACCTAAACTGGAGATCTCGAGGTAAAATCTCAAAGTACAAAATAACAGACCAGTTCAATATTCAAGATAAACAATTAACAAACAATCCAACAAGCTGGATTGACAAGTCTACAAAAAGTATCTTGAAGAACGTGCAATATCAATGCTCAAGATTAACTGATAGGGGAAGATTAAAATTATCACAGGATGCTAAAGATATGCTAAGCCAGAAATGGAAGATCTACTTTTCTATAAATAGAAATGACAAGTGATAGTTTAGAAAAGGTAATAGCATGTCTTATTACACACTGTGTAAACCAGCATTTAACTAAGTTATAAAGTTAACACTGGTCTTTCAGTCAGAAGTAACAATTTAGATCAATATTCTTGTAACACTCTCAAGGAGAAACTAAGATCTTTATCAACAAAGAGCCTAGAAATTTTATAGCAAAACAGTCTTATTTTTAATATAAAATTAAGTGCGTTTTGAAGATTTGTGTTGTTTATTTTCTGCAAGTTTAATTTCTACATGAACACATTTTACTACAAGATTTAATTTATTTTGATCAACCATAAACATTCAAGAAAAGCCCAAAAACAGTCAAACACATTCACCCCCCCTTGTGTGTTATTCATTTCCTAACAAGTGGTATCAGAACAAAATCTGAAAGTAAACAGATTCAAGATCTTGGAAGAATGAATACACTAGAAAATCAGTATCATCAAAATTCCTACCTTTGACAAAGCTAACTACACTCTATGGAAAAATAAAATGATATTGTTTATTAGGATGTCCAATCCACTCTACATTCAGATCCTCAAGAATGGACCTTCATCCTTATGGTTAGAGTTGAGGAATCTACAGATGAAGACGTGGTTATCCCAGCTCATTATGCTCCAAAAGATCCTTCTGAGTATACTAACCCTGAAAAAGAGAAAGTTTCCCTGGATAACAACTTGCAATTAATATTGATTGAGTCACTTGACAATGTGATGTACAACAACATCACATTGTCTTAATTTTAATATAAAATTAAGTGTGTTTAGAAGATCTGTGTTCTTTATTCTCTGCAAGTTTAATTTCTGCATGAACACATTTCACTACAAGATTTAATTTATTTTGATCAACCATAAACATTCAAGAAAAGCCCAAAAACAGTTTAACACATTTACCCCTGTGTCTTATTCATTTCCTAACAAAACTAATGAAGATTAATGTCAAGGAATTCTAACAGTCAGGAGTAGTTTACTAATGGCGATCAACGACCGTAAATTCACTTGAACTAGCATAATCTGTGTGCCATTGTTTGGTCCAACCAAAATGTTATAGGTGGCTTAAGGTAAGTATAGGCGTAGCCTCCTGCATTCCTAAACTATGTACATATACATTTCATTGTTTTTTTTAATTTTATTATTGATAAATAAAAAATTTCATTAATATTTCGTATTGTAAAAATTGAAATTGGGGAAGATCGGTCGAGTTATCGATTTAACATTAATTAAAAATTGAAGATTAATTGGAGTAAAAATTAAATGTATTATTATATTAAAATATATTTAATATCTTATTATGATTATATTAGTTATTTATTGACAAATATATATTTATTTTATCATAATAAATATTTATTAAACCAACCCCTAAATTACATATTATCCTAGTATATAGTTAGACCCTACTTGTTAAAATAATCAAGGTCTAGTGATTAAAAATACTTAAAGTTTAGTAAATATTATTTTATTTTAACGATTTAACATTTTTCTGGTTGGATCATTTAAAATTTATACTAAATTTATCTTCGTAATATGAAAAAAAAATTGAGAAAAAATAAATTCAAGTGGTTTGCTATTTTAACATTCAACCAGTGGTGACTAGTACTTCTTACTAGTGTTTAGTCCCATGTTGATATTTCGAGTTTTAAAAAATATTTTTTCAACGATCCAACTGTATGGATGTCAGTAGATAAATATATGAGTGATATAACCAAAGTTTCATAGAAAAATAATTTTATTTGGTTTTATATTTTAACAGTCAAGCATCAGTTTGACTAATTTAATCCTGAATTGGTGTTTCAATTTTTTAAAAAATATTTTTCAACCATCTAACTATATGGATATATATTAGTGATATAACCAAAGTTACATATCAAAATAATTTTATTTGGTTTGTCATGTTAACAGTCAAGCATGAGTTTGACTTGTACAGCTAACTAGTGTTTAATCCTGAATTGGTGTTTCAATTATTTTAAAAATATTTTTCAACGATCCAACCGTATGGATGTCAATAGATATATATTAGTGATATAACCAAAGTTTCATATCAAAATAATTTTTTTTGGTTTGCCATTTTAATAGTCAAGTATTAGTTTGACTAGTACCTCTAACTAGTGTTTAATCCTGAATTGGTGTTTCGATTTTTTCTAAAAACAAATTCAATGACCCAACAATATGGATGTCAAAAGATATATATATATATATATATATATATATATATATATATTAGCGATATAACCAAAGTTTCATATCAAAATAATTTTATTTGGTTTTCCATTTTAAAAGTCAAACATTAGTTTGACTAGAACAACTAACTAGTGTTTAATCCTGAATTGGTGTTTCGACTTTTAAGATATATTTTTTAACGATCCAACTGTATGGATGTCAATATATATATATATATATATATATGAGTGATATAACTAAAGTTTTATATCAAAATAATTTTATTTGGTTTGCCATTTTAACAGTCAGGTATCAATTTGACTAATACAACTAACTAGTGTTTAATCCTGAACTAGTGTTTTGATTTTTTTTAAAATATTTTTCAATGATCCACTATATAGATTTCAATAGATATGTATATATATTAGTGATATAACCAAAGTTTCATATTAAAATAATTTTATTTTGTTTATCATTTTAACAGTCAAGCATGAGTTTGACTTGTACAGCTCACTAGTGTTTAATCCTGAATTGGTGTTTCATTTATTTTCAAAATATTTTTAACGATCCAATCGTATGAATGTCAATATATTTATATAGGGGAATGATCAAATACTACCTAAATTTAAATTAGAAACTAAAAACCAATCTAAGTCATAAGATCTACTTAATCTAATGGCCCCCCCTAAATCACCCCACCCAACTACTCTGCACCCTCCACACCCAATTTCAGCTTTTCCCCTCCGTTTTTAATTTGATTTTTCCCGTCAAACCGTAAGTTTTTTTTAAAATCCGATTTCACTATATTTTTTAACATATCTCAACGATCGATTTGCATACCATATGTGTTATATTTCGAATTAGTTTTAAAAAAAAAATTATTTGCTTTCGAATTTTATTCTAAATTGGTTTCTATTGGAGTAGCCTCATATATATATATATATATATATATATATATATATATATATATATATATTATGGATATAATCAAAGTTGCATATCAAAATAATTTTATTCTGTTTGTTATTTTAACAGTCAAGTATGAGTTTGACTTGTACAACGAACTAGTGTTTAGTTCTGAATTTGTGTTTCGATTATTTTAAAAATATTTTTCATCGATCCAAGGATGACACTAGATATATATATTAATGATATAATCAATGTTTCATATTAAATAATTTTATCAAAATATTTAATTTTTTCTGAAATTTCTAAAATGTCACCCAAACAAATAAATACTGACATTAATATGGTTGGATCATGAAATAATATTTTTTTTAAATGAAAAATATAAAATATCATGTGCCAATTTACGATGGAATCCGTCATAAATTATTGGCTGCCAAAAATTTGAGAAAAGTCAAATTTACCATCAAAATTTTGGGGAAAAAGTTGAATTTCCCTATTTGATAATTTACGACGAATTCTAATTTATGTCGTAAATTGGACGATCCGATCTTTTCCGTCACAAATATTTCGTCGTAAATTTAGGAAAAATAATTTTTTTATTTAATTTCATGTTCAAATCTTAATAAAAATAATTATCTTAAGACGAAATGTTCAAATCATCGCAACTTCATATATTTTTCATTTTTGTTTAATCGTGTGTCGCTGTTTTTTATTAATAAAAAACTAAACTTGCGACGGTTTTGGGTTTCGTCATAAATAATTACCACATTTTACTTTTTTCCGTTGTAAGTTTGTCATCGTAAATGTCTAAATTTGTTGCGGTGAGAGAGGCAATCATTGATTTTATAGCGAAATAGTGCCACAGAGGGTTATATCCATAACAGTAGTTAACAGACCATTTATTCCATTAAAAGCCAAACATTGTTCATACACACCATTTAATAAAAGAGAAGTTAATAAAAGAGAAGTTATTTAAAGTTTAAAAATAGTAAGTCTTGCCTTTTGCAATAATTTCAAAGTTTATTTTGAACTGATGCTTCCGATTCTCCATCCTCTCCAACTTCATCAATTGTAGTATCTAGATTTTTTGAAAATGTCACCTTCTTGTTTAAAGAATTTCCTTGTGTATCTCCTTGTTTGTTCATTGTTCTTTGTTTTTATGACTATTGAGATGTTTCAATCGCCAAATTTATCAGCTTATTTATGAAACTTTAATGTACAATTTCTTTTTTTCTTTCATAATCTTTTGTCTTTCGAATTGAGTTGAGAATATAGTATAGCTGCATTATATTTGATAGTGAGCCTATTCAGCTGTGTCTTCTGTACATTCTGCATTGCATTGACAATCATAAAATTAGATAAACTAAAACCAAAAGATGGGTAATTTATTAAACTTTAATCCCAAAACTGCAAAAATGTTAAACTATAACATAATAAACACACTATCAGGTAATGTGCTATTTTGAACTTTTGAAACATAGGCGTAATAAATTGTACAATAACAATAAAAGATTTTAAAAAATGCATTGATTAGGATGCATGTTTTAGTTACTCAACAAATAAATTTTAGTGATATTATACTATTTTTAATGATTTTTATGTAATTTAGAGTTTAGGATACATGTTAAGATACAAGGTGCTATGTTATTTCCTTATAGAGTCAATGGAATATTTTTAAATTAGGTGGTAATACACAGTCGTCTTTTAAATTAGTATTCCATGTCTTAGCATCTTCTTTACATGTGTCCATGTGCCTCATAAGTAATATTTCACGGTCAATTCAATTATTTATTGTATGCTATGACATTTTCAAGTAATTAGGCTTCAAGATTTTCAGTCTATTTTCCAAAGTTATGTGTCTGTTTGCTTTTAGGTACTTGACAAAATGAGAATGCGGAAAATAATGAAAATAATTCAGGTTAATAGACTGAAAATCTTATAGTACTATTGAAAATCTTATAATGAAAATAAAATGACAATACTTTCAGTTACGTGTCCCTTATAATTCTATTGGTAGTTTGATATTATTGGAACTATTTTAATCTAAGCTTTATTTATATTATTTTGTCTTAATAAATAGTTGGCCTGGTTTAGTTGGAATAGTGGAGTGTTTGTAGGAGATGTGAATTCAGTTTGTTTTATTTTACTTATCTGCTTGTACTGCTTGTAGTGCTTTCCATTTTAGTTAGTACCTTCAATACAATCAGTAAATTTGTTCTCAATTCTCTATCATTTACTTACATATATACATTTGGTTTGAGTTTTGAACCTACAGATACCACAATATTTGGTTTATTGCCATATCATGTCAATAGATCATCACTTCTTCTTACGTTATCAATTATTTCCCATGCTTAATTTTTCACGTTATAGTAAATTAAACAGAAATGCTCATATGCAATGATAGGAAAAATTCTTGTAATATATAGGATATCAGAATTTAATATATTATTGCATAAATTATGTTAAGAGTTTTTAGTTTAACTTTTACCATATCTAAACCATCAAACTTTATTATTTTGAATATGTTGATCACCTGATCCATATTTTTCAGCAAATATTAGATATATGACTTTAACACTCTTATCAGTCTTGATGAAGGCTGGATGCTATAAAATATATATTTTTGAAATCAAAAATATAAATTGATAAACCTATTCTTAATCTACAAAAAATAATGACATTATTTTTATTGTGTAGCTCTCACATAGTTCATAAGGTCAACTTTGTCAAACACTACGCCACAAGTGGCCTTTTGTAACTGTTACAATAAGCCCAAAAAATGTTACGTTAGGTCTTTTATAAGACAAACGAGCGTTACATTTACGAGAATTACAATAAATACTTAAATATAAAATTTCTTTTGTCTATTGTAACAATGAGAAAAATGTTAAGTTAATAACATAATGTAACACTATAATGCTCAAATGTAACCAAAATTGAGTGATACATTAGGTTCAATCAAGATTGCATAATACAGATGGGATTAACCTGGAGCCCTATATTGGATATTATAACAGTTTGTCTTATTTATTGTAACACCAATTTTTTGTAATTAAGAAACAGTATCATTTGTAATAACAGTACTACAATAGAAAAATGTAATAGTTAAATTTTGAAATTTTGAAATGCATGCTCTGTGTAAAGAAAAATCTCAATACAATTTCCAAAACATAATACATATTTCAACTCCATACTACTACATAACATCCAAAATAAGCCAACATCAACTATTTCAACCCAATATGTATCACAAGTATGAAAGAAGTACTAGATTATCAAAAACTAGATTACAACCATTGTACGTAGACAAGCATAAACTTTGATCCATATAAAAATGTAAAATAATATACAATCGCATATCTAAGAAGTTTGCGGCCTTGAGTGACACGAGTGTCGGTCGCCATGATCACTTGATATGGATAAAGAATAAACCTTTGGAGGTGCGTTTTTAAGGTACCTACAAGATATGACAAACGAGTAAGACAAATATCACATAACCGACTCACTTGGATCATAGCCAAACTATTATAGAGTATTTACATCCATATTGCTTATGTTATAAAATTAAAAAAATCTTACAAGGGGGAGCTGATCTCCAGATTCTTCTTTCAAAACAATAGTGGATTTCCATTCACTTAATTTCTCAAAAACAGAAGAGGAAGCTCGTCCAGGCACAATCAATCGTAATTTCATTAAAATCTGCTGAAAATTTGCTATATAAAATTGCAGAAGGAACACATTTAAACATTGCTGCATAAATAAAATTAAAATCTGCTCAAAAAATAAAAAACTGTAGCAGACACGTTAAAATCTGCTGAAAAATCTGCAGCAGAAAACTTTTAAAATTTACTGAAAAAACTGCTACATAAACTCATTCAAAATCTGCTGAAAAATCTGAAAAACCAGCAGAAACATGTACAAAACTGGTGAAAACCTGTAGCACAAAACTGCATAAAATCTGCAGAAAAAGCTTTAGCAGAAAATTATGAAAATATGCTGAAAAACTGTTGAATAATGTATGCATAAAATATAAAAAAAAACTGATATATATCATATGCTGAAAAAATCGAAAATGATTTAAAAAATCTGCACACACAACGTTTAATAGTGTGGAAGTTCTTCAGGCTACAACAACCAACCTCATATATATATATGTGTTAGATGTATAGATATAGGTGTTTGTAATTTAATCAAGTCAGCAAAATAACTAATGCACCAGCTAACGTCTTTATTCATTATGCACAAACAAATATATAGAGGCATGCCACAACAGAGATGGCTACAAACTAGGAAACTGAAATCAACTAAAACTCCTACAGATACTCTACTACTTATTCAACTGGGTCCTAGAAACACTCCACTACTACACGATTGATTCACATATCAGTTTAAACAAAAAACATAAGCAAATAAATAAAATCAGTTTAACATTAATAACCAACAATCTCCCCCTTAATCTTAAACAGATACACTGAGCTTCTTGACTCCCATTAGCTGCCTCACTCGCTCAAAGTTCACCGTGGTCAGGGCTTTAGTAAGAATATCAGCACGCTGAATATCACCTTTCACATACTTAATAATAATTTCTCCCTTCTCAACACAATCTCGTATGAAATGATAACGGATGTCGATATGCTTACTGCGCCCATAAAATACCGGATTCTTGGATAAGTCGATTGCAGACTTGTTGTCTACATATAACACCACTAGACTCATTTTAACCCTTAGTACCTGACTAAGTACATTCCTCAACCAAGTTTCCTGACAAGCAGTAGCATTTGCAGCCATGAACTCAGCCTCGCATGATGAGAGTGCCACGCACCGTTGCTTCTGACTAACCCATGTAATAATACTCTCATTCAGATAGAACACAACCCCTCCAGTACTTTTCCTATCATCCAAGTGACCTCCCAAGTCGCTGTCTGAGAAACTAGTTAGTTCATTATTACCTCCATCCTTAGTGTATACAAGCCCATATTCCAACGTCCCTTTGATGTAGCGTAGTACTCGTTTTACTGTATTTTGATGCCTCTCAGTTGGACGTTCCATAAAACGACTTACCATACCCACACCGTATGCGATATCTGGCCTGGTATGAACCAAATATCTCAAGCCTCCAACCATTGATTTATACCGTGTGCTATCTACTGGAGTGCCAAGTTCATCTTTGTTAAGTTGATCCTTAGGATCCATGGGATACTTGGTAGCCTTGCACTGTGACATTCCATCCCGCTCCAATATCTTCTTTGCATATCCCGACTATTTGAGCTCAATATATCCTTTTCCCTGATCTACTTCAATATCCAAGTAGTAGGTTAGTTTCCCCAAGTTACTCATCTCGAAAATGTTACTCATCTGTTCCTTGAACCTTTCAATGTGAGTTACACTTGTGCCATTAACCAACAGATCGTCGACATAGACACTTATAACCAACAGTTCCCCATCTTCTTGCTTCGTGTAGACTGCGTGTTCGTAAGGACACCGAATAAATCTCATACCTTCAAGACACTGATTTAACTTGGAATACCATGCACGAGAAGCTTGACGAAGTCCATACAACGCCTTCAATAATTTATACACCATGTTTTCTTTTCCCTTTTGAACATATCCCTCCGGTTGAGAAACATATACTTCCTCCTTAATTTCACCGTTCAAAAAAGCTGTTTTTACATCTAAATGATGCACCTCCCAGTTGCTTTGAGCTGCTAATGCCAACAGTAAACGCACAGTCTCTAGTCGCGTTTACTGGAGCAAAATTTTCTTCAAAATCTATGCCCTGCTCCTGTGAGTATCCCTTAGCTACTAGACGAGCCTTATGCTTCACTATATTTCCCTCAGCATCCCTTTTTAACTTAAAGATCTACTTGAGTCCAATTATCTTTTGATCCTTTGGCAGCTCAGTCAGCTCCCACGTACCATTTTCCTCAATAAAATTCATCTCCTGTTGCATTGCTGATCTCCATTCCTTATCACTTGAAGCTTGTTTGTATGTGTTTGGTTCTACAGTTCCCATCAAGTATAATTCATCCTCAAGTTCCACCTCTTGAGTCTCATTATATACATCAGCCAATAATCTGTACTTTCTCATTGGATTACTATCGTCATGATTCTCTGAGCTTTGAGATGATTCCTGAGACTGCAAAGAGCTTTGAGATGGTGTTCGTGATGATAACGGACTCTGAGATGAGCTAGATGCTTGTAACGAAGGTGACATTGTGCCTATGTCTTCATTTTCTGACCCTCCTTCAATACTCTCTTCACCGTCTATCACTTTTGAGTTTGACATGTCACGTTCAGGCTCATTTATATCCACTACTGAAAAAATGTTTGATTCATGCTTATCTTCTTCATCTTGTTTCTCCCAGGGCCACGACTTAGTTTCTTCAAAGACAACATCACGACTCACATGTATCCTTTTGTTGACAGGATTATAAAGTCTGTAAGCTTTTGTCCCTGGTTCCTTACCAAGATTTACCACCTTCTTGCTTCCATCATCTAGTTTCTTGACTTGTACGCTTGGAATTTTCATATGAGCTATGCAGCCAAACACTCTGATGTGCCTGATATTAGGCTTGACCTCAGTCCATGCTTCATAGGGTGTTAGTCCTGAGAGTGCTCTCGTTGGCAATCTATTAAGAATGTAAACTGATTGCCTTACAGCGTCCCCCCAAAATTCAGCTGGCATGTTCGTTTCTTTCAACAGACTTCTGGCCATCTCCACTACAGTCCTATTCCTCCTTTCCACAACACCGTTTTGTTGAGGCGTGTAGGGGGCTATGTAATGCCTTGTTAATCCAGCTTATTCGCAATATGCTACAAACTCTTTGGACGAGAATTCACGCCCTATCTATTCTTAGGACTTTAATTTTCTTGTCACAACCATCTTCCACCTGAGATCGAAATTTTTTGAATGCACCAAGTGCCTCATATTTGTTTCTGAGCATGTATACCCACATAGCCTGCTATAATCATCCACCAACAAGAAAAAATATTTATTTCCAGCAGCTGTTTCAGGTTGAATGGGATCACAGAGATCTCCATGTACAAGCTGTAGAACCTTTGTTGCACTGTAGGTAGCTTGCCCTGGAAAAGGTTTTCTAGTTTGTTTTGACATTAAACATCCAGCACATACACTATCAGGCAGAGTAATTTTTGGTAACCCGTTCACCATTCTTTCTTTATGCATCAAGACAAGTGATTGAAAGTTTACATGTCCCATACGGGTATGCCATAATTTACGACACATCACTTAATTTAGACATCAAACACATGGATTTTCCTATTTCAACAAGCAACTTATACAACCTGTTTTGAGACCTCTGAACCTTAATAAGCAACCTTTCTTGATTGTCATATATCCACAGAAAATTTCCTTTTATTATAACTCTATTACCCTCCTCTGATAATTGGCCAATGCTAATTATATTACTGCAAAGAGAAGGAATATAATATACCTCATTTAGCAGCTTATCTTCTCTGTTCTTGCATTTTAGAATAACCGAGCCCTTTCCCTCGATCTTTACTGTAGAGCCATCTCCAAAATGAACTTGTCCTGTAATCTGTTCGTTTAATTCCTTAAACTTCAATTTATCCCCCGTCATATGATTACTCGCTCCATTGTCCAAGTACCATACGTTCGAGTTTCCACAGTTTCTCTTTGGTTCTTTGTTCAACTTCGGTGCTATAGCCTTCTCATTTAAAAGCATCATTCTGTTGTTTTTTTCGACATGATTTGCCAGCAAAAGAGCCGGTTCCTCATCTTCTATCTGCGGCATATTCGCCTCACGTCTCACATCCTTCGTTCATTTTGGTCGTCTGCATTCAGCTGCATAATGACTATAGCTTAGACAGTTAAAGCACCTTTGGTTTTGTCACGACCTCCTCGTCCCTTCCAGGTAGATGATGAATCACCTCCATTTCGTTTTGTTCTTTTCAGCCATTCCTCTCTTGTCAGCAAGAGCCTGCCTTCATTTTTCTCCCGTTTGGACCATTCTTCATCTGTCATCAGTAATTGACTACCAATGCACTCAGATGACCCCTTCATTCGATGACCCCTTCATTCGCTCCTCATGAGCCTTGAGTGAGCTTACCACTTCCTCCACAATTAGCGTCTCCATATCGCTAAACTGTTCCATCATGGATACGATCTGCAAGAACTTGCTGGGTACTGCACACAAAATTTTTTTTATAACATAAGACTCGTCAATATTGTCTCCCAATGCTCTTATGTTAGTAACAAGCCCAGTAAGGTTCATGCAGAACTCATCGATCTGCTCATTGTCTCTCATTACGAGTGATTCAAACTCTCTCTTAAGTTTTGCACTTTCGCCTTTCGTACTTTATCAGCTCCTTGACAAAGTGTTCTTATACCTTGCCATGCATCCTTTGCTTTCTTCTTGTCAGCAATTGAAAGAAGCATCTCCTCTGAGATTCCCTGATAGATCATGGCTAATGCTATCTTGTCCAATCTTTCTTCGCATACAGTCTTTGAGTCGCTTGGCTCTATTGCATCCCAAACAGAGTGAGCTTCCATGATCACCTTCATTTTGAGAGCCCATGTAGTATAATTGCAGTTGGTTAACATGAGATAGCTTAGACCCATTGATCCACCCTTCAACTTGTTTGCGTTTGTGGTCATTGTCTTTGCCAGTGTTCATATATTCGCCTGGAGCTCTATAACCAATTCTTCAGGCTACAACAAACAACCTGATATATATATGTATATATATATATATATATATGTGTGTGTGTGTGTTAGATGTATAGATATAGGTGTTTGTAATTTAATCAAGTCAGCAAAATAACTAATGCACCATCTAACGTCTTTATTCATTCTACAAAAACAAATATATAGAGGCATGCCACAACAGAGATGGCTACAAACTAGGAAACTGAAATCAACTAAAACTCCTACAAATACTCTACTACTTATTCAACTGGGTCCTAGAAACACTCCACTACTACACGACTGATTCAGAGATCAGTTTAAACCAAAAACATAAGCAAATAAATAAAATTAGTTTAAGATTAATAACCAACAGAAGTGTAGTGATAAATACATATTCCTTGGAGAATAAAATTTTGAGTTTGAGTTACAAGATATCCTAATTATGTTTGGCATTTTTTTCCTTTAATAGGCACTAAAAATTTTCCTCCACACATGTAGGTTTTATACTCTACTGAAAAAATTAATCATAAAACACATAACTTATCTCCCAGGGTGTACTAAGACCCTTATCCTCGGCATCTTTAATCATGCTAAATAGCTCAACTCTTCTCGAAGCATTTCTTTACTACAAAAATGATCAACTACTCTGTTTTAATACGAGATGAATACCCAATATTCACCGTAAATAACCAGCACAATGGTATGCCAATTAAACTACCGAACTAAATTTCATGACCTTTGGAAGATGGGGAGAAGTTGGGTACCAACTGAACTGCATTCACACTTAAACTGTGACGAGCAGCTGTTGAGGGTTGATCTAGAGATCGAACAAAATATATAAGGTGTACGTAAAGTTGATCCTTTTTAAATAGAAAATATTTATTGTACTTCAGAAAGGTATGTTTTTGCTTCAGGGGACCACTACATTAGAAATTAATTAAAGTATAAAATGGAATTTGGGAAAAGGTTTTTAAGTAAAAAGCCGAGAATACATTTTTCAGTAATACTTATTGTTAAATGGTTCTCGTCTTTGATGTAAGACAATAGCGTTAAAGTCATCTAGAGAAGAGAAAATGAAATTACAAATTACAAATTTATAGATTGAAATTACAAATTTCAATGAAATTACTGCTAAGGCTTTTATGAAATTACAAATATCAAATTTATAGATTCAAAATTTTGTAAAAACTTGAAAAATCCACACCAAAAGAACTTATACCAAAATTGGTGGATTTTAACATAAATTGTTTTTAAAAAAAGATTCGCTACAGGAAAGTAAGGCTAAATTCAACCGCATAAATTCAACCGGCCTAAATTCGACTGATTACGGTTGGGCACAGCTAAATACAACCGTCAGCGGTGGAATTTAGTAATAAATGCGACCGAATTTTTTGTGCGGTTGAATTTGACTCCATCAAAAAAAATGGAGGGAATTTTCCCAGCAACTGAATTATTTAGCGCTCCTAAATTCAACCGCTAGCGGCCGAATTTAGCCTTACCAAATGGCGGGATATTTTCCCCCTCTTTTTGTTTGAATTTGCTGAAATGGCAAAAAATAATTTCAATCAAAATCGGTTGAAATAAATAAAGTGATTGCTAGGATTATATATATAAGGATAACTTTCATCAGATGTACAAATATTTATGGTGGCGAAAAAATATACATTAGGGCCAAAAATATTTATGATGCCAAACCAAATAAATTTATTTTTTTCTGAAAATTTTGTCATATCACTAATATATACATGTCTTGACATCCGTACGGTTGAATCATTCAGAAATATTTTTTAAAAAAATCGAAACATCGATATGAGACTTAACACTAATATGTAGTACTAGTCAAACCACTGGTTGACTGTTAAAATAGCATACCAAATAAATTTAATTTTTCCTGAAAATTTTGTCATATCACTAATATATTGGGGTCTTAACATCCGTACGGTTGGATCATTCAGAAATATTTTAAAAAAAATTGAAACATCAAAATGGGACTTTACACTAATATGTAGTACTAGTCAAACCTGTAGTTGACTGTTAAAATAGCAAACCAAATAAATTTAATTTTTTCTGAAAATTTTGTCATATCACTAATATATAGGGGTCTTAACATCCGTATGGTTGGATCATTCATAAATATTTTTAAAAAAATTAAAACATCGAAATTGGACTTAACACTAATATGTAGTACTAGTGAAACCCCTGGTTAACTGTTAAAATAGCAAACCAAATAAATTTAATTTTTTCTAAAAATTTTATCATATCACTAATATATAGGGGTCTTAACATCCGAACAGTTGGATCATTCAAAAATATTTTTAAAAAAATCAAAACATCAACATGAAACGAAACGCTAATAAGAAGTACATGTCAAATTACTGGTTGACTATTAGAAAGCAAACCAAATGAATTTATTTTTTTCTGAGAATTTTATCATATGACATATATATAGGGGTCTTAACATCCGTACTGTTGGATCATTCAGAAATATTTTTAAAAAAATTGAAACATCGAAATGGGACTTAACACTAATATGCAGTACTAGTCAAACCACCGGTTGACTATTAAAATAGTAAAAAAAATTATTTTTTTTTGAAAATTTTGTCATATCACTAATATATAGGGGTCTTATCATCCATACGGTTGGATCATTCGTTAATAATTTTAAAAAAATCAAAACTTTAACATGAGACTAAACACTAATAAGAAGTAACTGTCAAATCATTGGTTGACAATTAGAAAGCAAACCAAATGAATTTATTTTTTTCCGAAAATTTTGTCATATCACTAATATATACTGGTGTTGACATCCATACGGTTGGATGATTCAAAAATATTTTAAAAAAAAATCGAAACATCGACATGGGGCTAAACACTAGTAGAAAGTACTCGTCAAATCACTAGTTGACTATTAGAAAGCAAACCAAATGAATTTATTTTTTTCTGAGAATTTTATCATATCAATAATATATAGGGGCTTAACATCCGTACGGTTGGATCATTCATAAATAATTTTAAAAAAATCGAAACATCGAAATTGGACTTAACACTAAAATGTAGTACTAGTCAAACCACTGGTTGACTGTTAAAATAACAAACCAAATAAATTTATTTTTTCAGAAAATTTTGTCATATCACTAATATATAGGGGTCTTAACATCCGTACGGTTGGATCATTCGTAAATATTTTTAAAAAAATCAAAACATCAACCTGAGACTAAACACTAATAAGAAGTACATGTCAAATCACTGGTTGACAAATAGAAAGCAAACCAAATGAATTTATTTTTTTCCCGAAAATTTTGTCATATCACTAATATATACTGGTCTTGACATCCATACAGTTGGCCCATTAAAAATAACAAATATATGTGACTGTTTCAAACAAAAAAATATAAACATAAATAAAAAAGCTAAAAAATTAAATGATCCAAAAGTCCTGATTCCTGAACCCATTTTTGAAATTTCTGAACCCATTTTTGAAACCAAATTACTTATACATAAGTAGCAGGTCTTTTTTCTTCACTGAACTCACTACAAAATTCATAGATCCAAACTTTAGATCATCTCTCCTGCGAAATCCACAGCATATAGCCAAAATATTTTAAAATTAATAACAAATAAATAATTCTTATTTGAATAATATATTTGATTTTCTTGAAAAATACCCTAGCTAATTTTTTTTAAAAAAACTATCACTTTTTTAAAAATTTTGCAAAAAATACGTAATTTTTTAAATTTATTTAAAAAATACAATTTTCAATATTTTTATAAAATACACTTTTTCCAATAATTTATGCAAACTGGTTTAATATTCGACAAGTTTCTACAATTAAATTCAATTAGGTGCAACCTCATATACAATAAAAAAAACTCATTTATTATACTCTATTTTTGTATATATAATAATATCTCAAATAACTAAAAAATTAATATTCTTGATAACTTCTCTAACATTTTATTTTCATGTTTATCTATTTTATAGCAACTTTTTAGATTACATTTTTATTCATTTTCCCTAAAAAAACCTTTTTCCTACACAATTTCATTGACCCAAAAAGATTACTCAACTTATGGCCTACCCATAACCCAACATGTATATAAGAAAATATACCCAACCCAAATTTAAAGTCCAGTTGTTTTTTAAGTCTAGGTTTTGTTTGCAAGTCGCAGCTCTCCGCCTCTGACTCAAAATATACATAGAATCCCATTTGAGCTTCACCACTTCCTCTCTTCCAGATTCAATTCAAGCCATGGCGGACAAGAATGTTACCATCCGAACTCGAAAGTTTTGGACCAACAAGCTTCTCTCTCGCAAGAAATTCGTATGCTCTCTCTCTCATTGTTATCAAATTTGTCGCCGTTTCAGGCACCGCCACTGTCTTCGGTGATTCCGAATTCGCCATTTCTGACACCGCCACCGTCTTCGGTGGTTTCGATAACGATGGTTGAGATGATTAAAGGAAATGATGTATTCCTAGTTATATTTTTGTTTCTGTTTTTTAAGTGCTGTTGTAGTGGTATTTAATTTGGGTTCTTGGTTTATTTTTATGGTATTGACAGGCAACATCTGCTTTCATAATTTGGAGAAGGTTCTGTGTGAGGCTCTGGAAAATATATGTCGTTATCATAGTTTGGCTCTGGAAAATGAAAATTTGATTTCTTTAGTCAAAAATCCGGGATTCAAATTTGACCGCCTTCGGTCGTATTTAGCCAATCGAATTTAGTGTTAAATTCAACCGACTACTAAATATCACTCCCATATGTACGACTGGTCCCAAAATCGGTCGCATTTAGCTAAATTCGACTGTTGGCGGTCGAATTTAGCTAAATGCGACCGGTTTTGATCAGTTATTTTTAGCCATTTTTCTTGTAGTGATTCAGTGCCTGCAGTATATTATTAATTTCAGCATAATTTACTTCTCATCTTGTCATTATTATTAATTTCAGCATAATTTACTTCTCATCTTGTCATTTTTCCTTCTTTGAAGTCGACATTCGTAATAATACATTTATACATATTTACATATATTTACATGTCATGTGTGTTCCGAGAGTAGAAAAATTATAGAAGCGGCTGAGATGAGGATGTGAGTGGATGAGAGTACGAGAGATACTAATAATTACGGACAAGAAAAAATGCACAATGAATTGATTGTAGGGATATATATGGACTAATCACTACTAGAAATATGGGATCAGACATCGGTTCAGAACCGATGTTAAAAAAAATCTGAACCGATGTCTTCGCGTGTGATGTTAAATGTCATCAGCCTTTGACATCGGTTAACAACCGATGTCTATTACAGTGCTATACATCGGTTTTAAGATTAAATGTGATGTCTTTGCAACAAATTTCAGATTAGTTGCCCGATGTGAAATGTTTGATCAGACATCGGTTAAGTTAGCCCCCGATTTGAAATGATGGATAAGACATGGTTTTATTCATGAAACCGATGTTAAATCTTTTTGTTTAACATCAGCCAATTTCTCTAATCGATGTTATTTGACTTAAAATATATTGTGTTTCTTTTCAGAACCGATGTCAAATGACTATTTCACATCGGTTTTTTTAGTTCTTTTTCATTTAATATTGTTTTACATGATGTCTTTTGTATAGTTTTTTACATCGGTTTACATGTACCATTGTGATGTTAATATTCTGTAAATTGCATGCCATCCTGGTACTATTTATAGCCACATGGAACCGAAACAATGCAACATCCCAACAAAAAACATTCAAACAGAAGCATAAAGGAACTCATCCAAATTACAATTCTAATACCAAAATATTACTCATACCATACTATACATACATTTCAAATAAAATGCAAGCATTCCATTAGCCAACTCATACTATACAATTTTTAAGTACTAAAACCAAAAGCAACTTGCTCTGTGCTGCTGTACCAGAACTCACAGCCTCCTTCCTCTTCAACCACCCTTTCTGCGAGTGCTATCAGTGGGGATTGGAGTAACATCCTCTGAAAAGAGGCAAATAGAAAGTCAATTATGTACTCCTTACATGGCTATAGTCTACTCATTTCCAAGTTCATAAGCTAATCAGGAAAAAAAATTACCAATGCGACCAATTTTCATTCATGAACGAGCAAGTGCACGAAGTGCAGACTGAGCACCAGGAGACTTTGTCTTGTTTCCACCTGTTGCAATTTATATATATATGTAGCACCAGGAGACTTTGTCTTGTTTTCACATGTTGCAACAGAGTCCTCAGGCTATTTATGACTGTCTCTTCACCTTATGAGAAATGACTCTTGGCCGAAAGAACAACAAGGACCGCATGAATACCATTCTGATCCATCTTGATATATTTAGCAATCTCTTTAAGAGTGGATTATGTTTCTGTAGAACAATCAAATAAACCTGCCATATGTATTGCGTAAGATTTATTAGATCAAATAAAGCTTAAAGGAAACTATTTGTTTATTGTAGTAGAGAACTATGGAAGTCCAACTAGACAACTAGAAAGAAACTATACCAGGCGTGTCAATAACATTAAGAGTCTGACCGTTTTCTAAGACAGTTGTACGCATCTCACATGTGCGAGTAACACCAAATGAGTCGGCATCAGATACAAATGCATCCTCCTGCAATATACTGTTGCCTGTTGCACTTTTCCCATTGCCCTTTTCCCATTGCCAGTACATCCACCCATTTTAGAAATAACCTACTTGAAACAAAAAAATTACAACACAAAGTCTAGTCAGATCCACAAATTTACACAAAGAAAAAATAATCGAGGGAAATGAAGAACAAGATTTCAATGTTGAGAACATAAGTATAACAACAGAGGAGTAAAAACTTGTGCAATTTCTGAGTCATTTGAAGGTTCAAAATTTGAAGTCAGGCTAAAATATCACAGGTTACAAAAGGCATGCTTCAAATTTTTAAGCCAGAAAAAAGTTTAAGAACACTGATTTTACATGATTTTTATCTGCAGAAAAGATTCTAAAGTGATATAAACATATGATACAACCACCTAAGCATTGGTTAGTTGAGTGTAGAACTGGATGAGTTAGCTCACGCATGCCAAACTAGGGGTGAGTAAATTAACTGAAATTGAAACAAAACCATTAAAAAAACACCAAGCTGAAAAACCAAAATTATACACTTTGGTTCAAGTTCAATATGGTATTTTAATATAACTAAACATAAGTAAAAACCATATAAGGAATCTGTTAAATATGCTTACATTTATAGACGATTTTTAGGCCATTGATGTTAATCAATCCATAATAGCATCTAGAATGGAAAAAAATACTGACAAATAGTTGTTTTATATAAAAAGAAACAACCAAAGTTGACACAAAAGGGCAAGTCAAGGAAAAAAGAAAACATGTAAAAAAAGATAGGATTACAGAAGATAGAAAATACTCAGAATAACATGCTGCAAATTTCTAAACCTAAATATGACAGCAAAAAAAGAGCGTTCATTCATTCCTTAAAATTTCATTTCGGTAAGCTTCCTGCTCATCTTTTTATTCTCATCATTCATCGAATTGCATTATGTTATAGAATAAGATAGACACAATACATATTAACACTTTTACGAACACAACCCGAAATGACCAACCCTAACACCATAACATGAAGTCTAATAGATTGATAGAGCAATCAATTTCCAAACAAAAAGTTACAAAAATAGTGTAACCAAATATCCATAAAAAAAATAAGCAATGAAAACAAGGGTAATAAAGAAAAGGGAAGGGAAGGGAAGGGGGTACCACAAAACCAATGGTCACAATTAGTCATGCAAGGAACACTAAAATCACCAAAGCAGATTGCACATACATCATCATCTGCAACAAATTTGAAGTCAGGCTTTCCAGAAACCACCTAACGCGAAAGGAGTCTGCCTTTCATGCACTTTTGCGAACAAAATCACTCAACTATGAACATGAAGATTTCATTGGACAAAAGAAAAAAAAACACAACCCAAGCATTATAATCCATCTCATGCTGCCAATCTCATTAACTCTAATAGTTACCAAATATTCCTCCATTAAAGGGGAGGCTATTTTTACCCCTACAAACCAAATTTTACAAAACCACATAACTGGTTCCCTTTTTGTATATGCTAATTCCTAACATTTTTGAATGTGTGCTGGATAAAAGAAACATGACATACTTATAGAATCTGAAAAGGCAAAGTAATGTTTAACAAATAATATAAAAAACAACATGATGTACTATATTTAATCAGGATTTAACACATGCAAAGTCTATCAATGACTCCATAACTAACAAAACTTGCACATAGACCTTAGCCCATAAACAGATCATATAAAATTGAACCATGCAAGATTAAACTATAGTTTAGTAATTGAAGTGACATGAAAAAATCTAATAAAAACATTGCATGTGGATTATACCTTTTAAAGATTTAATAGTCATGTGGAAATAGACTTCTAGTTTACTCCTAGTTTCAATTTATACATATATGTAGCTCTAGTACACAGACCAAAATGGAGGTAAAAACAGCAAGTACAGAAATATTATTTCAGCTACATCGGTAAAATATTATACTTACATTATCGTTTCTTGGAAGTGAAACGCTTCTTCCTCATCTGCGATCTCAAAATAATTAGTGTCACAATATTAACAACATTATAAATAACTAGAGATCCTAAAGACTAATGATTTAAACATATACATAAGAAGTCAAATACACAATATAAAACATATTTACTAAGCAGCCTTGTAAATATTAAGAGTACTTTCGACCGCCTCTTTCCTCTTATAAGCAACACTATGAATATCAAGTGAATAAATCATGCATCAATATCTCCAATAAACATACAAATTTTTCAGATTTACACATAAAAAAGTTAAAACACCTGACCCGCATAAAGCTATTCTTTCGAACTTGTCAGAGCCATATGAAACCTTCTCGAAACCAAATGGAAGAGAGTTCCCTGCAACAATCGAGAGACAAAGTAAAACATAAAAAAAGAGAACGAGGGAGAAAGAAGGTAAGAGAGGGGGTAAACATATAAATTAACCAACTATATATATATTGACATCTGTAAAATTAAAATTTACTAAAACAATTTTAAAATTGGAACTTAATCGGACGAAACCCAGGTCTCCTTTAAAGCTCTAAAACTGCTATCAAGGACTAAGCTTACCAATTTGATGCTGGATTTGATGCTTAATTAGGTCAAATTTCAGTGTCGTTTTTGTAGTTTTAAATTAGGGTTTGTCAGAGGGAGTGGTGAGAAAGGAGAGAACGATGAGAGAGGAGATTTTTTGTAACAATTCTAAATTAGGGTTTATAAAAAGGAATGGTGAGAAAGGAGAGAAAGATCATAGAGACGAGGGAGAGAGTCAGAGGGTTTGAGATGAAGTTGAGGTTTCACAGAGAGGGAGAGAGAGTTTTCATCTTAAGAGAGAGAGAGAGAATCGGGGGTGTGAGCAAAAGAGGGGATATAGTTTCAGTCAGAGGGAAAAAATTATATGTAAAGGGGGGAAATAATTTTTTCTATAAAAAAGGGGGGAAATTTTGGCACTGAAACGGGGGAAAAAGGACAAGTTAATTTAAATTTTTTAAAATTGGTCATAGACAACGGTTTGTAAAAATGACCGATGTCAAAGTTAAAAATGTATATTTGGCAGTTTTTATTTTCAAACATAGACAATGGCTAGTATAAGAAACCGATGTCAATATTCTTATTCAACATCGCTTAATTATAAACCGATGTTAAAAAAACTTTTAACATCGGGTGCATTACGTGCCGATGTCTAAACACCGATGTCGTATCTACTATTTCTAGTAGTGAATATGCTATGGACAGCGGTTGAATGCTTTTCTCACTGGCTTAATTAAGGGTGTAGATTGATCAGAGTATGATGATATGTGTGCTATCTTCGTTTCCAATGAACACAAACCAAGTGGCTAGTAAACACAAAGAAATATTGCTTTCGTCTTTCCTCATAATACAAGTTATATTATAAAGAGATTACATAAAAAAAGTTAAATTATAAAATAAATATTTCAAAATAAAAAAGGAAAATGAGTTAATAGTTTTATTCATATTTAGGTAAGCACTAATAAGTAAATATTTAAGAATTATGGTTATGCGGTTCAAAAATTTTAAATAAATAAAAATGTTAAGTTAGGGTTCATTACAAAAAAATAAAAAATGTAACTTTTATAATAATATTTGATTTATTTAAAAAATAGAAATAATAAATTCAACCAAAATTGAAGGGCCGATTAGGATTTGTGGTGGAATTTGAGATAAAAATATATTTGTATATATAATTGTTTTAAGATCTTGTTATTCAAAATACTTGAAATTTTGTACACAGTTTTAATATTCAAACATTTTAACATCCATATTGTGGGATAATTCAAAATAAATATTGAATGCTCTAGTCACGATATAAATCTCAAACCCTAAATCGTAAGACTAAGTGATCATGTGTTCAACCATGACTTCAGCTTGCTCTTTTACGTATATTAAACTTTATCATAAGACTAAGTGATCATGTGATCATGTGTTCAACCATAATTTTTAATCCTAAAAGTGTACAAAAAGATAAATTCGATATTTTTTCAGCTATTTTCTTAAAATAAATATTTATTTTGTTCAAAATAAATTTAAATATATAATGCATGATACTTTCTTACCTCCGTGTACGGCTTTTTAATTTTTTAAAACATTTAAATATAGATAAATTACTTGACAATAAAAACTATAAGGTTATTTATAAGTATTTTAAAGTTAATTTTAATATAAAAGCCACCAAATTCGGTTGTTTTTGTTATTTCCAATATTTGCAAATATTGATTGGAGTTTTCCCACTTATTTTTATAAAGGTTTAACATTAAATTCCACCGACTAAAATTGACCGACTATAAATATGATCGATTAAAAGCGATTGATCTTCAATTCCACCGCAAACTGTAGCTTTTAATCACTCGTCAAAGAAAATTTTAGTTGACCTTAAATTCCACCGAAATTGAAGAAATTTAAGGTGGGTGGCTTTTAGTTGGTGAAATTTAGTCATCTTGTTGTAATGGAAATCAAAGAGGCTATCTCTGAGTGTAGTATAAAAATAAACCACAACAAAGGAGCACACACAGTTGTATAAATGGTCTTCTAAGATTTAATTGTAATTTAACATGTGAAAAAACACCCTTAAAACATCAGTTTAAGGTAGAAGAATGGATGGGTTACCTGGACAACATTACAAGAAATTTACAAACACACAACAATTTTGCACCGTTGTTTGAAAGGTAGATTTTCCGTAGTCTATTCACCACTCGTGTGATTGAACATTGGACAACGGTTGTTTATACCCTTGTAATAACATAGATTAGACAACATTTTTCAATACTTGTTAGAATCAAGAAGGTATAATATATTAACCATTGTTAGAACTTTTTTAAACAATATTTTTTTATTTAACTATTATCTACCTAACTTAACAACAATGGTTTTTTTTAAAACCATTGTTGTTAACTTATTAGATATTTTCATAAACAACAGTTTATAAACATCTTTTAAACTAATTAAAACCATTGCCATATAATGTTTTTTGTTTAAAAGATAATGGTGTATAAGATTTAAAGCATTGCAAAGAATATCAAAAAACAACAGTTTTTTTTTAAAAAAATATGTATAGTGAGACATACAACGGTTTTCATCATTTTTTAAGAGGGTTTCACACAACTGTTTTGAAAATTAATCTCATTATTTAAAATAAACCAATTTTAAAATAAAATGGTATTATGGTAATTCAATTGTTAGTTTACAATTGAAATTAAATTACCAATATAAAGGTTCTCTACAAGAATTATAACTATAACTTAAAAAATATATTTCTAAACATGCTTATTAAGGTACACAATAAATAGTTTGCATAAGTATTTCGTTTATTTTTCAAAGAAGCAAAAGAATGTTCACTCCAATTAGCGCACTAAGTCTTAGTTCTTGTTCTTGGCCACCAAGTTCTTGTTCTAAGTATCATATATACATGAAGGTTTGCTGCATCAAGAATTAAATGTGAGAAGAATATCTAGAACATCAAGAACAATTGAAAGAAAGGCATTAAAAAATAAAATTAAAGAGTAAAACCTGTAATTAACAATATTATGTCTTCACCCAATTTGTAGATAAACCCAGTACCATTATAGAGACCGTAAACATCAACCACTACAAGCAATATCATGGCCAGGAAGGTATCTAATATACAGATTTATAGTAAAGATAGAAACATTCACTCAATATGAGAACACTAATTTCTTGATATTTTTAATATATGGCTAACCCTAAGAGTTTGTGTGTGCTTGTGTATAATTAATTATTTTTAACTAAAAGAGAAGCTGAGCAATATGAAAAATCTTACCCGAACACAATCGGTATTAATTCAATAACATGCTTTTATATCAAGATAATTGCTATGGTCTTATATTAAAATATTTCTCACAAGAATGCCACTTGAATTGCACCATAAATCATAAACCAAAATTGAAAAATTGAGATGAAGCAAAACACATAGTATGCATAATAATACAATACATTGCACATCCCAGCATATTATAACAATATATAAACTCCAGGGCATGAGTAGTTAAATCACAAAAGGAAATGGTCAGGTTACTTCTGGTTTCCTCGCACTTCCTGTAAATTTATGAAACCAAGAAGTCCTCCTGACCTCTTTATCTCTTTTATCTTTATTTCACAAAAGACATAGCAGTGATTCCATGTGATTTCTAGCAACAGAGTTACCTCTGAACGCCATGGATTTGCCTCTAACAATCTTAAGAAACAACTTTAGATTAAACCTCGAAATTTGACAAGTATCAGGCTGCCATCTCCACTTGAGAAAATTTGTATCTACCCTTCCGTTCAAGAAATAATTCCTTGAATCACCTATTATATGACAACTTTTACTTGTATATACAGGCTGCTCCATGTCCCTGATCGACTGACCACTAAACAAGTCACATTCTTGATAAAGCAGTGTGAGAACAGATATATGGTTTACTAGGGGTATGACTTCGTTGAAGATGTTTAGAGTGTAGGGATGGCTTAAAAAATAATAGGAAACTGTGAGTATATCATTTCAGAAAAAATATACTTAATGTATCTTCATAAATCATGGACACCGTGAGTTCCCTCTCTAGCATTGGATGACTCTGCTTCATTACTTGCCATCCTTCTGTGGCAGAAACCGCCTTGATGCTCTTCAGGATAAACCAATGGCAAATGAGGCTAAGCCTAGGGGCGTCTACTTCATAGCTACATAAGAATGTTTTAATGTCAGCAAATAGCAGTATCAAGGATTCAAGGTTATACAACCAAATACATTTTTCTATGGTGTTCTTCCTTAAATTAATATTATCTCAGGAAGGGATCAATTCTAAGAGAAAATGTAACTTCAATTGTCTAGGTACACTGAGGGTAGCATCTCAAGTAATATGAAGAATCGAATGAAAACTCGAACAGCATCAGGCGGAACCCCAAGAATTGATTTTGATCTTTGATGGCTACGACATTTCGAGAACCTTAACATATTTCTAAATACTGGGGAAGCTACGCCTTGACAAGGTTCTAAACCAACATGAAGTGGACATCATTCCGAAACCAGCACTCATAAAAGCCAAAATCACCACCCATAATCCAAACACTCAAAACTACGACGAAACACATTAAGTATCACGTAAATTCACATAACACACCAATTCAATTCACAAAAATTATATATTCGGAAATGACATATTTAGTAAAAGCAACCAAAATGAATCGAAGTTTCCATAAATTCAACTCCAAAACAATAAAAAAAAGAACAATACAACTGACAAGAAATACAGACTGAATCAACGGGAGCCGCCACAACAGGTTTCTCAATAATTGGCATCTATTTGGCAGTCAATTTGTCTTTCTCAGCAGCTCGATTAGCGTCCATGACAAGCTTCTTCCAAGACACGATCGTCGTCTATTCAACTTGAAATATCTAGCGGCCACCATCGGTAAAAACCCTCGGAAGATCACTTAATAGATGTGATTTTGAAAAAAAATCAGTTGAGAAGCTAGAGAGGTGAAGTGTTTTGAACAAATAGAGGTAAGAAATCGGAGATGGAAGAGCGGCAGACAAACAATGTGTAAGAAGAAGGAGGTAAGAGATAAGATAAGAAAGTGAAATTGGGGGAGATAAAGGGGAAAAAATCAGGGGGAGAAGGTGGGAAATGAAATTTAGAGGAAGGGGGAAACCAAAATTTCACGAGAGGGAATGGAAATATTTGTTGAAAATGTGAAAATCGGGTAATAAATTCATTAATTTATAAATATTATAATATAACAATATTTATTATATTACATATTGGTACTAAAGAATTAATTAAAATTTTCTTTTCAAAAATAACAATTATTTTATACATGAATGTTTTTTAATATCATACAATTATCTTGTAAATCGGGAACGAGTTTCGTTGTCCGGAGGTGTAAAATAGAAATTATACATGAAATTTTTTGATAATTATTTCATATGGTTAAAATAGATATATCTGAGCATCCTTAAGTTTTGATCGTCAGAAAAATCAGTTTAAAAATTAATCTTTTAAATCGGGAACGAGTCTCATTTTAGAAAGAGTACTTTTACTAGATTATTCTAATCTTGACATGCAAGATGAATTTGAAATTTTTTGATAATTTTTTCTTATCGTTAAAATAGATATATCTTAACATCAGTATGGTTTGATCGTCAGAAAAAAATATTTTAAAAATTAATCATGTAAATCGAGAATGAGTCTCGTTGTAGAAAGGGTGCTTTTACTAGATTTTTCTAATCCTAACATGCAAGATGAATTTGAATTTTTTTGATAATTTTTTCATATGGTTAAAATAGAGCTATTTTAACATCCGTACGGTTTGATCGTCGGAAAAATCAATTTTAAAATTTATATTTTAAATTGGGAACGAGTCTCGTTGGAGAAAGTTTACTTTTAGTAGATTTTTCAAATCCTGACATGCAAGATCAATTTGAAATTTTTTGATAAATTTTTCTTCTGGTTAAAATAGATATATCTTAACATTCGTACGGTTTGATCATCAAAAAAATCATTTTAAAAATCAGTCTTGTAAATCGGGAACAAGTCTCCTTGTTATTTGCTTTTACTAGATTTTTCTAATCTTGACATGCGAGATGAATTTGAAATTTTATGATAATTTTTTCATATAGTTAAAATAGATATATCTTAACATCCATACGGTTCAATCATCGTAAAAATCATTTTAAAAAATTAATCATGTAAATCGGGAATGATTCTCGTTGTAGAAAGGGTGTTTTTACTAGATATTTCTAATCCTAACATGCAAGATGAATTTGAATTTTTTTGATAATTTTTTCACATGATTAAAATAGAGATATCTTAACATCCATACGGTTTGATCGTCGGAAAAATCATTCTTAAAATTTATCTTTTTAAATCGGGAACGATTCTCGTTGGAGAAAAGATACTTTTACTATATTTTTCTAATCCAGACATGCAACATCAATATGAAATTTTTTGACAAATTTTTCTTAAGGTTAAAATAGATATATCTTAACATCCGTACGTTTTGATCATCGAAAAAATTATTTTAAAAATCAGTCTTGTAAATCGGGAACAAGTCTCCTTGTTATTTGCTTTTACTAGATTTTTCTAATCTTGACATGCGAGATGAATTTGAAATTTTTTGATAATTTTTTCATATGGTTAAAATAGATATATCTTAACATCCATATGGTACGATCTTCGGAAAAATCATTTTAAAAATTAATCTTGTAAATCTGGAACGAGTCTCGTTCTTGGGAGGTGTACTTTTACTAGATTATTCTAATCCTGACATGCAAGATGAATTTGAAATTTTTTGATAATTTTTTCTTATGGTTAAAAATAGATATATCTTAACATCCGTATTGTTTGATCGTCGGAAATATTATTTTAAAAATTAATCATGTAAATCGGGAATGAGTTTCGTTGTAGAAAGGGTGTTTTTACTAGATTTTTCTAATACTAACATGCAAGATGAATTTGAATTTTTTTGATAATTTTTTCATATGGTTAAAATAGAGCTATCTTAATATCCGTACGGTTTGATCGTTGAAAAAATCATTTTTAAAATTTATCTTTTAAATTGGGAACGAGTCTCGTTGGAGAAAGTTTACTTTTACTAGATTTTTCAAATCCTGACATGCAAGATCAATTTGAAATTTTTTGATAAATTTTTCCTATGGTTAAATAGATATATCTTAACATTCGTATGGTTTGATCGTCAAAAAAATCATTTTAAAAATCAGTCTCGTAAATCGGGAACAAGTCTCCTTGTTATTTGCTTTTACTAGATTTTTCTAATATTGACATGCGAGATGAATTTGAAATTTCTTGATAATTTTTTCATATAGTTAAAGTAGATATATCTTAACATCCGTACGGTTCGATCATCGGAAAAATCATTTTAAAAATTAATCATGTAAATCGGGAATGATTCTCGTTGTAGAAAGGGTGTTTTTACTAGATATTTGTAATCCTAACATGAAAGATGAATTTGAATTTTTTTGATAATTTTTTCATATGATTAAAATAGAGATATCTTAACATCCATACGGTTTGATCGTCGGAAAAATCATTTTTAAAATTTATCTTTTTAAATCGAGAACGAGTCTCGTTGGAGAAAGGATACTTTTACTATATTTTTCTAATCCTGACATGCAAGATCAATATGAAATTTTTTGACAAATTTTTCTTTTGGTTAAAATAGATATATCTTAACATCCGTATAGTTTGATCGTCAAAAAAATCATTTGAAAAATCAGTCTTGTAAATCGGGAACAAGTCTCCTTGTTATTTGCTTTTAATAGATTTTTCTAATCTTGACATGCGAGATGAATTTGAAATTTTTTGATAATTTTTTCATATGGTTAAAAAATATATATCTTAACATCCATACGGTACGATCTTCGGAAAAATCATTTTAAAAATTAATCTTGTAAATCGGGAACGAGTCTCGTTGTTGGGAGTGGTACTTTTACTAGATTATTCTAATGCTGACATGCAAGATGAATTTGAAATTTTTTGATAATTTTTTCTTATGGTTAAAAATAGATATATCTTAACATCCGTATTGTTTGATCGTCGGAAAAATTATTTTAAAAATTAATCATGTAAATCGGGAATGAGTCTCGTTGTAGAAAGGGTGCTTTTACTAGATTTTTCTAATACTAACATGCAAGATGAATTTGAACTTTTTTGATAATTTTTTCATATGGTTAAAATAGAGCTATTTTAACATCCGTACGGTTTGATCGTTGGAAAAATCATTTTTAAAATTTATCTTTTAAATTGGGAACGAGTCTCGTTAGAGAAAGTTTACTTTTACTAGATTTTTCAAATCCTGACAGGCAAGATCAATTTGAAATTTTTTGATAAATTTTTCTTATGGTTAAATAGATATATCTTAACATCTGTACGGTTTGATCGTCGAAAAAATTATTTTAAAAATGAGTCTTGTAAATCGGGAACAAGTCTCCTTGTTATTTACTTTTACTAGATTTTTCTAATCTTGACATCCGAGATGAATTTGAAATTTTTTGATAATTTTTTCATATGGTTAAAATAGATATATCTTAACATCCATACGGTACGATCTTCGGAAAAATCATTTTAAAAATTAATCTTGTAAATCGGGAATGATTCTCGTTGTAGAAATGGTGTTTTTACTAGATATTTCTAATCCTCACATGCAAGATGAATTTGAATTTTTTTGATAATTTTTTCATATGATTAAAATAGAGATATCTTAACATCCATATGGTTTGATCGTCGGAAAAATCATTTTTAAAATTTATCTTTTTAAATCGGGAACGAGTCTCGTTGGAGAAAGGATACTTTTACTATATTTTTTTAATCCTGACATGCAAGATCAATATGAAATTTTTTGACAAATTTTTCTTATGGTTAAAATAGATATATCTTAACATCCGTACGGTTTGATCGTCGAAAAAATTATTTTAAAAATCAGTCTTGTAAATCGGGAACAAGTCTCCTTGTTATTTGCTTTTACTAGATTTTTCTAATCTTGACATGCGAGATGAATTTGAAATTTTTTGATAATTTTTTCATATGGTTAAAATAGATATATCTTAACATCCATACGATACGATCTTCGGAAAAATCATTTTAAAAATTAATCTTATAAATCGGGAACGAGTCTCGTTGTAGAAAGGGTGTTTTTACTAGATATTTCTAATCCTTACATGCAAGATGAATTTGAATTTTTTTGATAATTTTTTCACATGATTAAAATAGAGATATCTTAACATCCATACGGTTTGATCGTCGGAAAAATCATTTTTAAAATTTATCTTTTTAAATCGGGAACGATTCTCGTTGGAGAAAGGATACTTTTACTATATTTTTCTAATCCAGACATGCAACATCAATATGAAATTTTTTGACAAATTTTTCTTAAGGTTAAAATAGATATATCTTAACATCCGTACGGTTTGATCGTCGAAAAAATTATTTTAAAAATCAGTCTTGTAAATCGGGAACAAGTCTCCTTGTAATTTGCTTTTACTAGATTTTTCTAATCTTGACATGCGAGATGAATTTGAAATTTTTTGATAATTTTTTCATATGGTTAAAATAGATATATCTTAACATCCATACGGTACGATCTTCGGAAAAATCATTTTAAAAATTAATCTTGTAAATCTGGAACGAGTCTCGTTCTTGGGAGGTGTAGTTTTACTAGATTATTCTAATCCTGACATGCAAGATGAATTTGAAATTTTTTGATAATTTTTTCTTATGGTTAAAAATAGATATATCTTAACATCCGTATTGTTTGATCGTCGGAAATATTATTTTAAAAATTAATCATGTAAATCGGGAATGAGTTTCGCTGTAGAAAGGGTGTTTTTACTAGATTTTTCTAATACTAACATGCAAGATGAATTTGAATTTTTTTGATAATTTTTTCATATGGTTAAAATAGAGCTATCTTAACATCCGTACGGTTTGATCGTTGAAAAAATCATTTTTAAAATTTATCTTTTAAATTGGGAACTAGTCTCGTTGGAGAAAGTTTACTTTTACTAGATTTTTCAAATCCTGACATGCAAGATCAATTTGAAATTTTTTGATAAATTTTTCCTATGGTTAAATAGATATATCTTAACATTCGTATGGTTTGATCGTCAAAAAAATCATTTTAAAAATCAGTCTCGTAAATCGGGAACAAGTCTCCTTGTTATTTGCTTTTACTAGATTTTTCTAATATTGACATGCGAGATGAATTTGAAATTTCTTGATAATTTTTTCATATAGTTAAAGTAGATATATCTTAACATCCGTACGGTTCGATCATCGGAAAAATCATTTTAAAAATTAATCATGTAAATCGGGAATGATTCTCGTTGTAGAAAGGGTGTTTTTACTAGATATTTGTAATCCTAACATGAAAGATGAATTTGAATTTTTTTGATAATTTTTTCATATGATTAAAATAGAGATATCTTAACATCCATATGATTTGATCGTCGGAAAAATCATTTTTAAAATTTATCTTTTTAAATCGAGAACGAGTCTCGTTGGAGAAAGGATACTTTTACTATATTTTTCTAATCCTGACATGCAAGATCAATATGAAGTTTTTTGACAAATTTTTCTTATGGTTAAAATAGATATATCTTAACATCCGTATAGTTTGATCGTCAAAAAAATCATTTGAAAAATCAGTCTTGTAAATCGGGAACAAGTCTCCTTGTTATTTGCTTTTAATAGATTTTTCTAATCTTGACATGCGAGATGAATTTGAAATTTTTTGATAATTTTTTCATATGGTTAAAATATATATATCTTAACATCCATACGGTACGATCTTCGGAAAAATCATTTTAAAAATTAATCTTGTAAATCGGGAACGAGTCTCGTTGTTGGGAGGGGTAGTTTTACTAGATTATTCTAATGCTGACATGCAAGATGAATTTGAAATTTTTTGATAATTTTTTCTTATGGTTAAAAATAGATATATCTTAACATCCGTATTGTTTGATCGTCGGAAAAATTATTTTAAAAATTAATCATGTAAATCGGGAATGAGTCTCGTTGTAGAAAGGGTGCTTTTACTAGATTTTTCTAATACTAACGTGCAAGATGAATTTGAACTTTTTTGATAATTTTTTCATATGGTTAAAATAGAGCTATCTTAACATCCGTACGGTTTGATCGTTGGAAAAATCATTTTTAAAATTTATCTTTTAAATTGGGAACGAGTCTCGTTGGAGAAAGTTTACTTTTACTAGATTTTTCAAATCCTGACAGGCAAGATCAATTTGAAATTTTTTGATAAATTTTTCTTATGGTGAAATAGATATATCTTAACATCTGTACGGTTTGATCGTCGAAAAAATTATTTTAAAAATGAGTCTTGTAAATCGGGAACAAGTCTCCTTGTTATTTACTTTTACTAGATTTTTCTAATCTTGACATCCGAGATGAATTTGAAATTTTTTGATAATTTTTTCATATGGTTAAAATAGATATATCTTAACATCCATACGGTACGATCTTCGGAAAAATCATTTTAAAAATTAATCTTGTAAATCGGGAATGATTCTCGTTGTAGAAATGGTGTTTTTACTAGATATTTCTAATCCTCACATGCAAGATGAATTTGAATTTTTTTGATAATTTTTTCATATGATTAAAATAGAGATATCTTAACATCCATACGGTTTGATCGTCGGAAAAATCATTTTTAAAATTTATCTTTTTAAATCGGGAACGAGTCTCGTTGGAGAAAGGATACTTTTACTATATTTTTTTAATCCTGACATGCAAGATCAATATGAAATTTTTTGACAAATTTTTCTTATGGTTAAAATAGATATATCTTAACATCCGTACGGTTTGATCGTCGAAAAAATTATTTTAAAAATCAGTCTTGTAAATCGGGAACAAGTCTCCTTGTTATTTGCTTTTACTAGATTTTTCTAATCTTGACATGCGAGATGAATTTGAAATTTTTTGATAATTTTTTCATATGGTTAAAATAGATATATCTTAACATCCATACGGTACGATCTTCGGAAAAATCATTTTAAAAATTAATCTTATAAATCGGGAACGAGTCTCGTTGTAGAAAGGGTGTTTTTACTAGATATTTCTAATCCTTACATGCAAGATGAATTTGAATTTTTTTGATAATTTTTTCACATGATTAAAATAGAGATATCTTAACATCCATACGGTTTGATCGTCGGAAAAATCATTTTTAAAATTTATCTTTTTAAATCGGGAACGATTCTCGTTGGAGAAAGGATACTTTTACTATATTTTTCTAATCCAGACATGCAACATCAATATGAAATTTTTTGACAAATTTTTCTTAAGGTTAAAATAGATATATCTTAACATCCGTACGGTTTGATCGTCGAAAAAATTATTTTAAAAATCAGTCTTGTAAATCGGGAACAAGTCTCCTTGTAATTTGCTTTTACTAGATTTTTCTAATCTTGACATGCGAGATGAATTTGAAATTTTTTGATAATTTTTTCATATGGTTAAAATAGATATATCTTAACATCCATACGGTACGATCTTCGGAAAAATCATTTTAAAAATTAATCTTGTAAATCTGGAACGAGTCTCGTTCTTGGGAGGTGTAGTTTTACTAGATTATTCTAATCCTGACATGCAAGATGAATTTGAAATTTTTTGATAATTTTTTCTTATGGTTAAAAATAGATATATCTTAACATCCGTATTGTTTGATCGTCGGAAATATTATTTTAAAAATTAATCATGTAAATCGGGAATGAGTTTCGCTGTAGAAAGGGTGTTTTTACTAGATTTTTCTAATACTAACATGCAAGATGAATTTGAATTTTTTTGATAATTTTTTCATATGGTTAAAATAGAGCTATCTTAACATCCGTACGGTTTGATCGTTGAAAAAATCATTTTTAAAATTTATCTTTTAAATTGGGAACTAGTCTCGTTGGAGAAAGTTTACTTTTACTAGATTTTTCAAATCCTGACATGCAAGATCAATTTGAAATTTTTTGATAAATTTTTCCTATGGTTAAATAGATATATCTTAACATTCGTATGGTTTGATCGTCAAAAAAATCATTTTAAAAATCAGTCTCGTAAATCGGGAACAAGTCTCCTTGTTATTTGCTTTTACTAGATTTTTCTAATATTGACATGCGAGATGAATTTGAAATTTCTTGATAATTTTTTCATATAGTTAAAGTAGATATATCTTAACATCCGTACGGTTCGATCATCGGAAAAATCATTTTAAAAATTAATCATGTAAATCGGGAATGATTCTCGTTGTAGAAAGGGTGTTTTTACTAGATATTTGTAATCCTAACATGAAAGATGAATTTGAATTTTTTTGATAATTTTTTCATATGATTAAAATAGAGATATCTTAACATCCATATGATTTGATCGTCGGAAAAATCATTTTTAAAATTTATCTTTTTAAATCGAGAACGAGTCTCGTTGGAGAAAGGATACTTTTACTATATTTTTCTAATCCTGACATGCAAGATCAATATGAAGTTTTTTGACAAATTTTTCTTATGGTTAAAATAGATATATCTTAACATCCGTATAGTTTGATCGTCAAAAAAATCATTTGAAAAATCAGTCTTGTAAATCGGGAACAAGTCTCCTTGTTATTTGCTTTTAATAGATTTTTCTAATCTTGACATGCGAGATGAATTTGAAATTTTTTGATAATTTTTTCATATGGTTAAAATATATATATCTTAACATCCATATGGTACGATCTTCGGAAAAATCATTTTAAAAATTAATCTTGTAAATCGGGAACGAGTCTCGTTGTTGGGAGGGGTAGTTTTACTAGATTATTCTAATGCTGACATGCAAGATGAATTTGAAATTTTTTGATAATTTTTTCTTATGGTTAAAAATAGATATATCTTAACATCCGTATTGTTTGATCGTCGGAAAAATTATTTTAAAAATTAATCATGTAAATCGGGAATGAGTCTCGTTGTAGAAAGGGTGCTTTTACTAGATTTTTCTAATACTAACGTGCAAGATGAATTTGAACTTTTTTGATAATTTTTTCATATGGTTAAAATAGAGCTATCTTAACATCCGTACGGTTTGATCGTTGGAAAAATCATTTTTAAAATTTATCTTTTAAATTGGGAACGAGTCTCGTTGGAGAAAGTTTACTTTTACTAGATTTTTCAAATCCTGACAGGCAAGATCAATTTGAAATTTTTTGATAAATTTTTCTTATGGTGAAATAGATATATCTTAACATCTGTACGGTTTGATCGTCGAAAAAATTATTTTAAAAATGAGTCTTGTAAATCGGGAACAAGTCTCCTTGTTATTTACTTTTACTAGATTTTTCTAATCTTGACATCCGAGATGAATTTGAAATTTTTTGATAATTTTTTCATATGGTTAAAATAGATATATCTTAACATCCATACGGTACGATCTTCGGAAAAATCATTTTAAAAATTATTCTTGTAAATCGGGAATGATTCTCGTTGTAGAAATGGTGTTTTTACTAGATATTTCTAATCCTCACATGCAAGATGAATTTGAATTTTTTTGATAATTTTTTCATATGATTAAAATAGAGATATCTTAACATCCATACGGTTTGATCGTCGGAAAAATCATTTTTAAAATTTATCTTTTTAAATCGGGAACGAGTCTCGTTGGAGAAAGGATACTTTTACTATATTTTTTTAATCCTGACATGCAAGATCAATATGAAATTTTTTGACAAATTTTTCTTATGGTTAAAATAGATATATCTTAACATCCGTACGGTTTGATCGTCGAAAAAAGTATTTTAAAAATCAGTCTTGTAAATCGGGAACAAGGCTCCTTGTTATTTGCTTGTACTAGATTTTTCTAATCTTGACATGCGAGATGAATTTGAAATTTTTTGATAATTTTTTCATATGGTTAAAATAGATATATCTTAACATCCATACGGTACGATCTTCGGAAAAATCATTTTAAAAATTAATCTTATAAATCGGGAACGAGTCTCGTTGTTGGGAGGGGTACTTTTACTAGATTATTCTAATCCTGACATGCAAGATGAATTTGAAATTTTTTGATAATTTTTTCTTATGGTTAAAAATAGATATATCTTAACATCCGTATTGTTTGATCGTCGAAAAAATTATTTTAAAAATTAATCATGTAAATCGGGAATGAGTCTCGTTGTAGAAAGGGTGCTTTTACTAGATTTTTCTAATACTAACATGCAAAATGAATTTGAACTTTTTTGATAATTTTTTCATATGGTTAAAATAGAGCTATCTTAACATCCGTACGGTTTGATCGTTGGAAAAATCATTTTTAAAATTTATCTTTTAAATTGGGAACGAGTCTCGTTGGAGAAAGTTTACTTTTACTAGATTTTTCAAATCCTGACATGCAAGATCAATTTGAAATTTTTTGATAAATTTTTCTTATGGTTAAATAGATATATCTTAACATTCGTACGGTTTGATCGTCAAAAAAATCATTTTAAAAACCAGTCTTGTAAATCGGGAACAAATCTCCTTGTTATTTGCTTTTACTAGATTTTTCTAATCTTGACATGCGAGATAAATTTGAAATTTCTTGATAATTTTTTCATATAGTTAAAATAGATATATCTTAACATCTGTACGGTTCGATCATCGGAAAAATCATTTTAAAAATTAATCATGTAAATCGGGAATGATTCTCGTTGTAGAAATGGTGTTTTTACTAGATATTTCTAATCCTAACATGAAAGATGAATTTGAATTTTTTTGATAATATTTTCATATGATTGTAATAGGGATATCTTAACATCCATACGGTTTGATCGTCGGAAAAATCATTTTTAAAATTTATCTTTTTAAATCGGGAACGAGTCTCGTTGGAGAAAGGATATTTTTACTATATTTTTCTAATCCTGACATGCAAGATCAATATGAATTTTTTTGACAAATTTTTCTTATGGTTAAAATAGATATATCTTAACATCCGTATAGTTCGATCGTCAAAAAAATCATTTTAAAAATCAGTCTTGTAAATCGGGAACAAGTCTCCCTGTTATTTGCTTTTACTAGATTTTTCTAATCTTGACATGCGAGATGAATTTGAAATTTTTTGATACTTTTTTCATATGGTTAAAATAGATATATCTTAACATCCATACGGTACGATCTTCGGAAAAATTATTTTAAAAATTAATCTTGTAAATCGGGAACGAGTCTCATTGTTGGGAGAGGTACTTTTACTAGATTATTCTAATCCTGACATGCAAGATGAATTTGAAATTTTTTGATAATTTTTTCTTATGGTTAAAAATAGATATATCTTAACATCCGCATTGTTTGATCGTCAGAAAAATTATTTTAAAAATTAATCATGTAAATCGGGAATGAGTCTCGTTGTAGAAAAGGTGCTTTTACTAGATTTTTCTAATACTAACATGCAAGATGAATTTGATTTTTTTAAATAATTTTTTCATATGGTTAAAATAGAGCTATCTTAACATCCGTACGGTTTGATCTTTGGAAAAATCATTTTTAAAATTTATCTTTTAAATTGGCAACGAGTCTCGTTGGAGAAAGTTTACTTTTACTAGATTTTTCAAATCTTCACATGCAAGATCAATTTGAAATTTTTTGATAAATTTTTCTTATGGTTAAATAGGTATATCTTAACATTCGTACGGTTTGATCATCAAAAAAATCATTTTAAAAATCAGTCTCGTAAATCGGGAACAAGTCTCCTTGTTATTTGCTTTTACTAGATTTTTCTAATCTTGACATGCGAGATGAATTTGAAATTTCTTGATAATTTTTTCATATAGTTAAAATAGATATATCATAACATCCGTACGGTTCGATCATCAGAAAAATCATTTTAAAAATTAATCATGTAAATCGGGAATGATTCTCGTTGTAGAAAGGGTGTTTTTACTAGATATTTCTAATCCTAACATGAAAGATGAATTTGAATTTTTTTGATAATTTTTTCATATTATTAAAATAGAGATATCTTAACAACCATACGGTTTGATCATTGGAAAAATCATTTTTAAAATTTATCTTTTTAAATCGGGAACGAGTCTCGTTGGAGAAATGATACTTTTACTATATTTTTTTAATCCTGACATGCAAGATCAATATGAAATTTTTTGACAAATTTTTCTTATGGTTAAAATAGATATATCTTAACATCCGTACGGTTTGATCGTCGAAAAAATTATTTTAAAAATCAGTCTTGTAAATCGGGAACAAGTCTCCTTGTTATTTGCTTTTACTAGATTTTTCTAATCTTGACATGCGAGATGAATTTGAAATTTTTTGATAATTTTTTCATAGGGTTAAAATAGATATATCTTAACATCCATACGGTACGATCTTCGGAAAAATCATTTTAAAAATTAATCTTGTAAATCGGGAACGAGTCTCGTTGTTGGGAGGGGTACTTTTCCTAGATTATTCTAATCCTTACATTCAAGATGAATTTGAAATTTTTTGATAATTTTTTCTTATAGTTAAAAATAGATATATATTAACATCCGTATTTTTTGATCATCGGAAAAATTATTTTAAAAAATAATCATGTAAATCGGGAATGAGTCTGGTTGTAGAAAGGGTGCTTTTACTAGATTTTTCTAATACTAACATGCAAGATGAATTTGAATTTTTTTGATAATTTTTTCATATGGTTAAAATAGAGCTATCTTAACATCCGTACGGTTTGATCATTGGAAAAATCATTTTAAAAATTTATCTTTTAAATTGGGAACGAGTCTCGTTGGAGAAAGTTTACTTTTACTAGATTTTTCAAATCCTGACATGCAAGATCAATTTGACATTTTTTGACAAATTTTGCTTATGGTTAAAATAGATATATCTTAACATCTGTACGGTTTAATCGTCGACAAAATCATTTTAAAAATGAGTCTTGTAAATCGGGAACAAGTCTCCTTGTTATTTGCTTTTACTAGATTTTTCTATTCTTGACATGCGAGATGAATTTGAAATTTTTTGATAATTTTTTCATATGGTTAAAATAGATATATCTTAACATCCATACGGTACGATCTTCGGAAAAATCATTTTAAAAATTAATCTTGTAAATCGGGAATGATTCTCGTTGTAGAAAGGGTGTTTTTACTAGATATTTCTAATCCTCACATGCAAGATGAATTTGAATTTTTTGATAATTTTTTCATATGATTAAAATAGAGATATCTTAACATCCATACGGTTTGATCATCGGAAAAATCATTTTTAAAATTTATCTTTTTAAATCGGGAACGAGTCTCGTTGGAGAAAGGATACTTTTACTATATTTTTCTAATCCTGACATGCAAGATCAATATGAAATTTTTTGACAAATTTTTCTTATGGTTAAAATAGATATATCTTAACATCGGTATAGTTTGATCGTCAAAAAAATCATTTTAAAAATCAGTCTTGTAAATCGGGAACAAGTCTCCTTGTTATTTACTTTTACTAGATTTTTCTAATCTTGACGTGCGAGATGAATTTGAAATTTTTTGATAATTTTTTCATATGGTTAAAATAGATATATCTTTACATCCATACGGTACGATCTTCGGAAAAATCATTTTAAAAATTAATCTTGTAAATCGGGAATGAGTCTCGTTGTTGGGAGGGGTACTTTTACTAGATTATTCTAATCCTGACATGCAAGATGAATTTGAAATTTTTTGATAATTTTTTCTTATGTTTAAAAATAGATATATCTTAACATCCGTATTGTTTGATCGTCGGAAAAATTATTTTAAAAATTAATCATGTAAATCGGGAATGAGTCTCGTTGTAGAAAGGGTGCTTTTACTAGATTTTTCAAATCCTCACATGCAAGATGAATTTGAATTTTTTTGATAATTTTTTCATATGATTAAAATAGAGATATCTTAACATCCATACAGTTTAATCATCGGAAAAATCATTTTTAAAATTTATCTTTTTAAATCGGGAACGAGTCTCGTTGGAGAAAGGATACTTTTACTATATTTTTTTAATCTTGACATGCAAGATCAATATGAAATTTTTTGACAAATTTTTCTTATGGTTAAAATAGATATATCTTAACATCCGTACGGTTTGATCATCGAAAAAATTATTTTAAAAATCAGTCTTGTAAATCGGGAACAAGTCTCCTTGTTATTTGCTTTTACTAGATTTTTCTAATCTTGACATGCGAGATGAATTTGAAATTTTCTGATAATTTTTTCATATGGTTAAAATAGATATATCTTAACATCCATACGGTACAATCTTCGGAAAAATCATTTTAAAAATTAATCTTGTAAATCGGGAACGAGTCTCGTTGTTGGGAGGGGTACTTTTACTAGATTATTCTAATCCTGGCATGCAAGATGAATTTGAAATTTTTTGATAATTTTTTCTTATGGTTAAAAATAGATATATCTTAACATCCGTATTGTTTGATCGTCAGAAAAATTATTTTAAAAATTAATCATGTAAATCGGGAATGAGTCTCGTTGTAGAAAGGGTGCTTTTACTAGATTTTTCTAATACGAACATGCAAGATGAATTTGAATTTTTTTGATAATTTTTTCATATGGTTAAAATAGAGCTATCTTTACATCCGTACGGTTTGATCATTGGAAAAATCATTTTTAAAATTTATCTTTTAAATTTGGAACGAGTCTCGTTGGAGAAAGTTTACTTTTGCTAGATTTTTCAAATCCTGACATGCAAGATCAATTTGAAATTTTTTGATAAATTTTTTGTTAGGAATATATGTGCATTAGTTTGATGATATGTTTAACAAAACTTTTAAGTAGAAATTTAGTGTTTGCAGCCTCAACGGATAAGACCACTTTGGCTATCCGTTGATGGTGCAGCTTTACTTAGAAATAAGTCTAGTGTTGTAGCACATTTCAGTCTCTGTATTTAAGATATAATTCTTAGAAGTTGAGAGAAAATATAAGTCATGTTGACTACTAGAGGATATGCAAATAGGAAGGCCAATTGTAAATATTTCATGCCTTGTAATTTTATATAAATGAAGTGGTATCAACGGATGTCTTAAAGACCTTCAACGGATGAGAAACAAAGCTTCAACGGATGTCTCTAAAGCTTCAACGGATAGAGCTTCAACTGCTAACACATCAACGGATAAAGCCATCAACGGATGAAGGCTTCAACGGATGTTCTGTTAAATAGCAGTTGATAAGTGGTAGTTGTAACAACAGACAGAGGCACATGGGTTGACAGAGATAACTGAAATGTGGAAGCCTAATTTCAGGAACATCAGAAAAAGCAGCCGTTCTACTCTAGTACAAAGAGGCAATAGTCAACAAAGTACTTGAGTGATATGGAGAAGAAACAAGTGGAGAACTTATTTTATTATTGTATTTTTATCTTTGTCTTCACTTGTACACTTGGTGATATATAAACCAAGTAGCAGCTAGTAATTAGATAAGAATTTTTCCAGTGCTGTTTAGAAAAATCTTGAGAGAAAAATTATCTAGTTTGTACTAGGACGCAGCTGTGATCAACATCTAGAATCACAGATTTTCTGAAATACCATCTCTGGTAGAACAACAATCCACCAAAAAAGTTTTTAAGGTCTGTTGTGTTCTTTACATTAGTGCTTGAATATATATCTGTCTGTATTAGCTTAAAGCAATTCACACACTTGTTTATCTTGAACACAAAGCCTTTAAAACTGCTCAAAACTTGAAAAAGTTTTGAGATTTACATTCAACCCCCCTTCTGTAAATCTCATTGTTAGTCCACTAGGAATAACAATTGGTATCAGAGCAAGCTCTTGACACACAAAGAGTTTAAAGATCTTGGAAACTAACAAAGATGAGTAAGAAGGATATTGGAGTAAAAATCCCAGTTCTTGACAAAGACAGTTATCACTATTGAAAGGTGAAAATGCACCTTCATCTACTCTCCCAAGATGAAGGTTATGTAAACTGCATTGAGAATGGTCCTCACATTCCCCACAAAGTAGCCACAGTTGCTACGGCCACAATTGCTGTTGGTCAATCCATTCCAAAACCTAGAGTAGAATGGACAATGGAAGACACAGAAGAAGTCCACAAGGATAAGAAGGCTATGAACATTTTGTTTAATGGTCTTGACAAGGATATGTTTGATAATGTGATAAATTGCACAACTGCCAAAGAGGTTTGGGACACAGTTCTGCTACTGTGTGAAGGTACAGAACAAGTAAAAGAAAACGAAATGCACCTTCTCATTCAACAGTATGAGTATTTTCATTTTGAAGAAAATGAATCTTTAAATGACACATTCAATAGATTCCAAAAGCTGTTGAATGGACTGAAACTGTATGGTAGAGTGTACCAGGTGAAGGATTCAAATCTTAAATTTTTAAGATCCTTGCCAAAAGAATGGAAACCCATGACTGTCTCCTTGAGAAACTCTCAAGATTATAAGGACTTCACTCTTGAAAGATTATATGGAATCTTGAAGACTTATGAACTAGAGCTGGAACAGGATGAGGTATTGGAGAAGGGAAGAAAGAAAGGAGGTTCAGTTGCCTTGGTAGCTGAAAATGAGAAAGAATGCAGACAAGAAACTGTGAGATCTACATCAAACTCCAAAGATGGCACAAGCAAATCAGAATCAAGCAAGGGTAAGGAGCAAGTTGCTGAGAATGAAGACAACTCCAGCCAAGATGACTCTGATGGTATTGATGAGCATCTTGCATTTCTGTCCAGGAGATTTGCAAAGATGAAATTTAGGAAAAACACTAGAGCCACTAAACCTCATAAGAAACATGGTGGACAAATCCAAGTTCAAGTGTTTCAATTGTGGTATAAGTGGACACTTTGCAAGTGAGTGCAGAAAGCCAAATTCTGAAAAAGAAAAAATTTGACCAAGTAATTACAAAAAGAAATATTTTGATCTGCTCAAGGAAAAGGAGAGGGCTTTCATACTCAAGAAAAAGACTGGGCAGCTGATGGAGAAGAAGAGGATGAAGATGTGGAATCTGTCAACTTGGCTCTCATGGCTGATTCTGAGGGAAAATGAAGTAGTTCATCAAGCAACCAGGTAATCATTACTGATTTAACACAGCTTACTAAAGAAAGTGCAATGATGCTTTTAATGACATGTCTACTGAATTGTATCATTTGTGTGTGTCTTCTAAACCTCTTGCTAAAGAAAATAGTAGGATTAAAGAGAACAATCTGTTT